>NW_023596420.1:32947025-32969213 GCF_011947565.3 Pollicipes pollicipes
TTGATGTTGACACTTTTTAAGATGATTTCCATGATCTCTGATTCCAGTGCATTAACCTGCTTCAACCGCAAAGGTACGAACTGGGCGGTATGGATGCCCAGCATGAATGCTTTATCTCAGTCAAAGCGGCAAGCGTCTTGGGGTACTCAACTTTCTTATGTTATGGGGCGAACCACAAGCAGCCTGACAGTGAAGCTAGACGAGCTACCCATCAAAGCATGGGATGTTTAGTCTCGAAAGGGATAACAATTGTTTGCATGGCCACAGCGTCTGTTCACATTGGGAGGGACGCAAGTGGCCAAACAGGGGGTGACTTAAAATAAAAATATGGCACGGTGCACGTGCTCACCTGACGATGTGTCTCGGCGAATTTCATGCTGGTGGGGTCCAATGGTGGCGCATGGCGTGACATGCAGATTGCTTTTTTGGCCCATTGGTTTTGCATAGGCTGCGCCAAAATAGTGACTCGCACGAAATGTCTGACGGCAGACGTGCGTCTTTGGTAGACTACTGGCGTCGAGCTGTTTCACACAGTGGTGAAACAACTTAGTGGGGTTTGGCTCCTTCTCATTTGCATTGGGGTTATCACGCGGCCACGAGCAATCAACCCAGAGCAGTGCCTAAATGGTTTGTATTTTAGAACATCTGTAGAGTACAAAAGTGAAGGAGGTCGCAGCAGCGTTCATATGTGGAAGCTGAAATATAGCAGGCATCGGCGGTCAGAACGTTTTGTTGCAGCGTCCGGAACGTATAATAAGGTCCGAAACTCAACAGGCATTCGGAGAGCAGCAACTGGAAACTGGACATCTGTTGACCTCGACTTTGAAAGAAGGCGCATGATGGTTATAGCTCTACGCCTTGGAAAACGCCTAAGGGCTGTCCAGTGGCGTAGAAACAGTACTCCCAGTTGATTCGTGGAGTGCGTTTTGGAGTCACTAAAAAGTCTGAAAACGCAACAGCACTACCGCAGCATGGACAAGTGACAGTGGCGAAATAAAGGACGTCTGGTATTGGCAAGTGCAGGTGTAGCCAGTGCAATTTTCTTGAACTGTTCGAATGCACAGCTACGTTGCAATGGCACTGGGATTCTGAAGGGTGACATTTGAATGTCCCTGGTAGTAAGCACATCACGCACGGTTTCCGTCAGGCATACCGGCAGCCAGAGTTCGGGTCGGCCAAGGAATCCCGTGAATGGTGCTGAATGCGCACAGTAACTGAGCAACCCAAATCGTCCATAGGCGCTCTGTCGCTTAGCGAAGAAGGCGCGGAAGCACCCGTGCTGCTCTGTTTAAGCTCCAATTTTGGTGTGAAGCGTGAGCAGTGCGCTACAATTTGTGTCTAAATTTGGTGTTGTGCAACATTTTTCAAGTCGTAAAATTGAATCCAAAATGCAAAACTCGATGCCAACGACTCGTCATTCTCACTAGTTTCCGAACTAAGTGTTATCCCCTGTTATCCCCTGTATCAGTTATCCCCTGATAAATGATACACCTTCGAGGGCTGACCATCCGCTCCATGTGAAGCCCTGCACAATCGGCTAAAATTAGCAATGGCTTGTCCCTTTGTGTGCTGCTGCCTATCATGACCAGAGACCTCGCTACTCTACCGCTCCGCTACCGCACTCTACCGCTACGCTACCGTGAACTCGCTACCGCATGTTATCAGATCCCTACTGGGCTCACCAATATCAGATAGCGTCATTAGTGCATGGAGCATACTGAGACCAGCCGAATTGTTGTCTAGTCTTCCCTCACCCAGTAGAGCACGGTGTGTGAGCTTGTAGCAGCCGTATCCATAATCCAGGGTGTGTTCACAAACCCCTGATGACTGATTCCGATTATAGTGCCAAACCAACGATGACGTGGATCGAAGCAGGTGCTCAGCCAGGCATGTGAAGTCCCCATTATAAGGGATCCATGGCACGCGGTTTCCGATTGAGAAATTGCTGGTAGTCCAGTCGTCGAACGCCAGCTCTCTCACGGTGTTCTGGTTGGGCTGGCTGCCGGTTAGCGTGGAGGACCTGGGGGCGAGCCAGACCCCGCCCCAGCGCTCGCGGCCAGCAGCCGGTACCTGCGCCTCCAGCCTGCCAACAGACAGACAGGTCTGTTAGGCAGCCCATGCCTGACTTAATATATAAATAATGTAATGGTGATAATATATATATATATATATATATATATATATATATATATATATATATATGTACATATATGCGTGTGTGTGTGTGTGTGTGCGTGCGTGTGTGTGTGTGTATGTGTGTGTGTGTGTGTGTGTGTGTGTGTGTGTGTGTGTGTGTGTGTGTGTGTGTGTGTGTGTGTGTGGGTGTGTGTGTGTGTGTGTGTGTGTGTGTGTGTGTGTGTGTGTGTGTGTGTGTGTGTGTGTGTGTGTGTGTGTGTGTGTGTGTGTGTGTGTGTGTGTGTGTGTGTGTGTGTGTGCTAGTGTATCTGTAGATAGACAGCACATAACACTTAATTTTTACATTATGCAACAAAAATAATAATAATAATAAGAACGACAACGAAAACCAATAATAATAATAATGCTGATGTTGATGCTGATGCTGATGCTGAGGAGGAGGAGAAGAAGGAGGAAGATGGTGATGGTGATGGTGGTGGTGATGTAAAGTAAACGAATACGGATGAGACATAAACAAGTCATAAATTTACAAGTGAGACAATTGGCACGTGGTAACTGCACTGACCTGTATCTGAAGTGCGTTGACATGCCGAGGCTCTTGATCTGGTCACCGTAGCGCAGGATCGAGTAGTTGTCGGTCAGTGTCGGTGTGTCGGTGCTTCGCTCCAGCACCGAGTGGAAGTCCCAGCCGTCGAGCGAGACGGAGGTCACCAGCAGCGTCCAGCCGCCGCCCAGGGTCAGGGTCATGTCGCAGTACAGCGGCACCGGCAGACTGATCACCCTGTACACGCCGTCTGTCGTGTAGCCGAGCGCCTGCAGCTGGCGACAGCTGCCGGCCGGCCGCTGCAGCGCCACATCGCCGACAGCTGCCTGCAGCAGCGATGGAAAGCCGCCATCGGGTCGGCCCAGTAGCTGGCAGCTGCCCCCGGCTCTGAAGTTGGCCGCCACACAAGGCGGCGAGCGGAGGCAGAGCAGGGCGCATGTGACGACCGACGGGGTCGCCGCCGTCTCGACCACTGCCGACGGCGAGGCCAGGCCCGCGTGGGTCGTCATCGGGACTGCCTGGGAGGCACCGCTGAGCGACGCCCAGAGCAAGACGGCCCAGCAGAGCACGGCTGCCGGCCGCCGCCAGCGACGCACCGCCGCCGGACGCCGCATCGCTGTTGATGCAGGGGTCGGTCGGTGCTCCGCTGCTGTTGACTTACTCGCCGGAACTGACGAGGCTAATGACCCCAACTTGCAGTACCAAGAGGCCTTTGGCATGCAAATAACCCGTGGCGTCGTGCCATATGCAGAATGGTGTCGTGCTCTAATGGCGTGACTAAGTACCAGCACAACATAACGATGGGCTCCGGTGAGCAAGTCAGTTTTATTCCCGTCCGAATGTTTTTCGCAGAATAACTTCCGCACGGTGCGCCGTGGCTGCGCTAAACTTTGTCTAGCTGTAAACAAGTAAAAGCCGATCTTCTTATTGAAACCGAATTAAATAAACGCTGTCAGCTCACTGGCCTTTAGCAGCGAAAGTTCAGCCCATGACTGTCGACAAAGGCGAATCCTACATAACAGTTTAATCTGATGCAACAACCGAGTATTGGACTAAGCCATACAACTTTGAGATGGCTTCTTACATGATAACACAGCTTAAGGCTGCGAGTACGACTAATTACATTGACCTTCGGTCAAGGTTGTTATGGTAATGTTAAGCTAAAATATAGATCGCTTGATTACTGGAAGAAATTTGGGAGTAGAGGCTGGGCGTTCCATCATAGGATGGTTGATTAACATGACTTGAATATTTGGTGACCGAAAAGTGCACCTTCTCTTCAGCCTGTTCATCTTCTCAGCAATGTGGTTTGTGATGACTCCACGGTTATCTCAGGGTTGCTGTAGGGCTTTACGAGTCGAGCGTGATATGATAAACCTCTGCCGTCTTTTATGATCAGACTAGTGTTCTGTAATTGTTTGAAATCCTGTTTCGGCAGTAAGAAACTTAATTTGTACCCTTAGTGTCCCCTGTGAACCATAAGCCATGAGCTTGAAACATGTACTTAACAAGCGCAAAGAGTGGTCGCTGAATACCACACGCTCGGATGGGGTGAATTTGACCCCTTAAGTCTCAAGAACACAGAGAGAGGTCGGTTGGCCTGGTCGTGAACCCACTTGTGTCTATATTTGAGGTTCGTAGAATGCGAAGTTCTGTCAAATAAAGCCAAAAATATCAAATTCCAGATTTCTGTCAAAAGTGCCCTCAGACCTCCTCATGCAACCATATTGAATCTAGGTACCTAATCTCAGTAAGAGCTCACTTTTGTTCAGTTTAGCTCAGCGACATTGTTTGACATTTTTAGGTCCACGGTAATTACAAATCTACGGTACTCTTTTGTTTTTTATTTTGCGTGAGCGTCAATGATTAAGCTTGACGGCCTGTTCCTTAAAGAAACAAAAACAGAAGGTTGATCGGGGTCACTTTAGTGCAATAACTCACTGCGATCTTTAGGAAGTCGATGGAAGACGTCTAGTGCGGCTCCTTCTCTAAAAAATTGTCAATGCGAGCGTCAGAAACGGTCCCACAAGTTAGGTTCTCCCAAAAAGTAGGGATGTTTTGGCCTCGGTCTGAACTTAACATCTGACCATTGGGCAATGTAATTCGTTAAAATTGTTGATGTAAGTATCTGATTGTCTACAGAATCATGTTAGAGATGTATGACTTTGTCTAAAACTTTGCATTTGTACCATACTGCCGTCGACAACCACGGCTTGGCTTTTACCTACCACAGGACAGCAACCTTACACGATACTCCATTCTGTTTTACCTCAACATGTGCTATCCCCAGGTCTATATCCATGCAAAGTTTGGCGTGACTACGCTGTGCTTTGCGAAAATTGCACTAGAAAACCCTCGGGTGGGAGAGGAGAACTGGCCCTCACCCAACCGCATATTGAGGCAAACCACTTCCTGGGTGTAGGTAAAAACCTGCTTTTGATTGCTCACTTATTTCATATAATCGTAGGAAGTCGTAATGCATTGCATTCGAAAATTTCACAGCGTTGTTTTGCCCAGATATGCCCGAAAGTCTCACCAAGACCCCGTCTAAGCCTGAATCGGCCAACACCGGTTTTGAGTTTACCACATTTTTGCTCCTCACTGTTGGCGCTGGCCATGCGACCCTGCCGACCTGGCACTGCAACTCGCGACGGGAGACGGGAACCCTGCGATCCGTAGTTAGTTACTGTATGGCAGGATTCCGCCTGCATGCGGGAGGGGATAGGTGGCGCGGTTTTGGCGCTGAGCTCATGTGCAGCCATGGGTTTGTGAGGGCGGAGAACGGAAGCCAGATATGCGGGCGGATGTGACCATGTGTGAATTATTTTCCAGATGCATGTGGTGGATGGCATTTTAATCGTTCACCACTGAAGCGAGCTGGAGGTAACATAATGACGACCACGTGTTAGCCGGCGGGGTAACGACGACCACTTGCGAAAGTACAGGACGTGAATGGTGCTAGCAGCATGCAAGCATCAAAGCACTGCATAGGTAGACTTGGCTACGGAGGCGGGCTCGCGCGCTTCGACGCGACGGCTCGTTCATTTGCCTATGCCGGGGCTTTCTTGGTTTATCGGTTGGGGGCGTCCATAAAACGCCCGATAAAATGTGTTCCTTCAATCGTTGTGTGGCCTATGGCTTTGTTTAACATTGCGTTGTTGCATCAGATTGAACGATTCCTTAGAAATCGACTTCGCTGAATCTATGGTTTGGCTTTGACCCGCTGTATGCTGGCAACCTTACAAGGTACATCTATATTTTGACACCAAACGATCTGCTATTCAATCGCCTATAGCTATGCAAACTTTGGCGGGGCTACGCCGCGCCGTTTGAAAACCATCCCGAAGGAACCTCGAGGGCGCCAAATGACCACAGACCCAAGCGTGTGTTAAGATTGTCAACCAGGTATCAGTTATCAACAAAAAACATGGCATTTTGTTGTATCTATTATATATATATATATACATATGTATGTGTGTGTGTATGTGTGTGTTTGTGTGGGTGGTGGGTTTGCTGTGTGGTGTTGGTGCATGTGTGTGGTGTGTGTGTGTGTGTGGTGTGTCGTGGTGTGTGTGTGTGTGGTGTAAACATGGTTTAGATGCCTTTGCATGGTAGGTCATCATGAATCCCTGTGTTCATCGGAATGTTAAGCAGGATGTCAATGCAATTGGTTGACATGCGATTGAATATGCCCCCGCTCGCGAATGCTGATTCGAAGAAAAATATATCAACCCCCAACACATTACTGTATTCAAAACCAGAAATTTTGCAGTTTGTCTTGCGCTGCAGCACAATGAAAACATCGCGGCGGCGCTAGTGCAGCACTGGGTGGTTATGGCCTCATAACAGTCTGCATTAGCAGAACTTTTAAAAATTTGGCCAGATACATTGGCACACCGCTGGGAAAACATGGATATTAAGCAAGGGTGTATAAAACCGTACGATATTTTACCCCTATGTGTTGCGATTATTTTGCGGATACCGAACGCTCTGAATTTAGCTGCATTTTAAGAAAACACTGGGCGTGAGATAAAAACCATCCCTCCTGAACAGCAAGACTTACGCGTGGAAAGTGCTTGCCGATATCGCATCTCAGGTTGTAGGCTTATACTCGTTTGCAATAATTTCCTTTCCGCCTCAGGACCTAGAACATGGCGCAACACAGACCAGAGCCAACCATGAACACTCTACGGCAATAAGTAATCTGGGGTTTATTGTCATGGCAACCGAGATTTAATTATGTGACGACAAGGTTTACAGTGACAAAACATGGGTACGACGTCCGCATTCGCGGCTGTCTGACAAGGGCGAATAGTCATGTCAGCAGTGCTATACGATGCATCGCATGCCGTTTTACCCCTAAGTATTAGCGTCCAGCCAAAATACCGACCAAACTTCTGATGCATGCCACACAGTCAAAATTCATTATGCTGTCACACCCATGCGCGTAGGCTTTCTCACTGCTCACTGTGTCTATAATAGTTGAATGATCGTGCATCGAGATTAGCATGTCTCTTGACCGGGATCATTTGATTTCATCCTCCCAGCACGGATGTCGATGACATCATTGAACCGAGGTTGCCGTTACTGCACTGATAAACCGTATCGCGCGATGCGCGCGTGGAAATGGGCCCTGTTTAAATTACTCTGTTGAACAGAATGTTTCACAGTTGAAGATAAGGTAGCAAGTATTAGACATGAAATAAGCTCACTTATAGCTGTTGCTATACTTTTAAGTGAAAAAGACTGCCCCAGACAGCACAATGACTTTGCTTAGTAAACACACTCCTCATTAGGTCATTGTGTGATTACGTCATCGTGCATTGCATAACGTTTATTGATAACCAATCGACGACCGTCACATCCAAAAATAGTGCTAAAGAAGGCCAGATATAAACGGCCCGACAATTATAGTTTGTTGGCCTTGATCGTCGCATGGCTAATGGAATGGTAGGATTTAACCGACGCTATCATGGTGACCCCATGGTGACCACCCTGACACCATAGTGCCGGGGTGTCATGAATGGCTGGGTGACCTTGAACTAGTCACCACGAAATCGCCTGCACATCCTCGCAGGCGTATAGGTCAGAAACTAGGGGGTTTTAGGCCTTTAGAAGGGCATGGCTGTGAACTGCACAAGGTGATCTTCAAGTTTAAAACCCCATGAAAATGTGGAATACTCCTTTGACGTTCCTTGCCGACGTACTCCACGCGGTCGTTTCCAGTGATTCGCCCCGTAATTTAAAGTCGCGTTAGGGGCATAGACCAACAGACCTCGATGAGATTCAACATCACAAACTAATATTCCTCGATCATCCTAAGTAACTAGTATCAAAATAGACCAAATTAACGACAAAATAGTGAAGGAAACATTTCAGACAACAACCTGAGCTGATACTAAATCAGTTCTGCCTGACAAAGCCGACTAGACCTGTCACCGATATTATTCGGTATAATCCAACCGGCCACCCGGGCGCGCGTTAACCGATGTTGTCCTTACTATATTGATCGATCATATGGTACTACGGGCGCGTGGGGCTGGACTCTGGTTAAATTACTTTGTTAAGGTTCTTGGATTGTACAAAATATTCTAATGTGGTTCATTGCGGAAATGGATGAGCGAATTAAATATTACGTTATTAACATTGTCTAGATAATTTAACTCCTATGTGTGGTGTTGGCAGGTGTCTACCACGATGGAAGCTTGAGCCGTTTGATGTGTTCCATCCCATCCAATGAGATGAACCAGCATACAGACAACTTTACGGCGGCCCTACAGACCGACGACGCACAGCTGCCCGCTTATGGTGGTACAGCGCAACTTGCGGACATTAGCTGCTTTGGAAACTGAGCTCAAAAGTCTTGTTTATTTGCTTTACCCAAATGCGATGAAAATTAATGCCATAAAACTCAACCGTATGTACTTTGAAAGCAATAGATTTTAGGAGTTTTCGACCAACACGCTTTCGATGAAAACGTTTGCGGAGGTATGTGTAAAATGGCTAGCTGCAGTTATTCGCTACTCAAGACATCATGCATATTTTTTCACAATGATCAGATCAATGGCAAACATGTGACAAACATAGATCACATGGTTATAAAAAACCTGTCTGCCTATCCAATTTACTTTGCAAGTTTTCAGTTTTCAAGCTTGTAATTTTCAGATTTACTACGCAAGGTCATGAAGATGCAAGTTTTCATTGCGTTAAGTGGTTTCAGTCACCATGTGTTCCTACGCACCTCAGCAAAACACGTTTGGCTTCCTGCGATTTTAACGTAAGATAAACGAGAAATTTTCTTTTTGAACATCTCACTTCAGTATTTCGTCTTCGTCTCATGGTTTGATTACTGGTCCACCTAGGTTGCCTGCACCGTGGGGGCGCTTGATAGCAATAGCTGGGTTTTGTATGCACCACCAGACGGCGGTAAAAGCGTGCCTAAGATGGAGCTGCGAACGCTCGTCCATCGCCCTGGTGTTTGGGCGGGTTTCAGGGCAAACATTTGCAAATAATAGGCATGTTTTCAAAACGTTCGTACAGCATTGTTGGTAAGCAAATGACATGACATTTGCATTAGCAAACGTTGTTGGTAAGCATGTATGTCAGGTTTACATTTTGGACAGTAGAAATCCGTATGCAAAGGTTTGTAGGCAGAAATTTGGAAGCCAGTGCTCGTATCGTATAAAGAGCGTATGTGAAATAGCATGCCTCCACTTGCTCGCAGACCATTTCGCTTGAAGGGAATGTTTCACATTTAAAGATATTGAAGCAAGCAGCAGATATGATATAACAAGCCGACTTATAACAACTGGCATGCTTTCCAAGTGGAAAAACTGTTCTAGACAGCACGATTCTTTGTTAAGCCAACATGTTCCGCAATGAGCCACGGTTTGATTACGTCGTCATACCATGCACAACGTTGGCTGACAACCAATTCAAGCCGTTTTATCTGGAAACGTGCTGAAAACTCCTTGATATTCTGAAAACTATTTGATATATCTGAAACTCTTTAATATCAACATGTGCGCAGTGCAAACCGTAAGCTCGTCTAGCGAATGCGTATTCGTTTTCAACAACACGTCCGGGCGAGATCATGGTTCTCATTGGTGCGTTTGCGTTTACGCTACGTCTTGGTTGTTGCTGGAAACCCATTATAGCTCCAGGCTGGCTCTGGGCTCCTGGGGTATCTCTGGCCATATTCTTGGATAAACGTTTCCTCCCGGTGGATCTGTCGACACAACTCCAAGCGGGTCTTGGTTCTTGTTGGACCCCTCTGCATACCCAGGGCCAGGTCTTGGCTCTTGCTGGACTCCTTTACATACTCAAGGCCAGGTCTTGGTGCTCGCTGGACTCCTCTGCATACCCAAGGCCAGGCCCTGCTTCTTGCTGAACTTCTCTGCATACTCAAGGCCAGGTCTTGGTTCTCACCGAATCTGTCAGCTGCTTTGTTTAAAGCTTAGTCCTGTCTTTTTCTGGTCCCAAAGCTCACTTCAGTGCTGGATCCTGGTTTTTGCTGGATTTTCGCATTTTTCCTGAACTGGTTCCTGGGTTTTCCTGCTTCCGGTACCAGGAACCAGGAACTGGTCCAGATCCCAGAAATAAATCTCGGGAACAGGGACATGACTTTTTGCTGACATGCGTCATCATGTTTGACAGCATCGCCGCACGCCAGTGCATCACAGCGCACCAGGGCGACTCGGTCCGTTCGGCTAAACAGTTTGCCAGTATTAAAACGTAATAAGACCGGGCTCGAAATATGCATTCAGGACTGACTTAGTCGGAACAAGCTCTTGCCACTTCGATGTTGTACATTTTAAAAGGCGGTAGCATTCAGTTAAAACTACTCCATCGTTGAACGGCTTATACTAACTCACTGGCCTTAAGATCGCTATGGGTGTAATATTTGTGTTTCTGTCGCATGGCCCGACACGGAACCCGACACATTTTGACGCCGCAGCCCAAAACATGATGCCTCAGGCAACTTGTGTGTCGCGTTCATGATGTTGTGCCGTACAGGGCTGTTCGCGGGGGGCTCGCATCTACAGCAGTGTGATCAGCGAATAGGCAGCAGCTCGATCAGAGGTTTGGCGGGCGGACTGGTCGGTGGCTCGGTCCGTGATAGCTCTTACTGTCACGGACACCAAAAGAACACCACTTCGGGATCGAAGAGCAGCTCTTGCAGGCCGTTGGCGGTGGGTAGTGACGGAAGTGGACCGCGTCCCGGGGCCAGGAGCTCTCGCCGTGTGGGGTAAGCCGGACGGCCACGTCGCCTGGCGTCATGTGACTGGCGTCAGGGGCATGAAGCCGGGTGGGCGACGTCCAGTGGCACACGGACACCCGTAGCTCAGCTAGCAGCCGTGGACAGGCTTGGCGGCCTCGGGATTACAACGTCGCTGACAAGTGGGACGATGTCCATCTCTGGGCTCAAAGCCAGGCAGGTCCGGAGCCAGCATTATCGAACTCTGTATCACACATGTTCGTTTCTCGCGCCTGGTGAAAAGCTCTGCCGATTTGTTACGTTCAATATATTTTCAAATGACGTCACGTTACCAAGGTAGCTAAGGTGGTGGTCAGTCGTCTTGGTTTTCGACCACACCACGTGACATTGAACACCCAAACAGGACAATGTTTGAAGCAGGCAGTATTCAGTTCACCGCCACAGTGCTAATCCTGTAATATTCCCTCAAACGACACCCAGGCAACGTCATCCCATTGTTAAACTTATCTGGGCCAGCACATCTAAGCAAATGTTGGCGGATTCCCGATGCTTACGCTCACACTGGTGTTTCATCACAAGCCTTACCTTTATGATTTCGGTCAACAAGGTCATGAAGCAGCATCACGTCGCTGTGCCGGACAATGACAATGAGAATGACAAACAAAATAAGCGCTCAAAACAAAAAACTTCGTGGAGATCGACAGCTGACTACTAGTGGTCCCTGTCGATATCATGTTTGAGGTTATCCGCAATATTGCGTCTTAAATCAACCAGTTTTAATACTATCCAGTCAGTTTAAATTAGCTCTAATAACACCGGCATCTGTGCACCTACGACGGAAGCAAAAACAGCGCTGAGTATGAGTTTTTCTCTCGGTGCCCCGGGGCTTAAAACCATGGCAACCGTGTTTTCACAGAGTTTGAAATTGTGACCACACCACGTCCTCTGACCAATCACAGGATTACATTGGCGTCAGAATTCGCAACAGAGGTTTGGAAACGTCATTTTTTGTGATGCTGAAGACAACGGAGCGCATCCCCATGCTTGGGACTATCGATATGCTTTTAAAGGGTTCAGACCTTTTTGTTTGCCCTTGTTGAGGTGTCTCATGGTCGAGAGATTGGTTGTCAGCAATTTTTGTGCGTTTTGAACTGCAAACCATACGGCTCTGACGTCCACCAGCTATGTTGTATTTATGATTAATACAAAGTATTTTGATAAGTTCTTCAGTGCATCTGTGACGAGCATTATTCACATAGATTAGACAGTAGTAATAGCCTTATTCCTCGGGGAAAAACCAGGAGAGTGGAGAAATAGATTGGTTGATATTTCGGCAACATGCCTTTATCGAAATGATAGTAGAAGTGAATTCAAAATTGCCTGCCGATGAGCCCACTCGATTTTTCAGGTGTTTTCCTTAAACAGCAAATCACAGGTTTTACAGGACACCAACACTCCGGGAATTAGACGATGAGCGAAGAGCGAATGCTAGCCAACACCACAATGCAGTGCATATCTAAGAATTAGAATATGTTCCTTTGTGTGATAAATGTGCGATGTGTGCCTTCATGTGTGATGTGTGCTAGCTTGAAATCGTTTATATGTGCAATTTATGTCTGACGCGTGAAGCGTGATATTGAAATCGCTTGCATGTATAATTGTTGCGCGATGTGTGATACCTGTTTGCTTCAACTCGCTTGCGTGTCTGAATGAAGCGTGATGCGTGACGTCTGTTTGCTTGAATTCTTTTGCTCGTACACGAATTTTCGCGTATTCTAATTCTTAGTTAGACATGCACTGTATCGTAGTAATGGCTGTCAATCTCTCCTTGTATGCTCCGCTGAATATTGATGTCCTTTAAAACTGTTGCTTGCTGTTAAAAAAATATGAGAAATCGAGTAGGATTATGGGCAGGGAATTTTGAATTCACTTCTGCTATTGTTTCGATAAAGACATGTTACCGAAATATCAACCAATATTTTTCTTCATTCCCCTGGTTTTCTCGGAGGAATAAGGCTATTACTACTGTTTTATCCATGTAAAAGTATCTTAGACCAGATCGCCAAAAGAAAGGAACATAGCATACTATGTTGTCGATACTTATCACGTGCCCGGGTGGCCGGCTAAATGCCCTTCGCTGGGGCGGGAGGGTCAATTTGCCCCCCCCCCCCCCTGAGATCTTGGGAATTAACGGAGCTAGAGACACCAAATTCACAGAACGTATTGACCTGTACGTGAACTCACTTAGGTCAAATTTTATGGGTCCTAGATCATGATCTTGGGGTCAAAAAGGTCAAACAAGGTCAAATCCCAGGCTGATCTCCAAAGTGTCCCTCGGAACCTAGATAACTGTTTCTAAGCACAAGGACACATTCTCAGTTTAATTCAGTGACCTTGTCTGACCTTTTGAAGGCCATGATGACCAAAATCATACAAGCCTGCTCTGAATTTGTCGTTTGGATAAGCGACAAAAGATTATGCTAGGCGGTATGTTTCTAAAAACGATATGTCGACCTGGGTCATTTTACGTCAATGACCTATGTTTACCTCTAAGAAGTCCATGGAAGATATATCATACGGTTCCTGCTAGCAATAAACTCGAAATGAGCAGCAGAAGCTTTCCCATACAGCAAGCCCTAGAGTAATAAAATAGGCTGGTTTTGACCTTGGTCTCACCGCTATGCCTGGCCTTAGGTCAACGTCATTTGCTCATTTAATATTTGTGTTGCCTGAGAAAGCATCTCAGAGATGTGTGGCTTAGTCTAACACTTCGTTGTTGCATCAGACTGAGCGATTCTCTAGAAATTGACTGGATCGCTGAAACCATACCCTGATTTTGACCTGCCATAAATCAGCGTCCTTGCAAGGTACATCTAAATTTGTGACCTTAAACGGTCTGCTATTCAATTGTCTACAGCTATGCAAAATTTGGTGCGGCCGCACCGCGCCGTTTGGAAACCATTCCGGAAAAACCTTCGGGGCAAGGGGCCGAATTGACCCCCCACCCGAGCGCGTCTTAAACCTCTCCTCACGACAAGGTGTTTATGGCGATGTCCAGACGACCATCGGTCAGAGTTAGACGACGTCGTTATTACTTACCTTTTGAAAAAGGATTCATGGGCGTGAGATGCCGTCTTCAAAACGGCTACTATCATCAATCACAAGTCACAAAACGGCTAATAAGATGGTGATTTGTGCTTGCTTAAATAATTGAATTACGATTGATTAATTTGCAATAGCTTCCTGGTTTGATTTCAAAACGAATGCGTTAAATGACACAATGAAGTCCATGTGCGGGCTTCTGTGCTCCATTGCTCGCAAACTTTGCAGGTCAAATTGCAGAAAAGTTGGCGGCTGCTAACATTTCTAAGTACTTTGACTGTTAAAGGAAATGTTTCACATTTAAATGTGGTGAAGCAAGCATCAGATGCAACGAAAAAAGTTACTGATCACTATCGGAAAACTTTGTATAGAAGAGACTGCTGTAGACAACACAATTCATCTCCTTGGCACATATGCTCCTCGATGCGTCATTGTTTGAAAACGCCATTGTGCCTTGCCTAACATTGAGGGCCAAATGACGGCCGTTACATCTGGAAATTGTGCTCGTGAACGCCAGATGTAAACGACTCGGCCATTATAACTCTTCTCGGCCTTGATCGCCGCATGACTTGTTCAATGGCAAGATTCGAATAGCGTTATTAGGACGTCATGATGACCTTATGATGACCTTATGATGACCATGGGTGACCTTAAAACACTCTCCCCGGAATACGCTCCCCATTTTGTGGGTGTGTTGCTCAGGAAATAGACGGATTTAGGTTTCAAGGACAGGGCTGTGAGCTGTACTGAAAAGTCTTTACGATGGCTGTTTTAGTTAAAAACTTCATATAAGTGTGGAATACTCCCGTTAAGCATCGAACTCTAATACATGTTTGAGTGACATTTATATAACTAAGCGATATTTCTACCGGCCGGACGTCTAAGCGATACCGGCCGGACGTCACCTCCCTCCCCCCCCCCCCCGGTCACAGCGCCCTCTGGGGACAGGTTGGCAGGCCGACCTGACGCGCTGGACCTGGGGGCGCATGGACGTGCTGCTCGTGCAGCGCACCCAGGGTCTTGCACTCCTGCGCCAGCTACCACTCCCCCTTCCTCCAGTGCTTACACTGCCTCCGGTGGTTGTGATGGGTCCGCCCCCGGGTTCTCCGCCGGGGGCCGCTAATGCACTTGCTCCGTGCATAGCGTCGTTCCTCGCCCAAGGCCGGGGCTCAAAACGGGGCCACCGTGGCCGTTGTCTTCCACGGACGTTGGGACCTCAAAGGTCCTGCTCAGGGCTCGGTCTGCATCTGCCGGCGCCGTACGGCGCGATGTGCAGCCGTTTGGGCTGGAGCCGAGCCCCACTTTTAAGTTAGTGACTTTTTCTTGATTGGCGACTGGGACCCACCACGTCGTTCTCAATGTTACAACGGAACATTCGCGGGCTTAGGACCGACGTCACCGACCTGCAGCGGCTCCCACTCTCCCTTATCCCCATGATAGCGTGCTGGCAAGAAACAAAGCTTTCTTCCAACAACGAGCAAGCCATAAAATGCAAACCGCATGTTCAGAGATGGCGTGAGGTTGTGCACGATCGCCCATGGTGGTGCTGCCGTTCCAGTCCATGACAGCTTGCCCCGCGCTGAGCTCGCTCCTCGTGCTGTACCGCGGGCTGTCGCCGTAGCTGTTGACCTAGGGGGTAGTTCAGGCGACCGGTTGCTCCATGCACCTGCCACCAACGGAGGTCTCGATTGGTTCATCGCTGGAATCCACCTTCAACCAGCCGCCTTCATCGTTTTTGGTTCTTGGTGATTTTAACTCGCATAACTCGACGTGGGGTTGTGATCTTACCAACAGCAGGGGAAGGAGGCTTGAGCGTCTCCTCAACAGGGACAGTCTGTGTGGTTTAAACACTGGACTGCTACGTTTCACTGTCGTCACCTAGCACTTCTACTATCGATCTTTCAGTGTGTGCGCCAACACTTAACAGCCAGTTTTCTCGGCTTGTTGATGGATCTCCGCTAGGCAACGATCCTTTTCCCGTCTGGCTGGCTCTTAATGCTGCCCACCCAGGTATCCGGCAGCCGAGATGGAACCTCCGACGAGGCAACTGGTCCTGCGTTTACCGCCGGGTGTTTGCCCCTCATTCGGAGATTGGACTACATGTCCTATAGATCACGTCAATTCTGTTATCGTTCAGGCAGCCGAAGAATCCATCCCAATGAAGTCTTCAGAACCACGGCGGCTGCCGGCGCCTTGGTGATCAAAGCTATGTAAAGCAGCCATTTTAAGCAGAAAAAGAAGATTCAGACGTTTCAAATTGTCTTCCACGGATAACCTTATTTTGGTCAAGCGAGTCCGAGCGCAGTGGGTCAGGTCAGGTCAGGCAAGCGCTGTGTGTGGGTCAGGTTAAGCGCTGTTCATGACAGGACTACGTGACAAGCATTAATAATTTTACTTACTTGACGCAAGTATGAAGGCGCATTCGCATAATTTCTGGTTAGTGCCCCTCTAGTCCATTCCCATGCCTAGCCATAGGTAACACCACTGTTACCAACACAGCAGAAGTGGTTAACGAGATTGGCCGGGTGTTGTCGTAGCGGTGTGGTGGTGGGCTCCCCGATCCAAGTTTATATATCTGAAATATCTGAAAACTGAGCATTCTGTAGTAAGCGAAGTCTTGCAGCGGACGGCGGCGTCTAAGCGGGCTGGGCGGTCGGTGGTCTTTGTCTGGGTGCCGGGGTACATCGGACTGGCTGACAACGATACAGCTGATGCTGTTGCCAAGGAGGGAGCAACTGGCCGGCGACCCCGTTCAGCTTACGTACCGTTCCGCGATTTCAAGCAGCTGCTGCCCCTTGTTTGAGGGAAAATTGGCAGTAGACCTGGGACCGGGTGAGCGTGGAATCTGAAGGTAATGGGAAAAACAGACTTCGTGCTGTAAAAGAAAAGGTTGGCGAATGGGCAAATTTTCACCTTTTCTTCTCTCTTGGACCTCTTCTCCTCTTCCAAAGGACCTCTTCTCACAAGAGAAGAGGTCCTGTTTTGACGTCTCTGTATCGGCCATTCTTGCGGAGCACATAGCTTTCTTCTATCAGGAGGTCAAGCCCCCACGCGTCCGCAATGTGACCACTCGCTGTCAGTTGCTCACGCGTTGGTTCAGTGTCGCCAGTCTGCTGATGAGCGTCGGCGCTACTTTGGCTGCAGCACACGTCGCGGATTGTCAGGGCGTTCCCTCTCATTCATAGGCGCGAATCCTACCGTTGATGTCAAGGTTGTTGAGTCTTTTATGAATGACATCGGTTTTAGAGCCATATACTCACCTGTTTAATGATCATTGACTCCGCGTTACTTGCACTATGTAGAGCCTACTCCGGCAAAATAAGTCCGCGCACCTAAAACCACGGATAAGCTAGACGCGTAATTATCCCTTGACACATTTAGGGGCGCAGACGGGTGCTGCAGTTGAGGCGTCCCTTAATTCAAATATCGTCATCATCCTTTTATTTGAAAGTCAGCTGACTGTTAGCTCGATCCAGTGTATTAGCCCTGAAACTTCTCGTGCTAGCTACAGAGTATCATGCCACAAAGGTATGACATCTATTCACAGTCGCTATAGACCTCATAGACTATTGTCAAACCGGCACCGGTCGGAACCTTCGTTAGTGGGTGCTTTAGTAGCACAGCTAAACAAGGCTCCTCAAATACAACTATTTACACTAAGACAGGTAACGGGTATCGAAGCAAAATAAGAATAATATTACGACCTGAGTCACGTGACACGGGCAGCAAATACACACCAAGCACCTCCCAGGTGTACCTTAACCTGATCCACAGAACCGATCTCACTTTGGTCAGTTCGGTACTAACGCCGCTGATGTTCATGCTTTTGCGCTAGCCAGATGACGTCCAAGAGACGGACAGGCGAGACCAATACAGGTTTCTCGGGGTTGCTGATGGCTTCTAACCGTCACTGAAGCAGCTTGTTTAAAGCCTCTGAGAAATGGAACATTGCCTATGCTATGTCACTGGACCGTTGCAGTTTTAATGGCAGCAGAAAGTACAAACAGACAACAATATGAAGACACTTTCAGCATGAGTCTGGAGGTCTGACGATAAGTGCTCGACCTTCAAAGTACCTGGAGATGCTGGTTAAAGTGCGTGATAGACAAAACATCGGTTAGGTTGAGCGTGCTCGTCTTTTCAGCTAGACGGATAATCATGTTTAACCAGCGCACCATGGTATACTGACGGTCGATAACTGAGCGGGGGGACATTGAACTCGAAGCGCCGAAAAACAACAGAAGCTGAAGGTCTTTCTTGCGTACATGAAGTTCATTTCACATCGGAGGTATGATGTACACACGCACGGGATGTCACGTTAAAGAGAGGAAACTGAACCCTTCCTCCAACTAAGCCAAAATTGCAGAAAAACGTTTGCGCGCAGGGCTGGCGGAGAGGTAGCGGCACCGCCAGGCTATCTGAAATCCTGTCGAAAGTCCCATCCTCATTTCTGGAAGCGTTCGTCCCATTCCTTCCGCGTTCTTCTGCTGCTTCTCCCGGTCAGTTGCGTTTCCCCCTGGGTATCTCAGATACTCTGAATACTCCTCTCCCTTTCGGTATCATCCCGCCTGACTTTTCTCAGAGAAGCAGACGGCTGGCAGTGGTGACTACAGTAAGCGAGACTAGGCTCAGAAGGCTGTGCCGGCCGGCTGCCCCGCCCGTGCGTCCCTGCGGGCACGCGGTCGCCTCCGCCACCAGAGGCTCGAACTCAGGGTACGAAAACGGTCCCGCGTGCTGTGGACGGAGGAAGCACGGGCATTAGGCAGATGACGAGAACGAGCACGGAACCGTCCAAAGAGCCGTATGCGACTGTTTTGTCTCAGGTGTGGATCCCCCACGGGGAGCTGATCGCCAACGATTCATCGCAGCCTCCACCCCATATATCAGGAGAAGTGCAGTATTATTCTGCAGCTAAGCTTGCTGCCTGCAAAAAAGGGCGATACATGTTTGTTCAAGTTCAGACGAGGTAGGACACTCCATTGACTGTACATTAACGCAATGCGTAGTTTGTTATTCAGTTAGTTAGAAAGTTCTTTTCCCGATTTCCCCTGATATCAACGATTTTAACACGCAAACTGCTGGGGTCTTGGCTAGTGCTGCCCTCTATGTTCGTTGATCCGGGCCGTGACCCGAGCGCCAGCAGGGAAGGTCGGGCCTCGCTGCGAGTGAGCATCAACATTGTTCCGTGTGAGCTGTTGCGTTCCTGCTACAAGAGCTGCCAATCGGAGGGAGTGAAGACGGTACATAGACGTTGTGCACGTACCCTCTGTATTCGCGGGCCTTGATGCGGTCAACGCGATATCTCTCAAGGAGAATTACGTACGGCGCGACATGCCAGCTTCATGTACGCTTACTCTGACATGCCCTTGATGTGCTTCAGCAGCTGGCTCTACCTCGTCTCTGTAGTCGCTCTGTAAGACCAGTTTATCGTTTTGGACACACGATGGAAGACTTGGCCACCGTTGACCTGCGCCTGCAGGGCATCCACAGCTGGCTGTCCCCCAGCTCATCTGAGTAAGGTACTCGTACAGGGTGACGGTCGGCGAGCCTGTGAGGTCACACCTTACTCGTGTCACGGGGCACAGCGCCAACGTGCCCTGTCCTAGTATTTCTGGTCTTCCCAGACTGTCAACGTAACATGAAGTGCGGCCCCGCACAAGGCGTGATTAATGCGTGCTTGCGTTCTGGTTAAGATCCAAAGAGCTAGCAATGCATTACGGGTACACCTCATATGATGCGCGAGCAATAGGCAGTCGCATTATAGCCACAGTCCCGCAATGCGTAAGTTGTCAGAAGTTGCATCATTTACAAACATGTGTAGAAACCATTCCGCTGCATCAGTTGCCGTCTTCTCATCACGTACGCGTACCTTCCACTGACACCTTCATGGTACTAAGCTGGGCTTTATTGAACCAATCGTCGCGAGACCCCTCGGCGGAGGCATTAGTCGCCGATCCGATATTCTCTTCGTCTTCCGTCTCGTTTTTCAAAGCCTGAAAACGTCGATGTTCGGGCCCTGTGAGTGGGAGGCAGTTACCCACTTTTTCCCATGTGGCTTAAGGGGCGGATTACATCAGGGACCACGGTCACATTGGCCGGGCATTCTGGCCGTTATTTCACATATGACGGACGGGCTTCTGTGTGACGTAGTCTGGCCAAGTAGACGACGAACGCTTGTTGGAGGAGCGTCTAATTCTGAAGGTCTAAAGACAGTCAGTCAGCATATGAATATTTCCAACTCAACGAACATCAATAGTTTAGCCCAGGGAGTACCTTCATTCTTACCATAAGCTGGTTGGCGCCATCCGCTTTGTATTTGAACCCGCCGACGGTCCAGACGTCCCCTCCGCTGACCGGGCTGAAACAGTGGCTCACTTTGGAAGTCCGACGAGGCAGTGCGAGATCCACACGCATGTCAGCAAGGAAACCTTTTCGGTCGTGAGACGTCCAATATTTGAGTATATGCCCCCCGCCGAGAGTTCGACGACCTTACGCGATCTTTACGCGAGCTGTTCAGTGCGTCAGCGAGGAACATTATTCACATAGATAAGGCAGAAGTTTTAGCCTCATTCCTCGGAGGAAACCAGGAGGATGGAGATATAGTTGGGTTGATATTTCGGCAACGTGGCTTCATTGAAACCATAGTAGAAGACTTGCTATTGTTTCGATGTACGCATGTTGCCGAAATATCAACCCAACTATATCTCCATTCTCCTGTTTTTTTTTCTCGAGGAATTAAGGTAATACTACTGCCTTAACTCATCTTACACCTTGCGACCTTAAATGCAGCTGCACGTGCAAGTAACCAGCAAGAAGACGAGCTCCGCGCGCAACAGGTGTACTTACGGCAGCTCCAGACCAGTGACCTCCACCGCTCGCACGCCCAGGTCCTTCAGATAGTGGCCCACGTGAGGGTAACTGCCACAGCCGTGCAGGTGCGTCCGCGGGTAGTACGTCAGGAACGCCAGGCACATCTCGTTCCGGGTGGCGAATCCACCCTGTACGCAGCGAGCAAGACAGAGCGCCGTGGCGAATGGCACGTCGAATCAAAGGTGGAACGTCACAGGAAACGGCATGGTGTTGTCTTGTGTAATGACACGGTGACATCACAGAATATTGTCTTGCATAATGGCATGGTGACGTCACAGGATGTCCGTCCTTCGCTAAATGATTTCATAACGTTTTACGCTGTTGTTAGGGATCACAGAGAAGTAATTTGTTTACTCATACAGTGTGCACATGTGTCTCTCCCCACTTAAGTAAGTCAGGAGGCCACAAATGGCGTTCTACGATCCGCACATGCTCACCAATCTATTACATATGTACATTATGCAATGAGATGGTTGCAAACGACTACGTCGGCTCCTTTGCCATCAAGCTGACAACAAGATCGCTTGGTTGCTTGATGGCAAAGGTGGCGGTTGCTTCGGATGAGATCTCTAGGCCTTGTCTTGCGCCTGACCACGCGGTGTGGTGTAAGCAAACGTTGATTTGCAATCTATGCTAACCTGGACGATGGTATTCATGGATTGCCAATGACCATACGTAGGACGACTGTTTTTACTTATTTCCGTCTGGCACCCAGTGACTGCGAACCATCACACATGCACTACCAGAGTTGCGCCGGTAGTCACCGGTAGGTGGCAACTGTGTTAGGTCATTACCAATTGGTAGTAATGTAGGCAATAAAGCAGTAAGGTAATACTACCAGCAGTTAGGTCAGCTGGCTACCGCCGTACATTACAGACGCTCCCAGTGTTGAACTCCTTGTGCCGATGACTTGTTCTCAACATCTTGTAGCAAGGGGTACCTCGACTTTCACTTTTATTTCAGTGTGGGCGTTATTGTGCTGTAGGGACCAGAGGGGGCAGCATCATATCTATTCATTAAGGGCGGACAGGCAAAAAAAATATCCAAACACAACGGTGGAATACTACAACGCCACTTGAGAAGGAGCTGGGCACGTCACGGCAGAACGTCATGGTTCAGCGTTACGACACGGTACGGCGGAGCGCTCAAGCGAATGACGTGGCGGACGAGGGATTTGGCGTCGGATCATCGAGAGCCAGTCATAAGTCAGACATGATGCTCACCATGGTGACGTTGGTGCGGTCCTCCGTGTTGTACCCGCAATCCAAGAGAAGTGTGTCGCCAGGCAGGATCCGCACCTTTTGGCTCATTATGCGAC
>NW_023596420.1:32970182-33025182 GCF_011947565.3 Pollicipes pollicipes
AAAACTCCTTCAGCAACTGCACTGGTAGCTCACCAGGTGGTACAGCCATGTTTTCTCAGATGTGTGATAGTTGATAGGCTACTTGCCATGGCTGAAGGTCGAATAAAATTTCTTCTGACGGCAAAAAACACGGCAATAGTTCAGTCCGAAGTGTCCCATACGTTGTACACATATCTGCAAAGTATTGATTGACAAGCTCAGCCTTAGTGCTGTAATCAGCAGCTCGAGGTAATTCCAGGCACCAATGCGCAGCCTGTCGATTAGTTAAACGTCTTGCTTGTCTGTACCAAGACCCACTTCCGGCACTAGCAATTTTTGTCATCCGTTGCTTGTATCACCTGGTCTTGGTAACGTAAATCTCTTGACGTACATCTTCGCTCAAATTCTTTAATTTGTCGATTTGGTGACGGCTGTGTGCCCTGTTTCTATGGTTTATGAGGGTCTTAAGTCACCTTGTCATCCAAGGGGCTCATCAATTTTGCACTAGTACGTAATTTCTGGGAAACACGCCTCATTAGCCAACTGGAGTTTGCTCTCAAACATCTCAGCAGCCTTGTCAATATCTTGCATGTCGGTGACATCTCGCCAGTCTTAAGAACAAATCCATCTGTCAGACTGTCTAATAGATGAGTCTGTTAGTGGCCTTACGAATGCATGCAGACCGAAATATCAACCTAACTATATCTCAATTCTCCTGGTTTTTCCGTGGAATAAGGCTAATACTTCTGTCTTATCTGTGTGACTAATGCTCTTCGCTAATGCACTGAACAACTTACGTAGAGTGAGCCGCCCTGCGCCAGCTGAGTGGCTCGAGACTGCCATCTGTTGGATAGATTTGGAATATATCGCCCTGATACTATTTGGACACGCCAAAACTCATCCAACTCTCCCTATCTCTCACACCACTTGCGTGCCACCCAACAACGGTTGTCTGCCATCGGCAAAGAAACTTACGCGGTTGTATATGACACTCAAAAACTAAGACACTACTTTCTGGGCTGAAAATGCATCGCCATGACGGCCCTGAAGAATCCAACGATGTCCTATCATTCTCGATGAATATGGCCACGATGTTCAGTACATCTCTTGCAAGCAAAACATTATTGCCTACACATTTTGACGTCCCGAACCACCATCAGGGGTAATTTCGTAGTGAGCATATCCTCCGATCAGACACCTATCGTAAAGAAATACCCAGTAGAATAAGTGCTGGACTTGTACACCAACTAAGTACTCCAAGAAGTACTCCAAAGCAGAGAAATGCCCAGAAGAAGAGGTGGATCACCAGGAAAGCTTTAAGAGCCTTTAAAAATGATATCGATATCAAGATGGTTCGTGATACACCTGCAGATGAGAGGCATACCGTAATTACCGAAGTTTTGTTTATAAGGTCGGGGGCGATATTTTGTCCTGTGCTACAAAAACTTAAAGGTTCGCTATATTCTCTGGCTGTTAGACAGTCATTTGGGCATTGATAACACATACGATTCACCGCCTTGAGGTTATAAGCCCTCGCCCTGATAATAAGGGGGTCGATGCGACGACCGGCCCCCATTCCCACCGCTTAAGTTTTCTGAGGTACCTCTCCGGCATGTCGCGAATCGTGCCCAAATTTTCAATAGCCCTTTGGGCACCCATTGTGCGCTAACGCGTGTCTCTACTATTTCCGGTTTCGGAGCAGCGGCAGCTTTTGAGAAGCACTGCACGGCGATCTAGGGCCTGAGCGGGCGGCGGGTGGCAACTGACGGTGCCGTGGACTGCGCGAGGTGGGCCAACACTTTTATCACGGGGCTATGCATCATAAAGATACAACCTTTCGCAATTCATTGTACTATCCCCAAGCAAACGAAAAATATGAGTGGTTCAAGTCGCATTTAATATGACATGCTTGCTTAACTCTTCAGCCTTCCCAAAGAGACTTGGACACTGAAATCCCGTCTATCGTTTTTGCATGAAGAACATTGAACATTGACAGTACAAAATTAGGGTCGATTTTTCGTCACGTATGGTCATGGTCCAGTTCTCCGCATGATCAACGTTCTCTCCAAAATTTAGATATTAAGAAGCGCAATGAAGGAAAACCTTGATCGCTTACCACTCAGTTCGTCATATCATGACATTAAGCCAAGGGAAAACATATTGAACCAAGACCGGAGGGCGAAGCCAGTAAATATTTAAGTTGACGACGTAGTGTTTTTGAAGACCCCTCGGCTGCTGTGAACTCGTCATAAAAATTTCTTCCCTTCACTTCACGTCTTTAAAACTCACTTCACGTCACAAAATTCACTTCACCTCCACCATACTGACGTATAACCCCATCATGCTCGAAGACGTGCTCAGGACTGTCTGTTTGAACGTAGTATATAAGGTGAACCGCTTGTTGCCGTGGATGCTTATAGACCGATCCGACTTGAAGACGCCTCGCGAGGACTGGCACGAGCGGGGTCATCACTAGTAAAACTATCACGCAAGTACTTTTGTAAGCATGCTACTCCTTTTGACCCAATTTTGTCCTAGGCGAAGCCCAGGCGACGCCGCGCTCTGGTTAAAAAGTTGGATATCGCGCATTAGATATACCGGAGGCAAACACATTAGCGACATGTGGGTAATGGACCTGGTGAGCTATGGGCCATGGCTCTCGCATCAGGGGATAGCCCGGAAAGCAGGAGTGTGGCTTCCAATTTATTTGGGGAGTTCTTGTCCCCGGCTTTGAGAAAGAAGCGAGTACGTCCGCAGAGAAACCCGTTTATACCGTATTTTGCGGAAGGTCAGCCACTTCTTACTGATTACAACCAAGTGTTTTGCAAAACTACGTTCCTGCTGCATAGGTCTTGCCATGTCCCATGGAAGAGAGAGGGGAGGGGGGGGGGCAAGTCAGGGTTATGAGAGGGTGACCTAAAACTGAGATGTGACTTTCAAGAGATAAGATTCGCGATCACATGCAATTCAGCACCGAAATTGTGAGCTCAAACTACCATTTTGATATAAACTATTGCTGCGCATTGCGCTTTACGGTGATATCTTTGGTCAAAATAGGCGCAGCGCGCCAGGGCTGCACAAGCATTGCCGATTTTCGGCGCAATGAGAATATGTGAGCGCACTTTTGATGCTGACATCCGCGGAGAACTGTCAAAATGGCAGAGAGCATACAGGTCCTATTACTTTAATGTTGAAGTAAAGTACTAAGTTATGTAACTCTACACCAACTGTTTTGCTGCACGAATGAAAGAAGGGCTCCAATGACGCCCATAAAGGGAATATTGTTGTTAAAAAACAGTGTCTCATGGTAGCGCACCATGATGTCAAGTGACCAGTCGTGGTCAGGTGACTGCGCCTTAAACGGATTGACGAATAATAGCGCAGTGGCCAGACCAGTGCCTGCGGGCCCGGTGACGCCCACGTGGGTCTGTCGCCATGCCGACGTGTTTGTGTTGTGTTCGCACAGTGTCCGACGACGCCGGAATAACTGGAAAAGCTCGCGGCATTCGTGCTGCTAGTGAATTCGGAGATCCCATAAAGCATTCGATTGCATGGCAGTGGCGAGGCAGGAATGTCTGGTGACAATGTCTGGGAATGTTTCCCTAGCTCCAAACACAGGCGACCGTAACCGGCCATGACTCCATGTTAGGGGCGAGGCCAGGAAGCAGGTACTAAAACGCTTAAAATAACGGCAGTGTTCCACTTCAATTCTTTTCGGCTGTATTTATTTTGCCCAGGGTGACAGAAACACTAGGTAGAGCCGAGCGGAAGCTGACATACAGACGTTGTTGGATGATCTTAGCTAACAGCCAAGATCATCCAATGGGCGATGACGTATGAGGACGGGATGGGCGAGGACGCAGAGCGCCCACAAATAAACTCGACTCGAACAAAGTACGGAAACACATATTCAAGTTTCATCCACTGAAGCATCACTACCGATACGAACGCGCCTCAAACAGACCTTCTTGCTGACGTTACCGTGAGTTCTACGTACCAGCACCTCGGAGGAGAAGTGATTCTATGAAACGTGCAGGAAGACTACACGTGAAATAGACATCTTGTTCACTCAGGTTTCGGGGGAAGAATGCTCAAAATGCTCCTTACATCTGCACCATCTCGGAGAAAGTCACGGCATGAATTTAAAAACGTCATCAGCTCACGACGAAGAATGCTCCGAGCACGGTGCACCCAGCCCGGGCATGGAAGACACGCGGGAGGCGAGGCAACGATACCGACGGGACGCTGACGGGGAATAGTCGGCTGATGAACTGGTGGTATCTGCCGATAAGATGAAAGTCACCGTTATACCCACTTTACCTCTAAAGCGGCAATTTTCACATCAAGGCTCGTTTGCTACAACGAAACATTCCGTGTCGTTATGACATCGGACGGGAGCAGGTCGGTCGATCAGGAAACGGTATGAAAGACATCAAAGCGCATGTGTCTAGTGGCACGAGGTATTTGCTGGTCGCAGTGCCGAGGAAGTGGCAGCGGCACACGTCCTATATTTGGAGACCATGTGCCTCGATATAACCCACGTCATCTGGGCGGACAATTGTTCTAGCTAGGATGAGTGCTGGACACTGCTGAGCGAGCTTCTGAAAGCTGTACACTCGGAGAATACCGCGACAAGGCACGCTACGCTCAAATATCTTGAAACAGCTCATACACCCATGCCCGCTGACGCTCTTCACCAGACGGTGTCAAAAAACCTGCGGAAAAGAACCTGGAGGACTTTGGCGACTTCATCGACCCGTCAGAGGCGGCAGGCACAAAGCTCATCAGAATGAAGGCACAGGTCGATATAGCACAACGGAAGATGGCATCAGCCAACAACGCCTGAGCGTGCTGTCAATCGAAGAGCAGCGACCGTACTTGGCAAGCTTCAAGACGGTGCAGTTTCGCCATGGTTCCAAAGAACTACACACGAAGACCGCCCTGAATTAGGAGACATCGACTGTTTACAGACTGACAAAGGCTACCTTCTCGGCTACGGAGGCGCTGATGCCAAAGACTTGGGAACCAGGCATGACAAAGAGAGTATCGAACCTTTTTGCAAAACGCTCGTTCCCCATCTATCTGAGCACAAGCGTGCTTTCTGGGAAAGCTTGAGGAAGCAGTCAACCACCTCCAAGAAGAGGCCAGCAAATCAACAGCCATCGCGCAGCGCCAAGAAGCGGAGTCAGTGAGTAGGGACATTTTGCTGATAATAAAGCATGTCAGTCCCCTGTTCTGACTTTATGGACAGTCAATTCGTTTCTTGTTTTACTGTCATTGTCGTGCTGACCCGATTGGATGTCTTATTCGCTGGGTTGGTTGATTTGTCGTTACATCGTTAAGTAACAGACTCGGCATTCATGTGGCAGCAAATGCTGCGTAGTTTGCTTCATAGGGCGTATGTCTGCTTGAAACACGCCGAAGTTTTGTCATTTAAACGTGTTGAGTATTTTATTGTAATGTCCAGGGCCCCAATGGCTCCTGTTTGATCACCATTTTGTTATCACATGTGTGCAAATATGCGTGAATATCGCATTAGCGAATGCACAATCACATGTTCATTCGATCAGCTCTTTTATAAAAACATAAGGTCCTTAAGAATCGTTAGGAGCGTATTAAGGTAAGCATCAGATATTATATGTGTAACTGGGAGTGTGGAAACGAACAGGAAATGACAAAACTGGTTCTGTTTTAATACAGTTGTAGATCATTTCACTGAAACCCTGACTGTGTGATGAGCATCAAAAACTATGTAACACCAATGTTTTGATGCTGCACTTTTGACTTCTCTTCCACAGGATTTTAAACAAAAAATAAAGCAAAAGAATTGAACAATAAAAACAACAAAGAATTCAACAAGTATAAAGCATTCAAAGGAAAAAGCCTTGGACTCCTGCACACCAGCACATCACCAAAAGTGAACACAACAGGCATACCTCTGGTTTGTGTTAAGAAGAGATTAAGAAATACAAATATTTTGTCACTGTTTCTTGCAAGACACTGATGTTTATTTCGATGAAAGTAACCTAACTAAGCCTAACCTAAAGAGGCCTTACCTCATTTTATCCTGTCTAACTTATTTGTATCACAGCAGCCTTTGCGAATCACTAATTCTTGCAAAATTCCTACCGCCACTTATCATGCAATTAACCGACTTAACTTAATTTAGAGTAGCCCAAATGTTGAACATCATCTCAACTAACCTCCTTTATTTGTTTTACAGCAGCAGTTGTCATAAAAACATGACGAGGCTTATTTTGGCTGGTTTCAACTCATGTTTTCGTTCAATTCATTTGTTGGCTTGTTGACACCAGACAAAGTTGACATCACACAAATCAAAGCTCCTCACATCACTTTGGACAACTTATTCTGGTTTTCATGGTTAGGCTCTATCAAGGGCGATAGTGGGTATGCCCCACGAAACAATCTCTCTTCTCCCAATGTAACATAACTTGTAGATGGCCACAAAACCAGTTTTGCCGTTCCTCTTCAACTGCAGCAAAGGCATCCATTTAGGTTTGTTTACTCATATTTAGTGACAGAGTTTGGCATGTTGTCTTCACATTTTTAATCGCATGGTCTATTTGCCAAAAACTGATGTCCAC
This sequence comes from Pollicipes pollicipes, assembly GCF_011947565.3. Lineage (NCBI taxonomy): Eukaryota > Metazoa > Arthropoda > Thecostraca > Pollicipedomorpha > Pollicipedidae > Pollicipes > Pollicipes pollicipes. Next base: position 32,976,767 of record NW_023596420.1, read on the forward strand.
CTCGTGTTGTAATTGCTGCGCAGCTTTGGGTATTTCTATATTAAAGTGCGCATCTAAAAGTGCGCATCTACAGTAGTCATTTGCCAGTCAGCAAACCATGGTAACTACGGACAACATCTGGTTAAAGCAGACGAGAGGTACCACTTCAACAAATTGGAGGCAAATAATCGAGAATATGAACAAAATTGTTCAATTCCATGACTTGTGGCATCATAATTTGCCTTGTGAACAAGTCTTTTGGATTAAACAGAAAACAAGTAAATCCGGTTACAAACCATGTGCTGAAAGCAGGCAAAGTTAGCAATTAGCTCCTCCACGGAAGGAAACCTATTGGCTTGTTAAGGGCACGCTTCTTCCCGCTCTCCCACACGAAAGTCAGCATCTTTCGCATGGTTTGCTGATAGACAGGGTCATCCCACTTAGCCAAAAAGTATAAATATCAATCACGCTCACCAACCTACAAGATTAAAATGCGAAATAAGTAGGATTAGGTATGACTGAAAAAACACAATTTCGCTATCAAACACTTCTGTATTAGCTGCGCCAGGCCTGTCCCAAGGCCATGTGCGTTAGGGCAATGCACCGCGATGAGGTCGTGAGCCTAGAATGGCTTAGATTTATCATTATGAAGTCCGCCATAAAAAACTAGCTGTTTTTTTAATTTATTATATTTTTTATCTTTTTATATTTTAATTTAACCCCCCCCCCTAAAAAACTAACTGGGGGTTAAACAGGGCAAAAATTACGATGAAAATAAGCTCTGTGGTTCACATTGTCTCCTTCATTCCCTATGGGTCAATATTTCAAACCATAGATGGTGTCTTTAAAGGCAATCGGAAAGGAAGGAAAAATGAAGCTTCTACCATACTCGTATGATAACAAGAAGAGCAAAACTAATTGCATAAATATAAAGACTGATAATTTTTTGATATTTTTGTTATTTTTTTATATTTGATGCTTTGATCATCAGCTTATTTGACTAAAAATCTGTAAACATGAGTGTTCAAACGGTGATGTTGGGCTTTAAAATTTCGTTTGGCAGGCATTTCATGAATTTTTCTCTCTGCATTTCGGGAGTGGTGCAATTTGGTGGTCAAGCTTCTTCGGGTAAAAGAAAGACGTAGAGTAAAATTATCTACCAGGCTGTGCTGATGTTTGTACCAGGCTTTGCTGTGGTGGTGTGATGCTTGCGTGGTGCGACCAAAAAATTGGGGATGCGTAGAAACTTTGTATTTTGCACAAGCTGCGAATTGTAGTCCATTTTGCAGGCAAGCCAAACTTGATGGGGGTCTCGGGACTGAGTCTCTGGGGGTCTCTGGGGGACTGAGTCTCTGGGGGTCTCGGGACTGAAGGTACCTGATGCAGGTTCAGTGGAGCATTGCTTATGCTTGTCGGTTTCAAGTGAGCTCGGTTTTGGATGACATCTTTAAACCTCGGAAAGGGAAATATGGGTTTGATATGCGTGGTTAGACAATATCAAGTAGGAGTGAAAAGTTAGCATCAAGTGTAGGAAAAGGAGTGAGAAATTATTTCTCATAGGGTGTTGATTTACACAAAGTCGGCACTTCGGGTGTTGATTTACAAAGTCGGCACTTCTAGAACGCTGGTTCGGTACGACAACGCAACATATGAGGTTTTACCTTTGTACGGCAGAACTGGCGATTTGAGCTTTGAGTACCGGAATCTATGACTATGAAATAACGTATGGTAATCTGCAAAATACGTAACCTTGCAATTGTCGCAGCAATGTCAGTTGACCTCAATGCCTCAGAATCTTGTTTACATTTGCTCAGATGTGGTAACTTCACGGACATCTGAACAGAGGACCAAAGATCCGCTTACCCGAAATTGTTTTAATCTGAATCAACGACCCGCATTGTATTATTTTCCACGCAGTCAAGTGCTTTCTCCGAAATATGGGCACGGCCACATCTTGATTTTACATCAACAAGAAAGGCACCGTGTGGTTGGAACTTGCAAGTTTGACAATCGAAAGTCATTGGCGTAAAATTTACAGATTCGGCACGGATCCCCACCTTTTGTTGACATCAGACGGAGGGTCGATGGAAGCTCTCCCACTTAGGGGCAAGGGAGCATAGTCATTTTGAATTATTTTCCATTCAACGTCCATAGGGAAAATCTTATTTTTTGCGTACCGGCTGGAGCGAGCAAGACAATGTTTTTTCCTCTCAAGTTTTTGGGAGACCCCTTTGCCTATGCAAACGCTTTCAAGTTCACATCGATGATCAAAGTTCCGGTCGAAGAGGTCTGAAAAGTGAGCTGTATGGTACTAAATCGATGTTAAAAGACAATTTTTCCCAACAAAAGGTTTTTGGATTATGAGATCACCCTGATATCAATTAGGTAGCCCATGCCTCAAATCAGGAGGCCCAATTTTGTACTACGGATGTGCTTTGTACGCTGTACCTGTAGTTTCCGGCTGTGGGGCCACCGACATAAACTGCCCCTCGTCTTACTTGAAATCTCAATTGCACATAAGCATCTGAAAATGGCCCAAACAGACGCTGTCTGACAGGTCGCCGGAATATGCAATATGGAATATCGCCGAACGTGAGAAGAAGCATCTTTTACGCAATCATGTTGGTCCGGTAGCTGAAGATGCAGACCTCCGTTCCCACGTTCAGCCGCTGGCCACACCCCTTGTAACACTAGCAGGGCTGGGCCATTCCGGAGTTCATGGAAAAGTGCATTCGTGTTCCGAGGGCCTGTTGTGCAGCTTTTTGCTGGCAGAGGAGCACTGACTATAAAGACAAAAAATGTGAAGTATTTAAAGATATGTAATGCGAAGAAATGTGTAGTTCACATGTTTGGCCCTGTAATTACCTCATTATGGACTACGAGGATTTGTTATGCACTAGGATATGAGCTAGGAGGCCCCGTCATGCACTAGAAGGTCCCCGTGATGAACTAGCAGATCCCCGTTATTTCTTTTGCCCTACCTACCCATCAGCTATGAACACATGACTAGTAGTGTTTACTCCAGTCAACCGCGGTGCACAGAACCCTACGTCAAGACGAATATTAATAACTGAGGACGTGATAGCCGGGGCACCCCCAGCTTAGAAAACGGAAACGTGTTAAAGGGAGTGGCCTACCTTTGTGGCATATTTCAAAAACATGCTCCTCTGAAAACTCGGGGCTAGTAACGTTTGATGAAGCATTGGGCTTTCTAATAGCGCTGCGCTTCTTCCCTGCAGTCGTCCCCGCCGTCGTCATGACATTCGCCGTGCGCCCCTCTGCTGGTGAGAACAAAAGAACGGTTTTGGTTAGACTAGGGCAAGGGCCTGTTGCCGAGAAGCGCATCGGTCTAAGTTTAAACCAGTGTGCCAATATGGACCGCGTGATATTCCCATTCCCCAAAACACCTTGCGCCTTTGAAGGGCCATAGTAAACGCCATGGGGGAGAAATCAAAGCCATAGTATACGTTTCGCGAATTTGCGGAATGACAGGTTCATGTTCGCATATATTGTTGCCTAAAAAGGTGTATCAAGCTTTCGAAACAGTAAGTACACCAAAAGTTTGACAAGTGTGTTGCAAACATTACAGCACTTAAGTTGGAAAAGCAGGGCAAATGCAATGCGTTATTTTTATTGTGGTGAGCAGGGAGTCAAATGAGATTTCTTACACAGGGTCAGCTACTTGGAGTTGAGGTTCTGAGCTTTTCAGGCGGATCATGGGAAGCTGACATTACTAATAAAATCGTACCCGTCTGATGTAATGAGAAGTGAATAATACAAAAAAGGTAGGATACGTCTTTTAACAAAAGAAACGACAAGCGAAACCAAGGGGGTGAGCAAATCACCTATAATGCTGTCATGAAAGTGCCTGTTGTTGGTAGATAACCGAAATAAGTCAGTTTCAGGGGTGAAAACTGGCGAGTCGCTAATAAGCTTGCAAAGATTAATAAATCCTACCTTTTGGCTCAGGTAAAGGAGACTCGACCTGCTAAGTCGAGTCATGGAAAAATTCTACAGCTAACGGGGCTTAACTAGAACAGCAGGAAAATAGGGAAGAGTCTAAACAACCGGCATATGACGCACACACGCAAGTTTTCCGAAATGGCTCGTCCGATCGCCTTGAAACTTTCACCAATCGATTCCGCGCAATGAGGTGAGTCATGGGGAGGTAATGTCGAGACCTGATCTAAGGTCAAACACCTCGGGAATGCGACGGGAAAATTTTGCATGCGAATGCAGACAACCAATAGCTCAGAGTCCACCCCGCAGATCACTTTCAAACCTTCACCATTGGATGCACTATCCCATGATTCACTATTGCAGTTCCAAATTTGGTAACCGTAGGTCAGGTCAAAACTTGTCAAATTTCACAAAGTCCAAAATTCTTGCTTGCAGACAACTTACAGTTCAGAACCTACCACGCCGATAGCTGCCAAGCCATACCATCCAACATGGCATTTACCCTAATTCTCTGTTGAAGCCGCAACTATGGTACCATTTATAAATACACCTTTTCCTTTATGTTTCTTCCCAACAAAGCGTGTAGTTTGGTTTGCCTGGCCGTATGATATTGCATTTCTCCTCAGCAGTGGTGTGCTGAAAATCACGCGCTGAATTGGCGCTTAACGGAATGATGGCCGTGGAACACGCGATGGCGTGCGGTAAGGCCCTAGAACAGATCTCCTTGGACTCCCTGTTCACCACTATTAAGGCAATACATTTCATTACCCTTGTTTTTCGACATGTGTTTTCTGTGATGTTTGCAACACACTAATGTCTCAAAATTTTAGCGTAGTAAGTACTACGAAAGCTTGAAAAGCTTTGTTGAGACAAAAGGATATGTGAACTTAAAGCTATTATGCTGGGAAGCCAACGAAACGTTAGGCTTTGGTTTTGATTTGGTCCCTATGGAGTTAAAAACAGTGGCTCTTTTCGAGGCGCACTTTGGTTTTGAGAATAGGAGGATCATATGGTTCATAGTGACGGACTGGTTCCTAACTTCGATCATTCCGCGTCTCGGTAACAGGCTCTTGCCGCCTGCTGGGCCAACCACAAACGTTCTTTATTTCGCAGCAGCAGACCTGGCATGGCGATTGCCACGGCAACAGCGATCGCGACAACTGTAGGGAACAAGCGTAGCGTTGCTACAAAGCGTTGATAGCGAATGGTGGATGTTAAATTTATGTTGGTGAATATTGGAATGTTAAAACTAATATCCTTTTTATGTATTAACGGTGCCGCAGTGTCATTTCCCAGTGTTATTCTGAGAGGTAACTGGTCCTGAGGTTTCACCAGAGAACGCTTTTGAAATATGCCCCAAAGGTGGGAGGCTCGTTTTAAGGAATGCAGCCGGCGCGTTGAGGTCCAGGAAGACCAATCAGAAGAATAGGAGCAACGCAGTAGCGTCTCGAACCTAATCGTTATAAGCGAATCTCACCTTTTTCCTGACAAGCAAACCTTCCCTTCACTATAAAGAAAGGATAGTGAAGCTCCTGGGATTGAGGTGCCGAAACCCAGCTTTTCAGGTTTACACCGAGGAAAGTCAGACCTCATTGGGAATTACCGTTTGCCGCGCAAAAATTCAGTGATTTGCGCATTCGCAAACAGAAACTTGGCAAATCTGCTTCACGAAAAGTGACTTGGGAAAGACAACGGTAAGGAACTTTACTTGAGCGGGTCGCTTACGAAGGATAAAAGCAACCACACAAAAGCTGCCGGCGTCAAAGGTAGTGTTCCATATTTGTATGGGGTTTTGAACTGAAAGACGTACTGAAGATTATTTCGTGCAGATCACATCACAGCCCTGCTTCTCTTAAAGCCTAAAACCCTTGAGTATCTGAGCTACGCGCTCTCGGAGAGATGCAGACTTTTTCGTGCATACTTTCAAGGTGGCATAGGCATTAATGACGCCATAATAGCCTTATTCAAATCCCGTCATTCTACTGACTGTATGGTGTTCAAGGTCAAGAAAATACAATTGTCGAGTCATTCATCTCTGGCGTTCGTGAGCACGATTTCCAGATATATCGGCCGTCAATTGACCCTTACCCAATGTTATGCACGCTAGACAAGATTTTAACACGGATTGCGTTTTGTGCTACATAACAAGTTATGCATTGTTCCTACTTATTTCAGAAATTTGACTTGTAATCGAATAAATTTAGTCGAATAAAAATAAATTAAAAAATAAATATATGAATAAAAATAGAAAAAGTCCTATAATCGAGCATGTAAACACAAATTTAGCGGGCACCTTAAACTCACGGATAAATATGCAAGAGGAAGAGCCAAAACACGAGCACCTCACGATGTTTGGTTCGGCACACATCCATCACCGTCGCGGCCACCTCACGATATTTGGTTCGGCACACATCCATCACCGTCGCGGCCACCTCACGATGTTTGGTTCGGCACACATCCATCACCGTCGCGGCCACCTCACGATGTTTGGTTCGGCACACATCCATCACCGTCGCGGCCACCTCACGATGTTTGGTTCGGCACACATCCATCACCGTCGCGGCCACCTCACGATGTTTGGTTCGGCACACATCCATCACCGTCGCGGCCACCTCACGATGTTTGGTTCGGCACACATCCATCACCGTCGCGGCCACCTCACGATGTTTGGTTCGGCACACATCCATCACCGTCGCGGCCACCTCACGATGTTTGGTTCGGCACACATCCATCACCATCGCGGCCACCTCACGGCAGATTGAACAACCGTCAGTGATGGAAATAAATAACAAATAGTTGGCTAAATGAAGTGCAGGCCGAAAATCTGGTCGGTGCGACCAAAATTTAATTTCATGTAACGATGAACACAGCTCAAGACCGAAATTGGCTGAACCAGAGAGAAGGAAGTGAGTACTGCCAACGTAGAAGCAAAACGTCAATGGAGACCGTAGTTGGGTTTAACCTTATTGACGCGTGGCGTATTCAGCATCCATTTGGAAGACAATTGACTTTTTCGAGACTCCTCTAAATCGCGGTTGGCCCTTGTCATGTCGCAAGACTTAAGTCTTGCTCAAAAATATTTTGCATATAGTTACACGCCGTCCCTCGTAGCAGACCATCGTGCACTTCAGCTAAGTTCAACATAACATGTTTAAAGTAGGAGCCATGATACTGAAGGATTAATAACGGTTTACTAGCCTATGAGAACTGTGTTTCTGAACAAAATTAATTCACTCGTGACGCCTTGCGCAAAAACGATTCAACGGAAGGCTCCAAAGTGCTCCTCGATGAAACAATGCTTAGCATGGCGCGTGGCCATGTAATTCAATATGCGTCCAAAGTTTTCGGGCCATTGACGCTGGAGGGTGCGCCTGCCGAGATCCGGGCGCTGTTTACAAGGCGTGCCGCCATGTCCTCGCGTGAAACATGTGGCTCTGACACCCTCTATCCCCACAAGTGCAGGCTCGCTTGAACAAAGGGCGCCTTTTCATATCGTGCAGCCTCGGCATGGGTTCACCTGGCATCGTGTCGTAGCACCATCACCACGCTCAGCGCTTGTAAGGCTGTCACACGCTATATGTGAGGAAGGCCTGCCGTCAAGATTTGTGTTTATCCACATGAAATGTTGTTGTTTTCAGCTTAATGTTTCAGCTTGACGTATCTTGCGTGACGGTCAGCCCAGTTGCACTGTGTCCGTTATTGGTGGGCGTGAAACAGTAAGACCCACTCGTGGATTGTTTCAGATTAATTGGACCGCACTGAACATTGTGTCGTGCGTTAACAGCTGCATCTAGACCCACTTGTGGATTGTTTCAGATTAACTGGACCGCACTGAACATTGTGTCGTGCGTTAACAGCTACATCTTTTTCCGTGATACGACTGATACGCTCTCCTTGTCGCACAAGAAACTGGCGAACGCCGGTAGGAAAGGGCCAACGCATGCATTGTCTGTGTGTTAGCAGTAGACGCTCAAGAATAGTTCCCGTCGGATTGCGATGGGCAGTGGCATGGCGCGTGGGCGTCAAATGCAAGGCGTTTCAAGATTGCATCCGCACAGGGCTTTTCTTGCCAACGGAAACATTTAGCCCGCATCGAAAACGGCGCGTTCACAAAGTATACTGGCAAGTGTGTGCCACTCGTTCAAATGGCACTGCAAGACTCAGAGAAGAGGGAAACCACGCGGTTTGAAGCAGAATGATGTAATGCTTCACCATTACGTCTGGGAAAAGATTGAAAGTAGGCAGTGAAAACTCGCTCGTTGGATGTGGTCTGCAATCTTGCTAGGATGGTATTATATTTTAGATAGATAGTTACAGTTTGATCCGTGACACAGTCCTCATACAATGCTAGTTCGCAAAGCCATTTACAATCCATGAGTATCGAATCTGCGCTGTGCGCTGGACTGCGCTCCGTTTTGCGGTCGTGCGGTGATATCCGGCCAGCCCGAGGCACCAGTCACTTATCATCCACCTAGAAATGCAAGGCTACAAGGCTAAAGGAACATTTCGTTTGCTAGCGGCCGCGGGCACATTTTCATTCCTGGGGTCGCGTGAGCCTGAGCAACCCACGGTCATAGCTGTAGGCCTGTTTAAACGAGACGCCAGGCTCGCTACCGCATGACGCCAGCAGGCCTGTAATATGGTTCCGGTATGTCATGTGGAAGGAGGCGTCTCGGTTTGTTGACCACTGTAGTCACGTTGTCGACCACGGTGTGTTGGTCTTTGTACTTTGTCAAGCTATTGTACTCAATATACAAGATGACATTAGATTAAAATAATAATAAAACGTCAATATATGATTATAATAACACAATTGATCTATGGTCTGTCTGAGCCTAGCATCTGAGCTCAACTTCATCAACACCACCGCTGCTTTGTCTTAAGGAACCACTGAGCGTCGTCATTTTCCAAGCGTCTCATTTCGTTGCCATGGCTTCGTTGATTCGTTGAATTATCTAGTTGAGTAAGGTGTGTCTGCCTGTCTGTGGGTCTTGTTTTTGTGTTGGCCTGTGTGCAGTTTAAATGATGGGCCGCTTAAACGTGACATTTTGACACAACGCATGTGCGCACGAGACAATGTGCACTGGCAAGTTTGGTGCCGACGGGGTCAATGGGTGGCGCGTGGGACGTGTTACAAAGTACATTTTTAGCTCACTGGCTTAACGTGGGCGGTGTGAAAAACCGGTCAGGGCCGAAACCTGCGAAGGGCCGTCCGTAACCGCAGCCGCATCTCGACAACTGTGGGTCGGAGCGACGCGAAATCAACTGACCAAAAAATCGCGTGATGTCACATGTGGCACTGCCACGTGCCACTTGCCCCGTGCACAGCAGCGGTAAGGACGGGTTTTCCGGCTTTTTACCTTTTTCACGTTTCATGCCACATCTCGGCAGCTGAGGCCGGCTGAGTCGTGAATCCAACTTCCAAGCGTCAATCGATGTACTGCCTGTCGTTCACGTGGCTTACACTAGACTGTGCGACGTGCCGTTGCGCCGGTAGTCGTTGTGCAAGCCGGGCATATGATTTGGAAAAATGGGACCAAATGCAAATACCGCCGTCAAAGCTATCGCCAGGTTCGCGGCAAAAGTTGCATCACCGCATGCACCGATTCATTGGCTCTAATTATCGCCCTTTTTAAAAGTAATTTTGCAGTCTTATCCGCTCAGACATCATCTTTGCCTAAAGGTTAACGACCTCTGTTTTTCACGGCGCCGAAATGCCACCGATCGGTCGCCCGGTCGCCGCCGCCGAGTAATTCAAATAAAACGTGGGAAAACGCGCGTGCCTATTCATCTGCCGTTCATCCACTTGGCGCGGGCGGAAGACGTGAAATCGCCGTGCGGAGATCCCGACGGCCAGTGGTATTCCATACACCTTCCGTTATTCTTCCGGTGTGGGCGGAAAGGTTGAAGGAAGATCTGGAGTATTTGTGGCCGCCTCGCAGATGGAGGACGGCGCAGACAGAGGGACAGGAGGAGGGGCCGCACCGCATAGAAAGGGTAGATCAGGAAGGAGAGCAGGAAAGGCGAGGGACGGCGCACTCTGGCGAGTTACGTGCTGGTGGGGTCAACAGGTGGCGCGTGGCGCGTGTTGGAAAGTGCATTTTTCCCATTGGTTTAGCACGGGTGGCACGAAAGATCGAACTTGGTCGAAACCGGCGAGCGGCAGTTCGAAACCGCGTCCGTATCTCTGCAACCATGTGTCAGAACGACGCTAAATTAACACGTTTCGACAGATAATTGAACAGGGAATCGCGTGATATCGCGCGTGATATCGCGCGTGATATCGCGCGTGATGCCGCGCGCGCCATGCGTCACCTGTGCAGCGTCGGGAAAGAAAGATTTTTTCCGTTTTTGACCGTTTTTCACGCTTCACGCCACATCTCGGTAACTGGAGCCGGTGAGGGCGTGGATCGAGCTTCAAGCGTCGACCACCGTACCGTCTGCAATTCATGTAGCCAACACGAGACTGCCATGCGCCGTTGCGCCGGTAATTGTCGTGGAAGCTGGGCATGTCGACACTCGGCAAAACGGGGCCAAATGCAACACGCTGTCGCGGAAACCGTCGCCAAGATCGCGGCGGAATTTAAATCATCGCATGCGCGCATTCATTTGCTTTCATTGTCACCCATTTCGAAACTAATTTTATGCAATTCTCCTTCAGACATCAAGTTTGCCCTAAAGAACTGCAATGCCGCTGCTTCGCGATGTCAAAATGCCACCGGTTAATTGCCCAGCCGCCGCCGCCGAGTAATTCAAATAAAACTTGGGAAAGCACAAGCACTGTGATCGAATCCAACCGCCGTTTTTTTTTCATTCATCTTCAATTCTTTCATTGGCTGCGGGCGGCAGAGTTGGGTCGCGGTAACAACAGCACGCATCATTCCGGTGCATCAGGAGCCCAGTAGCTGGGAAGATGTGCGTGTTGGTCGTAAAATGAAACCAATGTGATCGGTTCACGCTTTAATTTGTGAGCGAGAAAATGTGGCTATTTGTTGAACAGAACGCGGAGCACGTCGTAGGAGGAATAGAGGAAGGGGGAGTCTGCTCACTGATAGAGGATGCTGCGGGACAAGGAACGGAAGAGGGCCTATCCCACGGAGGGAGAACGGGACGGAAAGAAAACCAGCGGAAGGGACTGCACGTAAAAACGGGACAGCGAGGAGGATCCGTGCTGCAGATGGGGGATAGTGCAGAAGGAGAATCTGGAAAAGGGCCTGTCCCACAGATAGAGGGCGGCACAGGGAAAGGGACGGTGGGAGAAGCTGCACCTTGGATAAAAGACGGCTCAGGAGCAAGAGAAGAGTGAGTCCTACAGGCAGAGGACCGCCGAGAACAAGGAACAGGGTGTGGCCAGGGAGAAAAGTCGCCTCGTAGATGGAGGACGCTGTAGGACAATGAGCAGAAGAAGGGCACACCTTATCGAGGGAGGACGGGGTAGGTGATCAGCGGAAGACGTCGCGCTTCAAAGGGAACACAGTGCAGGAAGAGGGACAGTAGGAGGCGCCTCCACGCAAATGGAGTACGGTGCAGAAGGAGGAGCCGCTCTGCAGGTGAAGAACAGCTCAGAAAAGTGAGTAGGAGGAGGATGCGCGTCGGAGATGGAGGACGGTGTGAGAGCATGATCTGGAGTAGGGGCCGCCCAGCAGATGGGGGACGGTGCAGGAGGAGGAACGGGAAGAGGAGATGTGCCGCAGATGGAGGATGCTTCAGGAAGAACGGCAGGAGGAGTCACACAGAAAGAGGGCCATAGGGGAAATAGTTTTGCCGATGTGAAAATGTAAAAAAGAAAACAGTCGGCACATTTCAAAATAATCATAACAATCGTCCGGGGTAGTGGGCTGGCCTCATTTATCGCACACATTTGCGAAGGCACTCTTCGTAGTCCCACTTTCGTTAATTCGTAAAATTATAAATTTTTGAAGATGCCTTTAACGAAGCTTCTCCAAATTTGGCTTAATGTTATTGTTGCGCTTTTTACGAAGCTTTTTGAAGTTAGGCCCAGGTTTGCTCCACAATTCAAGTTAACCAATTTACACCCAGTTACCCATATCACCATGTTGGAAGCAGAGTCGCGACCATGATTTTGTCAGGAGCACAGGGTTCGTGATAACGTATCCTGACGATTTGCATCTCACTTTTTCGAGAGCCTTGCGTCATTTGTAATGGAAAATGAAAAATTCGGGCCTGACTCGGCCCCTGGCTGTGTCTCTATCTGGAAATGACCAGGAGTACATTGAATTTATGACTCAAGTTTTGCATTTGATGTTGATCATTTCAGCATAAGCTTACAATGCTTGATCTTACATCAAACAGGTTCACGCCAAATAGAATATTCGTCATTCACATAAGGCTACGAACGTGTTTTGCCATCCCCTGTCTTACAGGCGGGATGCCAAATCGTGTGCTCGATCTTACCTTGTCCCAAAACTCATTCTGTGATTCTTGTTGGAACTAGTTTCCTGACCATGGTTTTGAAAGCTTACGCCTTTTTTCATGTCCAATATTTCTGCAGAGTTAACGACTCGAGGATTAGCGACAGCGGACACGGAACAGTCTTGGGTTATCGCCAAGTTGAGAAGTACTACAACGGGAACCACCAGCTGAGTGGTGAATATCTCATCGTTTTCTTGGTCAGCTTCATTTTGTCATCTCCACGTACTAATACGTATTTTGTGTCATTAAATGCCCTGCACAAGAGCAGCGATATAATAATCTGCATGGGAGGGTGTCATGGAACCACTCCCCGCCCCTCAAGGCCTAGGGGGGTTTCGGTGCTTCGAGGGAGTACAGAAATTAGGGGTTGACCGCTAACCAAAACCCTCTTGTCGGGTCACTATAACCTTTATTTTTCGGAAGCACTCATTTCCAGATGGCACTACAAAGTCCCCTACCCATTATTTTCGAGAGGCACCAGATTCCAGGGGTACAATGCTGTTGCGTATTGCACCCTGACAAGTCCTGGACCAGCTGCTTGGGAGAGGAGGCACCAAAGCTATCATTCCGTCTGATTTCTGAATGAGATGTTTCTGGGAACCACACACCTATTTTAATGAGGCACCCAATCAAAGCGGACCATTTAAAGGGCGCAAAGCAGGACATACGCAAGAGATCATACGCAAGATACGCATACGCATACGCATATGCATATGCATATGCATACGGACATACGCAAGATATACATTTAAATCCAGGGGCACTAGAATTGCTTTAACATTCACCCTCACACAACTCTCGATTTGTCCTGTTTGTGGAAGCATCCTAAAACCTTCGTTTCGGGGCATCAAAAACTGTATTATGCAGAGCCGTCTAATTTCAGGTAGCGCCAAAACGGGTCACAGGAGCGTCATCTTCAAGAGGCAACAAATTCTAAGGGATACCAATTTCCAAGGGTTTCAGGGGGGCATTAAATATAGGCCACCACATTTTGTTTGCCTTCCACGCTACCAAAATCCTGGATCAGCCCCCCTCGGCGAAGGGCACCAAAAGCTTTCCTTTTGAGGAATCATCATTTTGATTTGCAAGAGGCACCCAATTCCAGAGAGCAAAAGGCAGCAAAATCTTCATTTTCAAGTGATGACAAATTACAGGGCACCAAATGGCTCAAAGTCTTTAGTTTTTCATCAAAACCCAAGTACCGACGCTCACGGTACCTACGACGAAGTGCCCGATCAGCGGGACAGATGGGCAGGCCGGAGGCCATTTCCAAGGTAGCCCAGTCCTGACCTAAAAATGTCAGTAAGGAAGCCTGGTGCATCGACCACGGGCTCCTGAGGCGGTGATAGGCAGCCGTTCTGCTACAGACGGTGTAATACACATCATTCGCCAAACCACTGGGCATGGTCGAGCGCCACCCACCATCCGTCTTCCTGAAATACGTTGTGTTGCAGGTGCACGATCGCGGCGCTGTGACCAGGTCGTGCTGGGCTCTGACCAGGAGAAGAGCCCAAAGGAGCTTCCCGACCGGTGGTAATGACACGCAGGTCCAATGAGCGCGTGCGACGCTGAAGCGTCGTTGATAGTTGACGCCAGTTGGTGTAGTAGCTGGCTTGCAAACCTGATCTCATGCGTATGCCGATAGAGAGGCGTGGTAATGCTGTAGCATGTGCCGTCCTACTGTGGGATATGTTCTATCGCTCTGCTTGAGAGGCGTCAATGTGTTGTGCTCTGTCATGACTACACAATTCTGTTTACAACACTGATTTAGATGCTTTGACTTTTGTCATCAGCGTATGTCAATGCATATGCGTCGTTCTGCCATGCAATGCGATGCTCTCCTGTAGGGTGGTTTTCTCTGCTATGAGATGCGTCACTCAGCTGTGGGGCGAGTCGTTGCTGTTCTGTACTGTGTTCCAACGACACGACAATGTGTTGTGACGCGTTTCCGGTATGCATAGATGGAGACGCGTCGTTTTGGTGTGGGATCGGTTTAGTCTGCTGAGATACGTTGTCCCGTTATTCTTAAGCGAATGCGCCCTTCTCTTAGACTGCAGTATGACTACTTGATTTTGTGTTGTTACGCTGATGTGATTTTTTTTTCTCTCGCGGGGGTGATGAAGATGCGTTCACAGTTCACAAGCATAGATATATTGCATGATCACAAATTGCAAGTTTATCATCACGATGACTGAGAAAGGGATGAGACCCTCGAGAGTACTCAGAGACTGTCCAGGCGTCCTGTTGGCCTGGAAGCTTTTTGCAAAGCTCTGGGCGTTGGTGCAGGTTATCTCGCTCAAGAACGTCCCATTGTCGACATGTTCCAGTTGGCCGGTGACGGAGAAAATCAAGCATTCTCACGTGAGATCATTTGCGTCAACGCTAAAAACCAAGCAAAAAAATATCACCCAAGACAACAAAGCCCCTTTGAAGCTCTCGTCAATTGTGACTCTACAGAGGCAAGATCGGCCCCTCGATAGGCTTTGGAACTCTGGGTAGGCTTACCTGTTTTTCAGTGCATGTTCCAGGGGTTGAAAACGGCGCGCGCTGTGCTCGGCGGTGGTCAGCCGTGCTTTATTCACATGCCATTCATGTATTTGTCGCGTGCGGAGTAGTTCAGACACGGTTACAACAGCATGCGTCATTGCAGCCGTTCATCACGGCTGTTGCGTGACACTGGGCTTTGGTGTATCACCAGGCTGGCCGTAAGGTTACAGGACACGGTACTTGTGCGCGCTATGCAAGCATTCTACTCCGGTTTTAATTAACGCTAGCCTCGTCACTCTATTCTGCAACTTTTAATACCCCTGGCAAGGTTTTCTTACTCTGTGTAGCGACCTGCTTATACAGCATGGGTATGAGCCACTCAAAAGCGTACTTAGCGACTGCTGTTTGTTACCGGACACTGCTAAAGTCAAAGTTTTAGTTATCATAGTGCGTGGCGGAATTTGTTGATCCATCGTCTTGGCTGTTAGAATGCCTGCATGGCTCCCAACGCACGTGCGCTATGTTGGACGTTGTTTTTTATTTTATTTAAAAATGTTCATGTTAGGTTATGGCGTAGCTTCAAAGAAAATAATAACAGCGCATTCTTAAGCTTGTGTATAGGTCAGTCGGCTATGAAAAGGGCGGGAGGGCTATCAACAGGTGTTGCCCACTTTTCGCCAAAACTGCAGCGGTTCATCTCCGTGAAGCCACGCGGAAAAATTAGCTTGCACATCGGGTAGCAATGCGGTCCTTCCGTGACGCTGCGGCTTGATTTTTCATCGGTTTGGTTGCATGGTGATGTGGTAGGGCACCCACGTTTGTCTTGGCTTTTAATTTGCGCTGTATGCTTTGTTGATGTTGACACTTTTTAAGATGATTTCCATGATCTCTGATTCCAGTGCATTAACCTGCTTCAACCGCAAAGGTACGAACTGGGCGGTATGGATGCCCAGCATGAATGCTTTATCTCAGTCAAAGCGGCAAGCGTCTTGGGGTACTCAACTTTCTTATGTTATGGGGCGAACCACAAGCAGCCTGACAGTGAAGCTAGACGAGCTACCCATCAAAGCATGGGATGTTTAGTCTCGAAAGGGATAACAATTGTTTGCATGGCCATAGCATCTGTTCACATTGGGAGGGACGCAAGTGGCCAAACAGGGGGTGACTTAAAATAAAAATATGGCACGGTGCATGTGCTCACCTGACGATGTGTCTCGGCGAATTTCATGCTGGTGGGGTCCAATGGTGGCGCATGGCGTGACATGCAGATTGCTTTTTTGGCCCATTGGTTTTGCATAGGCTGCGCCAAAATAGTGACTCGCACGAAATGTCTGACGGCAGACGTGCGTCTTTGGTAGACTACTGGCGTCGAGCTGTTTCACAGTCGGTGAAACAACTTAGTGGGGTTTGGCTCCTTCTCATTTGCATTGGGGTTATCACGCGGCCACGAGCAATCAACCCAGAGCAGTGCCTAAATGGTTTGTATTTTAGAACATCTGCAGAGTACAAAAGTGAAGGAGGTCGCAGCAGCGTTCATATGTGGAAGCTGAAATATAGCAGGCATCGGCGGTCAGAACGTTTTGTTGCAGCGTCCGGAACGTATAATAAGGTCCGAAACTCAACAGGCATTCGGAGAGCAGCAACTGGAAACTGGACATCTGTTGACCTCGACTTTGAAAGAAGGTGCATGATGGTTATAGCTCTACGCCTTGGAAAACGCCTAAGGGCTGTCCAGTGGCGTAGAAACAGTACTCCCAGTTGATTCGTGGAGTGCGTTTTGGAGTCACTAAAAAGTCTGAAAACGCAACAGCACTACCGCAGCATGGACAAGTGACAGTGGCGAAATAAAGGACGTCTGGTATTGGCAAGTGCAGGTGTAGCCAGTGCAATTTTCTTGAACTGTTCGAATGCACAGCTACGTTGCAATGGCACTGGGATTCTGAAGGGTGACATTTGAATGCTCCTGGTAGTAAGCACATCACGCACGGTTTCCGTCAGGCATACCGGCAGCCAGAGTTCGGGTCGGCCAAGGAATCCCGTGAATGGTGCTGAATGCGCACAGTAACTGAGCAACCCAAATCGTCCATAGGCGCTCTGTCGCTTAGCGAAGAAGGCGCGGAAGCACCCGTGCTGCTCTGTTTAAGCTCCAATTTTGGTGTGAAGCGTGAGCAGTGCGCTACAATTTGTGTCTAAATTTGGTGTTGTGCAACATTTTTCAAGTCGTAAAATTGAATCCAAAATGCAAAACTCGATGCCAACGACTCGTCATTCTCACTAGTTTCCGAACTAAGTGTTATCCCCTGTTATCCCCTGTATCAGTTATCCCCTGATAAATGATACACCTTCGAGGGCTGACCATCCGCTCCATGTGAAGCCCTGCACAATCGGCTAAAATTAGCAATGGCTTGTCCCTTTGGTGCTGCTGCCTATCATGACCAGAGACCTCGCTACTCTACCGCTCCGCTACCGCACTCTACCGCTACGCTACCGTGAACTCGCTACCGCATGTTATCAGATCCTACTGGGCTCACAATATTCAGATAGCGTCATTAGTGCATGGAGCATACTGAGACCAGCCGAATTGTTGTCTAGTCTTCCCTCACCCAGTAGAGCACGGTGTGTGAGCTTGTAGCAGCCGTATCCATAATCCAGGGTGTGTTCACAAACCCCTGATGACTGATTCCGATTATAGTGCCAAACCAACGATGACGTGGATCGAAGCAGGTGCTCAGCCAGGCATGTGAAGTCCCATTATAAGGGATCCATGGCACGCGGTTTCCGATTGAGAAATTGCTGGTAGTCCAGTCGTCGAACGCCAGCTCTCTCACGGTGTTCTGGTTGGGCTGGCTGCCGGTTAGCGTGGAGGACCTGGGGGCGAGCCAGACCCCGCCCCAGCGCTCGCGGCCAGCAGCCGGTACCTGCGCCTCCAGCCTGCCAACAGACAGACAGGTCTGTTAGGCAGCCCATGCCGACTTAATATATAAATAATGTAATGGTGATAATATATATATATATATATATATATATATATATATATATATATATATATGTACATATATGCGTGTGTGTGTGTGTGTGTGTGCGTGCGTGTGTGTGTGTGTATGTGTGTGTGTGTGTGTGTGTGTGTGTGTGTGTGTGTGTGTGTGTGTGTGTGTGTGTGTGTGTGTGTGTGTGTGTGTGTGTGTGTGTGTGTGTGTGTGTGTGTGTGTGTGTGTGTGTGTGTGTGTGTGTGTGTGTGTGTGTGTGTGTGTGTGTGTGTGTGTGTGTGTGTGTGTGTGTGCTAGTGTATCTGTAGATAGACAGCACATAACACTTAATTTTTACATTATGCAACAAAAATAATAATAATAATAAGAACGACAACGAAAACAATAATAATAATAATGCTGATGTTGATGCTGATGCTGATGCTGAGGAGGAGGAGAAGAAGGAGGAAGATGGTGATGGTGATGGTGGTGGTGATGTAAAGTAAACGAATACGGATGAGACATAAACAAGTCATAAATTTACAAGTGAGACAATTGGCACGTGGTAACTGCACTGACCTGTATCTGAAGTGCGTTGACATGCCGAGGCTCTTGATCTGGTCACCGTAGCGCAGGATCGAGTAGTTGTCGGTCAGTGTCGGTGTGTCGGTGCTTCGCTCCAGCACCGAGTGGAAGTCCCAGCCGTCGAGCGAGACGGAGGTCACCAGCAGCGTCCAGCCGCCGCCCAGGGTCAGGGTCATGTCGCAGTACAGCGGCACCGGCAGACTGATCACCCTGTACACGCCGTCTGTCGTGTAGCCGAGCGCCTGCAGCTGGCGACAGCTGCCGGCCGGCCGCTGCAGCGCCACATCGCCGACAGCTGCCTGCAGCAGCGATGGAAAGCCGCCATCGGGTCGGCCCAGTAGCTGGCAGCTGCCCCCGGCTCTGAAGTTGGCCGCCACACAAGGCGGCGAGCGGAGGCAGAGCAGGGCGCATGTGACGACCGACGGGGTCGCCGCCGTCTCGACCACTGCCGACGGCGAGGCCAGGCCCGCGTGGGTCGTCATCGGGACTGCCTGGGAGGCACCGCTGAGCGACGCCCAGAGCAAGACGGCCCAGCAGAGCACGGCTGCCGGCCGCCGCCAGCGACGCACCGCCGCCGGACGCCGCATCGCTGTTGATGCAGGGGTCGGTCGGTGCTCCGCTGCTGTTGACTTACTCGCCGGAACTGACGAGGCTAATGACCCCAACTTGCAGTACCAAGAGGCCTTTGGCATGCAAATAACCCGTGGCGTCGTGCCATATGCAGAATGGTGTCGTGCTCTAATGGCGTGACTAAGTACCAGCACAACATAACGATGGGCTCCGGTGAGCAAGTCAGTTTTATTCCCGTCCGAATGTTTTTCGCAGAATAACTTCCGCACGGTGCGCCGTGGCTGCGCTAAACTTTGTCTAGCTGTAAACAAGTAAAAGCCGATCTTCTTATTGAAACCGAATTAAATAAACGCTGTCAGCTCACTGGCCTTTAGCAGCGAAAGTTCAGCCCATGACTGTCGACAAAGGCGAATCCTACATAACAGTTTAATCTGATGCAACAACCGAGTATTGGACTAAGCCATACAACTTTGAGATGGCTTCTTACATGATAACACAGCTTAAGGCTGCGAGTACGACTAATTACATTGACCTTCGGTCAAGGTTGTTATGGTAATGTTAAGCTAAAATATAGATCGCTTGATTACTGGAAGAAATTTGGGAGTAGAGGCTGGGCGTTCCATCATAGGATGGTTGATTAACATGACTTGAATATTTGGTGACCGAAAAGTGCACCTTCTCTTCAGCCTGTTCATCTTCTCAGCAATGTGGTTTGTGATGACTCCACGGTTATCTCAGGGTTGCTGTAGGGCTTTACGAGTCGAGCGTGATATGATAAACCTCTGCCGTCTTTTATGATCAGACTAGTGTTCTGTAATTGTTTGAAATCCTGTTTCGGCAGTAAGAAACTTAATTTGTACCCTTAGTGTCCCCTGTGAACCATAAGCCATGAGCTTGAAACATGTACTTAACAAGCGCAAAGAGTGGTCGCTGAATACCACACGCTCGGATGGGGTGAATTTGACCCCTTAAGTCTCAAGAACACAGAGAGAGGTCGGTTGGCCTGGTCGTGAACCCACTTGTGTCTATATTTGAGGTTCGTAGAATGCGAAGTTCTGTCAAATAAAGCCAAAAATATCAAATTCCAGATTTCTGTCAAAAGTGCCCTCAGACCTCCTCATGCAACCATATTGAATCTAGGTACCTAATCTCAGTAAGAGCTCACTTTTGTTCAGTTTAGCTCAGCGACATTGTTTGACATTTTTAGGTCCACGGTAATTACAAATCTACGGTACTCTTTTGTTTTTTATTTTGCGTGAGCGTCAATGATTAAGCTTGACGGCCTGTTCCTTAAAGAAACAAAAACAGAAGGTTGATCGGGGTCACTTTAGTGCAATAACTCACTGCGATCTTTAGGAAGTCGATGGAAGACGTCTAGTGCGGCTCCTTCTCTAAAAAATTGTCAATGCGAGCGTCAGAAACGGTCCCACAAGTTAGGTTCTCCCAAAAAGTAGGGATGTTTTGGCCTCGGTCTGAACTTAACATCTGACCATTGGGCAATGTAATTCGTTAAAATTGTTGATGTAAGTATCTGATTGTCTACAGAATCATGTTAGAGATGTATGACTTTGTCTAAAACTTTGCATTTGTACCATACTGCCGTCGACAACCACGGCTTGGCTTTTACCTACCACAGGACAGCAACCTTACACGATACTCCATTCTGTTTTACCTCAACATGTGCTATCCCCAGGTCTATATCCATGCAAAGTTTGGCGTGACTACGCTGTGCTTTGCGAAAATTGCACTAGAAAACCCTCGGGTGGGAGAGGAGAACTGGCCCTCACCCAACCGCATATTGAGGCAAACCACTTCCTGGGTGTAGGTAAAAACCTGCTTTTGATTGCTCACTTATTTCATATAATCGTAGGAAGTCGTAATGCATTGCATTCGAAAATTTCACAGCGTTGTTTTGCCCAGATATGCCCGAAAGTCTCACCAAGACCCCGTCTAAGCCTGAATCGGCCACCACCGGTTTTGAGTTTACCACATTTTTGCTCCTCACTGTTGGCGCTGGCCATGCGACCCTGCCGACCTGGCACTGCAACTCGCGACGGGAGACGGGAACCCTGCGATCCGTAGTCAGTTACGGTATGGCAGGATTCCGCCTGCATGCGGGAGGGGATAGGTGGCGCGGTTTTGGCGCTGAGCTCATGTGCAGCCATGGGTTTGTGAGGGCGGAGAACGGAAGCCAGATATGCGGGCGGATGTGACCATGTGTGAATTATTTTCCAGATGCATGTGGTGGATGGCATTTTAATCGTTCACCACTGAAGCGAGCTGGAGGTAACATAATGACGACCACGTGTTAGCCGGCGGGGTAACGACGACCACTTGCGAAAGTACAGGACGTGAATGGTGCTAGCAGCATGCAAGCATCAAAGCACTGCATAGGTAGACTTGGCTACGGAGGCGGGCTCGTGCGCTTCGACGCGACGGCTCGTTCATTTGCCTATGCCGGGGCTTTCTTGGTTTATCGGTTGGGGGCGTCCATAAAATGCCCGATAAAATGTGTTCCTTCAATCGTTGTGTTGCCTATGGCTTTGTTTAACATTGCGTTGTTGCATCAGATTGAACGATTCCTTAGAAATCGACTTCGCTGAATCTATGGTTTGGCTTTGACCCGCTGTATGCTGGCAACCTTACAAGGTACATCTATATTTTGACACCAAACGATCTGCTATTCAATCGCCTATAGCTATGCAAACTTTGGCGGGGCTACGCCGCGCCGTTTGAAAACCATTCCCGAAGGAACCTTCGAGGGCGCCAAATTGACCACCGACCCAGCGTGTGTTAAGATTGTCAACCAGGATCAGTTATTTCACCAAAACATGGCATTTTTGTATATATATATATATATATATATATATATATATATATATATATATGTGTGTGTATGTGTGTGTGTGTGTGTGTGTGTGTGTGTGTGTGTGTGTGTGTGTGTGTGTGTGTGTGTGTGTGTGTGTGTGTGTGTGTGTGTGTGTGTGTGTGTGTGCGTAAACATGGTTTAGTATGCCTTTGCCATGTTAGGTCATCATGAGCCATTGTGTTCATCGGAATGTTAAGCAGGATGTCAATGCAATTGGTTGACATGCGATTGAATATGCCCCGCTCGCGAATGCTGATTCGAAAGAAAAATATATCAACCCCAACACATTACTTGTATTCAAAACCAGAAATTTTGCAGTTTGTCTTGCGCTGCAGCACAATGAAAACATCGGCGCGCTAGTGCAGCACTGGGTGGTTATGGCCTCATAACAGTCTGCATTAGCAGAACTTTTAAAAATTTGGCCAGATACATTGGCACACCGCTGGGAAAACATGGATATTAAGCAAGGGTGTATAAAACCGTACGATATTTTACCCCTATGTGTTGCGATTATTTTGCGGATACCGAACGCTCTGAATTTAGCTGCATTTTAAGAAAACACTGGGCGTGAGATAAAAACCATCCCTCCCGAACAGCAAGACTTACGCGTGGAAAGTGCTTGCCGATATCGCATCTCAGGTTGTAGGCTTATACTCGTTTGCAATAATTTCCTTTCCGCCTCAGGACCTAGAACATGGCTCAACACAGACCAGAGCCTACCATGAACACTCTACGGCAATAAGTAATCTGGGGTTTATTGTCATGGCAACCGAGATTTAATTATGTGACGACAAGGTTTACAGTGACAAAACATGGGTACGACGTCCGCATTCGCGGCTGTCTGACAAGGGCGAATAGTCATGTCAGCAGTGCTATACGATGCATCGCATGCCGTTTTACCCCTAAGTATTAGCGTCCAGCCAAAATACCGACCAAACTTCTGATGCATGCCACACAGTCAAAATTCATCATGCTGTCATACCCGTGCGCGTAGGCTTTCTTCACTGCTCACTGTGTCTATAATAGTTGAATGATCGTGCATCGAGATTAGCATGTCTCTTGACCGGGATCATTTGATTTCATCCCCCCAGCACGGATGTCGATGACATCATTGAACCGAGGTTGCCGTTACTGTACTGATCAACCGTATCGCGCGATGCGCGCGTGGAAATGGGCCCTGTATAAATTACTCTGTTGAACAGAATGTTTCACAGTTGAAGATAAGGTAGCAAGTATTAGACATGAAATAAGCTCACTTATAGCTGTTGCTATACTTTTAAGTGAAAAAGACTGCCCCAGACAGCACAATGACTTTGCTTAGTAAACACACTCCTCATTAGGTCATTGTGTGATTACGTCATCGTGCATTGCATAACGTTTATTGATAACCAATCGACGACCGTCACATCCAAAAATAGTGCTAAAGAAGGCCAGATATAAACGGCTCGACGATTATAGTTTGTTGGCCTTGATCGTCGCATGGCTAATGGAATGGTAGGATTTAACCGACGCTATCATGGTGACCCCATGGTGACCACTCTGACACCATAGTGCCGGGGTGTCATGAATGGCTGGGTGACCTTGAACTAGTCACCACAAAATCGTCTGCACATCCTCGCAGGCGTATAGGTCAGAAACTAGGGGGTTTTAGGCCTTTAGAAGGGTATGGCTGTGAACTGCACAAGGTGATCTTCAAGTTTAAAACCCCATGAAAATGTGGAATACTCCTTTGACGTTCCTTGCCGACGTACTCCACGCGGTCGTTTCCAGTGATTCGCCCCGTAATTTAAAGTCGCGTTAGGGGCATAGACCAACAGACCTCGATGAGATTCAACATCACAAACTAATATTCCTCGATCATCCTAAGTAACTAATATCAAAATAGACCAAATTAACGACAAAATAGTGAAGGAAACATTTCAGACAACAACCTGAGCTGATACTAAATCAGTTCTGCCTGACAAAGCCGACTAGACCTGTCACCGATATTATTCGGTATAATCCAACCGGCCACCCGGGCGCGCGTTAACCGATGTTGTCCTTACTATATTGATCGATCATATGGTACTACGGGCGCGTGGGGCTGGACTCTGGTTAAATTACTTTGTTAAGGTTCTTGGATTGTACAAAATATTCTAATGTGGTTCATTGCGGAAATGGATGAGCGAATTAAATATTACGTTATTAACATTGTCTAGATAATTTAACTCCTATGTGTGGTGTTGGCAGGTGTCTACCACGATGGAAGCTTGAGCCGTTTGATGTGTTCCATCCCATCCAATGAGATGAACCAGCATACAGACAACTTTACGGCGGCCCTACAGACCGACGACGCACAGCTGCCCGCTTATGGTGGTACAGCGCAACTTGCGGACATTAGCTGCTTTGGAAACTGAGCTCAAAAGTCTTGTTTATTTGCTTTACCCAAATGCGATGAAAATTAATGCCATAAAACTCAACCGTATGTACTTTGAAAGCAATAGATTTTAGGAGTTTTCGACCAACACGCTTTCGATGAAAACGTTTGCGGAGGTATGTGTAAAATGGCTAGCTGCAGTTATTCGCTACTCAAGACATCATGCATATTTTTTTCACAATGATCAGATCAATGGCAAACATGTGACAAACATAGATCACATGGTTATAAAAAACCTGTCTGCCTATCCAATTTACTTTGCAAGTTTTCAGTTTTCAAGCTTGTAATTTTCAGATTTACTACGCAAGGTCATGAAGATGCAAGTTTTCATTGCGTTAAGTGGTTTCAGTCACCATGTGTTCCTACGCACCTCAGCAAAACACGTTTGGCTTCCTGCGATTTTAACGTAAGATAAAGGAGAAATTTTCTTTTTGAACATCTCACTTCAGTATTTCGTCTTCGTCTCATGGTTTGATTACTGGTCCACCTAGGTTGCCTGTACCGTGGGGGCGCTTGATAGCAATAGCTGGGTTTTGTATGCACCACCAGACGGCGGTAAAAGCTTGCCTAAGATGGAGCTGCGAACGCTCGTCCATCGCCCTGGTGTTTGGGCGGGTTTCAGGGCAAACATTTGCAAATAATAGGCATGTGTTCAAAACGTTCGTACAGCATTGTTGGTAAGCAAATGACATGACATTTGCATTAGCAAACGTTGTTGGTAAGCATGTATGTCAGGTTTACATTTTGGACAGTAGAAATCCGTGTGCAAAGGTTTGTAGGCAGAAATTTGGAAGCCAATGCTCGTATCGTATAAAGAGCGTA
This sequence comes from Pollicipes pollicipes, assembly GCF_011947565.3. Classification (NCBI taxonomy): domain Eukaryota; kingdom Metazoa; phylum Arthropoda; class Thecostraca; order Pollicipedomorpha; family Pollicipedidae; genus Pollicipes; species Pollicipes pollicipes. The sequence goes on from NW_023596420.1 coordinate 33,001,854, forward strand.
TGTAAAATAGCATGCCTCCACTTGCTCGCAGACCATTTTGCTTGAAGGGAATGTTTCACATTTAAAGATATTGAAGCAAGCAGCAGATATGATATAACAAGCCGACTTATAACAACTGGCATGCTTTTCAAGTGGAAAAACTGTTCTAGACAGCACGATTCTTTGCTAAGCCAATATGTTCCGCAATGAGCCACGGTTTGATTACGTCGTCATACCATGCACAACGTTGGCTGACAACCAATTCAAGCCGTTTTATCTGGAAACGTGCTGAAAACTCCTTGATATTCTGAAAACTATTTGATATATCTGAAACTCTTTAATATCAACATGTGCGCAGTGCAAACCGTAAGCTCGTCTAGTGAATGCGTATTCGTTTTCAACAACACGTCCGGGCGAGATCATGTTTCTCATTGGTGCGTTTGCGTTTACGCTACGTCTTGGTTGTTGCTGGAACCCCATTATAGCTCCAGGCTGGCTCTGGGCTCCTGGGTATCTCTGGCCATATTCTTGGATAAACGTTTCCTCCCGGTGGATCTGTCGACACAACTCCAAGCGGGTCTTGGTTCTTGTTGGACCCCTCTGCATACCCAGGGCCAGGTCTTGGTTCTTGCTGGACTCCTTTACATGCTCAAGGCCAGGTCTTGGTGCTCGCTGGACTCCTCTGCATACCCAAGGCCAGGCCTTGCTTCTTGCTGAACTTCTCTGCATACTCAAGGCCAGGTCTTGGTTCTCACCGAGTCTGTCAGCTGCTTTGTTTAAAGCTTAGTCCTGTCTTTTTCTGGTCCCAAAGCTCACTTCAGTGCTGGATCCTGGTTTTTGCTCGAGTTTCGCATTTTTCCTGAACTGGTTCCTGGGTTTTCCTGCTTCCGGTACCAGGAACCAGGAACTGGTCCAGATCCCAGAAATAAATCTCGGGAACAGGGACATGACTTTTTGCTGACATGCGTCATCATCTTTGACAGCATCGCCGCACGTCAGTGCATCACAGTGCACCAGGGCGACTCGGTCCGTTCGGCTAACCAGTTTGCCAGTATTAAAACGTAATAAGACCGGGCTCGAAATATGCATTCAGGACTGACTTAGTCGGAACAAGTTCTTGCCACTTCGATGTTGTACATTTTAAAAGGCGGTAGCATTCAGTTAAAACTACTCCATCGTTGAACGGCTTATACTAACTCACTGGCCTTAAGATCGCTATGGGTGTAATATTCGTGTTTCTGTCGCATGGCCCGACACGGAGCCCGACACATTTTGACGCCGCATCCCAAAACATGATGCCTCAGGCAACTTGTGTGTCGCGTTCATGATGTTGTGCCGCACAGGGCTGTTCGCGGGGGGCTCGCATCTACAGCAGTGTGATCAGCGAATAGGCAGCAGCTCGATCAGAGGTTTGGCGGGCAGACTGGTCGGTGGCTCGGTCCGTGATAGCTCTTACTGTCGCGGACACCAAAAGAACACCACTTCGGGATCGAAGAGCAGCTCTTGCAGGCCGTTGGCGGTGGGAAGTGACGGAAGTGGACCGCGTCCCGGAGCCAGGAGCTCTCGCCATGTGGGGTAAGCCGGACAGCCACGTCGCCTTGCGTCATGTGACTGGCGTCAGGGGCATGAAGCCGGGTGGGCGACGTCCAGTGGCACACGGACACCCGTAGCTCAGGTAGCAGCCGTGGACAGGCTTGGCGGCCTCGGGATTACAACGTCGCTGACGAGTAGGACAATGTCCATCTCTGGGTGCAAAAACAGGCAGGTCCGGAGCCGCATTACCGAACTCTGTGTCACACATGTTCGTCAATCGCGCCTGGTGAAAAGCTCTGCCGATTTGTTACGTTCAATATATTTTCAAATGACGTCACGTTACGTCACGTTACGTCACGTCCGAGATAGCTAAGGTGGTGGTCAGTCGTTTTGGTTTTCGACCACACCACGTGACAATGAACACCCAAACAGGACAATGTTTGAAGCAGGCAGTATTCAGTTCACCGCCACAGTGCTAATCCTGTAATATTCCCTCAAACGACACCCAGGCAACGTCATCCCATTGTTAAACTTACCTGGGCCAGCACTTCTAAGCAGATTTTGGCAGATTCCCGATGCTTACGCTCACACTGGTGTTTCATCACAGGCCTTACCTTTATGATTTCGGTTAACAAGGTCATGAAACAGCATCACGTCGCTGTGCCAGACAATGACGATGAGAATGACAAACAAAATGAGCGCTCAAAACAAAAAACTTCGTGGAGATCGACAGCTGACTACTAATGGTCTTTGTCGATATCATGTTTGAGGTTATCCGCAATATTGCGTGTTAGATCAACCAGTTTTCATACCGTCCAGTCAGTTTAAATTAGCTCTAATAACACCGGCATCTGCGCACTTCCGACGGAAGCAAAAACAGCGCTGAGTATGAGTTTTGCTCTCGATGCCCCGGGGCCTATGACCATGGCAACCGTGATTTCACGGAGTTTGAAATTGTGACCACACCACTTCCTCCGACCAGTCACAGGATTACACTGGCGTTAGAATTCGCAACAGAGGTTTGGAAACGTCATTTTTTGTGATGCTGACGGCAACGGAGCGCATCCCCATGCTTGGAACTATCGATATGCTTTTAAAGGGTTCAGACCTTTTTGTTTGCTCTTTTTGAGGTATCTCATGGTCAAGAGATTGGTTCTCAGCAATTTTTGTGCGTTTTGAACTGCAAACCATATAGTTCTGACGTCCACCAGCTATATTGTATTGAAGATTGATACAAAGTATTTTGATAAGTTCTTCAGTGCATCTGTGACGAGCATTATTCACATAGATTAGACAGTGGTAATAGCCTTAGGAAGGTTATTAAGTTAAGTAATAGCCTTAAGTTCCTCGGAGAAAAAACCAGGAGAATGAAGAAATAGATTGGTTGATATTTCGACAACATGCTTTTATTGAAATAATAGCAGAAGTGAATTCAAAATTGCCTGCCAATGAACCTCCTCGATTTTTCAGATGTTTTCCTTAAACAGCAAAGCACAGGTCTTACAGGACACCAACACTCCGGGAATTAAACGATGAGCGAAGAGTGAATACTAGCCAATACCACAATGCAGTGCATATCCGAGAATTATAATATGTCCCTTTGTGTGATATATGTGCGATGTGTGCCTTCCTGTGTGGTGTGCTAGCTTCAAATCGTTTACATGTGTAAGTTTTGTCTGACGCGTGAAGCGTGATACCTGTTCAGTTGAAATCGCTTGCATACATAATTGTTGCGCGATGTGTGATGCCTGTTTGCTTCAACTCGCTTGCGTGTCTGAATGGAGCGTGATGCGTGACGTCTTTTTGCCTGAATTCTTTTGCACGTACACGCATTTTCACGCATTCTAATTCTTAGTTGGACATGCACTGTATCGTAGTAATGGTTGTCAATCTCTCCTTGCATGCTCCGCTGAATACTGACGTCCTTTAAAACTGTTGCTTGCTGTGAAAAAAAATATGAGAAATCGAGTAGGATTATGGGCAGGGAATTTTGAATTCGCTTCTGCTATTGTTTCGATCAAGGCAAGTTGTCGAAATATCAACCAATCTTTTTCTTCATTCTCCTGGTTTTCTCGGAGGAATAGGGCTATTACTACTGTTTTATCTATGCAGAATACCTTAGACCAGATCGCCAAAAGAAAGGAGCATAGCATGCTATTTTGTCGATCCTTTACACGCGCCCGGGTGGCCGGCTAAATGCCCCTCGCGCGGGTGGGAGGGTCAGTTTGCCCCCCCCCCCCCTGAGATCTCGAGAATTAACAGAGTCAGAGACACCAAATTCACAGAACGTATTGACCTGTACGTGAACTCATTTAGGTCCAATTTTATGGTTCTTAGGTCATGATCTTGGGGTCAAAAAGGTCAAACAATGTCAAATCCCAGGCTGGTCTCTAAAGTCCCCTCGAAACCTAGATAGCTGTTTTTAGGCACAAGGTCACGTGCTCAGTTTGAGTCAGTGACCTTGCTTGACCTTCTGAGGGTCATGATGACCAAAATCATACAAGTCTGCTCTGAATGTTTCATTTGGATAAGCGACAAAAGATTATGCTAGGCAGTATGTTTCTAAAAACAATATGTTGACCTGGGTCATTTTACGTCAATGGCGTATGTTTACCTCTAATAAGTCCATGGAAGATGTATAATACGGTTCCTGCTATCAATAGATTCGAAATGAGCAGCAAAAGCTATCCCATACAGCAAGCCCTAGAGAAGTAAAACAGGCTGGTTTTGACCTTGGTCTCACCGCTATACCTGATCTTATGTCAACGTTATTTGCTCATTTAATATTTGTGTCGCCTAAGAAAGCATTTCAGAGATGCGTGGCTTCGTCTAACACTTCATTGTTGCATTATATTGAACGATTTCCTAGAAATTGACTGAATCGCTGAAACTATAGCCTGATTTTGACCTCCCATAAATCAGTGACCTTACAAGGTACATCTAAATTTGTGACATCAAACGTTCTGCTATTCAATTGTCTACAGCTATGCAAAATTTGGTGCGGCTGCACCACGCCGTTTGGAAACCATTCTGGAAAAACCTTCGGGGCGAGGGGCCAAATTGACCCCCCACCCGATCGCGTCTTAAACCTCTCCTCACGATAAGGTGTTTATGGCGATGTACAGACGAGCATTGGACAGAGTCAGACGACGTCGTTATCACTTACCTTTTGAAAAAGGATTCATGGGCGTGAGATGCCGTCTTCAAAACGGCTAATATCATCAATCACAAATCACAAAACGGCTAATAAGATGGTGATTTGTGCTTGCTTGAATGATTGAATTACGAATGCTTAATTTACAATAGCTTCCTGGTTTGATTTCAAAACGAATACGTTAAATAACACAATGAAGTCCATGTGCGGGCTTCTGTGCTCCACTGCTTGCAAACTTTGCAGGTCATATTGCAGAAAAGTTGGCGGCTGCTAACATTTCTAAGTACTTTGGCTGTTAAAGGAAATGTTCCACATTTAAATGTGGTGAAGCAAGCATCAGATGCAACGAAAAAAGTTGCTGATCACTATCGGAAAACTTTGTATAGAGGAGACTGCTGTAGACAACACAATTCATCTCCTTGGCACATATGCTCCTCGATGCGTCATTGTTTGAAAACGCCATTGTGCCTTGCCTAACATTGAGGGCCAAATGACGGCCGTTATATCTGGAAATTGTGCTCGTGAACGCCAGATGTAAACGGCTCGGCCATTATAACTCTTCTCGGCCTTGATCGCCGCATGACTTGTTCAATGGCAAGATTCGAATAGCGTTATTAGGACGTCATGATGACCTTATGATGACCTTATGATGACCATGGGTGACCTTAAAACACTCTCCCCGGAAAACGCTCCCCATTTTGTGGGTGTGTAGCTCAGGAAATAGACGGATTTAGGTTTCAAGGACAGGGCTGTGAGCTGTACTGAAAAGTCTTTACGATGGCTGTTTTAGTTAAAAACTTCATATAAATGTGGAATACTCCCGTTAAGCATCGAACTCTAATACATGTTTGAGTGACATTTATATAACTAAGCGTTATTTCTATTTCTGTGAAAAGAGGTTATATATCAGCTTAAAGTCTGAAAGGCTGCCCAAGATAACCAGTCTCATCGGTGGGACCCCCACCGGTATCTTTTGAAACCAGTAAAGTGCTGACCTCGTATGGCCTCGACGCTTTTAAAAACATGGCAGTAGGCGATTTTATCTAAGTGATCGCGTCAGGACTAGGACCCCAGGCACCCACTGCCTGCATTCGTGGTGCAAACGCGGCAGTCCGTTCCGCAGCCGCCGCAGCGCGCGGCACCAACGCGCCTGTTGCGGTGGCGTAGACGCTCCTCCGCAGGTTCCACCACCTGTGAAGCCTATGCCGTCCTCCTCTGGCGAATGGGAGGACGCGTGGTGGACCTCGAAGGGTAGCGGGGGCTTTCCTCGCACCGGGGCAAGTTCACCGGCCGACCGTCACCTCCCCCCCCCCCCCCGGTCACAGCGCCCTCCGGGGGCAGGTTGGCAGGCCGACCCGACGGGCTGGACCTGGGGGCGCATGGACGTGCTGCTCGTGCAGCGCACCCAGGGTCTTGCACTCCTGCGCCAGCTACCACTCCCCCCTTCCTCCAGTGCTTACACTGCCTCCGGTGGTTGTGATGGGTCCGCCCCCGGGTTCTCCGCCGGGGGCCGCTAATGCACTTGCTCCGTGCATAGCGTCGTTCCTCGCCCAAGGCCGGGGCTCAAAACGGGACCACCGTGGCCGTTGTCTTCCACGGACGTTGGGACCTCAAAGGTCCTGCTCAGGGCTCGGTCTGCATCTGCCGACGCCGTACGGCGCGATGTGCAGCCGTTTGGGCTGGAGCCGAGCCCCACTTTTAAGTTAGTGACTTTTTCTTGATTGGCGACTGGGACCCACCACGTCGTTCTCAATGTTACAACGGAACATTCGCGGGCTTAGGACCGACGTCACCGACCTGCAGCGGCTCCCGCTCTCCCTTATCCCCATGATAGCGTGCTGGCAAGAAACAAAGCTTTCTTCCAACAACGAGCAAGCCATAAAATGCAAACCGCATGTTCAGAGATGGCGTGAGGTTGTGCACGATCGCCCATGGTGGTGCTGCCGTTCCAGTCCATGACAGCTTGCCCCGCGCTGAGCTCGCTCTTCGTGCTGTACCGCGGGCTGTCGCCGTAGCTGTTGACCTAGGGGGTAGTTCAGGCGACCGGTTGCTCCATGCACCTGCCACCAACGGAGGTCTCGATTGGTTCATCGCTGGAATCCACCTTCAACCAGCCGCCTTCATCGTTTTTGGTTCTTGGTGATTTTAACTCGCATAACTCGACGTGGGGTTGTGATCTTACCAACAGTAGGGGAAGGAGGCTTGAGCGTCTCCTCAACAGGAACAGTCTGTGTGGTTTAAACACTGGACTGCTACGTTTCACTGTCGTCACCTAGCACTTCTACTATCGATCTTTCAGTGTGTGCGCCAACACTTAACAGCCAGTTTTCTCGGCTTGTTGATGGATCTCCGCTAGGCAACGATCCTTTCCCGTCTGGCTGGCTCTTAATGCTGCCCACCCAGGTATCCGGCCGCCGAGATGGAACCTCCGACGAGGCAACTGGTCCTGCGTTTACCGCCGGGTGTTTGCCCCTCATTCGGAGATTGGACTACATGTCCTATAGATCACGTCAATTCTGTTATCGTTCAGGCAGCCGGAGAATCCATCCCAATGAAGTCTTCAAAACCACGGCGGCTGCCGGCGCCTTGGTGATTAAAGCTATGTAAAGCAGCCGTTTTAAGCAGAAAAAGAACATTCAGACGTTTCAAATTGTCTTCCACGGATAACCTTATTTTGGTCAAGCGAGTCCGAGCGCAGTGGGTCAGGTCAGGTCAGGCAAGCGCTGTGTGTGGGTCAGGCTAAGCGCTGTTCATGACAGGACTACGTGACAAGTATTAATAATTTTACTTACTTGACGCAAGTATGAAGGCGCATTCGCATAATTTCTGGTTAGTGCCCCTCTAGTCCATTCCCATGCCTAGCCATAGGTAACACCACTGTTACCAACACAGCAGAAGTGGTTAACGAGATTGGCCGGGTGTTGTCGTAGCGGTGTGGTGGTGGGTTCCCCGATCCAAGTTTATATATCTGAAATATCTGAAAACTGAGCATTCTCTAGTAAGCGGAGTCTTGCAGCGGACGGCGGCGTCTGAGCGGGCTGGACGGTCGGTGGTCTTTGTCTGGGTGCCGGGGTACATCGGACTGGCTGACAACGATACAGCTGATGCTGTTGCCAAGGAGGGAGCAACTGGCCGGCGACCCCGTTCAGCTTACGTACCGTTCCGCGATTTCAAGCAGCTGCTGCCCCTTGTTTGAGGGAAAATTGGCAGTAGACCTGGGACCGGGTGAGCGTGGAATCTGAAGGTAATGGGAAAAACAGACTTCGTGCTGTAAAAGAAAAGGTTGGCGAGTGGGCAAATTCTCACCTTTTCTTCTCTCTTGGACCTCTTCTCCTCTTCCAAAGGACCTCTTCTCACAAGAGAAGAGGTCCTTTTTTGACGTCTCCGTATCGGCCATTCTTGCGGAGCACATAGCTTTCTTCTATCAGGAGGTCAAGCCCCCACGCGTCCGCAATGTGACCACTCGCTGTCAGTTGCTCACGCGTTGGTTCAGTGTCGCCAGTCTGCTGATGAGCGTCGGCGCTACTTTGGCTGCAGCACACGTCGCGGATTGTCCGGGCGTTCCCTCTCATTCATAGGCGCGAATCCTACCGTTGACGTCAAGGTTGTTGAGTCTTTTATGAATGACATCGGTTTTAGAGCCATATACTCACCTGTTTAATGATTACTGACTCCGCGTTACTTGCACTATGTAGAGCCTACCCCAGCAAAATAAGTCCACGCCCCTAAAACCACGGATAAGCTAGACGCGTAATTATCCCTTGACACATTTAGGGGCGCAGACGGGTGCTGCAGTTGAGGCGTCCCTGAATTCAAATATCGTCATCATCCTTTTATTTGAAAGTCAGCTGACTGTTAGCTCGATCCAATGTATTAGCCCTGAAACTTCTCGTGCTAGCTACAGAGTATCATGCCACAAACGTATGACATCTATTTACAGTCGCTATAGACCTCATAGACTATTGTCAAACCGGCACCGGTCGGAACCTTCGTTAGTGGGTGCTTTAGTAGCACAGCTAAACAAGGCTCCTCAAATACAACTATTTACACTAAGACAGGTAACGGGTATCGAAGTAAAATAAGAATAATATTACGACCTGAGTCACGTGACACGGGTAGCAAATACACACCAAGCACCTCCCAGGTGTACCTTAACCTAATCCACAGAACCGATCTCACTTTGGTCAGTTCGGTACTAACGCCGCTGATGTTCATGCTTTTGCGCTAGCCAGATGACGTCCAAGAGACGGACAGGCGAGACCAATACAGGTTTCTCGGGGTTGCTGATGGCTTCTAGCCGTCACTGAAGCAGCTTGTTTAAAGCCTCTGAGAAATGGGACATTGCCTATGCTATGTCACTGGACCGTTGCAGTTTTAATGGCAGCAGAAAGTACAAACAGACAACAATATGAAGACACTTTCAGCATGAGTCTGGAGGTCTGACGATAAGTGCTCGACCTTCAAAGTACCTGGGGATGCTGGGTAAAGTGCGTGATAGACAAAACATCGGTTAGATTGAGCGTGCTCGTCTTTTCAGCTAGACGGATAATCATGTTTAACCAGCGCACCATGGTATACTGACGGTCGATAACTGAGCAGGAGGACTTTGAACTCAAAGCGCCGAAAAACAACAGAAGCTGAAGGTCTTTCTTGCGTACATGAAGTTCATTTCACATCGGAGGTATGATGTATACACGCACGGGATGTCACGTTAAAAAGAGGAAATTAAACCCTTCCTCCAACTAAGCCAAAATTGCAGAAAAACGTTTGCGCGCAGGGCTGGCGGAGAGGTAGCGGCACCGCCAGGCTACCTGAAATCCTGTCGAAAGTCCCATCCTCATTTCTGGAAGCGTTCGTCCCATTCCTTCCGCGTTCTTCTGCTGCTTCTCCCGGTCAGTTGCGTTTCCCCCCGGGTATCTCAGATACTCTGAATACTCCTCTCCCTTTCGGTATCATCCCGCCTGACTTTTCTCAGAGAAGCAGACGGCTGGCAGTGGTGACTACAGTAAGCGAGACTAGGCTCAGAAGGCTGTGCCGGCCGGCTGCCCCGCTCGTGCGTCCCTGCGGGCACGCGGTCGCCTCCGCCACCAGAGGCTCGAACTCAGGGTACGAAAACGGTCCCGCGTGCTGTGGACGGAGGAAGCACGGGCATTAGGCAGATGACGAGAACGAGCACGGAACCGTCCAAAGAGCCGTATGCGACTGTTTTGTCTCAGGTGTGGATCTCCCACGGGGAGCTGATCGCCAACGATTCATCGCAGCCTCCACCCCATATATCAGGAGAAGCGCAGTATTATTCTGCAGCTAAGCTTGCTGCCTGCAAAAAAAGGGCGATACATGTTTGTTCAAGTTCAGACGAGGTAGGACACTCCATTGACTGTACATTAACGCAATGCGTGGTTTGTTATTCAGTTAGTTAGAAAGTTCTTTTCCCGATTTCCCCTGATATCAACGCTTTTAACACGCAAACTGCTGGGGTCTTGGCTAGTGCTGCCCTCTATGTTTGTTGATTCGGGCCGTGACCCGAGCGCCAGCAGGGAAGGTCGGGCCTCGCTGCGAGTGAGCATCAACATTGTTCCGTGTGAGCTGTTGCGTTCCTGCTACAAGAGCTGCCAATCGGAGGGAGTGAAGACGGTACATAGACGTTGTGCACGTATCCCTCTGTATTCGCGGGCCTTGATGCGGTCAACGATATCTCTCAAGGAGAATTACGTACGGCGCGACATGCCAGCTTTCATGGTACGCTTACTTGACATGCCTTGATGTGCTTCAGCAGCTGGCTTACCTCTTCTCTGTAGTCGCTCTGTAAGACCAGTTTATCGTTTTGACACCGATGGAAGACTTGGCCACCGTTGACCTGCGCCTGCAGGGCATCCACAGCTGGCTGTCCCCAGCTCATCTGAGTCAGGTACTCGTACAGGGTGACGGTCGGCGAGCCTGTGAGGTCACACCTTACTCGTGTCACGGGGGCACAGCGCCAAACGTGCTCTGTCCTAGTTATTTCTGGTCTTCCCAGACTGTCAACGTAACATGAAGTGCGGCCGCACAAGGCGTGATTAATGCGTGCTTGCGTTCTGGTTAAGATCCAAAGAGCTAGCAATGCATTACGGGTACACCTCATATGATGCGCGAGCAATAGGCAGTCGCATTATAGCCACAGTCCCGCAATGCGTAAGTTGTCAGAAGTTGCATCATTTACAAACATGTGTAGAAACCATTCCGTTGCATCAGTTGCCGTCTTCTCATCACGTGCGCGTACCTTCCACTGACACCTTCATGGTACTAAGCTGGGCTTTATTGAACCAATCGTCGCGAGACCCCTCGGCGGAGGCATTAGTCGCCGATCCGATATTCTCTTCGTCTTCCGTCTCGTTTTTCAAAGCCTGAAAACGTCGATGTTCGGGCCCTGTGAGTGGGAGGCAGTTACCCACTTTTTCCCACGTGGCTTAAGGGGCGGATTACATCAGGGACCACGGTCACATTGGCCGGGCATTCTGGCCGTTATTTCACATATGACGGACGGGCTTCTGTGTGACGTAGTCTGGCCAAGTAGACGACTAACGCTTGTTGGAGGAGCGTCTAATTCTGAAGGTCTGAAGACAGTCAGTCAGCATACGAATATTTTCAACTCAACGAACATCAATAGTTTAGCCCAGGGAGTACCTTCACTCTTACCATAAGCTGGTTGGCGCCATCCGCTTTGTATTTGAACCCGCCGACGGTCCAGACGTCCCCTCCGCTGACCGGGCTGAAACAGTGGCTCACTTTGGAAGTCCGACGAGGCAGTGCGAGATCCACACGCATGTCAGCAAGGAAACCTTTTCGGTCGTGAGACGTCCAAGATTTGAGTATATGCCCCCCGCCGAGAGTTCGGCGACCTCACGCAAGCTTTACGCGAGCTGTTCAGTGCGTCAGCGAGGAACATTATTCACATAGATAAGGCAGAAGTTTTAGCCTCATTCCTCGGAGGAAACCAGGAGAATGGAGATATAGTTGGGTTGATATTTCGGCAACATGGCTTCATTGAAACCATAGCAGAAGACTTGCTATTGTTTCGATGAACGCATGTTGCCGAAATATCAACCCAACTATATCTCCATTCTCCTGTTTTTTTCTCGAGGAATAAGGTAGTACTACTGCCTTAACTCATCTTACACCTTGCGACCTTAAATGCAGCTGCACGTGCAAGAAACCAGCAAGAAGACGAGCTCCGCGCGCAACAGGTGTACTTACGGCAGCTCCAGGCCAGTGACCTCCACCGCTCGCACGCCCAGGTCCTTCAGATAGTGGCCCACGTGAGGGTAACTGCCACAGCCGTGCAGGTGCGTCCGCGGGTAGTACGTCAGGAACGCCAGGCACATCTCGTTCCGGGTGGCGAATCCACCCTGTACGCAGCGAGCAAGACAGAGCGCCGTGGCGAATGGCACGTCGAATCAAAGGTGGAACGTCACAGGAAACGGCATGGTGTTGTCTTGTGTAATGACACGGTGACATCACAGAATATTGTCTTGCATAATGGCATGGTGACGTCACAGGATGTTCCGTCCTTCGCTAAGATGATTTCATAACGTTTTACGCTGTTGTTAGGGATCACAGAGAAGTAATTTGTTTACTCATACAGTGTGCACATGTGTCTCTCCCCACTTAAGTAAGTCAGGAGGCCACAAATGGCGTTCTACGATCCGCACATGCTCACCAATCTATTACATATGTACATTATGCAATGAGATGGTTGCAAACGACTACGTCGGCTCCTTTGCCATCAAGCTGACAACAAGATCGCTTGGTTGCTTGATGGCAAAGGTGGCGGTTGCTTCGGATGAGATCTCTAGGCCTTGTCTTGCGCCTGACCACGCGGTGTGGTGTAAGCAAACGTTGATTTGCAATCTATGCTAACCTGGACGATGGTATTCATGGATTGCCAATGACCATACGTAGGACGACTGTTTTTACTTATTTCCGTCTGGCACCCAGTGACTGCGAACCATCACACATGCACTACCAGAGTTGCGCCGGTAGTCACCGGTAGGTGGCAGCTGTGTTAGGTCATTACCAATTGGTAGTAATGTAGGCAATAAACCAGTAAGGTAATACTACCAGCAGTTAGGTCAGCTGGCTACCGCCGTACATTACAGACGCTCCCAGTGTTAAACTCCTTGTGCCGATGACTTGTTCTCAACATCTTGTAGCAAGGGGTACCTCGACTTTCACTTTTATTTCAGTGTGGACGTTATTGTGCTGTGGAGACCAGAGGGGGCAGCATCATATCTATTCATTGAGGGCGGACAGGCAAAAAAAAATATCCAAACACAACGGTGGAATACTACAACGCCGCTTGAGAAGGAGTTGGGCACGCCACGGCAGAACGTCACGGTTCAGTGTTACGACGACACGGTACGGCGGAGCGCTCAAGCGAATGACGTGGCGGACGAGGGATTTGGCGCCGGATCATCGAATGCCAGTCATAAGTCAGACATGATGCTCACCATGGTGACGTTGGTGCGGTCCTCCGTGTTGTACCCGCAATCCAAGAGAAGTGTGTCGCCAGGCAGGATCCGCACCTTTTGGCTCATTATGCGACTCTGCTGAAAGTTGAAGTCGTAGGTCCAGTCTGCAACGTGCCGAGGCGTGTGAGGCACCTGCCCGCTGTCAGCAAAAGTTAAGTTTGGAGAGACATTAGCGGATGGACGCCTGCCTTTGAAATGTTCACTATCATATGCAAAAATGACAATCGCTGGCCTGCCAGACACCATCCCACGTGCATTGGTTCTGAAAATAAGCAGCGTTTTAACATGTAACCGCTGGAGATTGCCGGAAAATACAAAAGTCAAAGCCATCGATTGCACGAATTCTTCTTGGAGGTTGGCTTTTTAGTTTATTTTGTCGCCAATAATGCTCACCGTTTGATGGATTACCTTAAGGTAGGCAGCCACGACTAAAACAAATTGTGAGTATCAGACGCAGCTTTGATGAACATTGTTCTCACACCTTCAGCAGAAGAGGCCACGAGATGGCTGATATCGAATGAGTTGTTGACATAGGCTATGTAATGTGTCTGTTTTTGAAAAGATACGTGGCATTTGTATCATTTTTTATAAGACCATCAATACATACAGCTTGAACAGCAGATTTGCCATGCGCCCAACTGGATAGCCGTTTTTTTTCGTGCGTCTGGCTAGCCACCCGCCTACTAAACGTTAAACCCTGCACGCAGTTCGGAGGCTCTCAGGACCTAAACGTCAAGGTGGCGCAGTGGTTATCCCCCCCAGATCTCGCCCTGCTCGTCGGTGAAAGGTCCCCGCGACGGACCAGCAAGAACGGCAACATCCGGCGGGAGCGCTGCCTCCCACCCAGCGTCTCACCGTGAGCGCTGCCTCTCTCCCAGCGTCTCAGCGTGAGCGCTGCCTCTCTCCCAGCGTCTCAGCGTGAGCGCTGCCTCTCTCCCAGCGTCTCACCGTGAGCGTCGCCTCCCGCCCAGCGTCTCACCGTGAGCGCCGCCACCCATCCAGCACCTCAGCATGAGCGTTGCTTCCCACCCAGCGTCTCACCGTGAGCGCCGCCTCTCTCCCAGCGTCTCAGCGTGAGCGCTGCCTCCCACCCAGCGTCTCACCGTGAGCGCTGCCTCCCGCCCAGCGTCTCACCGTGAGCGCCGCCACCCATCCAGCACCTCAGCATGAGCGCTGCCTCCCACCCAACGTCTCACCGTGAGCGCTGCCTCCCACCCAGCGTCTCACCGTGAGCGTTGCTTCCCACCCAGCGTCTCGTCGTGAGCGCTGGCTCCCTCGCAGCGTCTCACCGTGAGCGCTGCCTCCCTCCCAGCGTCTCACCGTGAGCGCTGCCACCCATCCAGCGTCTCAGCATGAGCGCTGCCACCCATCCAGCGTCTCAGCATGAGCGCTGCCTTCCACCCAGCGTCTAGCCGTGAGTGCTGCCTCCCACCCAGCGTCTCACCGTGGGCGACGGACGGCAGCTCCCGGCCATTCCTGACGTGGCGCAAGTTGAGAGTCCTGCCCGCCAGATGCGCGTGCAGCAGGACAGAGTGGATCTGCACACCTTCGATGGGCAGGTGCTGAAAGACATGACAGCGACTGGCTTCAAAGCACGAACAGCTTTGCGTGCCGGTCACGTTGGATCTGATGTCGCTGGCATTCTTTTTGGTCTGTTTGGTGGCGACGCGTGACACGTTGCGTTGAGCCATGCATATATATATATATATATATATATATATATATATATATATATATATATATATATATATATATTCAATAAATACGGGAACCCATCTCAACGTGCGTAGTCTTATAAAGCTCTACGCATACACATATATGGAGAGCTCATTCATTTTATACAGTTCATGCTCAATCCTGGGATTCTGAGGCCAAGTGTTTCGGAAAAACAGGCTACATAAACTCAAGCTGGCTGCCAAATACCATCAAAACCAAGTACGGACTTGGTTCCTGGCAAGTTTGTGGCTAGCCGGCTGGGCGATGTAATCAACTGATGGCTGACGACTAACGCGATTTTTTTCCTTTGTTATAAAGGAATCCAAAATACCCTAGCATTTAAAATATTTTAAAAGCGTGATGCACAAGTAGACTAAGTGTCACACATTCAATAGCCAACGGGGAATGACTCACACGAAGTCGGCGACACCTAAAATTACGTCCGACAGTTACGCGTAAAAATTCATCGGCGCATATTCAACTACTGCTTTAAGGCTGAAGTACAAAGGCCAATAGGGATGGAACCTGGGCGATCATGGGTGCAGCAGCAGCCCAAGAAATAGACTCCCGTCAATAAGTATAGGGTCCTCAGGGCAAAAGAAAAGAGCCTATGATCAACGTGGTGGGCCGTTGGACCCTCTGAGCATAGGTAATTGCCCAAGACCATTAATTAATACCCCTGTGTGATTGAGAGTGCCCTGGCAGGTTAACAGAAAGAGCCTCGATAGGAGTGGAGAGTTCTCCACAAATGAGATAGAGCCCTCCATTAAAAAAGTACCCAAAATCTAGTGCGGAGGGTTCCAAAAGATGGAGTGTACCCGAGTAGCAGTGTAGCGGCAGCAGAATAGCGTACATATCAGATGGCCCCGATAGGAGCGTAGGACCCTTAATTTTAACACCAAGACCCAAAATGCAGGGCACCGAACAGTCCAGTGCTGCAGAGGAGGCGAACAGGGAGGGGGGGGGGGGGGTGCTCCGACAAGTGCGTAGGGCCCTTTACTCAAAACGGGAGCACTCAAGACCCAATGAAGAGGGTCCCCGAACGATCGAATGTGCCGAGCAGGTTATCAGATAGACCCCTGACAGGAGCGTAGTGCCCCATTCAAATAAAAAGTGTCAAGACCCAGCGTGGAGGGCCCCCCGAAAGATCGAGTGTACTCGAGGAGAACATCAGATGGCCCCCGACATGAACGTGAGGCGCCACATAAAAATACCCAATGTGCAGGGCCCCAAACAATCCAGAGCGCCCGAGCATGTTAACAGATGGGCCCCGACAAGTGTGTAAAGGCCCCCATTCCAAAACAAAGTATCCAAAATCCAATTTGGAGGGCCCGAGCAACCGAGTATGCCCAAACAGATTAACAGATGGGCCTCGACAAGAGTGTAGCGCCCTACGCAACCGACAGAAAATTGGAAGCGCCGTAGACCAATGTCGAGGGTACATGAGCATATCCCAGGGTGTCAGTAAGTTAACCGAGACCGACGCGAAGGGCCCCTGAGCAACCCAGGATACCCTGGCAGGTTAACAAATGAGGCCACAGCTATAGCATACAGAGCCCTTCTGACGAATGGAAAGAAACCGTGGAAGGCCCCTGATTGACAAGTGCTCCCCGGCACACCAGCAGAAAGAGTCCAGCGACAATGCAGAGCCTTCGCAGCAAATGCAAGGGAATCGAGGACAATGCGGAAGGCTCCCTAACGGTCGGAATCATGCTGCAAGTGAGCATATAGGTCTCCCGGAAACAGCGTAGGGCCCCTGAATCGCGTAATAAGGCTTAAAACTCCCAACTAACAGTTTTTCAACCGCTGAAGCATTTTTATTTCCTTTTTTGTCTTCCTGTTGCCCTTCTCTTTCGCTGGCAACTGTTCTTGGTCGCCTGGGAACCCAAAGATGCTCAATTTCGTTGCGTTTTGTGTTAAAAAGCTGCACTTATTTGGCCGATTATGGGTCTCTTCGGAGCCTATGGATCTCTCTGGGGCCCAAAGGAGAGGTTTATGGTCCCATGCCCCCCCCCCCCCCACATCCATTCTGCCTGGATCCGCCCCACACTGTGAAAATGCCTTTTTTTGCTCCAGAGGACGAGTGTTCACCAAGGCTCGGTGGCAAATAGCTGCCTGCACTCAGTCCGCGATTTCGTGCTAATAAATGTAAAATGCTTCGTCTTGGCAAACAGTTATGTGCCGCCCTCGGCAGGAAGCATGTTATATAACGGAATCCAGGCGGACGGCAAGCATGGTGATTAATTCAGCCGCATCGCTGCTCAGTGCTTCAATTATGCATTGATTATTTTCCAGCAATGCGACGGAGCTCGGCCAAAAGTCTTTTCAACATGAAGCACCTCTATAATTGCGGTGATCGAAGGCTGCAGCACATTTGCGAAATGATTAATGTTGTGTGCGACCACATTACCTGCCAGCCACCGACGGCTCACTGCTTCATGAATCATTAAGACAATGATATTTTGCCATCATTAATTCTGAACCGTCGGCTCAAGGTCAAAGAAATACGGTTAGCATTCTGCCTACTGATGACCACGTCACTGTGTGCATGAGTGCTTCTTAATCACGATTTCCAAACATCTACTAGCACTTTTTACTTATCACGTGCCTTCGCAACCACAATGTGTCCAGTGAGCGTGTGGGTGGGAAAAAAACACTGTATCTAAGGGCATGCCGGATGAGAAAATAAAGTGCGTAAAATGTGTATCCAAAAGACTTTGAATAATAAACAATTACGGGAGAGTTACCAGGACAATACCTGAAGAGATAAGGCGCGAATGACAGAGAGACGGTGCGGGGCAGGTGCCGAGTACGCCACGGGGCGAGATAGACGGAGTGGAAGAGAAGGTAGATAGAGCAAAAGACAAAAGTAACGCCTTTGGCGTCACTTTTGCCTTTGGCACCAAAGACAGAAATGACACGCAAATTATAAATGCTGTTTCGCACTGGAGGAAGCAGACATGTGCATGAATGCACCTGGCTTTACGGCAGGATTGAGATGAAGCATTCGTTAAACGGATGGAGTAGTTGTTCGGATCATCGCCCCCGTCTGGTGTGGGCTGTTACATACTCTGCGTTTCAGCCGGTCAGCCCTCGGGCCGTTATCAAGTGTTATGGAGTCTTTAGAGTATTTACTGAATGGTATTTGGTTGTCAGCCATGCGCGCGTCGCAATCCAAGTACTCTCCTTGTAGTTCATGAGATTCCAAACAGGGTCTTCTGATTGTCAGGCTCTTCTGCTCGCAATTTGAAGACCCAAGGAAAAAATTTGGGTTGTAACCAGCGGTGTCACTTTCTGGATTCCGGTGGGAGGGGAGAGGGCTTGGCCGATCAGGCTGGCTTAAACCGCCGCTCAGACTTTAATTTTTCCGCACACTTTTAAACTTGTTTTGCTGCCAAGGAACGACTTCCCAGTTCAAAGTGTTGTAAGGCTACATTTTTTTAAAACCTATTAGTTTAAATGATGGAACCTGGCAGTTAAGGTAGTTTAAATTGTTGCTCTTCAGTCTATGTGCATTAATTCATATAAATATATAAACTCATAGAAATTTATAGAAATTCATAGAAATTCATAGAAATTCATAGAAATTCATAGAAATTCATAGAAATTCATAGAAATTCATAGAAATCCATTATATAAATTCATAGAAAAAACATTTAGTAATTCGTTTAATTGCTATCGACAATAGCCGTCGTTTATCGTTAATTGAAGGTGACCGGGGGTGCAAAAGACAGTTTTATGTGGAATGGCGTGGTCTGACGTGTACGGACGAGGGCCCATGGTATATTTCTTAGTTCACGGCCATAATGTCGATTTTTGTTTAAAAGTAAAACTGGTTCTTCCTTGCTCTTAACTGGCACCTTTTATTATCACGATTTGATGGGCTCGGAATCACTGATGACTGCTCTTGTCTCCGTGCTTGCCATTCAGTTGGCAGTCGAATAACGCGACAGTCACGGAGGTGCTACTAGGTACACTTTGCGATGTTGAGGGAAACATAGCGTAAGTATTATCTGAAGCACCTTGTACTTTTAAAGGAGGAAAATTTGGCAGTCCATTGTTCTTTATACCAATCCAGGCATTGTCATGTGAGAAATTGTCAAACATTCGCAGACTGAGCTAACATAAGCCGATGTTGGTATGCTAAAACAAATAAGGTACCAACCGGACAGAATTGGTACAAACTGAACACAATAACAGCAGGGATGTGCCTCGGTATTAGTGTACCAATAACTAAAAATGTGTTCTGCATTTCATCGAGCCAGCATTCCCTCTTTGCTCATATGTAATGAGGGGACTTAGAGGAGTACTGAGGAGAGGTGGGGAGTACTGGGGAGGGGTGGGGATTACTGGGGAGGGGTGGGGATTACTGGGGAGGGGTGGGGAGTACTGGGGAGGGGTGGGGAGTACTGGGGAGGGTGGGGAGTACTGGGGAGGGGTGGGGATTACTGGGGAGGGGTGGGGATTACTGGGAGGGGTGGGGATTACTGGGGAGGGGTGGGGAGTACTGCGGGGAGGGGTGGGAGTACTGGGGAGGGGTGGGGAGCACTGGGGAGCGTGTGGGTTACCTCAGCAATGAGGGGCTCAGGCCCGCCCCCCGAAACCATACAGATGAACGCACTCAGTTGTGACACATACATGGGTGAAAGCCAAACACCAGCCAGTCCTTCTAAGGACGGGCTTCTAAGGACTCCATATCACCTGATGACGGTTGGATTGCTAGTTGGCCGCAGTGTCGCGTTCATACCAACACAAAAGGCGGGGACGATAGCTCGAACAATTACCTCATCCGTGATGAACGCACCCTCTGTGGCATTTGCATGCGTCGTTTACGGCATATGGCTTCTTCTGCTTTTTCTCCCACACATCGCTTCTTTGCCTGGATGGCCTGCGAGATGGGCGAGCTGGCGCTCTGACGCACCCACCTTCTCCGTGCAGGTTCCGGCACACACTGAGGCCGTGATGAAGTTCTTTTGTCCGGGAGGGATCAGCTGGGTGGACGTAACCGAGTGCCCCACAGACAGGATGCCCGCCTCCACCGGGCGAAGCGAGCGTGTGAAGAACATCTCGATGCCGCTGCTGTCCTTCAAACCTGCGAGGCAGCGCCGAACACTGACCAAACGTCGCGGCCAACACGTCTGGGCGATAAAAGAAGACGACACTTGTCTTAGGCGGATCAAAGATGTCCACGAAAAGAGGTGAAGAGAAGACAAAAATGAGTGAAGTAAATGGAGCCTGTCACCTTTGATAACCCATGCAACTAGGGTTTAGCCGCATCGGAAGTCCTTCCTAGTATGCAGAAGGCAGAAGTCTACTAACAGTTGACATCCATCCAATTTGAGCAATATGCGAGGCTATAAATGACGTTGCAGAAATTTTGCTTGTTGTTACTTTCGACATACTCCGACAATGAATAGCATATTATGCAGTCACGTGGTAGGTAGATGTTTTGTTCATCTGAGAGGCAATGCAACTACACTGCATGGTACTGAAACAACACTTAACTGCACGTGAACAGCATCATCCACCTGTAAGGGGGCTGGACAACGCGGTTCTTCACAGCCGGAGTACGAAGAAAAAGCAACACTCGACATTACAGCGTGTGCGCGACCGATGCAATAGCCACCAAGGCCAGGCTCCTAGGCCCTGGCGGTCGCCAAAGCTCCGGTGTACTAAGTCATGCACGAATGTTCGTTTATATGTATATTTGTATGCACAGATGCTGCATGCACGTGTGCCGCATTTGTATGCATATATGCTGCACACATGCGTGTGAGTGTGTATGTATGCTTGCATGTGTGTGCATGTGTGTATTCATGCATGCATGTATGTATGTATGTATGTATGTGTGCATGCGTGTATGCATTCATGCATGCATGCATGTATGTATGTATGTGTTACGTCCATAGGACCATCCACCACGGAGCGTGGCTATTTCTGCCCCATGTCCAATGTGCAATGTGATAAGAACATGCAGGTAAAAAGACAACAAAAAACATGTCACGCACCGACACCCATTCATCGGTTACCAACAGCATTAGCGTTCGGACAGGTACGCTCTCAACGAGTGTACGAAACGCTGCTGTATTAGTTGCTTGATGCCGGCTGGCAGTGCGTTATGCAATGCTGGCGCGTGTTATTCAAAACGTCTCCTACCGGCCTCGGTTCTCGACCTAAGGAGGCGTAGAAGCTGTCCTGCCGAGTGGGTCGGGCACGTGTGACGCGGTTTAACACAAACATGGGCCTTAGCACATCAGGCTCGCCGTGCAGTATTACCTTATGGGCTTGGGTGAATGCCTGAAACTCCGCCATGTGTTGGAGCGATATCCATCGAAGGGTTTCACGCAGGTGAGACACAGGGCTAAATTTACGTCGGCCAAAAATCACTCTGGCAGCAAAGCTTAGGATTTAAAAAAAATTATTAAAGTTTTATGTGTGCCATTGCCATAGACCGTGAGACAATATCTGACCCGAGTGAGCACTACCGCCGTCACCAGGGTTTTGATCGCGCCATCTGGAAGGAGGCGTGTGGCGCAGTGGGACAGGCCTATCAGCACGCCCACATGCCGGTGGCTGAGCGCAGACACGTATGCATCCCAGGACAGGTCGCTGTAAAAGACGACACTTGGGCTCCTCAGCCCCGCAAACGGCCGCAGCGCGACGTCACGAAAAGTTACTGTCTGGAAGTCCGGAAGAGTCTAGAAGTCTAGAAGTCAAGTCCGGAGGAGCACGTAAATTTTGACGACCGCCTAAAGTGATGACATGCGTTTTGGCCGCGTTCATTTTAATGGCATGCGAACGGAACCAGCAGCTGAGTGACGCGAGCGATGCCTCCATGCGGGAGATAAGTCCCCCAAGGTCGTCCTTCGGAACGCGCACCAAAACCGGGATGTCATCTGCATATTAAAAAGACGCCTGTCCTTTTATGCGTACAAAAAAGGTCATTCGAGAAAACTGCTGAAAGAGTGGGCCTAGTACTGATACTTGGAAGTCCTCCATGTTGTCGGCAAGCGGGCGTGACGTCACCCTGCGTCTGGATCCATCATTCAGGCACACACTCTGGGTGTGCCCCTGAAGATAGGCGGCAAACCAGGAGTTCTCAACACCATGCATCCGTAGCTTCTGAATAAAAATCTGGCGATAAATGACGTCATCACATTTATTTAGATTAGTAAGGCACAATAGTGAGACCTCTCCCTATTGCTGGCGCCAAGAATGTGATCGGAGACAGACACTAGCGCAGTCTCCGTCGAGTGACGGGAACGGAAATCGTGGTGGGTGGATGCAAGGAGATGGCTGTAGGATAGGTAACGGTAAAGCTGCCGTAGGACGACTCGCTCGACCACTTTGGCGACGATAGGAACGAGGGATAGCGGACAGAAATTGGACGGGTCAGATGACTTGCAGGCCTTGAAAATGGGATGGACCAGGCGAATGTTTCCAAGCGCCGGGGATATCTGAATAGGCAAGCGGGAGTTGACAATGTGAATGATGACGTCACGATAGCTGAGGAGTCGGCCTTCAGTATGCGGACACACAGACCATGTGATTTACAGGCCGCTGAGTTCCGCATGACGAAGACTGTGCGTCCCAGCATCTCTCAAATAACAGGCGAAACCACAGACGCGCAAACCCCGACTTGAGCGAGACGTGTCGCTAAACAACAGCTGGTCCTCGTGCCGTTATTTCGGCAGCGACACGAACAATTGAAAACAACGGCCAACTTAAGCAAAAACTCGTCTAGCTGATCAGCTGTCGCGTCCGCTCGGATCGGCGGTCCCTCCCTGCTCCCAGTTGCTACGGTCATTATGCAAGGTTACACTTTACCTGGACCCTGCTCGCTTGTCTCCCTTTGGATCTCATTATGCCGATTGCTGCAGATGGCGGATCAAACGGCACGATTCAGCTCACGGTACTCGCACGAGTCTCTCCCGGAACGCGCCAAAGCGGCCCCACCGGCGGGCCGTAAGATCTCGAGTGGCGGCGGAGGTGGGAGGGGCGGTGAGGTTACCAATGTTTAGTTTCTTGATAGTCTACAAATGCGGTTCACTGATCATTGATGGCCTGGGCAGAGAAAACTTTCCTAAATCACCACAATGAAGATCGAGGTTAAACGAAGCGGATGCAAATGCGTTTCAGGCAGGCGGGATCAAATACCAGTAAGCTTAACTTCGAGGTTTCGGAACATTCACAGGACACTTATGACAGTTTCAGAGCGCGATTTTGGTTTCATTTCTAGACGCAGCTGGCCGGCCCCAAGGATTAGCGCTGCGCATCTGCTTCAGAGACGCACGCGCAGCCTACCGGCGCGCACGTGAGGAGAGCTGTTTGTGCCCGAATGGACCGAGAGGTGCAGGTTCTATTTAGCCTCATTACGTACGTGGCGGAGAGCCGCGAGCCGTTTTGACGCGCGAGGGCAGTTGTGATGCGGTCTGCAGCG
>NW_023596420.1:33030182-33186886 GCF_011947565.3 Pollicipes pollicipes
AAACATCTAACAAACAAACCAAGCAAACTTCATCTTAATATAAGCTCGCCTCTGCATACACCACTACCACACTGTACGGCTCTTACCCCAGTGTAGTGGACCTTGTCACGGAGGTCAGGCAGCTTCTTCAGCGAGCAGTGGTAGTAGGTGACGGCCTCGGGCAGCGCCACCTCGCTGTTGCCGAACACGAACGACTCGCTCTCGCCGGGCGCCGGGAAGCGGAAGACGCCCGAGCCGTCCAGGCTTACGCTGCGGACCCCGCGCCGCGTGCCGTGGTAGGAGGGGCCGCGACCCGGCGTCGGGTCAGACTCGTGCAGCGCCCAGATCAGACGCGTCGTGTCCATCTGGGGGCGGTGGCGGCCACCTGTCAGCCGGCGACGGGGAGGGGGTGATGTGTCAAGTCGGTGGGACGGGGCGAAAGGTAGCCCTGGGAGCCCAAAGGTGACGAGGGCAAGGCTGGAGGATGGGCAAGGACTGTGCACGGAGAGACCGCTGGTTGTGAGGCTAGAGGGTGTGTGCCGGAGGCATTCGAACACGATCACAACATTTGCTCATCAGATCCAGATTGCCTCAAGCGTTCTTCCAGGAAGTTTATCAAACGTCCGGAGAGATCAGAGGAAACCATCACTCAGTACTCTCATCCGAAGCTTGAGTTTATGTTTGGTGTAGTAACACCTGGTGAACGTCAAAAGGTGAGTACTCACCCCTAGACTGAGGTCATGTTCGGTATCGCAGGACCGCAGGGGCCGACGGAAGGTGAACACGGTGTGCGTGCTGTTTTCGCTCCCTTCCAGCAGCTCGACATCGTCGCTGTCGTCCAGCAGTGGTGCGCTATTTCCCACGGCGTGCATGTCCTGTTGGCGCGGGCGCAGTGTCAGGCCGAGCAGCAGAGGAAGGCTGCCGCACTGAGAGGCGACCAAAACTGCCATGCTGGGTGGCTCCGGTCGGCTCCCGGACCGAAAGGTAAGATTGTGGGATGAGACTGAACGACGCTGAACAAGCTGTCTCGCTACACAGCTCGAATTCGTGAGAAAGCAAAATAGAAAGCAAAAGAGAAAGCAAAAAATGGAAATCAAAATGGAAAGCCAAAAAGCACAGTGCTACCATCAGTTAGTGCCCAGCTGACACACGCCTGGTCAGGAGAGGTCACGCTGACACCGAGTGGCTACGTTGGAGCATGGTGTGACGCGCAAAGGATCCCTCCGCGGACCCGTCTGGCGTAAAGGCAGGAAGCGAAGCCATCCTTTGCATGGGCTCCGCGCACAGGTGCCAGCACTGTTGCACATGTGAAATGAGGCCGAAAGCAACAACGCTGGATGTTCCAGTAAATTTAAAAAAAGAGCAGAGTGATGCCAAAAATTTGGAATTATCAACTTTAAGCACTCCAATTTTCTTTCCGTTCCCAAAATTTCATTTGGGGTGGGAACGTTTGCAGCATGATTGATACCTTCCTGGAGAGACTCTGCGATTGTCCTTCTCGTGCATTGCTATCGCCAATCAACAAACTGACAGTTTGCTTTTGCCAGAATTGCCAGGGAATTGTCAGTTTGTTAAATCCTCAACGCTGGCAACTCTGCACCAGCCACAGCAAGTGAGAACGTCTTCACATCCTTGAAAGATCGGCTTCTAGTTTAGCTGGAAACGGCTGATCAGGGTTTGTTGGCAGCCTAAATGTACAACGAACAAGGAGTGAACGCACCAAAATTCGAGGATCGTTCATTAAATCCTTGTATTTATGTAAAAGTCTTTCTTTTTTTGTTAAATTACGCTAAAACATTGCACTTTACCGTTTCTAGCTCGTGATTAATATTCGCTGCTGCGCTGCGGTACAGTTGCCATCGTTTTATTCCGTATATAATTAAATAACTGAGATCTTAAGTCACACCATCTTACACTTCAAAATGATATATGCATGTAGCAAAAAGTACTGTTTAGCTATGAGGGGATTGGAATAACCAAAAACAATTTCTTGAATCAAATAAGTAAAAGGCTGCGCGGCATACTCATTTATTGATACCACACCGCGTTTTGACAAAAGTTTCTCTGAAATGTGTACACATTTTGTGGAAATTTGGCCTTCACACGGGATTGATATGTGGGGGCGATTGGAGGACGTTATCAGTTGACATAGAACGTAATTAAGGGATAAGATACATCGTCGCTGTTGACGCAACCAAAGCAGGTCGGCGGCAGCATGTACGGACCAAATTGGATGGTGTTCTGCTTTGTAGAAGAGCTGCTAACAAAGTTCATATTGGGGCTCACCCGGTGTTCAGATGTTGGGGAGTATGGTTCACGTTGGTCATACCAGCCTGATCGCTCGCGTCCAACCGCGAGCTCAGATCGTGATAGCCGCCGAATCATTGGTTATTGGTTCAGAAAATGAGGCTAACGCACCAGGCATGTTGGGATCGACCACGGGCGCATTCCTGCCTATGGAGTTGTTCGAGCCTCAGCGATCCGGGCCCTTGTTGTCAAGGGTCGGCTGCGGCGGTCCGCCCAGGGTCGCCTCTGTGTGACGTCAGCAGGCCAAGGATGTAGGTCAGGCACGCAGCGGCGTCGAAGGGAGGCGCCGAGATCGGCTGTTTCGGTTTGTTGAACGACGAAGACTTGGTTTTGCTTAATAAACAAGGCAAGGTTGGCACTAAATGGCAAGTTCTTGTAGCGCTAGACGGTGTGAAACAAGCCATGCTAAGGCCACTTATCCGCCTTGTCTAATCGGGGTCTCATTTTTGAAAGCCGCCGTTTTTTCGTTTTTTGTTTGCCGAGAAACACTGTTTTGGTAACGTTGAGAGCCACTCAATGTTTGCACCACAATTTGCGATTGTAAATAAAATGATCATGTGGACATAGTTCGGTTGAGTGCGGTGGTTAACTCCATAGCTGGTAATACTTATCACATGGGCCTAAAATAGCCGGGGCTGTCTGTATACCGCACGCGGTTGGAAATTGTCGTTCTGGTTCGTGGTCCCTGTAAACCATATTCTTGGCCGAGGGGTGAATTATGGCCACTTCCCTGGGATATCTGAAACCACTGGGCTCATATAGAAGTGTTCGATTTCTTTTGACGGTGGCTACATTCTTAAACATCCAAATCCGACGGTGTTGAAGTAAAAAGCAACAGGACGACTTAACTCCAAATTTTAAGGTATTTTTTATTACCAGTACAACTGCCACGTTACGTAGTTTAAACGCTATTGACGTAATCAACACGTATCGACTTGAGCATGTACGAACCAACCTGGATGATGCTTTGCTTTGTTGCAAGAGGAGCGGGTGTGAACAAAATGACTACCTGGCAAAGGTAGCCTGGTAAAATGGCAATAACTACCTGGCTCCCCCGGCAAACGGGGAGCCAGGTAGTTGTTGGTGTGGCGGGTAGACTAAGTGAGCAGTAGGTATCATTGCCGACCACAATGCTCCTTGGTACTGTAAATGAGATATGGTTCCCATATAGGATGTATGTGCATTTGTTTCACGCGTATTCGGTTTTCCAAAGGAGAGGGACTAGGGACATGTGATTGGAGCGGGCAAAATGCCGCAACGATCAGCTGACAGCCCGCTGTTGGCGATGACACGCTCGTGTTCTGCGTTACCCCTGTTATGCCTCCCTGACTCGAGACAGGATGTTCTCCCATACTAGCTCGATCCATCAGATTGTATCAGCCATTTCTGCATCCTTGAAGTGTCAAGCCCGGTTCTCGCCATTTTTTCCGGCCCGGAAGACACCCAACCGAAATGCCTCTGGCGGTGCGAACCTGGGGAAATTGGCCGCCGCCGCCCGGCCGGCCAGCGTCCCCCACCGGTCGGACGTTAATTTTGAAGTGCGCGTTTCGCTGGGAAGTGAGATCAAGGAGACGGGTGACAAGAATAGCTAACCAGCCATTTATGAGGCAGAGATGCGTTGAAGAGTGCAGACTTACAGGTGACTAGGCAACCGTTGGTTATACAAAAGGCTTGGTATGCGTCCACTGCAGGTACAAGAGATGAAAGCAGCACTTGGAACAAATATCCTTAACCTTCACCTAGCCGGAGATCATCGGCCATTCGCCATGGGCCATCACATCCCAGCACAGAACAACAACAGACAACAACAACAATGGGGGACACCATAAGCTCACAAAGGCGCCGGAGGTAATTGTGCATGTCATTCGTTTCCATCCACTGCAAGGCATCTTTGGTCCGTCCACTATTATAATTCAGCCCCTCAGAGATCGTCGCATCAGCCAGCTTTCTATAGATGTAGGACTCAGAGACCCGTGGAATGGGTCAATCACCCGGACGCGGCCTTCACAGAAAAACGTCAGACGCGCCGGTGGGGGCGCCGGATAAAGACGGCTGAGAGGCCCATAGCGCGCTAACCTTCAGTTGGCGCTTGAAGGCAACAAAACCATCAGGAGCGCGCCCAGCCAAATACAACGAA
The DNA here is from genome assembly GCF_011947565.3 of Pollicipes pollicipes. NCBI lineage: Eukaryota > Metazoa > Arthropoda > Thecostraca > Pollicipedomorpha > Pollicipedidae > Pollicipes > Pollicipes pollicipes. The sequence goes on from NW_023596420.1 coordinate 33,034,606, forward strand.
GGTGCGGTGAGAAGGGTGTCATAGGCCATCACATGCTTTTTGCTTTTCATGCTTTTCAGCACGCTACGGCTTTGCTTCTGGCCGCGTGGCTAGCATGCATACATTTTCCTACAAATTACAGCATTTTGTTGTGATTTAGCTTAAAGTGATCTCGCCTGCGCCGCGTGGACTGGCGCCGCCTCTGTCCGCTTCCCCGCCGGAGTCACGCGTGAGGCCCGAGACCGGGTCCATTTTGTCGTGCGCCTGCCGCGTCGCGAGGCTCTTCGGAGCCTCCCGGGCCGACGACGCAGAGCGAAAGTCAGTCCCACTAATTTTTCCGCCCCGAAAAACCGGGTGGATCAACCGGGACAGGAAAAAGTTGAAACCACTGCCGGATTGTTGACACTGGTCAGGTGTACCAAAAGGTTGTCGTGGATTTTCCTAACCAATGTTCAAGGTGGTGTGCAGCTTTCCACATCACCAATCGCATGCCGTAGACATTACCACGTCTAGAGCGCACAACATTCATTAAGAAAATAGCCTCGATATGATCAAGTACGAGTGATTTGCGTGCTTAAAAATTAAAGAAACTATGCGCCTGCTGCGCTGAACAATATTTGAGCGGGCAAGTGCTTCACTACATCTTACCTATATTTGCGCACAAGAATTTGCTGCATTTTCTTTGATTACATTGCTGTCGCAATGTAAGTGCTAAAATTGTCATCGCCATCGCGTACCCTAAGCTCTTATTCCTATACCTTACTTCGCGTATTCCTTTATGTCTACAATGAACTTCAAGAGCGGCACTTCCTCACGCTGTTCCACAGGCCTTGTCATCTGCAATACCCCACCACCCGGCATTCACCCGGCGGGGAGTTGGCACCCACACCCGGCAGAAGGTGCGCTCACACCGGAGCGAGGCAACGCTTCTCTCACCCACCTGCGCGTGCGCTGTTCCGTCGACCCATCCCATGACGATGTCGGCCCCTGTCATGGCGCCGTTCGGTGAGAACCCTACAGCGGCCCAGCCTCTGTCGACATAAAATTTGCATTCATTGGGACAGCCAGTTTGTTTTGTAACAGCTGAGCTTGAAGTGGAGGAGTGTTGTATAGAGTTTTCACCAGTTTTTTCATGCCTAAAAATAAATAAAAATGAATAACTACACGTACGTATTCCGTAGTAACAGGTACACTTTCAAGTAACATGTAGAGAGGTAGTGGTTATCCCGTCCCTGCGGCCAAAACGTCATGTCAACAAGCAATTCAGAATAATGTCATTTTTTACATGAAAACATGCAATGACAAGTTGTCGTGTATTATGAAGATAACAAGCGCTACATATACATTGCATTTTGCGAATAAACAGACCGGTTACATCTTAACCATTACCCACAAGGCTCTAACAGAATCCACCAGGCATCGTTCTGAGCATTGCATGAAAACCAAGAACGCTATAGCTTACGTTAGCTAAGATAAAATATTCTGGCCACCACCAAACAATAGCCCACCGCCACCATCAGACACTGGGTTCAAGTGTGAATCTCACCTAGTTCTGGCTTCCACGCGGATGACGATCGAGTTGCTGTCCTCCTCGGGCGTCCAGTGGATGACGAGGTCGCCGTCTGGGTCCAGCACAGCCGAGTGCTGGAGTCCGCTGGCCGCAGCCAGCAGCAGCGTCAGCGCCAGGCAGCGTCGCATCGTATAAACCTGAAACCCATCGTATAAACCTGAGACCCATCCCTGGCGAGTGGGGCCGAAGATCAGCCGCGTCGTGCAAGCATGAACTTAGGCGTGTGGTGCGAGATTGAAATCTAACAGCCTTATCGAGGAGATTCAACCATGTCGCCAATACACAAAACTGATAGTGTTGTACAGAGCTGAGGGGCGGCAGTCGGCGTCGTAGACGTCCGAAACCCGGCGGCGTACAGAGCAGAGAAGTCCCTTTTCATGACGTGTCTCGTGATTCGACTAGGCCATGCCGTAGAAAACTGCAATTCAGACGTCGGACGCGTAAACTCAGCCGTTTTGTACAAAGCCGAGAACAGCTGAAACAGCTAGTTGTGTCGTAAACAGCTGAAAGCCTTGTCATATTAAAATAATGCTGTATAGTAGGGGCTGCAACTCAGTCGCGTATTGGACACATGGAGCCCAGTCGTGTAGTCTTGAGCTGCAGTCCAACCGTGTCATAGGTGCAGCCCAGATGCGATGCATAGACCCGAACGCAGCTTTGTCGTTCATAACTGCTTCAAGCTCGTCCACGTTACTGGAGAGTGGTTTTGATGGGACGACGACGGTCGAAAGGAAATGTCGCAACCTCGGATTGTGAGAAAACTATTCACTGTCTGTGATCAGCCAGTGAGATTTCTTTTTTCCTCAATGTGTCGTATCTGACAGGAGATGAATTGCCGCTTCTCCATCTTCGTTCTCAAAACGTGCAGAGCAGTATTAATCTTAACACGCGCCCGGGTGGCCGGCTAGATACCCTTCGCTCGGGCGGGGGTCAATTTGCCCCCCCCCCCCTGACATCTCAGGAACTAAGAAGACTGGAGATACCGAATGTACAGGGCGTCTTGACCTGTACGTGAGTTTACTTAGGTCACAGTTTGAGTTTCCTAGATCGTGACCTTCAGGTCAAATAAGGTCAAACAAGGTCACATTCCAGGTTGGTGTCCAAAGTGCCCCAGAACCTAGGCAACTGTTTCTCAGCAAAAGGTCACAAGCCCATTTGAGATCAGTGGCCTTGTTTGACCTTTTGAAGGTCATGGTGACCAAAATAATACAAGACTGCTCCGAGTTTTGCATTTGAATAGGCGACAAAGGTTGCGTTAGGCAGTGTGTTCCTAAAACAGAATGTCAACCCGGGTCACCTTAGGTCAACGACCTGTTCTGACCTCTAACAAGTCAATGGAAATCTATAATGTGGTTCCTGCTGTCAACAAATTCGAAATGAGCACCACAAGCTATCCCATACAGCAAGCCCCAGAGTAATAAATCAGGTTGGTGTTGACCTTGGTCCTACCTTCATACCTGACCTCAGGTCAACGTAATTTGCTCATTCAATATTGTTGTGCCTAAGAAAGCAGCTCAGAGGTGTATGGCCTCGCCAAACGCTCAATTATTGTTCCAGATTGGACGATTCCCTAGAAATTGCCATCGCTGAAGCCATGACCTAACTTTGACCTGTCATAGGTCACCGACGTTACAAGGTACACCTCAATTGTTTATGTCAAACGATTTGCTATTAAATTGTCCACAGCTATGCAAAATTTGGCGGGGCTACGCCACGCCGTTCGGAAACCATTCTGAAAAACCTTCGGGGGGTCAATTTGACCCCCATCCCCACTCACTCGAGCACGTGTTAACCGTTCGCTGCAGAGGTTTGAAATCCATTGCATTGCATATATTTTAGTGGTCTAGACCGTTTTCAGCACTTCCGCGTGGGTAGGCAGGTTGTTGGCAGTTTGTGGGCACACTCAAGCGTCTCCCAATTTTTTTCAGGGTCATTTTGAATGTGAATGTTTACTAGACCTGAGGTTTTGTGAAGGTGTACGCAGAGCTGTTTTGCTGTGTGCAACGTGAATAAAAATGTTCATGCTGAATGAGTAGTGGCCATCCTCTGACTGCTCACTACGACCCATTTGGCAGCCCAGAGGCCCCTGATATGGATACGTGTGCCTCAGCTGGCCAACGTGCGCACTCAAGCGGCTTTAAGAACTTAAAAGATGTTTCAGGCCCGTCTACCGTTTAAGTCTCTTCAGCACACGAAATAACCTCGGTGCTACCCAGGCCCATTTGGGGCGTTTCAGTGTGGTGGTTAAGATGTGCGTCGGGGAAGCCAGAGGTACAGGGCTCAATTCTCCCCTGTGCCCACCTTTTCCGCCTGGGTGGGAAACAGGTGCGCCAGTTAGCATAGTCTTAGAAGCACCGTGAGATGCAAGGCCCCTGATGGCAACATCCGTTTACGGGCGGCACTGACCGCTGGACCTGCTGTGCATTCAGGGCCCCTCTGGCTTCTGACGAGCCTCTTGTAAGCGGGATCCCCGGAGACAGACAGCTTAGGGTCATAGCACGCGCTCTGCTGGTGGTAAAATTGACCACCGGAAGGTTTTTCCAAAATGGTTTCCGAACGGCGCAGCGTAGCCGCGCCACCTTTTGCATACTGTAGACATTTGAATAATGGATAGTTTGGTACCAAAAATTTGGATGCACCGTGTAAGGTCACTGACCCACGGCAGGTCAAAGTCAGCCCATGGATTCCGCAAAGTCAATTTTTACGGAATCGTTTAATCTGATGCAACAACGGAGTTCTAGATGAAGCAATGCACCTCTGCAATTTTTTCTTAGGCAACAAAACAATCGAATGAACAAATTATATGGACCTAGGGTCAGTAATGAAGGTCAGACCAAGGTCAAAACTAACTTGCTTTATTACTCTAGGACTTGCTGTCTGAGGTACTTTCTGGTGCTCATTCCGAAATTACTGATGTCAGGAAATGTATTTATATCTTCCATGGATTTCTGAGAGGTAAGAATAGGCACTGACCATAGGTCATTGAGATCAAATGAAAATGCAACCTTTTCCTTAGAACAAGTATTTATATTCTGGGAGTACTTGGGAGGCCAACCTAGAGGTTGACCTTGTTGGACCCGAAGATTATGACCTAATGATGTCAAACTTTGATCTAAGTGAGTCCACATATAGGTCAATACACCTTGCGAATTTGGTGTTTTTAGCTCTCTTAGTCCCTGAGATCTCAGGAGGGTCAAATTAACCCCCACCCGAGCGAATGGTATCAAACCGGCCACCCAAGCGCATGTTAATTGGTTGTCCAGGCCCCCTGGTCCGAATGGGAACTTTTCATCGCTTGTGGGCCCTTCCAGTCATCAAAGGGTTTGTTTGGTTGTCGATGGCCCACTGGCTGCTCAGTGGCCCATTTGGTATAGTGACCCAACGATCCAGATAATATATATATATATATATATATATATATATATATATATATATATATATATATATATATAAGCGATCTATTTGGACACCTGTTTTAGGGGAGCGACAAGTGTTTTGGGGCCCGTCGGTCTACTGTGGGGGCGCCCTCGGACCCCTCAAGGGCCCTCTGACCAATGAGATGATCTTTGAGTTCTCAGGGTCCACGGTCCGCCCAGGACCCCATTAGGAGCCCATAACCTTTGAGTTCTCAGGGTCCACGGTCCGCTCAGGACCCCATTAGGAGCCCATAGCCTTTGAGTTCTCAGGGTCCACGGTCCGCTCAGGACCCCATTAGGAGCCCACAACCTTTGAGTTCTCAGGGTCCACGGTCCGCCCAGGACCCCATTAGGAGCCCATAGCCCTTCTATATCGGCGCAACCCACTCTTCACTCGCGGTTCTTTTAGCTGCACGGGGCCTATTTTCCCTCTACAGGCCAACTGGTTACCACGGAGCACCTTAGTTGCTTTCAAAAGCGGTTTTATCTTATGCGTGACCCTGTTAAGAGGTCTCCCCTCCCTGCAATTAATAAATTTTACAATAACCATACCCTTGTTGCAACTTTCTTATTCACTGCAAGAATCAGTCAGTCCTGTTAACACGGGCTGTGCGTTTGATCCTAAGGAAATCGCCGTATTAGTATGATAGCCACATTGTCTGGCTACCCCTCCAAAAAATGGGCCCTCAAATCGCCCTGGGCATGTAATGTGCCACAAAGGTTGAGACATTGTGTGAAAAATACCTTGGGAAAGTCAGGAAATTCTACTGATTTGTAAACCGTTTCGTAGAGACCAATGAAGACCCAGAAGGGGCAGAGGTTCCGATCGCTTTTTTTATTCTAGTTCTGAATCAGTGAAAATAAGATTCGGTTACGTCCCAGCGATTTCATTGCGTCGAATTCAGGGATCAGAGCCGATGCTAGGTCGTCCGTGTCTCACTGGGCCGGACGCTACCATCCGATGGCAAAATGCTAGGTCAACGGAAGAATTTTGCCGCGAAAGCCTAGCGTGGCGCGATGCTCGGCGCGGCCCGTCCTGCAGAACATGTCCTTGGAGGGCATGTCCTCTGACATCACCTGACTTTTAGTGGGGCAGCTGCCACCGGAAGCAGTGACCTTACCCAGAGCAGCTGCCACAGGACACAATGACCTGGCGCAGGGTAGCTGGCACCAAGCTGATGCCCAGAACGTGTGTTAGCTTGCCAAAGTTACCTTTTGTGCAGGTCTCAATGCGAGTCGTGCGGGCGCTTCAAGCTTGTACAGATAGCCCATGAGTCGTGCACAGCATTTGCCCGCTCGTACTAACTTGAACAGCCTGCGTCGATTGCGGTGAGGCTTACGCGGCATGCGACTTGAGCCAAATCATTATTTGCGCACAACACGAATGCTATGCAGTCTCTTCAAGATAGCGCCTAAAAAAACTTGCGTAGTCCTGTTTGACTGCTGGCTAAAAACAGCTCATTCTGCTCGTACCCGCCGGCAAGTTTTTGTGAGTAGCAGTGGCGGAGTTAGCAATCGAGAAGAGGCGGGGGCGAATTGACCTCTGATACCGGTGTGATATAAGTTTTCACAGATATGGTATATAACTCACCCGAGTCGCTCATAAACGTAATATGTGGCAGGAAAGTAATAGCCTAAAATCTCACCCATTGTACAGTCATTTGTTAACGATATTTGGTAATCCACACGTGAATCCAGGTCCGCGCGCTCTGTTTAGGAGTCAGCGCATTCCTGCGATACGAAGCGACGTGTACGTAGCCTGCTTCCTTGCTCAACCAAATAACCCGGGTTGTGTTTTGAGCCGCACACGGGTATGAGAACGCCCAGTATAATACGGTAAGATTAGAGGCCAAGAATCGCACAAGGCCTCGATTACGTAACTGTTCACTACAATACGGGCTCGAAGGTGCGACTGCAAATTACGATCCCATAACACGAGTAATCCACCGGACCTGACTCGATCCACCACCAACCACCAGCGCTGAGCCTGTCGGTCAGTTCGGTGGGAAACGCAGTTTGTATCTCAGCGCACGCCTACGGTCAAGTCACGTTCCCAACCCTGAGTTCCAGTCAAGAAAACTCAGCGCAAACACTGACCTGCATGCCGCCAATGGGCTCGGAGAGCGCCCCTCCGGCGGTTGGTCCGGAGACGTGGGTCGTGGTCCACGCGGCCCTGCTGGTGGCCGCTGAGAGATAGGTGGGGCACGGCTCCTGGACGCGACCTCGTGCGGACGCGCCCCTCGACAGAATGCTCCGTCCGACCCCAAACCTGGACGGCGCCAAGGTGAGATGTGGCTGGTGGCACGCAGAGCTCCACTAGATGCGGTTGTGCGGAGGCTGGATCGGCCGCGCGGCGGCTCTGCCCGCCGGAGGGGCACGTCCATTCAGCGCACAGGAAACAAACACGTTGCATCGGAACAGAATGCTAGTAAATTTGGTTGGCTGGTTTGATGAATTTGAAGTGCATGCAGAGAGGGCTGAGAACAGCAAGCTTAAAAAAGGTAAAGCCACGTATTTTAACGAAGTCGGACATGCCAAGCAGGTTATTGCCTGGCCGTCATATGTACCATATGTGCGATACTGCATGTCAATAATTTCTATTTTCGGGAGCCACCGGATTCGAGGGGCACTACGATGTTCGTATTGTTTGTTTGAAAAACCCTGGATCGGCCCATTCGGCAAAGAAACACTAAAACCATGTTCCTCCACCCCAAACGAAACCTTGAAACAGTTCGTTAAACGAGCTACACAAAAATTTTCATTTCGGGGCACCATAATCTTTATTTCCAAGAGGAGTTTATGTGTGCTTCACTATGACCAAATTCCTAATCGGTCCATTCTTCGACGTTTTACAGAGTGGTGTCAGAATTCATCATTTTGGGAAGTGATAGCCTTTATTTGTCAGACACGCCCAATGCCTGGAAGCACCTCAAAGGATCTCAAAACCTTTGCCTTCAATAGACAGCAGATTTCCGGGAAGTTGCAATGCCCGTGGCGCTCCATTGAAGGAGAAATGTATCGGCCCATTCGGCGAGGGGACACCAAAACTTTTATTTCGCAATTTATTTATTCTTAGTAACTTATGTACTTGTATATATATGTATATATATATATATATATATAAAATTTTCATGGCACTGGTTTATGAAATGGGACACCTGTACCTTTGTTGAAATATGGGTTCCCCATTTGTGAATACTAAATATCAGTTCTGGAATATAAAGCTATGGAGTGCAATGCTTGCGCAACTTGTTCAGTGCACTAGCGAGGAACATTATTCACATAGGCAAGACAGTAGTATTAGCCTTATTCCTCGGAAAAACAGGAGAATGGAGATATAGTTAGGTTGCTATCTCGGCAACATGCCTTTATCCAAACAATAGCATAAGTCTTCTACTTCTGCTATTGTTTCGATAAAGGCATGTTGCCGAAATATCAACCTAACTACATCTTCATTCTCCTGGTTTTTCCGAGGAATAAAGCTAATACTACTGTCTTATCTGAGTGCAGTGCTTCTCCAAACAGGCAGAAACATGCAGTCAAACTGAGAGCAGTAATTCAGACAGAACACAATACCAGTCAAGAGAAATATCCTCGCAGCTCACAAACCAAAATTACATTAAGGCTGCTGTCTTCTTTGCACAGAAGTTTTTGTATTCCCTGTGTGTTCCTATTGAAAGCAACAAATAACAACATCTAACAAGCGGTGACAGACCTCCAACGTTGGGTTTATAACATTGCCCATCAGCACAACTGCAGGGTAGCGTGAAAAAAGGTTTGAGGAGAAAGGCGTCCTGATGATTTTAAGCAAGGATTTCAGGAGCGAGTTGGAGATAAGGTGGGGAAAAACCTAAGCACATAAGAGGAATAATTCACGAGGGACGAATAACTGTTTTTTTTTAGCTATTTAAATGAGTTGGACCACTCTCAATCTTTTTGAAATCGGAATTGGCCACGTGTAAGCAGCAGCAGGCCAGCAAAAAGGTTATACACAACAGCGCAGAAAACATAAAAGAGAAGCCTTCATAAGTCGGCAAACCAAACCACGTATAAGTCACATGACAGATTACACTATTATTATACGGCCTGCTATAAAACTGAAACAATGAAACTGGAAAACATAGATAGCAAGCCTGTCAAAAAATTAATACGGGTTATTCTAAGATGGTGCAGCGCTCCTGTAGTGTAAGGCACGGCAGGCATTAAAAGAGAATTAAGATCACCCTACAATACATTTGTACGTGAGATTCGTTCAGTACGTTATATTTTTGATAAATGTTTGGTCACGGACCTTGTTTGCAGAGTCAAAAATTCAAATATGAGGTGGACACCAGATGCTAACCAGAGGTGAGAGCGATTTTTTATTCAGCATAAACGTCATCAGATGGCATGCATTTCCCACACTGGCCGAACAAACTTGCAGTAAATCACTGGCGATAAAACACACCAGCTTTGTACAAACAAAGACCACATCACTCTCCAGGATTAAATACTTCTGTTGAGTAGGGGTTTCAGCTTGCATATGTAGACTGATTCATAACTTTTGCAATGGGGATGGTCCTTGGTTTTTTTGCAAAATTGCAACAGTCGAGAAGTTCTTATTACACCGAATCTCATAGCTTTGATGTGCAGAAAGAAAATGATCCCCAGTGGGAGTCTCAAGAGTTTCGTTTTTGTTTTACGCCTAAAATTTGCCTCTTACACTGTAGCTGAATGGGTATTTTTGATTCGCCAGCGTACGGTACGCTTTCACCCCAACCCTCACACACCAAACACGTTGTACAGTACCCAACGCCAGACGCCAGACATTTGCCTTTTGACATTTGCCACACCTACACGCATTACATATTCGGTTACCGGGTAATAAACAAGTGGTGAGGAAGCTGACTGAAGTAGATTGTGTTCCGAAATATTTGCTTTTGTCATGCTACACGAACATTAAGATAGCATTTTTTGACAACCGGTTTTATCTTTGCACACAAAGCTTTATCCATATATGGTAAAGTGAGATAGCCATCCAGGTCATCCTTCACCATCCTTATGATTAGATAATTCAAAGTAAGTGTCAGACACTACCACATCGAACATCTGAATTCCATAAACCAGCCAAGGTTTATGAATTTAGTTTCAATCCTGATTTCAAACGTCTAACTGTGTAAGAAACCAACTGAAAGTCGTTTTTGACTGTCTAACACGCAGTCGTCGCATTAGTCTGAAAGATTCCTTACAAAGTGTCCTCGTTGACGACCAAAACCAAAAGTTGGTCTGCTTAAGGTCAATTACCGCCTGAAGCATACCCATTATCACACCGCAAGATTGCCTTTTCAATTGCATATGGCCACGCTAGGTTTGGCGTGATCGCGCCACACCTTTGGAAATTATTCCCGGGCAGCATTATAGGGGTCAAAATGGCCCTCTCTCCCAAATCAGATCCGAGCGAGTTCAAAGCCCCGGAGATTTGTAAGATTCACTGATGCTGTCAAGAACTTTCCGTGTTTGTCACTGGTACTTGTTGACTGCCTTGTGGACTCCTTCATAGTCTCTGAATGATGCTGCTGAGTGTTGTTTTATGGCTGAGGTTCCCTCAGCACTTGTCTGCATGCTGCTCATTGACGTCACCATCGTCGTCAAGGCGAAAGGTTGGCCTGATCGGTAGATGTGGCTTTGACCGGTTGACGCAGCAAGCAAGCAACCATTTGCTGTGCACCGCAGACGCACGCGTGAACGGAATGGGACGAAAATCAAATGCCAGTGGATCGTACCACCAGGACGCCACACGCAGCGCTGTGGATATTGACCGAGATGAATCCGACGCAAGCCTTGCTGGCAAACGAGCTCACGTGGTTATGGTTAATGTAATCCCTTTCGAGCATCCGGCGGGCGCTGAAGACAAGAGCATTTCCAGTTGTGTCGGTGTTTACAAACACTACATGCACGTCGTAAAGGCGACCGATCTATCCGTATGCCAACGGTTCACGGGCCTTACGACACGGCGTCATTCGCCTCGTCGGTTCCAGCGGGTGCGTCAGCAGCAGCGGAGCACCGACCGGCCGCTGTAACAACAGCGATGCGGTGTCCGGCGGCGGTGCGTCGCTGGCGGCAGCCGGCAGCCGTGCTCTGCTGGGCCGTCTTGCTCCGGACGTCGCTCAGCGGTGCCTCCCAGGCAGTCCCGATGACGACCCACGCGGGTCTGGCCTCGCCGTCGGCAGTGGTCGAGACGGCGGCAACTCCGTCGGTCGTCACATGCGCCCTGCTCTGCCTCCGCTCGCCGCCTTGTTTGGCGGCCAACTTCCGAGCCGGGGGCAGCTGCCAGCTACTGGGCCGACCCGATGGCGGCTTCCCACCGCTGCTGCCGGCAGCTGTCGGCGATGTGGCGCTGCAGCGACCGGCCGGCAGCTGTCGCCAACTGCAGGCGCTCGGCTACACGACCGATGGCGTGTACAGGGTGATCGGTCTGCCGGTGCCGCTGTACTGCGACATGACCCTGACCCTGGGCGGCGGCTGGACGCTGCTGTTGACCTCCATCTCGGTCGTCGGCTGGAATTTCGATTCGGTGCTGGAGCGAAGCACTGACACACCGACACTGACCGAGAACTACTCGATCCTGCGCTACGGTGACCAGATCAAGAGCCTCGGCACGTCAACGCACTTCAGATACAGGTCAGTGCAGTCACCACGAACTGTGTCACCTGCGTTCGTCTGTATCGCTTCAAAGCGTCTCATTTGAGATGTAAAATTTGAAAGTGCAACGAGGATGCTTCAAATAGGCCAAACACTTGCTGTGTGCCAAGAAGTGCTGAAAATTCTCGGAAATTTATATTGGTGGTTTTACGCAATCATTGTGATCGGAAATGAGATGCAGGTCCCTGTCCCCGCGCTCAGCCGCTGAACGCGACATTTGCAATACACCAGCAGGTGTGGGAAATTTGGAATTTTTTGAAAGACACTGACTTTCTAAACGAAAATGTCATCATGCTGAATTGTTTGTAAGATAATGAAACCTATCAAGAGTTTGTATGCGAAACATAGTTTTGTTAAAACCAATAGTTCACATGAGACACCCTGCAGTATTTGCAGTGTCATCAAATTCGCGCGAAAAAACAGCTACAGGTAGGAAAGGAGGGCCTTCAGCTCCTGGCTTTTCGTAATCATCAATTAAACTTTTATGCTGAGTCATCAACCTGCAGTATACCGGAAGGTACCGTTGAACGGTGAAATAGAGCAAACACTGGTTATGTTGACAGCATTTGACGTTTCAAGCCATGCTCAATATCACTTGTGATCACCCCAGATCATAAGCACGGGTTGAAATGTCGGGCACTTCCAGCAAAGCCAATGTTTGCACTATAACCTCATTTAACCAGTACGTCCTGACATTCTAAAGGCGGTAACGCAGCATAAGAGGTTCTGGATTTATACTGAAAAGTCGCAGTTAACCCTAACAGAAGCCCCATTGTGCCTCCGGCGTAATATTGATTAGCACCATGGCAACACTTGTGATCACTGGTGTGGGTGTATTGGGGTTTACGACGCGCTCAGCTGCTGAGGCTGAAGGTATTCCCCAAGCGCACAGCTTAACCACTACACTATCGGCACCCGGTGGTGATTGTGGCACTCCACGACAGGAAACGGACTGGACCGACCTTATAATGATGTTAAGTTGAGAAAAGATGGTAGTGTGCCATTCGCGGCAGGCTGTCCGCTCACAGGCTGATTTGTCTGTTGACAGGCTGGAGGCGCGGGTAGCGGCGGACGGCCGCGAGCGCTGGGGCGGGGTCTGGCTCGCCCCCTGGTCCTCCACGCTAACCGGCAGCCAGCCCAACCAGACCACTGTCCGAGAGCTGGCGTTCGACGACTGGACTCCAAGCAAAACACGATTCAAAACGTCGTGCCCTGGATCAACCGCGCCGGCATTAAGGATGGAAATCCGTTGCTTAGCACCTGTCTCACACCAGAGCACTTCTGGTGGGGCACGCTTGTCTCAAACAAGGATTATGGTTGGGACAACTCCCCTTGGATCGACCGCACGGTCGCTAGAAGAGCAGGCACTGTTCTCTACTGGCTGAGGGAGGATGGCTGTTCTGCTCACAACTCGCTTAAGACGAGTACGTCAACTTCGGCTGTTTGCCAGTAGGGCATGGTAAGCCACATATTCAGCTTGCATCTCGACAACAATTTTCTATAAAACATGAACCGACTGCCAGATATTTTGGGGACCTTCCATAAATTACGTTACGAATGGAGGAGGCAAGTGAGGTTTTGATAGAGCGTAGCCGAGGAATGACAATGCATCTTACAAGGAACTCTTTCCCGAGAGGGATTCAGGCACATTGCTGCTCAGAGCCCCAAATTGCAGTGGTTCAGAGGGATATAGAGATTTTGGGCAGCGTGATGCAACACCCAGCCTTGGTTTCTGTATCACGCCAAAATATTCAAAGAATTAAAGTGTCCAAGCCATAAGCTGCTGGCTTCCCGTATTGAGCAAGAGGGAGGTTTGAAAATGGTCAAAAAATCGTGCGGTGATTTACGGACGGTCCTTTAGAAACATGAGATGTAGGACAATTTTGAGCCTGAGGTCGGGATCCTATTCAAGCTGTCTGAAATGGAAGATTGGGAGCGGCGGCGTACCGACTGAGGGACGGTGACAGCAGATTTGGTGACCCTTGCAGATTTACGGTGACTCTTGATACCCCAGATCCTGATATGTGCCTGGTTCCCAAAGGTCGCTCCTGCTTGACATTTCCCCATTACGAAAACGAAGCCATGAATCCTGGTTTCGACAGGCCTTTTCGTTGGCTCATTTGCCGACACTAGCACCGGTTTCTGGGTCTTGCTGGTCCTTAAAAATCAAGGTATGGTTTCCTCGTTTCAAAGGGTTTCAACAACCAGAAAACCATGGCTTCTGGTTACCTTTTGCTCTCTCACAAACACTAACTTCCTTGTCCCGGCCTCGCACTGGTTTTCTCACAAAGCCCGGTGTTTGGTTTCCCTCCTGATTGTCTCCACTCCAACTCTTCATTTTTAAACTCGAATGGCTCCACTCAAGAAACATCATGCCCCGGTTTCTGCCTCTCGTGGGCTTATTCACAAACACCAGCCTGGGTCACCTTTCGTCCACCATCTGACGTCCGAACAAAAAATATATATTCCGCATAAGTTGTGTAGCATTTACGCGAGCAACGTGCATGAGTAAATGCACTGCGCAGAGTTGCTTTGGTCTCTGGGCAGTATTTCAGATCATATTCTGGTGTTCGTTGGGTCCTCCGACTTTATGCTGGGTCTTTATTTTTGCTATGTTCCTGGCATAATCCCAAACTGCATTTTGTGCTCTTAACGGTTTTCTGTCCATACCGGATGGTCCTTAGTTTCTACGAGGTCTCTGGCCAAGACTCCAGGCTATATTTTGGTTCTTGCTTGATACACATGAATAAGGCAAGTCTAATCCCGGGTCGTGCTGGATGTCTGGGCCTGGCATCGATGTTGTTCTGGTTCCTGGAGGTTTCCCCCGCACAATCCAGCCATGTATCTTTTTTCCTCTGTCTGCTTCCTGAATCTGCGGACTGTTTTGAAAACGAGTGCATGGACTCTTTCCCGTTCTTTTTCCAAGAACTAGCAACTCGTTCCTGGCCAGATGTCTTTGGAATCAATCATATTCCTTGCTCAAGTTCCCTCAACTTACCGTGGTTTCTCGATATCGATGAAAGCACGGTGCAAGGTAGCTGTCCTGATTGCGATGGCCTACCGCAGTGACATAAGCTGCTCGCGCTCGACCGTGCGCGTGATCGCGAGGTCGAGCCTGACCACCGGAGTCTGAACTTGACCACCGGAGTCTGAGTCTGACCGACGGAGCCTGGCTACGATCACCGGAGTCTGAGTCTGACCGACGGAGCCTGACTACGCTCACCGGAGTCTGAGTCTGACCGACGGAGCCTGATTACGATCACCGGAGTCTGAGTCTGACCGACGGAGCCTGACTATGATCACCGGAGCCTGAGTCTAACCGACGGAGCCTGACTACGATCGCCGGAGTCTGAGTCTGGCCGACGGAGCCTGACTACGATCACCAGAGTCTGAGTCTGACCATCGGAGCCTGACCCTGACCATTGGGGTCTTAGCCAAGCCACTTGAAACCTTATCCTATCCACTGGAGCATGGTCCTGACCACCCGACTGGTGTAACGGTGTTACCCAATGATGGCAGCGTCGGCGTATCCTTCGTGGGTAAAGACGAGGATGCTTGTTGTTTTCTTTTGGAGTTCTACTGAATGGTGATGTGGGCAATGCAACTTCGAGGATTTCTAGTTTGGCAATTTCATGGATTTTGCGGCGAGGGCATTTCAAGGGTTTTGCAATATTGCAATTTTAAGGATTTAAGGACAGCAGCGATGCTTGTCGCTTGATGGTGATATTCGTCATCTCGTTCCGACGAACAGATGCGCTTCTTCGAGCTTTCCGATGCGACTGTTCGCACCACTAGAAAAAAAACCACTGTATCCTGTGTTTATGACATTTTATTTTCAAGCGGCAGTTAGTGGGACATATGTATGCGTATGACTATTTTCACAATAGCAATACACTTCTCAAAATGTTGGCGTTTCATGACGAAAATGTAGCAGAGAGGGAAATAATCGGACAGTACTTCACTCAGTCATGCAAAAATGGAAGTTCGCATGGGCAGTTCACAATAAAGGTTAGAGGTGTGTTGCACGATGCTGAGTGTGTTGACTTTAAAGCTCACAAATAACAGACTGGACGAAAGATCGGAGAAACCAACTGAGTCATGTGTTAAAGTAAAGCAGTCCGCGGAAAGTTTAAGGTTAGTTGTGCATCAACGTTGGTCATTAATGGAAGATCATAACGCTTAAGAAACAAAACAACTCTAAACTTTTTGATGGCTGGATTTAATTTGTTTTTACACTTGCAAAAATTGCACGTTCTTGCATTGGTGGTTAATGGTATATAACTACCTTTTCGAGGTCATGTCGGCGCTATTTTAATGGAAGGTGGCCAATAGTGCTTACTTCTTACAGATATATCCCCAAAAGAACTTTACAATTTTTTTCCATGTGTCACAATCAAGTGCATTAGGTGACATATGGGTAATTGCATCAGTTTTCACGCTGAGTCCCCCATATTATCACCACTGTTGATAGGATCAAAATTGTGTATATCTGCATACAGCTATAACTTTCAGCAATATACGCAGTGGTAAGGTTTCTGAAAGCGTGCCTTTGCAACGTTACCATGTTGTTTTGACGTTGATAAATCTCTAAAGCATTCGGATTGTTGAAACTCGCTGCATTCGACGCCTGAACTTTTGTGGTACATGCCTGTTGCGACGTAACGTATGAGGTAGGGAAGAAAGAAGTGAAATTTGTTGCCAAGAAGCTGTCAAGAAGGCATTATTTCATGCGTGCAGTACGGTGGCACGAGACGCGATTTTGAGACACGACGCGCTGCCGCCGCGCTCTGCTGGTCCTACGCTGTGCGGTGATTTTTTGGCAATATAGGTGGCTGGAATTTTGCCTTACTTTCGTGATCTACCTCAAGTTGTGCTCGATGCGTCAGAAGGCTGGGGTCATAACGTATGTATTCACCTCAAGAGCTGACATTGGAAGTGTTCGCAGTGTCCAAGCCGCAAAAAAAATATTATAAATCACAGGGACTTGAAAGCAACCCTCCTCCGTACATCACCGAGCCATTGTAAATAGTTTGAAGAATAATAGATTTGCATAAAAACAATAGCACAGGGGGGTGAATGCCGTATCGTAGCCCTGAAAACTGCACCTGACAAACTCAAACTCATTACGTTGCGAGAGAACATTCTCGACAGGTCTGCGCATTATTTCCTTATTTCGGGTCAAGGACGATGCCTAGAATTTTGAGCGATGAAACAAAAGGAATGTGGTAGCCGTCGAGACAGAAAGAATATGGGGGTATGCAACGCCGAGTTCTACCAAAAATCATAGCGAACGATTTTTTGGCGGAAAGCTGGAGACCATAGCGCTTGACCACTGCTGCACCCTCAAGGTGTCGTAGTGAGTGATTGTGGTCCATATCTGAGCACCGGACCGCACTGTCACCGGTGAGGAATGACGAGGACATGCCCGGAGGAAGATCATGAAAATCATCAGTTCTGAAGTTAAAGAGCATCGGCGAGGTGCGGCTACGCTAAAGGGGGTTTGCAAGCGCGGCTGCTTCGGCTGGTGTAGTGGAGTGGCGTTGCTTCGGGTCCCAGCTCCGAGAATGGGTGGTCAGTGGAAGCTGTTCAGTTCAGGGCCTTACGACCGTGCCGATATGTGAGCTCCCGCTCTTTGTCCCGTCTGTTCCCTCCCAATTACCCGCATCCCTGCATCGCGTCATCTCACCACTCCCCATCCCCGTTTTATGGGCGTCGCCGTGTCCCACGCCCATGTCCCAGGGGTGATCAAATGCTGGTGGCTGAGAGGCGCATCGTGCGGGCTACTCGTGGTGCACCCCAACACTCCACTTTGGCGAGGATTTCCTGGGGCGAGGGGCCGTATAACCCCGTACAGGTCAGGCGGCTTGTCGCCTGCGCTGCATGCCGAATGACCTTTGCACGCCTCTTCTCGGGACGTCGGACTGCTGGCGGTGGCTTAAGGAGTCTAGGGACGGAGGCGCTGAACCGCGGTCAGGACGGGGACTGGGGTCATGTTTCTTCGGCTACGCCTGGCCGTGTGGAAGGCTTCGCTCGCTCCGGGTAGCATCGGGCAGCCCTGGCGATGACCACCTCCGACTAGTTGCATGGACACCTCACCACTGAAACCCACCAGCATTGGCTTTCCAGCACAGGCACATCAGCCAAAGCCGGAGACCCAAAGCTGCAGAGTCTGATCCATCTGCATGCACCGGGCCCTCAGGTGAATCATTTCGCGAAGCATTCGCCGATGCGCCACTGTCACACCATCCGGTATTGAAATGCGCAAACTTGGTTGTCCATGGGAAGCGGAACGCATTAAAACTTAATCCATTCCAGCACGATTAGGCCCTCTTAAAACTATGCATCTCAAGAAGGCGTACGTAAACGCACGGGCGGCGGTACGATAGATGCATCTTACGAACGTCGTTGAAACCAACGCGTGATAGTATCCAAGCAGCTCACATATCAGCCTAGAGGCAGAGGGGACACAGAGGGAACAAACCAACAGCTCGTGAATCACCAGAAGTCTTCGGCTTTGGCTTGCCTCCAAGAGACAAAGCTGACATCAAACACCGTTGTTAACGTAAGATGCTCGCATACACTCTAGACGCTTATTTGGAGAGACGTGCTAACTACGGATCTAAGCTGGATCACGGGGATGTAGTTGCGTCAGTCCATCGCAGTGTGCCTTCGTGGCCACTGTGCCCGCGTACCACGTTGCAAGCGGTAGCAGTGGCAGTGCGCATGAGGCGTTGCCCGGAACGATATTTTCTATATATATGCCACACACTTCAGATACATCCCAGGCAGACTTTTAAGACTCAGTCTGGAGTCAACTTACAGTCTGGGGTCAACACACACCAACCACGAGGGACGCAGAGGTGCAGTGTCTTGAGCAGGGCTGGCTGTTGTCTCCTGCTACCGGCGAGGTGACGTATGGCAGTACGCGCCATCGATCTCTCTCCGCCCTCGATGCATCGATATGCTTGTCTGGGAGCACATCACAGATCGTACGGGATCATACATCACATCTGTCCTAGACTGTGAACAAAGACCCGAAGGACAGCGGCCACTTCCCGACCTGGCTGAGCGTGACAGCCAACGCCGGGTTGGGCTCGAGACTCACGAAGTCGGACGGGCACGCGGCCAAGTGAAACAGGTGTGCAGAGGATTGCAGCATCAGAATTACGTCCAAAAACACTGACTTTTCCTCCGCTCTGCTGTCTGCCGCGGACAACAGTGTTGTTATAACAGAAGAACGGTACAAAATCCGTTAGGGTAGGAACTAACGGCAGAATATCCGTCAAGCCAGGTCGAGAAGTTCAAGGAGGCGATAAAGACAAGGACATGCGCTTTGAGGAAATTTGACATTATCCAACCACAGATAACCTGATTTCATCTAGCGCGCACCCGGTTGGCCCAACGAATGTGACACGCCCTGGTGGGAGGAGAGGACAATTTGCCCCGTGTGATCTTAAAGGCAGTGGGAGATGGAGACACCACATTTACAGAGTAGATAGGGTTGTACTTAAGCTAAATTTTGTCAATTTCTGGTTCCCCAGGTCTTGACCTTAAAGTCAAATCAGGTCAAATAAGGTAAAATCTCACATAGGTGATCGAAGCGATCTCAGATCTCACGCAACCATTTTTTATGACGATGCCTCTTATGAGCAAAATGTCACTGATGTTCATACGTGATCGGAGTTTATCTGACCTTTATAAAATTAAATGGCCAAAAACCTCTGAGATTGTTTTGATGCTTGACTATGCATCCGTCATTAAGCTCTTCTCTAAGTGGCATCCTCCCCAAAGCAAAGATATTTAGGTCAGTGACTTCTTTGACGTTCGTAAAGTTAAATTAACAATTTCTCACGTCATTTTGGACCCAGGAATTCGAGCGTGAATAAGTACCACCTAAAAAAGTATAGGCAGCAATAAAATGGTTTAGTTTGGACCTTAGTCTTGACCTTCTGACCGGACTGCCGTGGTAACTGAAGCAATAAAGATGATCAGGGAAAACGCGAAGGTTCTGCTGCATGCGTCATTATTTTGACAGCATCATGAATTTATTAGGGTTCGCTCAATGGATGTACGGCTCAACCTCTAACGGCATGGTCAGTTGGATATGACCATTTTTTTAAGGCGGTGTCGTACAAGCTTTCGGCCCTTGAAGTTTCTCTTCGCCGGCGCGGAGCCATCCACGATATTTTTATTTGGCGTTGGGGACCTCAAGACTCTCAGCAAACCTGCTTTAAAAAAAAACAAGCCCACTTGTGCCGTAATTTCTGGTCAAGTACCCTTGAGTGTTATGTGCCTTCGTAATTTTGCGGTGCATCAATATTTCGGCTAAATAGGTCGTGCATAGATTGATGAATGTCTGGCCGGCAATCTAGCAGTACCCGACCTTTAATTCTTAAATGTCCGCAATAAAAGCCCGGCTGGGTATGTCAATGCTCGGTGCTCCAAAGCGCGTCGTTTTGAAGTGTTCCATGTTCTGCCAATGGTGGTTGCATCAAACCCATCGAAAACGGTGCGGTTTAAGTCGCGATATCTAAGTACGAGTTCACATTTTGGTAGGGCCTCGACATCATGCATATATGCATGCCAATGAGTGAGCTCTCATAGCTGCCTAGTAATTGGAAACAAGAATGACGCTCGCGGCGACTGCAGGCAGATAGATGCACATGCATGGCAGGTGCACGGTTCATCTGGATAGGGTTGGTGCTGGTCATAGGGTTTGTGGGCTGTTGGACAGGACCTGTGGATCAAGTGAGATCCAAGAGGGATTAAGAGAGATAAGTGAGATTAAGTGAGATAAGATGATATAAGTGAGATTAAGATCAGATGAGAAGTTCCTCTGTGGGCAAGTTGACGATTTATGTAGTATTCTCGAGATGAGTTTCCTCGCGTGTTCTCGGCCAGAGCCAGGCATAAGACTTTAGCACACACCTCCGTGTCAGAATGTTGCGCAGCTGTTTTCCCATCACGACGCTCTTCAATATAATCCGGGTAATTGTCCTCGCCTGCTGCATTAGTCCCTATTCACACAAGGCTCCAGCCAATTAGCTATCCTAGCGCTATCATGTGTTAGGAAGTACTGAGAAGGACTCGATGATGTTCGACATAGATATGTATACGTCACAGCCAGAATTATTTACTTGCTCTTGCTTGGATTCAAACCAGGATCTTCTAATGCACTCCAATAATCTAACAACTGAGCAAACCGGAAATGATACGAACAAAGAAAAAATACAAAAAAACACGACATGATATCATGACGGAATGATCCAGGGGGATGCCCGGATGCGTGTAAGGCGCACACCAGTCTTACACCGCAGGGTGAAATGTGCTGCTGCTGCTGCTGCTCATATAACGCGGCCAGGGCTTTCAGGGTACCGCGGGGAGAGCACCGGGCTTCTATAACAGTGACGTAGCACTGGCAGGTGGGGCAGTGATACCAAGGTCAGAGCTGTCAGATCATGGTGGCGTGAGTGACTGAGTAGTTGATGGACAGGGAGATCGTTAGTACAGTGGTGAGTTTCCCCGTCTGTCACGCGGGAGACCGGGGTTCGGGGGAGGCTTTTGTACAGGTAGAAAAGGTTTATTCTCAGGAGTGCATATGTCTATGGCTGGGTCACGTCTGCTAAAAGGTGACGTTAACCGGTAAGACGAGGCCAGCTCGAATGCCATTCGAGAACAGTCCAGGTCTGCTGTCTGGCGAGTTCAGCAGTCCGTTCCTGGGGGAACGGGTGTTCATCACGCCATGGTGTTTTGAAATCTCTCGTCGCTCGCGTTATATGAGCACCAACACCATACATTTTCCCCCCGCGATGTCTAGCTACTCTGGGCTTCCCATTGTGCGCATCTTGACGTATACCTAAATTGCCTGACCATGTAATATATTTTGCAAACGTCCGGCAATGACTAGTTGAAAAGGCGGCGGCGTTTTCGATGGTGAATGTACTGGCTATGTGGTGCGAAAAGCAAACATGCCTGAAGAGTTGTTTAACCTCTGCTGTTGAAAGGAAAAGCTTTGCTGCCGTTTGATTTTGGCTGAGGCCCAATGGGCATGTTGAGATTGATGGTCTCAAATAAGGATGGCACCTGAGCATATTCAAGTTGTCACATATTCCTGGTGCATCGCCGTTGAGTGACTGGGGCAGTCCGGTCAGGCTTTGGGAAGGCTGGACCCCAAACGCTCCTCGTTAGTATAGTGGTGAGTATCCCCGCCTGTCACGCGGGAGACCGGGGTTCGATTCCCCGACGGGGAGGGTTTTGCGCTGTCACTTCCCGAGATGCGGTCACCGGTCCGCGACCAAACGCGGACCGTAAACCTCCGTCGGTCTGCCCCGGTGTCACATTAGTGCCACGGCAAAAACTCCTACCAACAGATGTTCACTGCACGTGGCATTACTTGTAACAAAAAACTGAAATATTTACTTTGCGCGACGTTGTTTCTTACGAAAATATACTTATAAGCCACTGGAGTATCACACCAAAAAAATGCATGCTTCTAAGCATGAACTCGTCATTATTTCTACTCTAAGAACTATGCAGCCTTGACTTATACACTACTCTACTTTATTTTACTCATGCGACATTACCTCTAGTGCAAAACGTACTCCATGTAAAGAATTTACAACCTTTTGTATCGGCACCACGAACTTGTAATGCAGTATTGCCCAAACCGGGCTCTCTCTTATTCCGCAACTTGTTCCTACTCCCATGCTAGGCGTCCACGCATTTTGAACGTCATGGCTAAGCATTGGCACTGGAAGTAATGCCACGTATACGTCAAGATTGTATACATTTCGAAACAGAACTGATATGGTCCATGAAGCAAAAAAAAAAAATGGTCGTTTTGCACTAATGTCACGTGGAAGTATTTGCCGAGAAAATGCCGTCGTACATTAGTAATGACTTCATAAGGTTTTGCAGCAGAAGTCATAACAGGCATAATTTAGTGGGGCATAAGTTTAATCGAGTAGCACTTCTATCGTGCATGAGCAGAATTGGCAG
The DNA here is from genome assembly GCF_011947565.3 of Pollicipes pollicipes. Taxonomy (NCBI): domain Eukaryota; kingdom Metazoa; phylum Arthropoda; class Thecostraca; order Pollicipedomorpha; family Pollicipedidae; genus Pollicipes; species Pollicipes pollicipes. The sequence continues at coordinate 33,057,250 of NW_023596420.1, forward strand.
TTAAAGCCATGCCGTCGCACTCTTGTCGGTGGTTGTTTTTTTTTTTTTGCTGCAGCACGAATGTCATGGAACCATGCGTTCGTTCCAACAAATATGCACTCAACGCGTCGTCAACGAAAGCTCTTTGTGTTAATTGTATGATGCCTCACGATGACATAACTTCCACTCCTGCGAAAAACTTATATTTATTCTGCAATATCTCTGCCAAGTATGTGCTTTCATTACAGGCCGAATGTGCGGTGGGCACCATATCGCGGTACTTTCGTTATGAAAGCATTTTAGCTGACATTGTTAGAACCGAAGGCAAAGCATAAATTTAAATATTGCATGCGTTCTGGATCAGTTAAGCTTCAAAACAGTTTTTTGATTATTGTTCTCTGCTAACGCAAGAAAAGCAAAGTCGAGAACGCTTCAGACACGCCCAAACTCTTTCACAACCTCAAAGACGTTACCCCACTCAAAACTGCACTAGTTCGCTAACAGCGAATTCGCACGGTCTTGATTGCATGGAACTCCATACAACCAAGACTGCGAATGAATTTGCGGCACATCAAGAATGTTCTACTCTGCGTGGTGTCACGTAGACTCTTTCTCGATGTGCTTGAAGCACGGCACCTTTCCTTTTGAAATCGGTGCGACCGCCAGTTGCCGGTCTCGTTGCGACCGGCAACTGGCGTGACAACAATTGCGCATGCAAAGAAACTAATATATTCGGTACAGGTGCTATGTGTGATCCTAGCAATGAAAACTGCAAACGATTGGGTTTGAGTGCAAAAACACATTTGGACCACATGCGGTTGCTCTGGAGCACGTAGAGTGGCCTGTTTATGACTGAATGTGTTGCGCCATTTCTGCCTCACTCTAATCTTGTCATAGTCGCGGAAAAAAAGATTCTGCTCTCCGGCAAATACTCTCTGGTACGTCGCGTAGAATCTCTCTCGTTAGGAACATCAAAAGGTGCAAAAGCATGGTATCTATGACGTCGACGGTATACTTGCCTACATTGTTTTTCGTCCGGGTCTCTGAGAATTCACGTTAGATTGTGTATGCAAGCCATCGATCTCGAGTTCAGGACGAAGCCGTTCCGCCAAACATATTCGCTGGACAGAGGAGACCAGTCCTATCTGTACAAAACCCTCCCTGTCGGGGAATCGAACCGCGGTCCCCCACGCGATAGCAGGGGATACTCATCACTTCATAAACGAGGAGAGATACCTTTGACAATCTTCTTACAACGAGCCGGACTACCGTAGTCACCTAGTCAAAGAAGACGCTCGAAGAAAATGTGATGCCGGTTCGCCGGTTGGCTGTGCAGGGATGATTTTGAATAGGTAGATCGGCCACGAAGGGCCTGTTCATGCCCGATAGGTTGATGTTGGATGTTCAAAAGTATTCGCTGTTTGCAAATTCGTCCAATTTGGGTATCAGAATATGTTGATGGCATTGTGAAAGAATTCAGGTGTGTCTGACACATTTTCGAAGAAGTTCTTCCCTCAGAGACCGAAAATAAGGTTTTAAAAACTGCTTTGGATGCTGACCGATTCGGAGCACTTCAGATATTTAAGCTTATGCTTGGTCTTTGATCCTATCCACATGGGCTGAAGTGCTTTCATATAAAAGTACCGCGATATGCTGCCAACAACCCATTCTGCCTGTAAGTTAGGCACAGGACTAGCAAAGGTATTGAAGCATAAGAAGTGTTATTTTTCTGCACAGTGAAGGTTATTGTGATCGTGACTCATCATGAAATGACACGCAGAGCCATGGTTGGCCACGTATTGAGCACGTCTTTGTTGGAAGGAGCAGACGGTTCCGTGACATTTGTGGAACAGCAAAACACACACACACACACACACACACACACCACACACACACACACCACACACACACACACACACCACACACACACACACACACACACACACCACACACACACACACACACACACACACACACACACACACACACCACACACACACACACACCCACACACACACACAACACACACACACCACACACACACAACACACACACACACACACCACACACACACACAACACACACACACACACCACACACACACACACACACACACACACACACACACACAACACACACACACACACACACACACCACACACACACACACACACCACACACACACACACACACACACACACACACACACCACAAACACAACACACACACACACACACAACACACAACACACACACCACACACACACACACAACACACACACACCACACACACACAAACACACACACACACACACACACACACACACACACACACAACACACACAACACACACACACACACACACACACACACCACACAAACACACACACACAACACCACACACACACACACACACACACACACACACACACCGACAAGAGTGCTACTGTATTACTCCAACTGCTAATGTCCAGATACATTAGCACTGCACGACAAGACTTATGATCCATAAACTTTTCCCGGTCATCGCTTCTGCTGCAAATCTTTATGTAGTTTTTACTTTATACCACGTTGTTTCCACTGGAAATATTTCTACGCGACAGTAATGTACCACGACTAAATTTTGCGAGTTAGAAAATTCATATCTATCTTTACTCCTGCTAGAGAGCGTATAAATTTCTACGTACACGCGACATTAGTTCTTGCGCAAAACTTAGCAGTGCAGTGCAAAAGGCGTGGACACCTAGCACAGGTGTAGGAATAAGTTGCAGGATAGGAGGTGGCTACACCTGGGCAATTCTGCATTTATAAGCTTGCAGTTCCGATTCACAATAATGGCGTATTCATGACGTCGAGTTCCTTCGTTAATTTGTCGTGCTTGGCGTTCGAATAAAGGCTGTAGAAACAATGACGACTGCAGAATCTTAATGACGAACTTGAGGGTTTTAAGGGAAATCATTAGTTTCGTCGTGAAGACACTAAAGCGTCATGTTAGTTGCTGCAGCAGAAGAAATGTCACGTTTTAGTGAATACAGACCAAGGGCGTAGATTCATACTCAGATGCTCACTGTACGCCTCGTGTATGATGGTAGGTTAACAGTGTCACGTTCACGGTAAGTATCATTTTGGGACAGGTTTGGTCGCTTTCCCTGATTGCCTCCAAACTTGTCTTGCAGCACTTTGCCAGTGCATCAGAGACTCCCAAGGCAAGACCGCTTTTCACATCACGCAAATATTTCATTCCCATTGTAAAACGACAGCACCTGTTCAACTGGCATTACCGAGCGCCTGCAAAATACACCATACACGGCATGATATGATGACAGAATAATCCAGGTGGACGCTTAGATTGCGTGTAAGGCGCAGACCAGTCTCACACCGCTGTGTGAAATGCGCTGCCACTGCTGCCGCTCATATAACGCGGTCAGGGGTTTCAGGGCACCGCGGTGAGAGATTCAAGGTTTTAAAACAGTTACTCAGCAGTGAAAGGCGAGACAGTGATGTCAAGGTCAGAGTTATCAGACGATGGCGACGTGACTAACTGATAAGCAGATGGGCAGGGAGAAATTTGGAGCGACATCGAATCATTTGGGAGTGTGGCAAGAGCTGACAGAGAGGTTTGACAGAGATGCAACGATGGGGTGGGAAGATTAGGAGGAGAATTAGGTGATTAGAAGAAAGATTAGGGTAAAGAAGATTAGGGTGGGAGGAGCAACGATAACATCATTTGAAGTGGAGCTGAGATTTCTGTCGTTCATGTTCAGAATCTTGGTGACTCGGTGTATCACCAACCTTACCAACAGTGAACAGGTGTAGAACACCTCTTGATTGTTGCTAAGGTTGACGGTAAAACCGCTCCTCGTTAGTATAGTGATGAGCATCCCCGCCTGTCACGCGGGAGACCGAGGTTCCATTCCCTGGCGGGGACGATTTTGTACAGGTAGAAAAGGTTATTTCTCTGGACTGCCTGTGCCTTTGGTTATGTCACGTCTGCTGGGAGGTGACGTTAATCGACAAGGGGGAGACGAGCTCGAATGATCATTCGGGGTTAGTTCAGCTTTGCTGTCGTGTTCAACTGCCTGGCGAGCTCCACCTCTCAGTCCGTGACTGGTGGAAGAGTTGTTCATCACGCCATGGTGCTCTGAAAACACTGGTCGCTCGCGTTATATGAGCACCAACGCCAGACATCTTCGCCCGTAATGTCTAGCTGCTCTGACCTTCAGCCTGTACGCGTCTTGACGTACTCCTGAATTACCTTACCATGTGGTGTCTTTTGCAAGTGTCTGGCAATGCCCAGACCAAAAGGTGGTGACGCTTACAGCGTGAATGTACTGTCCACATGATGCGAAAAGCGGACTCGCCTTAGGAGCTGTTTAATCTCTGTTATTTAACGAAGCAGTTTTGATGCTGTCTGGTATCAGCTGAGGCCCGTTGAGCATGTTGAAAAAAGGATGGCACACAAGCATGTCCAGTTTGTTACACTTTTCTGGTGCATCGTCGTTGGTTGAGTGACTACGGCAACCCGCCCAGTTGTTGGGAAGGTTGAAAGTTGTATCACTCCTCGTTAGTATAGTGGTGAGTATCCCCGCCTGTCACGCGGGAGACCGGGGTTCGATTCCCCGACGGGGAGGGTTTTGAGCAGTCGCTTCCCGAGATGCGGTCACCGGTCACGATCAAATGCGGAACGTAAACCTCCCTCCCTCCCAGCGAGCTTGTTATTGTTTGGGGCCGGGCACGCTGAGAGTCTTAGATACCGGCGTCAAATGACAACGCCGTTAAAGAAAAACACCGTTAAAGGGCCGACAGCAAGTAAGACTACGTCTCCAAAATTCCCCCTCCCCCCGCCAAACGCTTTATTGAAAAACGTCCACTGACAGAACATGGGCATCTAGATGGAACATGGAACACCTTAAAACGGCACGCGTTGGCACACATACCATTGAAATACCCTGCCGGGAGTTCACTGCGGACATTTGAAACTTAAAGATCTGGTGGTGTTATGCCACCACCTCGACATCTTATCAACCTTCGCATGACTTGTTTGACCCGAAATGTTGAAAAATCGCAAACTTTTTAGGGCATATGCCACTCAAGGGTACTCGAACATAAATTATGGCATGAGCGGCTTGAGGAGAGCATAAATTATGGCTTGTTATTATTTACTCTGTATTGAGCTCCTGCAGTCGTTTGTGTGCGCTCAGAAATCTTCAGCGTTGCGAATACGTGCTGTTTTGGGATGACCGAGCCATCGGTGAGGTTGTGAAATTGTTTGGGCGTATCTCAAAAGTGTAAGAGTTCGTTTTTCTTGAAAAACCAGAAAATGCAGACTCAGAAATCTGCCTTGAAGCCCCTCCGACGTCGATATCTTTGCACTCTGCTGCTCTCGTTAACTCAAAAGATTCTTTTTAGATTATATTTTTTGGCGTTGGCTCCGTACAGAATTACATTTCAATGAGATTTCACCTCAGGCTTTTTAATTTAAACGTAAAAATACCCACGAAAATCTGTATGAGAAACCGGTTTGTGGCCGTATTCTCTTTTGAAATGCTCCGCAACACTAAATCACTTTCTGCTTTAATCCATCGAGTTTTGTCATAAGATAAATTATGATGTCACAAGGCACGCAATGGGCTTATTTTGTTCCATATTCTTGATTATTTGCCCCAAATTTCTTCAAGTGGTACCTAATGGTTGCTTTAATCAGATGTTTTCCATAGTTGTCATGGTTTGCTGACTGGCAAATGACTGTACTGTATATATGCACCATATTTTTTAACACAGGGATACTCTAAGCTGCATAGCGAGTATAATGGGAGTTAAATATTGGTATGTAACAAATAGTTAGACCATCCCATTTCAAATGTAAAGCCAACATCTCAGACTTTGTCATTAAATATGAATAAACAAGCCTAAATGCATGTCTTTGCTGCAGCTGACGAGGAAAGCAGCAATACTGGCATGGTCATGTAAAAGGAATGCTACAAAAAGTAGCATTCCTAGAGTTTCCTAGACTCATTCACAAATTCCTAGACTCATTCCTAGAGAAGAGAGTTTGTTTTGTGGAGCATACCCATTGTCGCCCTTGACATAGGTTAATCATGGCTATCAAAATAAGTTGTTGAAAGTGATTTAAAGTGTTTTGATTTGTGTGTTGTCCACTTTGTCTGATGTCAAAATTTTTTAATTACCTGATTTCAATCAATAATCTGATTTCAAAATTAGCTTTGCCATGTTTTTGTCACAAGAGCTGCTGTCAACAAATAGATGAGTTGGAAGGATGTTCAACATATGGCCTACTGTAAGTTGGGTTGAGTTGGTTAAGTGCATGGCAAGTGGCAACAGGGATCGTGCAAGAATCAGATACAACTTCTGCTGTGATGCGAACAGGTTAGACAGGATGAGAGGAAGTAAGGCCTCCTTAGGTTAGGCATAGTTACGCTACTTTCATGGGAATAAACATGACAAGATCAGAGTGAGGCAGAGATGGCGCAACACATTCAGTCATAAACAGGCCACTCTACGTGCTCAAGGGCAACCGCACCTGGTCCAAATGTGTTTTTGCACTTAAACCCAATCATTTGCAGTTTTCATTGCTAAGAACACACATAGTATCTGTAACGAATATCCTAGTTTCTTTGCGTGCGGAATTGTTGTCACGCCAGTGGTCAGTCGCGAAGATTCCAAAAGGAAAGGTGTCGTGCTGCAAACACATCGAGAAAGATTCTACGTGACACCGCGTAGAATAGAACATTCTTGATGGGCCGCAAATTCATTCGCAGTCTTGGTTTCATTGAGTTCCATGCAGTCAAGACCGTACGAGTTCGCTGTTAACGAATTCGTGCAGTTTTGAGATGGGGTAACGTTTATAAGATTGTAAAAGAGTTTGGGTGCATCTGAAGCGTTCTCGACTTCGTTTTTCTTGCGTTAGCAGAAAACAATAATCAAAAAACTGTTTTGAAACTTAACTGATCCAGAGCACATCCAATATTTAAATTTATGCTTTGCCTTCGGTTCTAACAATGTCAGCTAAAATGCTTTCCTACTGAAAGTACCGTGTTATGGTGCCCACCGCACATTCGGCCTGTCTAAAGGCACAAACTTAGCAGAAATATTGCACCATGAATATTAATTTTTCCCAGAGTACAAAATGTGTCATCGTGAGTCATCATATAACTAACACAAAGAGCGTTCGTTGACGACGTGTTGAGCACATATTTGTTGGAAGGAACGCACGGTTCCATGACATTCGTGCTACAGTCAAATTTCTACCGACAAGAGTGCGTCGGCACGACTTTAACTGCCAAACCTGCTCATGCACGATATAAGTGCTACTCGATTAAACTTATGCCCCACTAAATTATGCCGGTTATGACTTCTACTGCAAAAGCTTATGTATTCATTACTAGTGTACGACAGCATTTCCTCTGCAAATACTTTCACGTGACATTAGTGCAATGCGACCATTTTTTGTTGCTTCATGGACCACATCCGTCATCAGTTCTGTTTCAAAATGTATACAATCTTAACGTATACGCGGAATTACTTCCAGTGCCAGTGCTCAGCCATGGCGTTCAAAATGCGTGGACGCCTAGCATGGGAGTAGGAACAAGTTGCAGAATAGGAGGGAGCCCCGTCTGGGCAATACTACATTACAAGTTTTTGGTGCCGGTACAAAAAGGTTGTGCATTCATTACATGGAGTACGTTTTGCAGTACAAGTAATGTCGCATGAGTAAAATAAAATAGAGTAGCGTATAAGTCAAGGCAGCATAATTTTTAGAGTAAAAATAATGACGGGTGCGAGCTTTGAAGCATTCCTTTTTTTGGTGTGATACTCGAGTGGCTTATAAGCATATTTTCGGAAGAAACAACATCACGCATAAGTAAATATTACAGTTTTTTGTTAGAAGTAATGCCACGTGAAGCGTACGTCTGTTGGTAGGAGTTTTTGCCGTGGCACCGATGTGATACCGGGCCAGACCGAGGGAGGTTTACGGTCCGCGTTTGGTCGCGACCGGTGAACGCACCTCGGAAAGCGACAGCACAAAACCCTCCCCGTCGGGGAATCGAACCCCGGTCTCCCGCGTGACAGGCGGGGATACTCACCACTATACTAACGAGGAGCGCTTGGGGTCCAGCCTTCCCAAAGCCCGGCCGGACTGCCCCAGTCACTCAGCCTGCGATGCCCTAGGAAAATGTGACAAACTAAATACGCTTAGGTACCATCCCTATTTGAGACCATCAATCTTAACATGCTCAATTGGCCGCAGCCAAAATCAAACGGCAGCAAACCTCTTCCGTTCAACAGCAGAGGTTAAACAACTCCTAAGGCAAGTTTGTCTTTCGCACCACACGGACAGTACATTCACGATGGAAAACGCCGCCGCCTTTTCAACTAGTCATTGCCGGACGCTTGCAAAATACACTGCATGGCCAGGTAATTCAGGTGTACGCCAAGATGTGTACAGTGTGAAGCCCAGAGTATCCAGACATCGCGGGGTGAAAATTTCCGATGTCGGTTCTCATGTAACGCAAGCGACGAGATATTTCAAAACACCATGGCGTGATGAACCGCCGTTCCAGCAGTAACGGAATGAAAGGTTGAACTCGTCAGACAGCAGATCTGGACTGTTCTCGAATGGAGCTGGCCTCGTCTTGCCGGTTAACGTCACCTTTTAGCAGACGTGACCCAGCCATAGACATATGAACTCCTGAGAATAAACCTTTTCTACCTGTACAAAAGCCTCCCCCGAACCCCGGTCTCCGGCGTGACAGACGGGGAAGCTCACCACTATACTAACGAAGAGTGAAATGTTCCCAGACATACTAACGATGAACAAGTGTTATCTTTACACAGAGTCCCTGAAAATGTGCGACAGAAATCTCGCCACCACTTCAAATGACGTCATCGTTGTTTCTCCTACTCCACTCTGTCAAGCCTTTCTGTCAACTCTTGCTTCTCCCAAATGATTCGATGTCGCTCTAAATTTATCACCGGCCGTCAACTACTCAGTCACTCACGTCACCATGATCTGACAGCTCTGACCTTGGCATCACTGCCCCGCCTGTCAGTGCTACGTCACTGTTATAAAACCCGATCCTCTCTCCGCGCTGCCTTGAAAACCCTGACCGTGTTATGTGAGCGGCAGCAGCAGCAGCACATTTCACCCTGCGGTGTAAGACTGGTGCGCGCCTCACACGCATCCGGGCATCCACCTGGATTATTCCGTCATCATATCATGTCGTGTATGGTGCACTTTGCAGGCGCCCGGCAATGCCCGATTGAACAGGCGCTGTCGTTATACATTGGGAATGAAAGGTTTGCGTGAGGTGAAAAGCGGTCTTGCGTTGGAAGCTGTTTAACCTCTGCTGTTGACCAAAGCAGTTTTATTGCTGTTTGATATGGGGTTGGTCCTATGCGCGTGGAACCTTAATGGTTCCAAATAAGGATGCCGCGCGTGGAAACATTTTTCCGGTACTAAGAAGCTATGAGAGCTCGCTCATTGGCTGTACGGATCAACCACTGACGGCATGATCGCTTGGACGAGTCCACTGCGCACATGGCGGACGGGGGAGGGGGAATTTTGGAGACATAGTCTTACCGACTTTCGGCCCTTTAACGGTATTTTTTAAACGCATTTTCATCTGGCGCCGGCACCTAAAACTTTCAGCTTGCCCGGCTTCAAACAATAGCAAGCTCGCTCATGTCAAGACAACTAATCCAATAACTTTGAGTGTCATATGCCTTCATAAGTTTGCGATTTATTAACATTACCGGTAACAAAAGGTCACGCAGAATTTATCTGGTTAGTGACCTGACAATATCCGGACTTCAAAGTTGAAATGTCCGCAACGAAAATCCGGGCGGAAACTCCAACCACCCGTGCGCTAATGCTGGCCGTTTCAGGTGAGCTGTTGTTGTTATGTTCATACTGATGGGGCACCTGACCCACCTCAAACGCTGCGGTTTAAAGGGAATGCTGTACATTTAAAGATATTGGAGCAAGCATGAAGTATAACGAACTAAGTTAACTTAAAACTTTCGGTATACTTTTGTGTGGAAAAGACTGCTCTGGACAACGTACTTCCTTCATTTAATAAATGTGCTCCTCAATTCATCGTGTTTGGCTTTGTCTGAGAACCAACTGACGGCCCGACCCATTTCCGGTTTGCCCAGTTGGTAGAGTGTTGGAGTGTATTAGAAGACCCTGGTTTGAATCCCAGCAATAGCAAGTGAATAATTATTGCTGTGACGCAGGCATATCTATGTCAAACATCACCGATTCCTTCTCAGGACTTCCTAACACATGATAGCGCTAGGATAGTTAATTGGCGGAAGCATTGTGTGAATAGAGACTAATGCAGCAGGCGAGAACAATTATCCGGATTGTAATGAAAAGCGTCGTGATGGGAAAAAAGCTGCGCAACATTCTGACGCGGAGGAGTGTGCTAAAGTCTCATGCCTGGCTCTGGCCGAGAACATGCGGGGAAACTCATCTCGAGAATACTACATAAATCGTCAACTTGTCCACAGAGGAACATAAACGAGTCTTACTTGATCCACAGGCCCTGTCCCACAGGCTAGAGGCCTTATGACCAGCACCAGCCCTATCCAGATGAACCGTGTACCTGCCCTGCATGTGCATCTATCTGCCTGCAGTCGCCGCGAGCGTCACTATTGTTTCCAACACTAGGTAGCTATGAGAGTTCAATCATTGGCATGCACATATGCATGCATGTAGAGCCACAACCAAAATGTGGACTCGTGCTTAGATATCGTGACTTAAACCGTAGCGTTCTCGATGGGTTTGATGCAACCACCATTGGCAGAACATGGAACGCTTAAAACGACGAGCTTTGAAGCACCGAGCATTGGAATACCCTGCCGGGCTTTTATTGCGGGCATTTAAGAATTAAAGGTCGGGTACTGCTAGATTGCCGACCAGACATTCATCAACCTATGCACGACCTAGTTTAGCCGAAATGTTGATGCATTGCAAAATTACGAAGGCACATTACACTCGAGGGTGCTTGACCAGAAATTACGGCATGAGCGGGCTTATTTTTTGAAGCAGGTGTGCTGCGAGTCTTGAGGTCCCCAACGCCAAATAAAGATGTCGTGGATGGCTCCGCGCCGGCGTAGAGATACTTCAAGGGCCGAAAGCTTGCGCGACACCGCTTTCAAAAAAATGGTCACATCCAACTGACCATGCCGTTAGAGGTTGAGCCGTACAGCCAATGAGCGAGCCCTAATAAATTCATGATGCTGTTAAAATAATGACGCATGCAGCAAAAGCCTCGCGTTTTCCTTGAGCATCGTCATTGTTTCAGTGACCGCGGCAGTCCGGTCAGAAGGTCAAGACCATGGTCCAAACTAAACCGCTTTATTGCTGTTTAACTTTTTTAGATGGTATTTATCACGCTCATTTCAGATTCCTGGTCCAAAATGACGTGGGAAATTGTTATTTTAGTTTTACAAACGTCAAGGAACTCATTGACTTAAATATATTTTGCTTTGAGGATGCCAATTAGAGTAGTGCTTTGTGACGGATATATATTCAAGCGTCAAAACAATCTCAGGGTTTTTTGGTCACTTAACTTTATTAAGGTCGGATAAACTCCGATCACGTATGAACATCAGTGACATTTTGCTCGTAAGAGGCATCATCATAAAAGCTGGCTGTATGAGATCTGAGATCGCTTCGATCCCCAATGTGAGATTTTGCCTTATTTGAACTGATTTGACTTAAAGGTCAAGACGCTGGGAACATTTTTGCGGTCCCATGACTCTGTCGCACTAAATCAAATACCTCATATCTTGAGTGTCTGTGCCGCTTTAACTCCGTCGACTGTTCCTTATATGTGTCTTAGCCGGCGTAGCCACATCAGTTTAGTTTTGCTCAAGTTCAGCCCGAGTCCCGATACGGTTTTAAATCTTGACAATATATCACGTCACGTGACAATATATCTAGCACCTTTTTCGTCGATTATTGGTCGCAAAGAAGAAATGTCGTAGCATCTGCACACTGGATGATCTTCATTCCCATATCGTTTATCTTGATTCCGCCAATGTCTGGATTATTCCTTATTTTTGTTACTACTAGTTCTTTTGCTAGGATCAACAGCATCCCGCCCTAGACAAGATGCCTGAAAAATGCCCCTGGAAAAAGGGAGCCAATTTGATGTGTGTCCATTGTTGATCACAGCTAGTTCTGCACCTCTATATAACAGTTTAATCCAGGACTTAAAGCTTTCGCCGAAATTGAGCTTGTTGGGCGTAAATATAATTAAATAATGTTGTACGTCCACGAGGCTGCAATCGCTCCATTACAGGCTTATCTACAGGTGCATTCCAACAACAAAAAAGCTTGCTTACTAGGGGCATAGTCGAGAGCCCGATGTGTCTGAAGTGCAATGTTACAAACGATCCGAAACACTTATTTCTCGTGTGCACAACCGTGAGGCGGATATGGAACCCACGTACGACGAAAATGAAGGATATCTTTAAAATGCCAGATAACTTCAACGAGCCTCAAATAGTTTTACTTGAATAAGGCAATGCTCCACCTCTGTTTGACTCCATAATTTTGTTAATAAAGCAGCATATCGAGTCCAGCAAACTTCGGTATGAGAATTGTGAGTCAAATATGGAGGCTGCCAAAGAGTCATGAATGCATACTATCCAACAGAAGCTGCTGTTACAAAGAAAGCCGGCAAAGGGAAGAAGTTAGAAAAAAGTGGGAGGTTATGATGAAAACAGATGGAATCTTAAAACTGTGGAAGCCCCAACCATGTGACAGGATATCTCCCGGCTTGTGACACATGCACGAAATGGGAAGTGAACAGTAGGTTTAGCGGTGGGACAGAGGTTGGGAGCACATGAAAATGATGGGTGTATGGATGATGAAGTTCTGGATTACGTATTATGCATGCGATTTTATCGTGCGGTTGATGATTGCTCGCTGTTGATTTGTTTGGACAATGTGTGATCATGAGGATGAAGGTTCGCGTGCGATATGCATTCACATACGTCACGGAGCGAGTGTGTGTATTTTAAACGTGGGGCAATAAAAACTCAAGTCGAAAAGGCACTTCACTTTTGCTAGCAACCGTTCTTGGTCGTTTGTAGGTCCTAAGACGTCCAATTTGTTGTGTTTTTGTTTTGTTAGAAAAACGCGCCCGTTCGGCCGGCTGTGAGCCTCTTCAGAACCTATAGATCGACTCCGCATGGTCATCATCCATCGGGGCGTGGTCCTGTGCCTTCCCCTCCCCCCCCCCCCCCACTGTGTCCGCCACCGACCCGAGTAGCTTAATAGGTGGGGTCCGTTAAGAATATAGGACCATCCATTCAAATGAGAAATACCCCAGGTAGAGCACGGAGGGCCCGGAATGGTCAAGTGTGCTTGAGCAGGTTAACAGGTGGGAGCCCCGACAAGAGCCCAGGGCCCTCTATTCAAATAAGAAATTCTCACGACACAGTGCGGAGGGCCTCAGAACAATCGAGTGTGCCCGAGCGGGTTAAAATATAGCAAACAACATGTAACATAACATGTATCCCTGTCAGGAACGTAAGGTCGTCCATTCAAGTAGGAAGTACCCAAAACCCAACAGAGAGAGTCCCCGAATGAGCGCGTGTGTAAGGAAGCTCTCAAAACGCAGTGTAAATGGCCCCTGAACGATGGAATGTGTCCGAGCAGCTTATCAGAAGGAGCACAAGGGCCCTCCATTCAAATAGGGACTACCCAAGACACAATATGGACGGTCCCCGAGCAATCAAGTGTGCCAGAGCAGGTTAACAGATGGGGCCCCCGATGACAAGAGCGTAGAGCCTTCCGTTCAAATATGAAATACCCACGACGCGATGCAGAGGGCCACCGAATGATCAAGTGCGCCAGCGCAGGTTAACAGAGGCCTCCGTCAAGAGCTAGTGCTCCCATTCAAATAAGAAGTACCCAGGGACCAGCGAGGAGGGTCCCGAAATATCGAGCGTACCCATGTAAGCTATCAGATGCCCCTCAACAAGGGCGTGCCCCGACATTAAAATACCCAATGTGCAGGGCCCCCAAACAATCCAGTGTGCCGAACAGGCTACCAGATTGGGCCCCACATGTGAGTGGGGCCCTCCATTCATGTACCCAAAAAATACCCAAGACTAAATTTGGATGGTCCGAACGGTTGGGTGTAACCAAGCAGGTTAATTGATGGATCCCGACAAGAGCGTAAGGCACTATGCATATGGCGGGGAATTGGAAGCGCCCTAGACCAATGTACAGGCCCCATGAGCATATCGCAAGTGTATGGGTAGGTGAACCGAGACCAACGTAAATGGCCTTGAGCAACCGAGAATACCCGGGCAGGTTAACGTATGGGCTCCGACTATAGCCCCCAGAACCTTCCGACAAATTGAAGGAATCCGTGGAAGGTACCTGATTGACAAAAGCGTCCCAGCACGACAGCAGGAGGGGTGCAGCAACAGCGCAAGACCCTCCGAGAAAATGCAAAGAAATCAATGGCGACGTGGAAGGCTCTTTAACGATCGGAATGGCCCTGCAAGTGGGCGTATAGGACCACTGAAAACAGCATAGGGCCGTTGGACAGCGTAATGACGCTTAAAATTCCCAATTAACAATTGCTTCAATTACTGAACGATTGTTGTGTCTTCTTCTGGGCCCTTCACTTCTGCTTGCAGCTGCTCTTGGTCCGCTGGAAATCCAGAGGTGTTCAATTTCGTTGCGTTTTGTGTTTAAAAAACTGCGCCTGTTCGGCCGAACATGGGCCCCTTCGAGGCCCAATGGCGGGTCATGACCCTGTGCTACCTCCCCCCCCCCCCTCTGGATTAGTCGCTGCATTAAAGGTTTGAATATATTGACTTTTGCGGTGCATGCGCCAAGCGATTTTCAGCTACCGGCTGCCAAATTGTCCGTACAAACTAAAAATCTAGCCTTCATTACACATCTAGCATATTTCTAATCTAATACCACAGCTTTTGATACTTAACATCGTTCTACGCAGCATCTATTGCTCTGGACAGCACCCACCAAAGGGCGTTGGTAGCAAACCCGCCCCACACCTTACTTTTTCTACCAGCCGATACGGTTTGGTCTAAAATACTTACTTTTTGTGGAGCGGTGAACTGAATTCCGGCACGCCAATTTCAATAAACCTGGCGCAATAGAAATGTAATTGAATTATTATTTATATATACATATATATATATATATATATATATGTATACATATATATATACATATATATATACACATATATATATATATATATATATATATATATATATATCAAAGTATGAAATTACCTTGTTCCGATCCATTGACTAATTTTAATCTAAAGAATCCAAACTTCCGCGGCGTATCGGGTCAAAGTTCTCACTTACGGTGCGCCGTGAATTTTGTGACCAAATATGGACCCAATGGTCTCGGCAGTTCGTCTGCAACGCTCCGGATTCCTACTTGAACGGCCGTGTGTTCGAAAGCGTGTAGATCCATAACTTTCAACCAGTTTCCTACGCAACATCCTGAACTCTTCGATAACAGCCAGTACAGGCCATCACTTAACTGCAGTGTACAACTCCTTGAGATTGTGTTGCCACAATTCTGGACATAACATACTTTTAAACTTTGAATACATCCTATTTTGTTATCTGCCCCTCGCTATCTTCAGATACACGCTGCCAAATGCGTAATGTAGATTTATGTTCTAGCGAGTTTTCATTGCACGCCTAGTGGATTTCTAGTCTTATACAGTAATTTTTGCACTGAGCTTCGTTCTATCTGATATCTATCACCTTGATGTGTGGATATATGGCGCAGCTGCTTGGAAGGTTTTCAGATGACCAATCGGTCAGAGCTAAAGCAAGGTCAACGCTGTCTGACGTTTGCTATCAAGTGAATGGCGTACCGCAGGGCAGCGTATAGGTTTCCTTTAATGATAAATGTCGTCTGTTCATGCCTCACGCTACATATTGGAGCCTCGCTTTTCGTCGACGAGATAGCAGTGTAGTGCAGCGCGCGGACGACGAGCACCGCGCAGTTGTAAATATATACAAACACCTTGGAGATATGGAGTTGTCACACTGGCTTTGGTTTCTCTAATTCAAAACAATGGCAGCGCATCTTTGTGTGATATCAGAAGGAAATGCGTTCGGTTTTTGTCTCTCTTCTCTCCTGGTTTCTAGACATTATTAGCACTAAATTTGTACGCTGGATTGACGGCGTTCAGGATACCAGAAGTTACTGGTAAAACGACATTTTGGTACTAGACAGCGATAATATCGGTAGCACTCAACATTTTGAGCTGCGCTCATCGATTCTTGAAGATGAGCGCAGCTCGAAATATTCAACGTCGCCAATAGCGCTGTTAAACCATTGCCTTCTGGCATATGGAAGGTCGTTAACTCAGCCTAATTGCTTCGAAATTATAGGGTGGGCAATCTGCATGGGCCCGCGAATATATGTGGACAGGCAAAAAAAACACGGTCAAGTCCGAGGAGCAGCTTTTCGGACTATTGCTTGAGAATAAAATGTCGCACGCATCAAATTTCAAGCAGCCCAAAAAGATGCTTAAGGGAATGTTTCACATTTGAAGATATTAAAGCAAAAAAAAAAGAATGCAGTTGAACACTCTCCGTTGGTTAATTGATTTACAAGTCTTATTTCCGTACTAAATAGGAAGAACATATAACTTCTTGCATTGCGCAGAGCGAAACTTAATTCGTGTCAGAACCTTGCATAGCTTTTATAGCATCGGTTGAGAGCCAATTGACGTCCGTTATATATGGAAATCGTGCTCAGGAATGCCAGATAGGAGCGGCTTTACAATGATATGTGGACTGAACTTGAACACCGTATAACCAGTGGAATGGCAGAATTTGAATGACGTTATTATGGTGTCATGGATGCCCGAGTGTAACCTTGAAATAGTTTGCACGGAAAAGTCTGCATACCTTCGTGGATGCGCAGCTCATAAACTAGAGGGTTGCAGATGCTAGGTTTTAGGGCGGGGCTGTGAACTGCACCGAGTGATCTTCTACATTGTTATTTCAGTCCAAAACCCAAGAGTGATTCGACCAAAGTCGTGTGGGGTCAGAGGATGTAGAGACTAAATGATCCTGAAGGCAATGCAGCTTAAAAAAGCAGGTGCGGTTCTCGCGTAAATAGTCGGGTAAATGATTGGGGCTTTGAGTGGACGCAGAAGCAGTCTACACCGCATATGGCAACCAAAGCAACGATATCGTTCGGTGGCGAAGTGCGGGCACTGAAAGAGAGCATGAGCAATGAACGATGCGTGATCACAGCCAGGCCATGGCGTTGCTTGCCCTCCTGAGAGGAGAACACCATGTGTCCCGTATGTGTGGGCCAAACGGATGAGGCAGAGGCTAACCTCCTCATTTCTTCTGTCGCGATGAGAGGACTGTCATTACCCTAGCTCTCGTCTCATCCCGCGCCTTTCGCTAATTTGTCTCTAAGCGAGCTGACAACGCCTGCCTAACGTCAGGAGTCAGAAATAAGTCCGCCCTAAGTCAGGAAGTCAGGAAACATCGCTAGAGAATAGCGAGAGTGAGTTCCGGCTGCTCTGCCGTCGTGTCTGTCCTCTCATTCCCAGGAATGCCGGTGTCTAGGCACTCAACCGAAGGCAACACATCTTCCCGATCTATCCAAGGGATAACGTAACTCCCGAGATCTGAAATCATGGATGGCTGGAATGCTTCTCAAGGAGTCAGACAAACTGAGAAATCGCTCCGCTCGCCCCTCCGCAGAGATTAATGCCTTCTCTCTCTTGACAGGTCCGTGGTAAACATCAAACGGGGAGGCGGCATAATTTGTCAAGTTGTTAAGGAAGGTGACGGTGCAAAACATGTTGTCCAGTTATCGCACAACGCAGCGCCTTATGCGCCTGGCGTTTAGACCTTATCGACGCTTATATGAAGTAAAGCTTAAGCACAGGTCATGCCGGGCGCTCGCTGTCGTCAATGGGCTCCACCGTCTCATCAGGTGTGCTGCCTACCTCCAGGCCTCTGTGGATACGCTGTCAGCAAAACTCATTCCGGCAGGCGGGAGCTCAGGGCCCAGAAATGTTGGAGGCGACGTCTCGGTACTGGACGGGATGCCACCCATGGCGTTGTGAGGCAGCTGCGAGCGGTGGACGCGGCCGAAAAAGCAGCGGGCCGTCGCATCGAGGACGAGGCGCAGGGGGGGGGGGGGGGGGGTGACGTCCAAATATCGCTGAGTCGCCACGCTGGAGGTCAGGCGAGGCAGCGAGTCGCCGTCCCACTTTGGTACACCTCAGGCCGGCCCACTGTGTCCATGCCAGTTTGATAGCAAGTTGATCCGATACACTTGAAATGGGACATTAACCGGGCTTCAATACGTGATGGAAATGGATGGAATATAGTCATATTATCTAAGCGAGGACTCGTGCAGACATGCTGATTATAATGCTAGTGCGCTGGAAGTTGTGTATGGAAGGAGAGAGGGCAGATAAAAGAATGAGACAGCTCTTACGCGTGCCAGGCCTGAGTGTTGTGAGGTGTGCACCAGCCACTGGGCATGGTTGGAGCTAATGCAGCGAGGCGCCGAATGCATGAGGTTTGTGTGGATTACTTAAGGACAAGGCGGGGTCCCGTGGTTGATATTCAGCAGGGGCCCCTTGCCTGTGTAATTCGCCGGTTGCACGAGATCCCCGCCCAATTGGGCGTACGTGCCAGACTCACCTAACGCATCGGGTTCCATTTTTACCCCGTTTAAATATCATCACCAGCTAAATGGCGAAGGTGGAACACGTTGGTCAAGGGCGCTCAACCGTGCACGGAGAAGCAGCCGTACATGGTGGCTGACCAGTCCTGCCATCCCGCCCATTCACCGGCCACCAGCTTCATCCCAGCTCTGTGACTCACGTGTGTTTGTCGAGGGCGGGTGTACCGGAGTCCCAACGCGCCGAGTCGTACGCCTGACGTCATCCGGCTCGTAGGCCAACCAGTGAGCTCCTTATGTAGATTTGGCTCTTGGGGTAGGCGCGACAGCAACGGCCGGTGACGTAGAACAGCAGCGGCAGCTGGGCAGCCACGCACGCCTATGCACCGAAAACGGAAAGTGGGCCGAGTTCTAAACGCCGGCAGCTGACCGTGGGTCTAGGGGTATGTGACGCTGATCTCTATTCCGCTATTGTTGATCTCTCGGGTTTCCCGTCCATGTTCTTTTTCAAGAGCTTGGTCAGATTTTGTTCAGTTGTTGACGTAGCATACTTCTTCGCCTTGCATGACTCACCAGGCTCTTCAACTTGCGAGTCAGTTTATCAACGTTGTCTTTTATCTTAGCACTTTGCATTTAGTTGCTGATGTCGGATACTTCTGCAGCTTTTTATACTCCCAAGGCTGCTCAACTTGCCAGTTTAATCCTTTGTTTACATGACTAATGAAGCGATGCCTTTGTCAGCTGACAGTATGATGAAGCTGTCGTTATCCTTGAGCTTACGATAGCAGCTCGTTCATCCTTGGTCACATTCAGCTATGGTGGTTTGCCTTTTCAATGCTTGTATGACTTTCCAGCATAGTTCATCTCCCTGCCCTCATCCGAATGGAACTGCAGTCTCTTCTATGAGAGCTACGATCCCCATATGGTTTATTGGTGCGTTTGAGGTTACAAGGTTGATGTACTCAGTATTTAGTTGAGTATTCTTTACCAACTTCCTCATGTAGTGATGGTTGTTGAGAGATCACGTTAACCACCGCCTTACTTGGTGTGTAAAATTCTCCTGCTGATCTCGAGCTACCCCAGCTTCTGGATGTGAATCTCTTCACCTTTGATCTTCGGCTATTAACTGCTTTTCTGTCGAAATTTGATGCGCAGTTGGGATCTTCTTCCGCTGTTACTTGTGATTTCATATTTGACTCGATACTTGATGCTGATGTTGCCAGATTCATCTTGATCCGATGGTGGAAGGCAGTGCACTCGTCCGCATCGGGACTTACACTTCCAGTTCTGCTGGAATGATGTTGTCTATGCATCTGCATAATAATGTCAGGTGATTTGCGCTTTATGTGCGAGACGGCGGAAGAACCCCAACATTCCGAGGAAGTACTCTAAAAATTTAGCCCGCCAACACCTAAAGAATGCCCCAAAAAGCTGCATGTACGACGTATGCAACTGTGGCAGGTCCTAGAGAGGAGAGGCAAGTTGCCCTCGGTCAGTCATGCTGGAAGACGTTGGGAAGGCAACCATCCGGGTTGAAGCCCTTGAAGTCTGGTGTAGCAGAACATGCGTGGTCAGACGACGATCATCGACCAGCATGGGATGAGGTAGCCATCATCAACAGGTAGCAGCAATAAAGAAGGATCATAGAAGGCAGAAAGATCAAGAAGGCAACACACATGACATTAGCTAACAACCTCATTAGTAAGCCAAGTGTACGCTGCAGCCTAAGTAACACCCAACTCTACGGATAATTTTCAAATATTCAGGAGACGAATGGCATCAAGGTGTAACCACAAAGACCATCCCTCCCGATCAATTCAGTTGACACTGCGCTGTAAGAGGTGAAAAAGGGCATTTTCTGTCACCAACCAAATTTGGAACCGTCTTGTCACCTGGTGCCAGTCTCTTACAACTCGTTGCAGTACAACTCTGAATGCGATACACTACAAAAACGATGGCAAGTAAAATGCAATGTGGAATAACCATGCAACATTTTCTTTCCGCGAATTTGTTTTGCATTAAGAGATCATGTGCTAGCCATCAAACACTAAATAATGGTTGAGGCTAAAATGTAGAAGCATCAAATGCTGGCATACTTCACATAGCCAGCTTAGAGGCGTGCAATCAGTGTTCATCCATTTTTTTCATTTATCATAACTTTCAGGGTTCAGCCATCAAAGCCAATTTTTGGAAACTACACCACTGTTCCCAACTCCGAAAAGCAAGCGCATTAGATCTGGGAAAAAACTGTTTAAGTCAATTTCGGAGGCGGGCTCAGCCATATTGCTTTCTGCCTCCCCACGCCCTCCCTTATCCTTACGCATTTTGCAGAACTGCATCCCTGTAGCCTTATATTTACCGATAACGTGGTTCTACAAGCACTTGAAAAACAATATCACTTTTGGTTTTGTGACATCATCGTACAGTTAGCTGGAAGCGTCAACGATCTTTGCGTAATCATTTCCGGCGCAGAACTCGCACTTCCTAACATGATTCCAATTAATTAGTGCGAAACCCACGTACTGTTGGTATCCACAGATGCAAACGGCATTTTGGAGCACCTCTAGCACCTTCATTTAGCTTTATATGCAATACAAATTAAAAATGTTTTATCTCACGCCTGTCTGCCGGTCAGAACGCCAAATCTAAAGTGCGACGGGCAATGTGCAGCCTGCGCGAGCAATGCTCGATATCTTACCTCAAAGCCGTTGTTCCTCTTAACAGCAGAAAGCCCCAGATGAATTTTTGATACGCGTCGCTTCAACTTGCTCCGTTGACCTTTGAAGCTACAGTTCGGGTATCCACAAGCAACCATGTTAGATCGGCAGGGCTTTTTAACGCATTTTCCAGGGTTACCCTCTATGGTAGATCCTTAGAAAAGCCGCACAGCGCCTTAAAAAAACTGATGATTGGACACGTTTTCCAAGCCAGTCAGCTTCTCATGACATGAACCCAACCAATGGCAGCACACAGTTTAAATCACCGCGTAGTAAACAGATCACGTTCGCCGCCAGATGCGGTAGCCAGCCACGATTCTTAGTCAGTAACAAGCCTAGTCATTTGGTATTATACAACTGTTAAGTACGTGAAGTGAATACGACCTTCGAGTGAATAAGGTCAAGAAGTTCAAACTATAAGTTGGTCTCCAAAGTGCCCCAGGAACCGAGATACCTCATCTAAGCAAAAAGTCACATGCTCATTTAGGGTCAGTGACCTTGTTTGACCTTTCGAAGGTCATGGTGCTCAAATTATACAAGACGGCTTTTAGTTTGGTATTTGAATTAGCGACAAAATTACGCTAGGCAGTTTGTTCCCAAACCAAAATGTCGACCTGGGTCATTTTAGGTTAGTGAACAGTTCTGAACTTGAAGAAGTCCATGGAAGATGTATTGTGCGTTTCGTGTTATCAATAGATTCGAAATGTTCACCATAAACTTTTTTATACAGCAAGCCCTAGAGTAATAGAGCAAATTGGTTTGACCCTGGTATGACCTTCATACCTGACCCCAGGTCAATGGGAATTGCTCATTCAATTATTGTGCTGCCTATGAAAGTATCTAAGACATGCATGGTTTCGTCTAACACTACGTTGTTGCAGCAGATTGGATTATTCTCCTCAAAATTGACTTCGCTGAATCCATAGCCTGACTTTGACCTGTCGTAGGTCAGTAGCTTTACAGGGTGAATCTATATTTTTATACAAAACAATCCACTTTTCAATTGTCTACAGTAATGCAAAATATGGCGTGGCTGCGCCGCGCCATTTGGAAACTTTTCCGAAAAATACCCTCTGGGGGATCAAATTGACGCCCACCCGAGTGCGTGCTAGGGATGCGAAACCCATTGCCTGAGTGCTCGCATACAGTTTTGCTTTGTAACTCCCGAATTTGTGACGTGTCACTGAGGTCTACAGTGAGGTCCTGACATACGCCTTAAGTATGAGCCTATCTTTGGTGCGTGTGACGTGGAACTCAACCTCCTCGGAGAAGTTATGAAAGCACGTCGCACAACAAAACGCCGGTGACATTTTGTATATGCGAGGCGTCATCCAGCGTGCGCGCTCGGGTACGTGCATGCGAGCCTGGGTGCGTGTATGTGTGTGTGTATTTGCGTGTGTGTATGTGTGTGTATTTGCATGTGTGTGTGTGTGTGTGTGTGTGTGTGTGTGTGTGTGTGTGTGTGTGTGTGTGTGCGTGTGTGTGTGTGTGTGTGTGTGTGTGTGTGTGTGTGTGTGTGTGTGTGTGTGTGTGTGTGTGTGTGTGTGTGTGTGTGTGTGTGTGTGTGTGTGTGTGTGTGTGTGTGTGTGTTGTGTGTTTGTAAATACCTGGTTAACGGGCACAAAAATGTAATACACCTGGGATGTGGGGACATCTTGGTTTGTGGGGGCATGCCGTGTCCCCGCAAACTGATTGAAGTGTTCTAAGCTATGTTGATATTCTTGCGGACGTCAGTGATCGTGTTTAACACTTAGCGAGATCTAGATATATGATGATATGACACCGATAGTTTTGCTTTAGCCCTGATTGTGTCGTAGCCCCTGATAACGCCTGTCCCGTATTTGTTATGTCCCCGACCGTGTCGAAGGCCCCTGACCGTGATTGTCGTTTGGAGCCTTGTCGTTTTGAGTCCCCGACCGCAGCAAGTGCCTGGCCTTGGCGATGTCGATGTTGGGGCCTATGACCGTTTCTGGGCCGCTTCCACACTAAAATCCCTGACCCTGCTGATTCTGTGGCCGTGAGGGTCCATGTTGGGTCAATGGCCATGTCGAATCTCTGACTGCGTCAGGCGGCGCAGTGAAAGTGATGACCAGTGTCGGTGTCGGAGCCCAGATCGTGTTGGGCCGCTGAACACGTTGTCGCGGTTGAGTCGGACCCTTCGCCATGTCGGAGCCCTGATAAGTCTGGAGGTCTATGGCTGTGACAGGATCTTTGACTGTGCTGGGCCGAACCCTATGGCGGTGTCGAGGCTCCTGATCATGTTGGGCCGATGGCTTTTTCAGTCCCTGATTGCGCTGGGTGGTAGCAGTTTCAGGGCCCTTGGCCGCGTCTGGCTTTTTTAGGCTACAAGGCATTTGTCATGTTGGGTGTGTTTCGTCTCCTGTAGCATGGCAGTCACTGCCCAGACCTGCCACCCTTGGCTCGCGGAAGTTTCCGGATGTGGCGCGGAGTACGAATGTGCCCAAAATGACGGTCTGTTGCACCAGAGCGCGAGTCAGCGTTAAGTGGCGGGAAGGCAACAATAGGAAATCGCGCAAGTGTCTTCAAATCTAAGTCAAGGCAGACCAGTCTACAAGAAGATGCAACGAGTCGATAACTGCACTGTCGGGACAGTACGGTTGCTTTTGAGGGCAGTGCTGCCGATGTCAGTGTGACAGCGATCATGCAAATTAACAGTGGCAGGGACATACATTCATCAAGCGTTCTATATATCATACAAACGAAGGTAAGATGCCATTTGCTTTTGCAAGGTGTTTGGAGTCCGTGGGAGTTCCATGGGACGGGCATTGTTGTAGTGCAGTTGTCGTGCATCCATTCCGAAATCTAGTTTTGGTGTTTAGATCATGACTTTACCTGCATACACATGTGTTGAACGTTGCCCGGAAAACGATGGCATTTCAGCAAGTTAGCATTTTTTGCGTGATTTGTCGCATGTTAAGAATGAAGGGGGTGCGTGCTGCTTTGTTGGGGTCCTCCATGTAGAAGATTATTTCCCAACACAATCCTCCATTATGGCTTTAGAGAGAATGTTCCACATTTCATCTTCACACATGCCTACTCCCCGTGAATTCCAGAATATCACGAGACTCCGGGCAAAGACCTGTTGGAGACAGCAAAAAGAACAAAAACAAACAGAAACAGCATTTACAGAGGCTAACAATCTGCTGGCACGGGTTGTAACGTAGAGCACATTGAGGCGGGCTTGCGTCCAAGCTGACTGCTGGCTCTGCTTGCATGACCGAATTCAAGCGGACCGACAAACAGCGGAACACCTAGATTAAGCCGAACACTAGGTGGCACATCCTCGTTCCCGATCAAGGAATGTAGGGCTGTTTCATTTCAGTGCAGGGTGGATTCCGGCTGTCGTTTTGGCGACACGGCGGGGTCCCCTGGTCGATCCGAAGGCCCTTGGAGGGATACATCATATCATAACGGTTCCCTCCCTGACTCCGAACGCCTTCTGACCCGTCCAGTTGCCTCGGAGCGAGGCAGGAACCCTCACTGTCGCAACAAGATCCTCGATCGCGGCAGGAGGTCCAGTAATTGACACACAGTGTACAGTTCGGCTTAACGGGCACATGACTGGATTTGGGTTGGAGGGCTCAACGTTCGGTACTGGGGCTCCGACTGATACAGGGCCCTTCAGTTGTCCTAATGGGAATTTTCATCATAAGCTGTCAGGTTTCCTCTTACTGTCATAGGGCCCCGACCAACGCAATACGCCCTTTATCATTCGTCGTTCCTCCCCGTCCCCGTTCAGCAACTGTGCCTGGCCGACTCGAGGCCCCTTGTTGATGGCACAGAGCATTCTGTTCGGGCACAGTGTGCCTTGACCGTCACAGGAGCCCCGCATTGGTGCAGGGGTGCCAACCAATACAAATCGTGTGTTTGGCCTGTTGCCTGTTTGGGAAATGGTCCTCAGAGCTCAAACTGACACGGAACAAGCTGTTCGGTGTTGGTGGTGTTTGGTCGAAATATAGGTTCGCATTGTCTCAGGAGGTCCTGCATCGGTGCCCTTTGATTGATAGTTCATGTCACGGCCCCACGGGCTTGGATCTTCCGTGAGATCTTTTTCCGGCCTGTCGATCCATGACCTCCAATCGCGCTATTGGTCGTCGGTTTCGGTGGTACCCGGGACCCTCTTCGGGCCTCATCGAACACTGTCCTTCGCCGATTTGGACCCCGTGCCAACATAGGACTGCATGATAGGAACTGTGGCCCCAGAAGGATGCAGCGACCCCGACCGGTGTAAATTGTTGGGCCCAGGCTTTGCCGCGGTGGAAAATGGGCCCTCATGCCCTATACATCCCTTATCAATGCAGGAGGCCGGAATGGCACTTGAGTACTTTCTCCGCCCGGCCATTCGGGCCATCAAATCGGGACCTTAATCGTCGTTCCCGAGGAAACCATAGTGGGGGGGGGGGGGGCTTGTGCCCATTATTCTCTACCTGTGCCACTGTACCTCAATACTCCTGTCTTCAATTTTGGTGTCCGTTTGACGTTTTGTTGTTTCACCTCTCCTACTTTGAGAGCCAGCAAAACGACAAAACCCATTTCGTGATAAACAAGGTACACGAATTTTGCTTCTCGTGGGCCTTATAATCCATGTTTTAATTTTTCCCTTTAGCGCCGCTCCCTGGTGAGACATTTGCAGAGGGGCCCGATGTATTCAGCGTGAGCGTCAGCCGTGACGACCAATTTCGGGTGCTAGGGGTGTCATGCACGGAAGCATTAATTTGCTTAGAACAGCACAGTTTCCTGAGCCCATGTCATCTATTAAGCTTCGCGCCCGCCCTTTGTCTGTGTTCACGGCCGGAAATCATAATTATCATCATTTTTATTCAACAAGACATGCAACAGAATGCAAACGTAAATCAGAAAGGCAAGAGCTGAAATCGAAGCACCTTACCTGAAACACAAAAGAAATGCTAAACTGTAACAGTTGCCACGGTACAGCTCACTACACCCAGCCACTCGCTGGTGGCTGGGTGGTCAGCCATCACACGCCTCACCGGGGACGACGCGCCCATGTGGTAAGGTGAGGGGGATAGCTAATAGCATTAAAAGTCTGTGAATCGTCTAAACTTGAGCAGAAAATTTTGGAAGTGGTAAGCTACCATCAAACTGTTGCAGTTGAAATAGGCGCCGCTGAAATAGGCGCCATGCAACAGAGATTGTAGCTGATATGAAGATAACTTGTCTAAAATCGATGCGTAGCGTTTGAAACATGCTGCCAACCAGATCGTTTTGTTGCTTTTCATGCTTTTGACACGAAAGAGCGAAATGAGGAATGCTCTCAGTTTGGCGTCCACATTTGCATGCCTGCGAGCTTGTTCTTTTAGCAAGAAATAAATGGGAATTCAAGCGGGATATATCCACTTTTAGTTTGACATGTAAAATACTGCTTTCCTTTGACCGTACGGTGTAGTAATGGGGTGGATCGGGCAATCCCAGCCGCTCGCAAAGCTGTTTTTAAGGTGGAGTGAGCGAGGTGTCGTTTAGTGTCGCGCACTTCATTTCATTGCTTACTAGCTCTTGGGAAAAAATGACTTATGGTACGATGATGTGCGATGGGTAGTTATGGTGTGTTATTGTATGGTATATATCCTGTATTGCGATATGTTCGTCGTAGATGGCGTGGCAGTAGTCGAAGCGAGGTATGATGTACACTTTAAAGATTTGCCGAGAATGGGTCTATATATGCGTTAGTAATATCGCATACAGAGGGGTGTGAAAAGAATAGTTCAATGCACGACACCCTGTCAATAACAGCTGGGCGCAGTGTGCAGCTGTATTGATAACATGAACCTGCCTAACTGCTGCTCGATGAAATCGGGATATAGTTTAAAGATTTGGGCTGGCAATCTTGAATTTTTCAGTGATTCGTTTACTTAAAGCTGCTGAAGCTGGAATGTATGCAACCCGGTTTACTGGTGTATTATATCTACCATAGGTTTTATGTCACAAGTGTTTTTGCTGTAAAGGTATGTTTGTTTCATGATTGATTTGTGTTTGGCAGCACACCCTGGTTTTGAGATGATTTTAAAACTTGTTAATAACGAGAGATGCACAATTTTGCCTGCAAATATTTTTTTACCCACAGCAGCCCGCCAAGTCTGACCCATAATCCAGTCAAAAGCCGCGAGTTCTTGCTGGTCAGAAATTGGCGGGCTGGCATGCAGAAAAGTTGCGTCTTAAGTACCAGTAGGGCGTGTATGGCGTTGCTTGGTTGTAGCAGGTGGGTGTTTTCAATATTTAGCGTGGATTGCGCGGCGAAGTGGTTGTTAAGCAATGTTGATTTTTCGTATCCGTCAGATGCGATGTCACCATCGGCTGATTGTGGTGGTGGAATGATATCATCTCGTGTCATGTTATGCGCGTTGGTGTGCAGATTCTTCAGGTGGGATTAGTTCAAGGTTCGAGCGTCAGCGTGTGAGACGTTGGCTGTCAAAAGCAAAGCACTGTCGACTAGTGACAATTATTGCGCGGTGAAGCGCACCACGCGCAGCCTCCGGAGTGTTGTATTACGTACAGTACGAGAACGCTGCCCCTCTCAGGCTAAGACTCAGATATTGAGACCGTCCAGAGCATGCTCATGTTCATTACGGCCTCGCGTTCAGAGGAAAATTGGTTGGCTGCTATCAGATGGCACATTGGCAAATATAAACGCAACACATTCAAAGCCCTTCATGAGCTTAAAGCAAAACCGAAGAGCACCGGGGCGGAGAGCAAGTTGAACAGCACTGTTAGCCCAGGTCCCTGCACACTTCAGAGATATCGCCTCAAGTAGAGACCAGCCAGCGTGATAGGGGGCGGCGGCAGGTCCGGCGGGTCGCGCTGCCGTAGCGCTCGTTCACAGAAGCGCCTGGGACTCGGCCCCGGGCGGAGCCTGAGCACCTGTCGCCGTCCTCTCCCATCCGTCGACCTCGGCGCTCCGACACACATGTCAGCTCGTCGGCAGGAGCTGCCTGTTGCGCACTCAGTGCACATGACAACGCTGGTCGTGTTTTCCTCGAGAACTCGCACAGCGAGAGACCACTCGGCAAGGACACCCCACTTACGTGCTGACCTTGTTGTGGACGGCCCTGGAGCGGATGTGCTTCTGCGCTGTGCCCTGGCAGAGGGTACAGCGAGACGCAGCTACTCCTTACACGGCTTGTAAATCACTGTAGTGACTCAAAGACAACACTGACAGCCGCTTTGTTTCCAAGAAGAGCAATTATCAGCTGACCGGTGGAACCCGCGGACCCCGCTCTCTATTTCTTATCATGGAGTTTCTCAAGGCACACATCTCCAGACTGGGACCGAAGGGGCTGGGGAGCTGAAAGGCAAGAAAATAGGGCCGTTTGCGAGATCACGGGAAGGGGCGTGGGGAGGAGACATGTCGCAGATTAGTACGTGACGCTCTCCACAGAGCAGTCATGGGCCTGGTGTGAAAAGGAAGCACCTTGAGACCGTATCCTAGATGGCGGGTCGTTGCCACTCTTTTGTTCTTGTTTCCAAACAAAATGACTTGATCTAAGAATGAAATTTATTATTATATATATATATATATATATATATATATATGCATGTATATCTGTCTATATATGTATGTATATCTGTCTCTATATATATATATATATATATATATATATATATATCACTTTTAGTACTTTTACCGGCTTTTGATGCATTGAGACCTCAGCTCCTCTCGCCTTTTTTGTCGGTACAGATTATTTCCGCCCATGGGCGCCTGCAACTCAACCCACGAGCGGCGAGGTAAGACGGTGCGCAGAGAAGCAGAGGAGGCGGTGGGGTGGTGGTAAGCAAGCGTGCGCGCGCGGCTGGCCGCCGCTCGCGTGGGACGGTGCGGGGCGCGTGACTGGGCGGTAGCTGCACCGTTGCCGGCGCGTGTATGCCGCTCGCATTTGACGATAAGTCGACTGAATTACATGTTGTCACCCATATGCGAGTAACCTATTTCGTTCGGCGCAATAGCTTGACCTGATTTAGATCTGCTGCGTGGCTCCACCTATCAGCGGCGTGCAATCTGTCTTCCGAGCTGCGTGTCGCTTTGAAGGGCGGCGCGTTGTCGGCACGCGGTAGGCCAGCGCGCGTTAATGTTACGCAACATGGCACTGGCTTTGTCACGGGCCATGGGCACGAATTACGAGGTGAGGTACTTGCGCGCCCAATATTTTTTCTGCGTTGACTTGTCATATGCTATGCCTGCAGTAAACCGCAGTTTTTGCTGAAATTGATGACGTGGAATACCAAGCCTCCGAATGTGTGCAAATGTTCCTCCTTGGCCAGTGATTGTGTGTTGGTATGGATTTGTATTGCAAAATGTTTTATTTCGATGTTGGTGTATACCGAAGGATTTTTTTAATCAATGGCTTTCTTTCTTCCGATACATAAATTTTGCTTGCAAGAAGAGAATGTTATTTTGCTGGTTGATGTCGATGTCTTAAGATACTGTCTTATAGGTTTCCAGAGCGTCAGTAAATTTGACATTCAGGATGTAGTTGACTTGGTGCGTAGAACAGGTCAAACTGTGGAATTTGAACTTTTTTGTCGTATTGAGATGGTAAAGCAGGGCATAGGTGAAGAAACGTTTCAAAAGGTGGGGGGGGCCAAGCTCAATATGCACTTCAGTAACTTTTTCTGGAAACCAAGCCCGATGACCGGGGGGGGAGGGGGGGGTAGAGATGGAGATTGCTATCGCTCTTTCTTCAAATGTCATGGCTGCTATGCTAGCTATGCATCTAGAGCTGCTTATCACTGGCGCACAATTTTGCCTATTCGACTCATCTGTCATTTGGCAAATAAGGCTGTCCAGCTTCCTTAGATTATTTGTCCCTTTTAACGTTGTCTTTCCTGGAGAGGAGAAATTCAGCTGGTAGGCATTTTGGTTCATTGAGAAATTATCTGCCTCCACAGTGTAGATGCCAAAATACAGCCTGGATATAGGCTGGTGAGAATTTTGCAATTGAATCGACGGCTCACAGTGTGAAAAATTTTCATGTGGCTTCATTTCGCTGGCTGCTTTTCAAGAGATAAGACTTGTCCCAGCATTTTAGGCGGAAGCAAATTTGGTAGCTTGAAACTGCTAGAAACGGTGTGACAAAAGCCATAAAACTAGAGATTTCGTTTCAAGAATCAAGCCGCATAATAAGGCCCATCTGTCATATGCTCCTTAGCTGGGCCCTGCTCCCGTCCGCCGTCTGTGGCCACTACCTGGGCCCGCGTGTCTCCCGCATGGCTGACTGCGAACTGATCGCATGGCTGCTTTGTTGCGTACTTTTGGATCAGCGTTACTACTACATGGTGCATGAAACATGTGTTGGACACCTACAACAGTATCTTTTTTTCAGAATAACCTTCCCTCACGCCATACCATCGCAGGAAAATAGCCTTCAGAAAGCTGTCTGCCTAAGATATGAATTGGTCCAACGGACGCTTCGTTGCCCATCATGCACGTATACGACTTGATTTGATTTTGTGTGTAGGCAGGGGCGCAGCCGGAGCCTTGCCAAGGGGAACACAAGGTTGACAAAAGCCCATCTTATGGTGACCCCCCTTTCCCCAAGATCCCCGGATATAGCTTGCTTGTTAATTAACAGCACGGTTTTCTCTTGCAAATCTTGCAACAAAAACCTCGACACCAGGCGTTGCGGTCTCCAAAGTCCGCGGAGCGTCAGCCCAGTAGCTAATATGTAGCCGTGGCCTACCGGTGGATGAAAATGATGACGCTTCTGAAATGATTATCTTTAAACACTTAAATCGACTAGTAAAGAAGTTGTGACCTAATTTTTAGCATGAGCACTCGAAAATCTTAGAAACACAAGCCTCGACCCCAGGCGTTGCAGTTTCCGCACCCGCGTAGCGTGGGCCTAACAGCTAGTATTAAGTTGTGGCCAACGGGTGGACGAAAATGACGACGCTTCTGAAAAAGTATCCTTGAACGCTTCATGACATCACATTTTATATTTAGAAGGCAGTCTGAGCGCATATTTCACGTGCGCAATTTTTAGACTGATGAAAAGAACGCATTGGCCCTTAAAGCACCCCGAAGTGGAGCTGGAATCTGGTGGTTGAACAAAAACAGTAAAGGCAAAATCTCTATTTTTCGTGTTTTTGAGCTATTGATCTATCCAAAAGACGGATTAATATGGCGCTCGCCGTCTGGTGGCACTTGGAGTGGCTGAAACTTTTCGGTTTTACGGAAGTTGCAACCCAGACCATCCTTGTCCTTGCTGTCGAGGTTGCGGGCGGGCATGTTCAAGCCTTTTGATATTATTTGTTTCAATAAAATTAATGTTCAAATAAAATGTCTGATAAAATGAACGTTCTCGGGCAAACATGACATGACCTTGCTCGTTTTATAAGCTCATTTCGAACCATCTTATTCAACAATAATGAGACACCCCTTTACCCAATAATAATGAGACCCCTTATTTCCTTCCGGACAAGAGGCCTCTTGAGAAGAACACCAGGGGTACATTACCGTTTCCGGTCAAGGGCTGGAGGGCCATTCCGTCACATCACGAGGTGTCTTCTGGCTATCATTCTGGTGGCACGGAGCGGGATCTCCTGGTCGACCCGGAGGCCATGATAAGGATATACCACATTCATGTTGCTCCCCTCCCTGACACGGGAAGTCTGCTGACCCGCACAGTTGGCCCCGGATCAGCACAGTGACCCTTATTGACACAACATCCATGATTACCGCAGGTGGTCCGATAGTTGTCACATAGACTCCAGTTCCGTGTTTGTCTGTGTTCTTCAGAGATATTGAGTTCTCCCTGACTGTAGATTGTAGATGAAATAGGGCTCCTAATTTGTACTAACATTGCTAACCTATGTTCGTCTTAAATTGCTCAAGATCCTGTCAGAGCTGATAACTGATAAGAAAACTAGGTAATATGGTGTTGAACATGCGTGCTCGCAAGTCATAGCGATAACAGCCTCGACGCCCGGCGCGGCAGTCTCCAGGCCATGCGGCGTCGGCCTTGCGGTTGTAACACTAAGTGACGGCCAATGAGCAAACGAAAAAGATGATGCATCTTAAGGGAGATGGCTGGTGAACTAGGTAAATCGGCATGCATGTTTGATGCAGTGCAAAAATAAGCCAAATAACCTAAATCTGAAAAGTAGGGGCCACTTAATATTGCTGGCCCCCGGCCCCCTGAAAAGGGGGGCCATGGCCCCCTGCCCCCCCCCCCCCCCTGTTCCTACGCCCATGAAGCAGGATGATCTCTTACAGGCCTTATGCGTGAGAATAAAAAACTGTTGGATATAGAGGCGCGGTCTCCGTCAAGTGTAAGAGATGGAGCCCATGCTCAGATGGGAAAAGGAGGTGGTTCTGTAAGAGACAGCTGCTGAGCGGTTGCTGATCCATCGCCATTATTGACAACACGGACGAGGAAAGGCCTCCAGGAATCCGGACATTAGAGAGAATAATGTCGTAATTGACCCAATGCAGGACTATCGAGCTGATCGTCCGAAAGTACAAAAAGAACTGTGCAAAGGCTGACTTTTGCCACGATGCAAGCATCTAGTCCGTTCGCGAACGGGTTGATTCGTGGGTGGGTCTTAAATGTCAAGTGCAGCTGGCCCAAGCCGACACAGCGACAGGTGAGCCAGGTGAAACGCAGAGCCGCCTACCAGGGCAGGCCTGGTGTACCCCATGTCTCTCAGCTCTCTCGCCACGCACGGCCTGGCACTAACAAAGAAGGCATTCAGTTGGTTCAGCGAGGCCTCGGGCCCCTTACGGTCGTCCCTCCCTCAGCCAGAGGCCGACCTGATCATCATCTACATCAATGCTAGCCTGTCCTCTAGGATCCATCGCTGCGTGTCGCGGCAGATCCCACGTTGATAGCGAGCGCGGTCCCCTGTCCAGGTGTTTGCTCCGTGTCTGGATCACGCACCACCAGCGCCTCGCGGCGGCGAGACCTGAAGTCCTGAGTCCCTAGACTGTCCGCGCTTGCCTGCATTCGCAATTAGCGTAGTCCGCAGTGGGTGATGACAGTCGAAGATGGGTAAAAATATCGCGGAAAAAATATATCGTTCCCGATCAGTACGTGCAAAAGCATGGAGAAAGTTAGTCACATCGATGTGGCGAGGGCGGCGAGACGGTCAAAAACGTGGCCAATCTGTGAACGACCGCGTAGATTTATGAGACCTTAACTTACAAAAGCGGTACCGCAATATCTTAAAAGGCTGGAAAATGCTGCTCAAGTAGGATAAGGTCTATGCATTCGGGGGCCGTCATTGACATTTGTCCACAGTCGCAGTTTAAAGATGGTATGGGATGACGGGAGGCAGATTTTTGCTCGCTTGGCCCCTTTGATTGCACCGGTCGCCATCACAGAGATTGTGATCCAGGTTTCGCAGGAACATGAAGGACGCGCCTTCCTTGGATACAGGTTGTATGATGGGTGCCTTGATGACTCCAAGCTGGTCAGAGGTTATAATCGTTACACCTCGGCTACTCTTGGTCTGGGTCAGTCTTCACCAACTTATGGGAATTTGTCTCTCCAAGCTGCTTCTCCAGGCGTTTGCATTTCTCAGCATGAGGAACGAATTTTTTCCACGCCTGAGTGACCTGCTCGCTGGGCCAAGTTTGGTCTTGATGTCGTTCTCTCAGGTCCCATATACGTTGACCATCAGGTCGCCGACGATGTCTACGTTTGCGCCAGAGGGAAATTTTATCTGGCGTCTTAGCTCTGGATCTAACCGTTGCCATCTTATAATAATTAATTGGTGAACTGCTCTGCTGCTTTTAAGCACGCACACGTTGGTGGTGAGATGCTTACTGAAGCTCTGTTTGCCATTTACTGTTCATGACGCCGTAAGCTGTGTCATGCCACAGATAATCAGTCGCGCAGGAACCTCTTTTGGGAACCGTCATTCAGTTTGAGTGTGTCGGTTCTCCTGCTTGTAATATGCTGACTTTTTCTCGTTCCGTCTCCTGGCAACTGGAAGATTAGCACGGAGCAGACAGCATTGCTCGCTGCTCTGATAGCTTCAAGTGGTGTGGAGCTGACCGCCGCCAGTTCTGACGCTATCGGGCAGGCTTGCTCGCTCCGCATCAAGCACGATAGTCCGATCTGGACCAAAATGTGTGCCTTTCTCTTGCACGCCGAATCGGAATTGTCAGGCGTGGTGGGCGTTCTACCCGCAGTTCTCGAGCTATCTAAGGTCAAATGACACAGTTCCTAATGTACCACCTAAGATGAAGGCAGCAAATAATCTGCTTCTAAAAATACGAAGTTTTAATTGGATCTAAGAATGAATTGCGTGGATGACAAATACCTTATATCTTAATTTTCCAGATGGCCATGAAGATATTGTGGCTTCCATCTCGTAGCATATGCGACCTGCGAATTAAACATGTCGACTAGATTAGTATATATGCTGAATTTTGTCTGAATTGGAGCAATCATGGCAGACAACATTCAGCCTAGCTCGGTAATTTACCGTCGAATAGCCAAAACACGGGTAGAAAGCAGAACTTTACCGGAGACATAGTGATTTGTAGGACAGAAAATGTGTTTTTTTAGCTCATAGTATTTAATATGATTACATCTGTCTAATAGTTTCCACCACCTCAGCGGCCATTTGTCATATTGCCACGTGAAACAAAAATTGATAACGCTTATCAGGGACAACGGCAATGTCAAGGAATAACGAACATCTTTCGTCTTTAACGGCGACGGGTGCCTACCTAGTGTATTCCTTCCCTGCCCCTAAAAAATCTGCCCAGGGCTGCTTTATGGCTGAGGTTCTTTCAACTTTTGTTTGCATGCTGCTTATTGACGTCACCATCGTCGTCAAAGTAAACGGCTTGCCTGGTTGGTAGGTGTGGCTTTGGTCCAGTGACGCAGCGAGAAGGTGGCCAATTGCTGCACACTGTAGGTGACGAGACGCGGTGTCATTCGCCTCGTCGGTTCCGGCGGGTACGCCAGCAGCAGCGGAGCACCGACCGACCCCTGTATCAACAGCGATGCGGCGTCCGGCGGCGGTGCGTCGCTGGCGGCGGTCAGCAGCCGTGCTCTGCTGGGCCGTCTTGCTCCGGACGTCGCTCAGCGGTGCCTCCCAGGCAGTTCTGATAACGACCCACGCGGGCCTGGCCTCGCCGTCGGCAGTGGTCGAGACGGAGGCGACTCAGTCGGTCGTCACATGCGCCCTGCTCTGCCTCCGCTCGCCGCCTTGTGTGGCGGCCAACTTCCGGGCTGGGGGCAGCTGCCAGCTAGTGGGCCGACCTGATGGCGGCCTACTACCGCTGCTGCCAGCAGCTGTCGGCGATGTGGCGCTGCAGCGGCCGGCCGGCAGCTGTCGCCAACTGCAGGCGCTCGGCTACACGACCGATGGCGTGTACAGGGTGATCGGTCTGCCGGTGCCGCTGTACTGCGACATGACCCTGACCCTGGGCGGCGGCTGGACGCTGCTGGTGACCTCCGTCTCGGTCGACGGCTGGGACTTCCACTCGGTGCTGGAGCGAAGCACCGACACACCGACACTGACCGACAACTATTCGATCCTGCGCTACGGTGACCAGATCAAGAGCCTCGGCACGTCAACGCACTTCAGATACAGGTCAGTGCAGTTGCCACGTGCTTACTGTGTCTCAACCGCGCTGGCTTGCACTACATATTTTCAATGGTGTCTTCATTTACAGTAGTCATCGCAGTGCTAATATTAATGGTGACGGTAGCATGTCACCACCGGAAGAAAATGAAGTGTCCTTAAAATGATGAATGCTGGAATGACAACGTTCAATTTACCTTAACCTGTCTGCATGACTTTAATGGGAAAGGTGACATGAGATGATGAACCTGCCTGACGCTCTGACCTTTCTGACGGCAGGCTGGAGGCGCAGGTACCGGCTGCCGGCCGTGAGCGCTGGGGCGGGGTCTGGCTCGCCCCCCGGTCCTCCACGCTTAACGGCAGCCAGCCCAATCAGAACACTGTGCGAGAGCTGGCGTTCGACGACTGGACTACCAGCGATAGGACAATCCAAAACGTCGTGCCCTGGATCAACCGCGATGGCATTAAAGATAGTAATCCATTGCTGAGCACCTGTCTCCCACCTGGTCCCGTTTGGTGGGGCACGCTTGTCAGTAGCAGGAATTATGGCTGGAATAACACACCTTGGATGGAACCCACGGTCGCGATGTGGTCAGACACTGTTCTCTACTGGCTGCGCGAGGACTAAGCAGTCTCAGCTGTCCGCCAGGCGCTGAACGGCGGGTCAGCTGTCTGCCAGGCGCTGGACGGCCGGTCAGCGGCAGATGCTGGACGGCCGGTCAGCTGTCCGCCAGGCGCTGGACGGCCGGTCAGCTGTCTGCCCGGCGTTAGGCGGCCGGTCAGCTGCTGCCAGGCGCTGGACGGCGGGTCAGCTGTCTGCCAGGCGCTGGACGGCCGGTCAGCTGTACGCCAGGCGCTGGACGGCGGGTTGCGCACTGATCTGGCATCTCGACTAATACGTGGCGCTATTAAAATTACTTTACACATGGTGAGAAAAGGAGGGATCATGATGGGATGGAGCTTAACGTCAGTGTAAAAAGGAAAGCAGGTGGAGGTTTTGGACAGGCCGACGTTGCACTGGGGTCAGGCTGATGCGTCCTGCCGAAATCTTTTTTTAAAATCTTTAGGGATGTTGCGTTTAATGCAGCGGAAAACAGGGGTGGTCACCCAGCGTAACCAGCGCGAAACAAGGGAGGATTAAGCATAGACAAAAAGCGTAGCGAAGCTTGTTGACGGCTCCCTAGAAATGTAGATTGTAGAACAATTTTGAACCTGAGGTCGTGTTCATTTTAAAGAAGAATGCAGTGTGTGCGACATTAGGTCGAAAATGGCGCCATAACCCGACGTGGAATGGTGACAGCAATTTGGAAAAGCTTTTCTCGAGCATAGACGCCTGATTCCCAATAGTCGAAACTGGTTCCCAAAAGCCGAACCTGGTTCCCACTTCAATGTCATGAGAACGAGATTCCGGATCGGTCTCAGGCATGGTCTTTGAGAAACACCAGCCCTGCTTCCTGCTTCCCAGAAGTTCTTTGAAAAACTCAAGATACGATTTCTTGGTTCTAGTTGATTTTTACATGACCAGCAAGGCCTGGTCCCTGGTTTCCTTTTGTTCTTTCACGAACGAATAAATCGCAATAACTCTAGGCTCGGTCTGGTTCTTGTTGGGTACCCGCGCACGTACCAAGTCAGACCTTGGTCCATGCCAGGTTCTTGACGTGGTGCCAAGAAGGATCCTGGTTCGTGCTCGTTCTATCCGCACAATTTAGTGTTAGATCATGTTTTCTTTTGCTGCCGTTTTTGTCAGATTTACGGCTTGTATAAAAACTTGTGCTTGGAGGTCTTGTCGGTTCCAGATCCAGAACTCAGGAACTCATTCATGGGAAGAAATCTTAAAACCAAAGCACGTGTTTGTCAGGTTCCCTTCACTTTCATTGGTTACTCAGCGTAAGAAAATTTCCCTGATGGGGTGGCTTACCACATTGACATAGACTCCCCCCCCCCCCCTGGGCCCAGTGTTTTGTCGTGAGGTTGGATCTCATCACCCGGCTGGTCTCACGACGTCACCTAGCACAGATCCGTGGTGTGCCTTCTGTAGAGGAGGATGGTAATAGTTGTGGCAGTGTTGTTATCCTGTCGAGCTTGCACACGCGCTCAGATGGGGATTTTTTGACTCCGTGAGGCTTATTTGTTCGGGCGCCAAATTTGCTATAGCTGTAGACAGTGGAATTGTTGATATTTTTAAATTATACACCTCATTGGCTGAGGACCTGTAGCGAGTCAAAGTCACCATGATTATCAGCTCAGACACTTCTTGGCAAATATTTAAGCTGATGAGACAGCTGAGTGTTAGATCATGTTGTAAGCATATTTGAGATTGTGTCTTGGGCAAGAAGCCAGGTCAGATCAAGATGCAACCCAAATCACTTTTTAATGAAAAATATGTTTTATGGAGAAGAGTTTGATGCTTAATTCAAGTCATCTGATCACAACGACGTTACCAGATTTCTCGTGTTTACTTTAAGGTCAACCCGGGTCAATGGCTAGAAATGATCCCGGCCGACTATATGTTTTGAGAAACATGTCATCTAGTGTATCTCATGGCATTGATTTCAGATTAGCATAAAGGAAGAACGTGTCAGTGAATTCTATCGTCATCAGTAATTTTACCTTCTGGAGATTAAAAAGGGTAATTGACATGACATGACTTCCGGTGATCTCTCGCTTATGTTAAGTATCTAGATTAAACTGGTCGCTCTTGCAGATCTGGGGCTATTTCAGACACCGATTCCAAGCTTGCCCTTGTTTGTTCTTAGCTGACACGTCAAGCACGACCTAAATACCTAAGAATTTAGCACAACTTATTTCACCCAAAGGCCCACCAGCCCTGTGAACAACAGCCCCATCCGTATTTCTAGTTTGTCTGGCCTTTGAGATATTAGAGGGTCTAACAGCCCTCACCCCCGCCCCCCCTCCCCCAGCCCACCTCACCCAACCTCCTTAAACACAAAACACACACCCTGAGCACGTCGTATCCATCCGGTCACCCTGGCGTGTATTGATGAATGGTGTAATTCCCTCGCAATTCTCAGAATTTCACAGTAATTCCCATCACTTGACTGCAGGTGTGTCTTTTGTATTTTGGCTGGCATTGAACAACTATTTTACTTAATAATGGCCATTTTTTCGTTTTCCGATGTAAATGGAGGCACCACTGGAAACACTTGAACTGTACGCATTACCTGTTATGCTTCAAGATGTGCAGAGGGTCAGCGCGATATTTGTGTGCTTGCGATGAGGATTTTGGCATCAGCAATACACTTCTTACAACGCCAGCGTTTCATTTGAGAACGTAGAGAACAATGAAAGGCGTGGTCGGGCAAACCCTCACCTAGCCGTGCAATAATGGAAGTCCACATGGACTATTGTCCATCAAAGGTAGAGGGACAGTGGAGAGTTTCATAAGGCTGCAGCACCGAAATAGAAGGGCGGACCCATGGATATGAGAGCCAGCTCAGTCAGGTATGTAATGACATCAGTCTGTGAAGTCTGACGACAGTAATGCATCATCGCAAATCCATAATGAGTGGTCAGTACACTGAAGTAGACGGCACAAAGTGACTCTGGTGCTGGAGTTGTAGATAGCTGATTTAAAACCATTTTTAGGTGCGCGAAAATTAATATCCTGGCCTTCATCTCTCATGATTTATGACTCGACATCTTTCTCAAAGGTCACAAATAATACTTACTTATCACGGAAAGTTCATCCCAAAGCGAATTTCTATGCTTCTTGGGTAAAAGATACCACTCTGACATGCATTGCTATCATTCTGGCAGCTTTTTCAAGCTCAGACTGTTCAGTGTCAACCTACGTCAAACTTTAAACTTTGATACTATAGTTAACTTATTTTTATATGTTACTCGATGTCATGGTGTAGTTATTGGAGCTTTGTCCGATGGCACGGTGCAGTAAATAGAGATTTAAGTCACACCCAGCACCTGAGGCTTTATGATGACGTCTGCCCTTCACTCTGGTAGGAACGACGGGCACCGTGGGGAACCGAACGCTGTGCCTCTGGTGTCCCAGACGCACAGCTGAACCACCGCGCCCTGGCCCGCAGATGACATGATGTGATGATTAGCTTGAAGAACATTACTTTGCTCCACTGCCGCATCCTCCAACGCTCCAACGACAGAAACGTGGCATTTCATTGCAACAGCATCGTGTCATTTTGCATGCGGTGGCAGTGAAACATTTTTGACGCCTCCCAGATTGACATCGACAATAAGCGATTTGACCAATCATCCAACAGCTGCCATCAGCGTCCAGTTCAGTTACCGGTACGCGTCGGACTGCAGGAGGTGCCAGAACGGCCAAATCATATCAAACCCCACTTCACACAGAATTCGGCTTGTTAAACGCTCCGAGGCACACCCAAAGAAATACTAAAATAAGCCGCCTGCTCCCTGCCTCTACCGTTCTGACTCAGTTTATGGCCTGCGCTGTCCACCTCGGCTATCACCTTGCCCCGACAGAGGACTGTCCGGTCCGCCGTGTCCGTTCTCACCTAGAAGCTCGGTGTGACAAGACCGCCGGCGGCGTCGAGTGGGGCGGTGGCGTAGGTCGGGTACGCCCTCTCCGAGCAGTCGCCGTCCTCGCCCGCCGCCGCCATGGACACCTTCACGACCGGGCAAGCGCCATACGGACCGCCGCCCGGACACTCCGTCTCCGTGTCGGCGCTGAGCGCGTACGGCACGCGGAATCGGAACAGCAGCAGCCCCCGCTCGCGGTCGTGGAAGACCTGCGTGCCCGGCGAGCCGGTGAGCAGGTCCTCGAACGTCGGCGTCGGGATGCCGGTGAGGCTGATGCGCACGTCGGTGGCGTCGCGGCCGATGCAGACGCCGAGCCGCTGCTCGACGCCCGCCTCCAGGCCGGTGACTGTGAAGCTGAAGGAGCGTGGCACGCTGGTGTTGAAGTGTAGGATGTAGCCCTCCTCCGAGTTGAGGGCGTAGCTGATCTGGCGCGGCCGCGGCAGACTGTGCGTGGCGCTGCCGTCGTCGCGCGTCACGAAGGTGACTGGGCTGGACGCCATGTCGTACCACTCGAGCTTGAACTTGGTGAAGGCAGCCGGGCACACGTACAGGTTCCAGTTGGGCACGGGCGCGCAGCGGGCGTTCAGATGCACGGCGTACGGCTTCACCACGGTCGCGCCGGCGTAGGTCGTGAGTGAGCCGTCGATGTCCCGAAAGACGGAGTGGATGTTCCCCGCCAGGTCGGCAAAGCCCTGGCCCTCGCTGGCGTCGTAGACGCGGTTGCCGTCGGCGGGATCGGCGAAGTCGAACGTCACGCCGGCGACGCGGTTGGCCGGCGAGGTGTACCAGCGCAAAGCGCGGCGGAGACCGATCGCGCCCGACGGCCGCACCGCGTTGGTCGCGAACCGATGGAAGCTGACGTCCTCCAGCGAGACGGGGCCGTCGAGGAAAATGGCGCCGATGATGGGCAGCGCGCGGTTGGCGCCACCCATGCGAATCTGGCGATCCCACCAGACGGTCGTGCCGTTCGCTAGCGGAATCCAGCCCTCCGGCTTACCCTTGTTGGCCGTCTCGCCCACGAGGCGCGAGCGCACCAGCCGCTTGGAACCGGGCGCCGAGCTTGCGAACACCACGCCCTCCACGGTCTCAGCGATGCTGAAATCCTCGGCTACCAGGCTGGCGCCGCGCAGCCACGCCGACTTGTAGTTCTTGTAGCCGTTGTAGCCGCGCAGTGTGACGGTCACCGGTGACGAGGTCGGGTCGAGCGGGTCCTCGCGCGGGTCGTACGCGAACCTGCCGCCGACGCCGCCGTTCGTCTTCAGCAGGTCGTCGAGTCGCAGGCCGTAGTCGTTGTTGGAGTGCGCTACGTTGTCGACGAAGGGCGCGAGCGGCGTGCGCAGCGCCTGGCCGGCCACCATGTCGCTGACGTCGGCCGACGGCCCGATCGGTCGCAGCGGGAACGTGTACCAGATGCCGTACGCATCGGACCCGGCTGCCACGTTGCCTTCCATGGTGGTCAGCGGGTTGGTGATCCAGAACGTCGCCGCCATGCGCTGGTCGGTCGGGGTGATGCTCGTGCGCCGCGTACTCAGGCCCAGGTTGCCGCGGAGTACCGTGTTCTGTTCGGCACCGTCTTCCAGGAAGAAGCAGTGGCCGTAGTGGTCGAAGGCGACGTTGTCCTCCACCAGCAGGCCGCTGGTGCCGTGAACGGTCACACAGCGTGCGAACGTATGATGGATGGCGTTGGAACGCACGTACGGTGGCAAGGCCTGCGCGCTGACGTCGCCACACATGTGGAAGTGGATGGGGTAGGCGCCAAGCACCGAGTTCTGTCCCATGTGGAACACCTCCGCGTTGGCGATGTGGGCCGCCTGGAAGCCGGCCAGCACCTTGACGTGGCCGCCGAACGTGTCGAAGCTGAAGTCGTCACAGTTGTTGTCGCCGTAGCAGGCGTCCTCCATGCGGCCGTGGATCCTAACGTTGCGGTTGAGAAGCGCGACTTCGGCGGCCATGCGCACACCGTCGGTGGTCTCGCCCCAGTGCGTGAACTCCGCCGGACTCTCGATGCTGATCTGGTCGGCGGCGCAGTCGGCGCACGGCTGCAGCACGAACTCCTCCGCCTGCCGCCAGTCGTAGTCCGTGGACGTGACGACGATCGTGTCGCCCGCGCTCCAGTCACTGACGTCGTCCTCCAGACTGAGCGTCATCGTCCTCGGCGGGATCGTGCCAGGGGCGTACGAGAGCACGTCAGCCGTGGATGGCCAGCCGTCCTCCAGCTCTGTCTCCGAGTAGACGACGAACTCGGCGGTGCCGATGGTGCGCGTGAGACGAGATGTAACTGAGAAGCCGTCCTGCTCGTGGCCCACCTCCTCGACGCTGTTCTCCGGGTGACCCACGTGGCAGATAGCCGCCCATGCCACCGCCTGGCCGTCGGTGAAGCCACTGATGGCGCTGTCCGCCTCGCCGTTGAAGCAGGCGGCGCTGAGCGCGTCCGCCATCGCCGTCACATCCTCGCCGTCCGAGAACGACACCTGCCGCTGCAGGACTAGCAGGATCACGCTGTCCGTCTTGGCGGCCAGCGCCTGGAAATCAGCCACTCGGTGCAGCAGGCCGAGGAAGCCAATCACCTGGCCGCCCTCGTCGAACTCGTACGCCAGGAAGCCGCGGTGGCGGCTGTTGTGCCACTCTGACTGTTGTTGGTCGAATATCGGGCTGCCGACCACAGCCTCTCGCGTGGTCTTGGGCAGGGTGGCGGTGAGGCGGCTCCAGGCGCGTCGCGGCGCGCCGTGCACCTCCAGCCGGCCACCATCCGCCACCACCAGTGCCTTGACGTGGCGCGAGCCGCCGGCCTCCACGCCGTCCGAGTCACCCTTCCTGCCGAGCAGCTCCAGCTCCGCCTGCCCCGCGAACGGACAGTCCTCGGAGCCGACCCAGAGCTCGCCGTGCACCATCACGGTGCCGGCGGCGAGCTTGGAGAGCGTCACGCTCGGGTCGAACACCAGCCGGCCGCCGGCGGCCACCGTCAGGTCGGCCAGCTCGGCCGTCGCCGCGTCCAGCAGCACGGCGTCACTAACGACCACCGAGGCACCGTCGGCCGGCAGCACGCCGCCCGGCCAGCCGGACGCGTCGCTGGCGCGGCGCAGCGCGGCGTCCTCGTGCGGACAGCTGGCCTGGCCGGGCGCCAGCAGCGCCGCCAGAGCCACCAGCGACAGCAGAACGGGACGCATGCTGAGCCCGAACCTCCGCCTCTCGAGGCCGTTGTGGGGTGGAGGCGGCCGACATGGGATTATATAGGCTGCCACCTAGGTGCCTGGCACCGGCGCCGGCAGATGGTGGCGCCGTGACACGGTGCGCGCGTGAATAGGGGCAGCTGCTGGGTCTTGGGGTGCAATGTCAGCCGACAGGCCACCTGTCCGGACCATTGTTTCTGTAGCGATCGAAAGACGGTGGTGGCGCGGCCTGTTATCAGGCACCCGTTTCAGGAAAAACCCCTGAAAGCTCTGAAAGATGTTGAGTCGAGGTGTGTGTGCTGCCGTCAGGTGTGACGACCGACAACCCCAAGGAATTGCGCCGAGTCACCAACAGGGAGCGGGATGCGTGTGTTCTGCACTGAAAGGATTTCCGAACGTCGTGAGGCGCCTAGTCAGCATGGCAGCTCTAGCCTAGTCACCCGGGCAGCATGTGCGAGATGAAACAACGCAAGATTAGGGTATTTATGCACATATTGCCACTGGCCAGTCGACAGCACCATGTTTTTGTTTCTAAAAGGCGTGTACAAAACGTGACTGAGCCCGAATCCAGAATGAGGGAGACAGGAGACAGGAGACTCCTCGCTTTTTGCAGGTTTTCCAAAAATTAGACAGCAGGTCGTTGAAATTTCTGGCTTCAAAATTTAAGAATTTAGGGCACATGGCTTGCGCACTTACGGTTTCGGGGCCCAGCATAGGTGTGAACATCCATCGACATTTGATTATCATGCCAAGATGGTCACCTTCCTGGAATTACATTATCTGCTGCCATGCCATTTGTGTATTGTTTAGGGATCATGACGGGCATCGAAATACCTCTTTTAAGAAGCGCTGGTGACGGCGTTGGCCATATTAGCGTCCAGAGGCAATGGCGTGGCCGGGAATCGTGGCAGGTTTAGCGGCCTAAGCTAAGCTTATCAGTTCCGAAAAACAGTGAGATAATAACCAGAGTAACTGGG
This sequence comes from Pollicipes pollicipes, assembly GCF_011947565.3. NCBI lineage: Eukaryota > Metazoa > Arthropoda > Thecostraca > Pollicipedomorpha > Pollicipedidae > Pollicipes > Pollicipes pollicipes. The sequence continues at coordinate 33,101,905 of NW_023596420.1, forward strand.
TCCAAGCCATTGTACCATTCCGTTCCCAGAGCCTAATCCCGAGAACGAATGTAGTGTCATCCGTGACACCACAGTGCCTCGTCCGCCCAGTGTCGATCATGCCGCAGACTGTCGGCATCGGCAGCTTAGGAAGGTGCTTATCGACAGTGAGCCGATGGCGGAGAACTCAGTGGTGACTGTGATGTTGTACTTCGGAAGGCTCAACGGCAAACCATGGAAATGCGATGGCATGACAAGAGAAAACGTATTCCTACACGATTTATCTTATTAGGGTGGTGCGGTATAAGGACCGCCCCTCGTGGCGTGGCGCCCTGCCATTGGTCGGTGTAGGACGTGCGGTCCGTGGCCGGTCAGCTGATACTCTCGAGTACAGTCTGTACCGAGGGCCGATCAATAACGGGTGACCGCAGCATCGGCTTCCTTCTTGTCGATAATAAGCGTGTGAACAAATTGTTGGCGGAGGTGTGCAGAACCAGCAGGTCGACTGCGTAGAATATAATGGCGAGAAGGATGATGTTCACACACACACACGCATGCACACACACGCACTCTCACACGCACGCACGCACATACGCATGCACGCACACGCGCACACGTACACGTACACGCACACACACACACACACACACACACACACACACACACACACACACACATAACCCCCCACAAACACACATACACACACACACACACACACACACACACACACACACACACACACACACACACACACACACACACACACACACACACACACACACACACACACACACACACACACACACACACACACACACACACACACACACACACACACACACACACACACACACACACACACACACACACACACACACACACACACACCTAAATTACAGTCTTAAATGCTTCCTTTATGGGTGGAATTGCTTTGCATCCTCATTTTGGAACAAACCATGCAAAAGAATCAGAGCTTGCTGTACTGCCATCGTTCTAAGAGCAACGAAAATCACATTTTTACCCCGGAAAGGCCATTGTCTAAGCCCTAACATACGATTTCAACCCCGGATGCACGACAACCGCATTTCAGCGACGCCCGTCCGTGGAGCTCCCCAAACTCCAAACATATCGCAGAAACAAAAGACACTCTACCCTCTTCTGCGTGATGACTTTTAGAACGACTGGTGTATTTCCCTGCCACTGTTAATTTGTGTGATCACCGTCACGCTGTTATCGCCAGTACTGCCTTCAAAAGCAGCGGCACTGTCGCGACGATGCAGTTGTCGACGCGTCGGCGTCTTCTCGTAAAATGATGTCATTTGTAGCGGCTTGGCCTGATCGGCCTTACGAATGATTTAAAGACACCTGTGCGATTACCTGTTGTTGCCTTGCCGTCATGTTTTGTCATTTGTGGCTGGAAATGTTTTACACTTGAAGATATTGAAGTAAGCATCAGATATGACGAAATAAGGTCACTTCTAATTATTGGTTCACTTTTTAAGTGGACAGACTGCTCTAAACGGCATAATTATTTGTTTAGTAAAGATGTTACTCAAGGCGTCATGGCTTGATTATGTCACCGTACCTTGCACAATATTGATTGAGAGCCAACTGGCTGGCGTTATATCTGAAAATCGAGCTTACGAACACCAGATATAAGCGTCTCGACAATTACATTTTTTTGGCCTTGATCGCCGCTTGGCTTATGGAATGGCAGGATTATAATGATGTTCTATGACCAGACTTGTGTTCGACTCAGTTTTGGTATTCGTCTGAGGACTGTCCCACAGATTTTACGATCTCATTCAGCACACGAGTCATAGCCCTTTCAAATATTTTGAATCGACTCAGTTCAGACCCATTGCTTGCGTTCAGTCATTTGGCTCATGTCTCACACAGCTTGCAAATCAAAAGATGCGATTCAGTTCGGGCTCGTTAATGTATATAAATAAATAAATATCCACACATATGCATATATAGACATACATACATATATATATACATATATACATATATATATATATATATATATATATATATATATATATGGGGTCATGAATGTCAAGATGACTTCAAAATACTCTCCCCGATATACCTTTCCCCATTTTCGCGGGCGTGTAACTCAAAAGCTAGGGGGGCTTCGGAATAATAAAGCGCAGGATTGTGAACAGCACCGAAAGGTCTTCAAGGCGGCTATTTCAGTTCAAAACCCCTTATGAAAGTGGAACGCTCCCTTTAATGACGTCTCGCTCCCTGATGTAACAGACCTTCATCGTGGGCACATTCGGTGGAATGTGAACGGGAACGGACCGAGCACGACGGCTGAGCAGGCGGGCACGGAACAAGCACGGCAGTGCGTTGATGGTCACGGACCGAGCATGGCAGTGACGTCGCCGGGGGGGGAGATGCTCGAGGGACTTTAACCCTCCCGTTAGGCTCAAGCTCAGTTTTTATCACGACATCTCGGAGCGATATTCCGGATCCTGGCGATCAGGAAAACTTTTTTGGTTTTGACCATGTACACTACCACGGGCAGCGACATGTACAACCAATAAGCCACAATTTAATAACAATACTTGTGGATAGCCGCGTAAACATGTACCTTATCCAATGCACAGCTGGAAATATTGTTCAAGGCATCGGTGCAAGTCAATAACAGTGCAAACAACATTACACAGACAGCCCCCGAGAGGAGAGGATAGCGAGGCGTGGTTCTGAGGGAAGCAGAAAAATAAAAAGAACCAGAGGAGAAACAGGAGAAGAGCGAAAGAATGGCATGGGGATGGCAAGGCGAACGAAAGGAGATATATACAGGCGGAGAGACCGGGGGTTTTCGCAGATGATTTCTTCAAGGTAGAAGCTGGCTGGAGAACGACGTCTTTCCGCATTAGTAGAAACATCTAAACGCACACTGCATGCAATGACGAACGCAGAACTGGAACGCTTGCCAGTGGGGCGAGTGGCGAGGGCTGGAAGACTGAGCGGGATGCGGAGGGAGTGAGACGGAGAAAATGGGGACATAAGGAGAACGACAGGCGGAGAATCCCGGTCTAGTCAGACAGATCGATTTTTAACGGCAATGAGAACATCTGTGAAACAAAAAAACAAGCAGGACGCAAATGTGCCGAGGAAAACGCCATGTTCAGCACTCTGTGGCAAAAGCAGCACTAGTTTTTAACATATGCATTGCGCACATATGAAGCGCAAAGACGTTATCCCAAGTGCTGTAACTGGTTTCAGGGGTAAAGCCCGTCGCTGGGCAGACGTTTCAGGCTCATGGCATTTATTAAAACAACGGCTGCAGGCTAGCGTAGGAATGTGTAACTAAGCTCACCGCGAATCTGCATGCTTTATGCACGCTTCATTGGTCTGAGACAATGACACGGAGTCAGTATTTGACGGCGGTAAATATTGTTAATAATAGCAGGAATTGAACAAACAATACTTGGACATGGTTAGATAAAATTGTGAGTTTTGCCTTCCGTAGCATGCACCGTCCTCACGCAGTGCAAGCTGAACGAGCTATGAGGGACGAACAATGGCGAGCTGTTGGCTCCATCCCGCATCACGTATGGCTTAGAAACGTTCACAATCCGCGATCGGTATGATTCTCACGTCACATCCCGGAGAATTTTGGTACGCCATGTTTTCTCGGTTCGTACGGGACCGTTTGTTACGTGACTTAAGAAACCGACGAAAATGAAACGCGAACAGGCTGAAATAAAACAGGTTATGAAACAAAACGTGGAGCATTTTATTATAACCCTTCGAGCACAAATATCATTTTTGGTTGGGTGACTGCAGCATTGCAAAGCAAACAAAGGGCGTCCACAAAAAGCTGGCTGGCGCAGATTGATTTGGTGACTTTTTCTAGGTGGAAGGTGCGGTGCGCTTCCGTTAAGTCCCCAGACGACTGAACTTTACACAAAACGAATGTGTTCAGTAGACCGTCCGCGGCGGAACTCCCTGACAGTTCGAATGTAGCACCACTACAACAGCGGGACCGAGCCGAGCGGATGTCGAGCATGTTGTTGGTGTCGTCACGCTGTTGCACTGCAGACGCTTCCAGCTTGATGTTCGTTCGCCGCATGCAGTGCCGTGACGAAGTCCTCACGGTCAGCAATACGAAAATTGTAGCGCGCTTTTCCGCCATATCCCCGATGCATCGTGATGGTGGCATGAGTTACCATCAGTGGCACGGGCGGAACAAACGCACCTGACTGTGAGTCACTAGTGACACTACGTCCCACAGATGGTACCCGTTCGTGCGGCATACTCATGCATCTTAGTGAAGGATGCGGTACCACTGTGTTAGATGATCTTTATTCATGTCATTGTTCAGTCCTCTGTACACGTATATACAGTCACCGCACAAACAGCAATCAATGTCTCAGTGCATGACCATCTATTCTGCCTCCTAGTGGGTCATCGTGTCTTTCACACTCAAGTTTTACAAAAAGTACAAATACTCACAAATGTGTCGAAGCCCTCAGGCTCTGGTCAGTCTTTTGACTGCTTTAGCTAACTTAAATATCGTGGGCTATATATTTTCAACTCGACGAAAGTACAGCTATCCTCACACGGCGGGTCAAGTAGCGTTGACAATGGGCCGACCCCGTCACCGTTCCCCACAGCCATTCACGGAGACGTCAACGACTGCAAGCACGATGCTCGCTGACATGTCATACTCATTATTTTTCCACGAGCATTGTCAGCTGATGCACCAGAGTTATAAGTTGATCCGTTGAGGCTGTGTTTAGCCCGGGTCCTACATGACTGTGTATCAGGCCATGTCGGTTCAGCTGGCATGAAGCACAGCCAACACTCAGTTGTCGCTTGCTTCACAACCACGGCTGACGTCCCACGAATATGGGAGCGCCATAAATGACTTGACCCACCCCATCCGCGCCCTTTTGACCGACCGGTTCGGCGATGAGCATCCACTACGAAAATCCGTGACAAAAAGAGCTACAAATAAGTCGTGAACTCTATCTAATTTCCCGAGACAAGCTTCAAGGACACGAACATACAGATGTGTTCGCAATTACACGGCACTTGGTTACGCTCACAGCTTCCTGTTACCTTCACAGAATGCTCCGGGAACATCCACAGTTGCCACCTCCGTTGTGGCTCTCACTCTGCAGACCGAACATAGGCCAGCATCCCTCACACCCCGTGGCAAAGGATGGTCGCGCATCTCCCTTTGACACCTCACGTTGCCGCCCGCAACTCAGATCTCGCCGCACAGTCGTACCGTCAACGCACGCGCCGCCGTCCACGCGGTAGACACCGCCAGCCGCTCCGCATCACCAGACAGCACTGTTGTAGCGGCTCTCCTGGCCGCGCTGGGTCACTAGGCCTCCTCTCCCCGCACCAACACACGCGTCACACCGAGACCTCCTCCTCGCTGTTCTCCTCGGGCAGCGGCCGCTCCTCTTCACTGTCGCTCTCCTCGTCGAAGAGCGGTCCAAGCGGCAGATCGCCGTCGGCGGCGTCCAGCGGCGCCACGGACAGCTCCGGCGCCATGAACTGCACCTGCTCCTCGGGGAAGCGGTGCTGCAGCAGCACGTGGCGCGCCGACGCGGCCGGCAGCAGGTCGCCGATGAACCCGAACCAGTAGATCACCATGCCCGGTCCGAACCTGCCGGACAGAGGACGCCTCACCTGAGGAGTGGCCTGCTCTGCTCACAATCACGAGGCTGTGGGCTGCGGCCTTCATGCTGCCGGCGTTTCGCTCTCGCTCCGATATCATCGGCATAGAAGACTGTGGCGCCAGCGAATGTTACGGTCCAGCCCGTGGTAAACTGAGGGACGAGTGGCGGCACGACTTTGATATAGGCTGGGCATGTAGGCCGTCGCACGTGACGCGCTGATCACGCTGTCGCACGTGACGACGGGATGCCAGATGGGTCTGGAAAGAGGACTGATCGCTGGCAGTTCGAACGAGTATATGTTCTAACTAAAAGCCGATCACATACCAGGCAGGTTCACACGCACCTGAATCAAAGCTACATCATAACAGCAATGTAGTCTGCGCAGCGTTCGAATGTACCTCCGGCAAGGTCATGAGCACAAGATCATGCAAGCGGTCATGACCACAATACAGGATCATGGACATTGCATAACACTAGTTACCTGCTCCAGTACTTCTCGTACTGGTCCCGCATGTAGGCCTCGTGGGTCTCGTCGTCACCGAACGAGGCCTTGCTTTCGATCCAGTTCACTATGCATCCCGACACCGCTGTAACGGATAGATGGTCGTTATAACGATGGTCAAGTGCTGTTCTCTTTCCTCGTGGCTTACCGTGCAATTTGAAAGACGTGCTCCTCGGAGTCTGTATCTTTGGCATGTTTTACTATTTTTCTCGTTTATATTAGTCCTTTATCGTTTTGAGGATTTTACGACTTTGACATCGCTCATTATTTCCTGGAGACATAAAGATAAGAACAGCACTTTGTTCGTCGGGTACAGCCATGTGGGCGTCTAATAGGTGGGTCTTAATCAAAGATCGTACCACTTCAGTTTACGGCGTCACGTGTCATCATGCGCGCAGAAGAGGTCTGCTGGCAGAGGAAGAAATGACCTTCTCAATGGAACGTCTAATAACCTACGTAGCCTTAACCCAGACTCATTCTGGAAGAACCGAAGTTTCTGAAAAATCCTGTTCATGCCTCAGGGAGAGCTGATAAGTCGCAGGAGTAATTTACTGCACTGAACGGGGTGGCACGTCTAATGAGATCGACGCCACCGGAAAGAAGTGTTTTAGTACACTACGAATGTAAAATGCTACAGCGCATGTTGCGTTGTTGCATTTTATCAGGAATCATATCACATCTCTCCTTTTGACACGCATTTGTTCTTTACTCTAGCAGAGGTCTCCAACATTTCGTTTTTAGCCTCAATGAGAGGCAATCGCAGCACAAAAGTCACCTTAAGTGTGGAAGCACATAATGCCACGGCGTTACATGTCTAAGTTGGAAACTTCTCCGACTTTTGGCGCTACGGTTAGCGAGTTTCCCATTGTATAAAGCAGAAGCGGAACAGGACAGGCGAGCACCGCACCGTACGCAGAGAGCAGTCAGGGCAGGGCAGGGAAAACGGGACAGAACAGGTCACGTCAGAACAAACCGGACCAGGACTAAGTGGGTCACAGCCAGCATTGACAGATAAAGTGGGCGCACGAGCAGAATAGGGACATCTAGGACTGGACGGAGACAAACACCGCCAGCATAGTAATGACATGGCAGAGCATCGCAAAACGAAAGAGACAGAGATCAGTCCAAACAATACGGACTGTCCTGTCCTCTCCAATCTGAGGACTGGACCGGCCAACCTGGTCTGACCTGAGCAGAACAGACCAAACCTGACCAGACAAGACCAGACATAGCGTGGCGTGGCGTGGCGTGGCGTGGCGTGGCGTGGCGTGCCACGCGTGGCGTGGCGTGGCGTGGCGTGGCGTGGCGTGGCGTGGCGTGGCGTGGCGTGGCGTGGCGCGGCGCGGCGCGGCGCGGCGCGGCGCGGCGCGGCGCGGCGCGGCGTGGCGCGGCGTGGCGTGGCGCGGCGTGGCGCGGCGTGGCGCGGCGTGGCGCGGCGCGGCGCGGCGCGGCGCGGCGTGGCGTGTACCGGCGAGCAGCAGGGTAGGGCAAGGCAGGACAGGGCAAAGCAGGGCAGGGCAGGGGTGGAACAGAACAACGCAGACCAAACATGATAGGGCAATACAAGACAACAGTACAAAACAGGATATGGCAAAGCAAAACACGACAATATCAGCATGTGGTCCGTCCTTATCCAGACACATCCCCGTCCGTCCCGTCCCGTCCCGTTTTTGTTTTGGTTTGTTTTGTTTTGTTCTGTTTGCTTTGTATTTCACCAGTTGTTCGCCTGCGCTGCGGCTCGTGTGCTTACACTTGGTCTGAACAGCTCCGGGGGCCACTCTGCCCTCAGTGAGAAGAGCCCGGGCCCAGTCTCCGGGCCAGACCTACCGATCGGCACGTCCAGCAGCACGTCGGGGGTCTTGTCGTGGCCCCGGCGCCGAAGGTCGTCTTCGTCAAGAAACGGGATCTTCAGAGAGATGAGCTTCTTCTTCAGTCGCATCTCGTACTCCAGACCGACCGTGCTGGAAGCGCGAAGCGTCGTGAGGCGTTGGCGGCCGGGCGATCTGCGCTGGCGCGCGTAGTGCAAGGATTTGTGTCCCCTAATGACCAGCTACACATAACTTGGAAATAAGATAACCGGATTACAGGTGAGAAGCTGTTTTGCTATCACTCCAGTAACATAAAAGTAGAAGACACAAAGTGACGGGACATAGCCATACGTCAACCGAGTGGTAACGAATGGGACGAAATTGACTAGTCCATGAGAAAAAGGGCACTACTAATACATTTCCTATTTCAAGACCTCCACATCGGAAGACTAGCCTCGACACATCCTGCTTGCCTTTACACGTGCTAAGTGAATCAAGGACACTGTTCTCGACAATGCATCCCGCGAAATACGCTCAATTTCTTCCCCACAAAGCGCAGTTAGGACGGCCTCCGGAACATCCGCGTCTTAAGGCACGCGTCTTCCCGGACCGCGCTCTGAAGATTTCATCCCAGCAAACCACCCGCTGGACAAAATCCGGCTCCGCAGGCCCCCTCTAATCTTCTGACACCCTGCATACTATTCGCCACGTCACGGGTCCACGCGCGCCGACATCCGAGAGGACCCCCTCTCCCCGCAGCGGCCACAGCCACATCGCAGCACCGCTCCAGGCCGGTGGGGCCGTCACCGCCCGCCGCGGCGCCCAGCCGGCGGCACTCACTGCTTGACGAGCTCAGCCAGCGGGCCGTAGCCGATGTCGCCGGTTAGGGGACCCCCTCTCCCCACAGCAGCCACGGCTACATCGCGGCACCGCTCCAGGCGGCGCGGGACCATCACCGCCCAGCCGGCGGCACTCACTGCTTGACGAGCTCGGCCAGCGGGCCGTAGCCGTTGTCGCGCAGCACACACAGCCGCAGCTCGGCGGCCACGCGCGGCTCGGCCAGCAGGCCCGGCTCGCGCACCAGCTGCGCCAGCCGCTGCCGCTTGCCGCGGTCCGACATGCGCCGGTACGCTGCGTCCGTGTCGTTGGCGTAGCAGTTGAGGATGAACTTGGCGAGCAGGGCGGGCGCCACCTGCAGGCGCGTGGCCATGCGCAGCAGCACGCCCGCCGACTCGCCGGCGTCCAGCGCGTCCAGGAACCTGCAGCAGCGGAGGGGCAGCGTTACAGGTGAACCTTTGGCATCTGGAGCGGGTGCACGCTGGCTGTTCGGATGCCTCCGACTACAAACGCCTCCAAAAGGAGATTTCGAAGTGACAACAACACAGCGTTACAGATGTTTTAGGGACACAGTGAGTGCCATCTGTGTGAAAGATATCGTACCTTTTCACCAAACAACATATCACATAGATAAGAATTGCACATAGAGAGACGTAGATTTGTTTTGCTGCCACAGCTGACCCGGACACTGCAGGTGTACTATCATTGCAGCTGCTTCGAGCGTATCTGAGTGGAGATCATATAAACTTGAAGCATTAACCTCTTATGACATTTGGATGGGCCTGGTCTGATGAGTGTGGTATCTCATGATTAGTTTGAGAGAGAGAGAGAGAGAGTAGTAGTGAAAGAGTGGACTATGGCGAATAACTGGAATGTCATTAGCACCCCAATGTGGCCAGATGAATGCTGCGGAAAAACTTCCGTTATGCACGACTTCCATAGTTTCCCAGTTGTTACCGTTAGTTATTTCATTGAAGGCATGTCCACGTGGTGGTTGTGCTGTGCCTAGTCATACAAGACAACAACAACAAAACACGCACACGGTGCACAGAGATGCATATACGCGCACAGGTGAAACCAGCTTCCGCCAGTGAGTCAGCGATTCAAAACAGTCAAGAGTGCCCGCCGTGAGGGCACACGGACGGCCGCCGTCCGTGGCGGCGGCGCGGCACGGACAATGACGCTGGGTGGCGGTCAGTCGGACGCGCAGGAGATGCAGCAAGCCGACGCCGCCCAAAAAAGCGCGGGTTTGACGTTGGGAAGACTCGGCGCGCGTCACGAAGACAACACGCAGTGCACTGAGGTATTCGGGGGCGTGCAGTGCCCTGTGCACATTCAAGCAGTCCCGGTGGTGCACAAAATCCGCGACGCTACGCCAGCCGAGCGCTTCCAGAACGGGTGAAATGTGATCGCTGCAGTGGACACCATTCACTGGTCTGGCTGCGAAGTACATGCTCTTTTCATCCTGTTTAGGTGATGCTCGGTCGCTCCATCCCAGATGGATAGGCAGTGGAGGATGTGGGGAATACGTGAATTTGGACAAGGAGCTTCAGAACCTCCGGCGTGAACTGGTGTCGAATTTTGAACAGGGATACGAGGATTGCATTACAGCGTCGAACGAGAGAGGAGATGTGGGTTTCTTAGGTGAGGTGGTGGTAGAGGAGTACACCCAGCATCTTCACTGAACATGATAGATGAATTCTGTGCCAGAGATGGCAATGTGGAAGTTGCCAGTTTTTGTGACGGAGGGTTTGGTGTGTAATCGGGCGTGTCGCGCCCTCCCGCTGGCTGCAGTCCAAACTGCCCGAGGCAGTTCCAGAAGTCTCGCCGCCCCGTCAGCAAATCGCTGCACAGGTAAGGGTGTCGCGCAAAAGTGATCACTTCGTCCACTCTGTTACGGCGCCGCTAGTATACGTGGCGCGCCTCTGCGGTATAGCAGCGCTTCCAGGCCTTGCGGGTGCAGTCGCGCTCCTCCATAGTGCTTCATGCTTGAGCCATGCCTCAGATACACACAGGATGTCCGTGTGGTGTTTCTGCAGGACCTGGTTGAATTCGTCCAGTCGGCGTGTTAGCGACCGGGTATTGCTATAACCAGTATTGTAGTGGTGTTGACTGGCGGGCTCAGCCGCGCCGCGATTAAAGAGGGGTATTAGCTCTGTGGCATACAGGTCACAAAAGCCTGACATTTGGGTTAATGCTGATTCATGTGATAAAGTGTTCGCGAATATCAGATCAACATATGCAAATTAAGCTCAAAGGTTCAGCCTTACGGAGTGACACACCTCCACTTTGATGTAAATATCTCAAACCCAACGCACAAACATCACAGTACAAGCACAAAGGTTATACAGAAAACACAACACAAACAACATTTATGGCAAGGGCTAACCAAGAACATCCCCATTGCGCGCACCGCACGCCACATCCAGCTACGCGCTTTGCCCCCTCCCCCAGCACGTACTGTTTGTAATACTTCGCGATGATGTGCGGCTTGTTGTGCTGATAGATGGTGCGCTTGGTGTGGCGCACGTACTCGTGGCAGGCGATGCTGCCCAGCGTGTCGCGCTGCACGCCGGGGAACGTCAGCTCGCGGGTGTCCAGCGGGAAGCTGAGCCGCGAGATGCAGCGCACCACCGCGTTGTACTGCTGGCGCTCCATGGCCGCCAGCTGACGTCACACCCGTGCGGAACAATGTCAGGTCCCGGCCAGGCCCTGCCGCCACAAGGACGTCGGTGAAGCTGGAGGACTGAAAGATGTGCTGTATCCACTTAAACAGTGAAATTGTGGTCTTCTTCCTGTCAATTAATGACATCAATTATTTGCTCTGATATTGCAGTCTTCCATTATACATTGTGCCCCACAGCATAGGCATAGGAACAGGGGACTTTGTGGAACCATGCACCACCTTTTTCCAAGAGCAAGAAGTGATGCATCCTACCTACCAGAGACTAAACTCCAAAATTATGTTCAGGTACAGGTCAAACACACACCAATGATCTAATTCTGAATTAGTTCATTTTGATAACCACCTTGATGAGATGTTGCAATTCCTATAGATAAGACAAACCAGAAACCACATTTTCATCTAATGCTGGGCCTTGGTAAGGCATGTTGTTTTCATGCCTAAGAAACATTTTCACATCCCTGGACAGAGAAACAGGCACACTGCATGAAAGTCATGGCAACCCCATAGCCTATAATTCTTATGGCATCTTGATTTTTGCCAGTCATGTGCTCTGAAATCTGCCACATTCCTGGAGTCTTGTATTTGTAAGTTACTTGGCAGATTAGCATCAGATACTCAAAACATCATTTTCATATACTTAATGCCAAAGCCTTATGGTGCAGTCAGCAGAAAACAAATGCAAGAGTGGCGTTACATGCATACTCACAATGTGCTTCATTTGTATGGTTTACCCAAAAAGAAATTACTGAACTATAATGTTCACCTTATTCTGCACAAAGCAAAGCTCAAATTTGTGACTTACCCCAACCTGCTTCACTAACACAGCATGAGGGATGACTGCATTATGCACGCATATACCATGGTAAGGACCGTGACATTTATTCACATAACACTGAAGCACACACCCATGGTGAGATGACAATATTCATGATGGCCACATCATATATTTCATTAATCCCACAATTTACAGCAAATCACATAATAGCCCATTTTTATTTATTGCATTGGGGTATCCTGGTACTGTATCTTCCTCACCAATCAGGCACTTACAGTGTCAAGTGCCTGACATGAAACTTTGAATGAGTTGCACATGACCATTGTTTGTCATCATTGTTATGCTATATCCAGCTTGACCTGTGCAGGAGACCAAAAGACACAGTAATATCAGTGCCAATGTAAAAGACGTGTCATCTTTATCAAATTTTAAGACCTGGAACGGTTAAGCTGTCATGCACCTACCGAATGCCGCGAGGGTGACGTTTGATTTTCCCGCTTTTTGCCGCCGCTGTTTGTGACCATTGACTGGGTGCCCACACGAGACAATTATTACGGCAAGCACTCGCACGACATGGCAAATATTTGTGAATCGCCGGCTGGCAGTTCGTTTGGAACGAAACTTGGCGTTGTAAAATGCCTTAGATGCCACGACCTCACCACATTCACAAGATTTCAACCCTCGACAACTCCTGCATGTCCTTCGCATCGTCCACAAACGGCAATGTAACACTAGCGCCACATTAGTAGAAATTTAGGGGAGTAAAATAAGCGTGTTCTTAACAGACGCACACCGCAAAAATTCGTCTAAAAGTCGAAGTTTGATTGGGTAAGTTAAAGATCAAATTTAGGATTTGTTGAAAAACTGTTTTTCTAGCAGCTCATACTTACGTTGAGCATTTGTTAGATTTGCTAGCAAAATATGTTTCAAGATATTCTCTGCAAATGTCAACAGTATTGCGCTTGGCGAGTGGGTGGTGGGGTGACGTGTGGCGAGGTTGTGGACTTCGGGGGTCGGATTAAATTACCCCTTCCTGAACGGCTTGTTGCCTGCTGGGAAACTATCAAGGTGCCCAGTCCCACGACTGTTACACCAACCTTCTACTTAAGTAAGTATTTAACGTGGCAGTGTATTGTAGGTAGCAGGGTTACCTAATCTTTCCCGAGCCGCGTGGAACAGACGGCGCTGAAAACGGTTGTTGATGTGTCTGTAAACCCAGCCGTCACAAGCTAATGAAGTGTGCAACAGCCTATGGCATCCGCCAGTGTGTGAACCTTGATTTGCATGTACTCGAGACTACAAATTATTTACATTGCGCCGAACATGGCCGGCATAGCAGGGGCGTTCCCGCAACAATTCCACAGTCAGTCTGAGAGCCTTAGTTCGGCATATGGACGCCACCAGTTTTAGCCCATAGATAGCCAATATCTTAAGATGTTTTGGTGATACCATGGTGACCACAGGCAAAAAACATTTCAGTATGTTAAACAACAATTGTTCAAAATTCAGTTGAGTTTGGCCTGGTTTGTTTGCCACGCTCATGCTCCAGGCACAGTGTGTTGACATCATGCAAGCAAAACACACAGTGGGTTGGTTCTTTGCAGATACTCAGTTCCTACTGAAGCAGGCCGTTTTATTTACTAAGCAAAGCTTGTTGCAAGTAGCCCCAACCCAGTCTCAAACCCAAGATGGCCTATTCAGTGATCAGATTGCTGTGTCATCAGGCTTTTTACAAGACAGGACTGTGGAGGCATGTGCACACTGCACGAATACACCTACATGCAGTACCTGCACTGCCATAGCATGGCTGTTCTGGAATGGGTTGGTCCCGTTTTGGCCTGGCGCTCACTACCTTCACTTTTTTAGTTGAGTCAAACAATGGCCCTGCTCTAGCACCCACACCTGGTGCTGCTGGATTATTTAAGAGAGCAGCATCCTTCTCCTGAACCATGGAATTGGTGATCAGGTAGCAGTGAGATGTTGAAAGGAAGTGAATCCTCAAAAAAGTAGGCAGGCAATTCAAGATAATATGCATGATGCATCAATGGGTACCAGACACCCATGTGTGTACCGACCCAGCTTTCAACCCCAACCAGTACAGGCATCAGTAAAACTTAAATATGTCATGCATACATTGGTCTGCTGGGCCATATTGCTTTGTCCCAAATGTTAAATGTCAATGTTGGTATGACTTGCTGATAGATTGATTTTTCCAACTTCGCACTTGCATGACAGGAATCCTTAGACTTGAGAGCAAGCTCTGAGACAGGTTTATAGTTTATGAAATTTGGAGAGAGCAGCAGCTCTCTGCCTCTGGAATGCTACAACATTATCCCTGTGGCATTGCATAGGCAAAACAGATCACAAGTTAATATTTCTTCAACTCGGTAATAAGCTCATCCACCCATCTGTATATGTCTGCTTTATGGGCAAATGTATCTTACCAACTTAACTGACAGCCAGGGTTTGTGGGTTGAAGCCAATAAATGGTTATGATATGTGATGGCTTTGGTTGAAATAGCTGGTATGAACCAGTTCATATGATATTGTTTTGAAATGTTCTTAACATGTTTATTCATGAATGTAAATATTATATTTTGAAATCATTTGTATCCATTTGTATTTATGTGTTGTCTGAAATATTAGCTGCAGAATAAATGAACTCCTCACAGGTAAATGAAAATGGTGATATAGGTAAATAAATATGGTAATAACAGGTTACCTACGATGAGCCCATCTCTGTAGTGTCACTGCCAATATGTCTGGAGACGTCAGAACATTTAACAGTCCCACAAAGCAGGTCCAGAGTGCAAGATAGCATTTGCAATAGCAAATACGGACAGATAGCAGCAAAGATACAGACAACATTGCAACAGATAGCAATGTCATTGCACCAGCAGGTGTAAGGTAGAATGAAGGATGTTGATTTCCTGTCACCAAGTACCTGATTATTGAAACACTGTCTTAGTGAGGGATACAGTTAGCCAGCCCAATACAGACCAGGTAGACAAACAAATGAAAGAAACAAAGCCCAGTTCAGGCATGACATGTTCTGTGATGTATTATTTCTTTGCTGGAAGCTAAGGACACCAATGAATGGTGTGCTTTCAATGATTTAAAGAAAAATCAATCCATTTTATCACAATGCATTAGTCATAGCTGAACCTACATATGATCTTGTTCATAACTGACCACTTTATCAGGACAAAATGGTTTGTCACACACCATTGAAATAGTCCTGAACCACCTGCAGCTTAGCTCCCAAGTTGTGGTGTTGCTTTCAGTGTCCATTCACTTATGCATTGGTGTGGATTCTATATCCTCATGCTACATTTTTACATACATTTCCTTACATTTTAACTCTTGAAAATCCAGGTACTATCTTAAATGACTGAGGCTTACTTTAGCTGGTTGACATGTTGCCATAGCCTTTGCTAGGAAAATGTGTTTGTTTGACAACAGCAGACTGTTGTCTGTTATCAAGCATGTCCATGTGCATAATAGACCTTATTACAAGAATAGAGCAAGGAGCTATCTATTGCTATCTCTAGAACTCACATCATGTCATGTTCTTCCAAATCACCAAATTGGTTCATAAAGGCTCTTCATAAGTCATAGCTAGCATAATAAGAGCATGAAATGAAGCTTTATTCTTGTCTAAATACAAAAGACAGTAAAAATACAGTAGATGTGACCAGGTTTGGAAGGAGGTCTGCCCACCACTTTGTAATTTGTGTGCAATTTGGTGAAACTGGTTCAGTTTCTTGTTCCCCTTGTGTTGTCTCCATGCAGTGTATCATAATTAGATTGTACTCTCAGAATTTGAAGTACTCCAGCCCATCAGTCCTGGCAGTTATATTCACCCAGCGATCTCAATTGAACTTCTGCATGTGCATCATCATATCTGAAGGCTGAAGTTAAGTTGTTTAAGGTCATGGTAGGTCAAGGTGTGAACTCAGGTGAACTTTCATTGCCACTTTAGAAATAAGTCGTGTCATAATCTGAATCAAACCAGATCACCTGGCTGCATCATCTACTCCAGATGTGCTACATAAGGTGACAAAAACGCAGTTTGACCACACCAGGTAGAGTCCAATTGCAGGTCCTGTCCTGACCCTAACCTTTAGCTGTAAAAACTGGTGCAGCTAGAGGCTGTAACTGACATTTGTGTAGCTCCCTGATATTTTTTTTTTTTTACTACATCGAATATGAAATTAGGAACGGGTGACACCAACATACCAGGTGGCACCAGCAATATGCGCCACCGCATGTGGTGAAACTATTGTCGTTGGCCGGTGGCTAATCCCCATCGTGTCACATTGTTTTTCGTGTTGGTCAGGCGGCAGACCTCGAGCTGTTACCACCTGGGTGTGGTAAGCCGGGCCGCTGCTGGTCAGACCGCGTGTTGTAGATTTCACTCACAACCACTCGATTTGGGAGAGGCCACGGCAGAGGTGGGCGCGGTCGATGATGTATTTTTTGTCCTGTTCCCTTGGTGTAATGCATTTCCCTCCATTCAACTGTCTATGTTTTTGGCAGCCGGTGAAAAGGGAGCTCTTGGTCTGTATCATGTTTTTAACAGTTCGTCCCCGTCATTTACTTTGTATGCCCCACTAGCTGTTGTTCAGGAGCAATGGATATATCAATGCAACTTATATATGTATGTATGTATGTACATACCAATGGTAGGTATCAATGCGGAGGTGATACAAAAGGCCATGGCATCACAAAAGAACGAGCAAAACATATGGTAAACTGGCCACGTGGTCAGTGTTCCCAATGACCTATTCATGACAATCACGCTCAGAGCATCGTAAGTTGGCGATGTGAGATTTGGGAAATCTGGCAATGAGAAAGAGTGATGTGATGTTTCGGCAAACGTCAGCGCGTTGTAATTTTTATTCGCCACTGAGCCGACATTCTCGTGCTAACAACTACCAGGTGACGTCAGATTGGGGGTTGCTGTTTAAGACCTAGCTGCAGTTTCCGACGGGTCCGTCGTTATCTGGACGCCCGCACGATATCCCATTATTCCGCACGCAGCCGTCCGCCACGCCATAAAACGCACCGCATTTTAGATACGGCCGGCGCTGCCACGTCAGCGGCGCAGTGTCAGCGACGCAGCCCGGCAGCGTGACAGGCGGGCTCGCTGGCTGAAGGTCTGGGTCGCCCCCTCCCTCGAGCGTGACGTGCCGGCCGCAGGGCCCGGCCGTGACCTGCGGTGACGGGCGGGCGGCGGGCCGCGTCCCAGTGACGCCGTGACGCCGTGACGCCGGACTCTAGCGTCCGACCGGTGACGGCTGGCGGCAGATGTTTATGGCCCCTGACGGGGCGGCGCTGGCCGTCGTGGTCCGCACGCCGGGGACGGGTCGCGGCGCGTCGTGCGCGGTCCGAGTGCAATGGTGGCGACGCGCTGCGACTGTGGCGGGGCCGCTGCTCGCTCCACTGCATTTGGTTACCCTTGTCCGCGCCGAGCCGTGCACAGAGCGGCGGCTGACTTGACAGCGTACGTGCTGTCCTGTGATGATGGTGCTTATGACGTGCGGCAGTTGTGCAGCCGTGGCTGCGATGGTCTGCATTACGTCCTTTCCCGAACGCTGCGTATTCTGCGGGCCTCCTGTGAACCTTCGTCACGCACTGTATATCCACATTCCTGAGCGCGTTCGCTTATCTCGCATCTGTTCCCATTGGCCGTCGGAAGGCACCTAGTCGCGCTGCTCCTTTGCTGGCGCTGTTTGCTCCGCGCTGGAACAGAACTGTCGACACTGAACCCTGAGAGTGAAGGGGCCACGTTCTCGCCGCAACGGTTTTGGGAGTGCAAAGCTAGCGCATTTTGATGCAAGCCAGAGTCAAAATTTTAAGGGCTGGCGTTTTTTTTCCTAGGCCGCTTTTATTTATTCCGGTCGGCTACACGTACGTGATGCCCCGGCTAGAGCGCGGCGTTATGTTTTCACTGTACATTGGTCACGAGTGTCGATGTGCCGGTGTGCACCGCCCCAGCCCCCCCCCCCCCCCCCCCGCCCGATTCTCACGCCGCGGTCCGCCGCCGCCAGGGGTCGTCGCTCGGCCCGCGCCCGCCGGCCATGGCCGCCGCCACCGCCTCCCCGGAGCTCGACCTCGTCACGGACAACGTGACGGCGGCGCCCGCCGACTGGCTCAGCAACAACATCACCTGCAACCAGTACATCCGGCACAACACCACCTTCATGATCTACGGCGGCTACGAGGGCGTGCCGCTCAACCTGGGCGCCAACGTCCTCGGCTGGCTGGTGGGTGAACCGAGCGCGTGCAGGGCCGGAGCGTATGGTGGGTTTAAGATGCCAGACGAGACGAGGGCGGGAGGTGAGGTTGGCGTGGATCGCCGTGCACCGACCCGCGCTGTACCATTTCGGGGCGAAATCGTCCGCGAGCCCAGCTCGCGAAAGGCCCTCGGGATTCATGCGATCGAAAAGTGTCGTCTTGGCGGGAGTATTTTGCCCCCCGATTAACCTATTGAAGGGAATTTCCCATCTGTTTCTTACTTCTCACTTCTTGTTACATCAGACGCGTACGATTTTATTAGCATACCAGTTTGCTCGAAATGCTCCGGAAAAGCCCGGATTTCGATTAGAAGTATCCGACCCTGCGGGAGAAATGTCATTGAGCTCCCGCTCACCACTGTGAATGGGCGCAAATTTGACCCCCCCCCCCCCCTCCCCTACTGATCTCAAGAAGGGCGGGGCCGAATTCAAAAATTCGAATTGCAATCAATGGCGCCGTAGTGTGTGGTCTAAGACCACACAAAAACTTAAGTTGAAGTGTGTGATATCACGGGCTCACAGGCCACGGTCGAATTATTAAAATGTTACTTTGCGACATTTTACCGCTCCCACAACGCAGTTTATTTAGAAGCGTATCTCATGGTATGAAATCATCGTGCCGTGATCAAACGTGCTACAAAGGAAGGTGTCGACTGTTGCGCGCCGCACCTAGAGCCAAGACCTAGAGCCAAGGCTACGTGCCTTGCACATGAGACCTGAAGCCGTGGTCTATGTGTCTATTCCGGTCTATATATTTCCGTCATATTCGAGCCATGTAAACGCGAAATGGGAGAGCTTAGCCGCAATTTAGGGCATCAGGCACGTGAGCGCTTGTTCATAAGCCGTCCCAGGTCATGATCAACTGGATGACCCCGGCGGTGAGTAAGCGGTTGGATCGACTTTTCGCGTTGTTTTCGACGGTGCAGTCCTGCCGACAGCGCAGTCTGGTACCCTCCAACCCCACCGCCAGTCACGTGGTCGTCGGTTTGCTTGTGAAACTGATAAGCGGCCTCAGCCACCCCGTCATCGTGCCGCCGCGGCAGACTTGAGCCCCGCCGCCCGCCGCCGTGTGCGCGGGCCGACCTGGGCTCGGGCAACGTGCTCTGTGATGCATTTCAAGCAGTAACCTAGTCATTGTTCCGGAAAATTGTTTGAAGTCTGGTACAGGCATCCTTCATAGTTGTATGTAGGACACCTTTTCTTGTTTTCATAATTTTGGGTCTTGGGGCCAAAAAATATTGATTGTGCTTTTTGTCAATGACAATTCATGGACAAGATCTATGAATGATGGACAAATTGGTTCACATTTCCTGTTGACAGATATAAAATGCGTTCTTTCGTGCGACTCCCGTGACAGTTTGTCTTCGACTATGCGCTTTTGAAAAATCAGTCAAACACGGCAGCATTGTGACGTGCGTCACGCTTGATCTGTTATGGTAGCATGGTTATTATTTTGGCACAAGGCGTAGTGAGTGACAGCTTCTAACAAATTTGCAACGATATCGAGGCAATTTTGAATTATCGCGAATGTTGGACAGTGGGGCATATTTTACCCCCCCCCCCCCCCCCTCCGCCGGTCCTTGCCGGGTTAAGAGGGTTGCCAACTGGGTAATTCTGCTCCGAAAGAGCTGTTGTGTATGAAAGGTCTTCGATTGGTTTCGACTGCGCGGTCGGGCGCCGCCCAACGAGAGGTCAGCCGAACACCGCTGCGCCGCACCGTATCTCGCTGCAGCTGTGAGCGCTGAGCCAGTACCGGCCGCGTGTCCGGCGCCGGCTGGCCTCGTGTGAGTCTTCGGGGATGGGCTCGCATTTCATCGGGCGGGTTTGTAGATAGCCCGTGCGCGTCTCCAAATGAACCCGATCGCGCCTGTCTCTGCAGAGGGTGCGCGCTTCCGGTGGAGTCGGCTTTCTGTCGAGTTCCGCAATGCTGTCTGAGAGCTTACAGGGGGTCACCACCCACCGTTGCTGTGCAGGGGTGGAGCACTGTGGGTGTTTTCGTAATGGCCCTGATGGTGTGGGCTCAGCATGACGTCACGTGCGTGTTTGACGTGCGGTCCGATCGAATGGACCCGACGACAAAATATAAACGGGACATCATGCCGAGTTTCACCAGACTGACAGAATCTGCTTTTTACTCTTTGTTGAACGATAAACATTCTGAAATTGCGCCGCGTTTTGGAGCGCAAAACAAAAACATAGTACCCACAATGTGAAAATGTCGCTGTTCACGTACTGTACCGCGAACAAAATACAGTTTTCAAACATACATATAGCGTTAGAAATGAAAGACGCGGTTTACCGATAAACATATGACGTGCGTACTAAGCCTCATCTTAGGTTGGTCTTTGGCCTGTCTAGGTGCCAAGTCTGGTCGTGGCCATGTGAGAAACAAGTAAGAAAACAGCGATTAGCGCCGTAGAAATCGACATGAACGAGCGTTGATCGGCCGTTGGTTAACGTCTGATTGCATTAGATCCTGATGTTTATAAGTTCCATAAACATTGTAGGCTATCCCCATCATGTCGCATTCGGCCTGTCATAAATGAGTCATTCTCTGTTCGTAAACTAAGATCGTTGATCGTTAAATTGATGTTGTGGAGGATATATCAAAATGTGACTTTGGAATGGGGCGGCTTTTTGTCGCGACATTTTATGTTGACTTGCTGTTGATCGCAATGCACATTATTGCTTGTCTCCCTCCACAAAACCTTAATACGCGAGAAGGGTGCGACAATTGATGTTTCACTGCTGTTGCTCGCAATGCACATCGCTGCTTGTCTTCTTCCACAAAACATCATTAACACACGAGAGGGATGGCCGGTTAAATCTTGTGAAGCGCCCGGGTGGGAGAGGAGGGAGCAGTTTGCTCATCCTGAGATCTCAGAATCAAGAGAGATGGACGCACCAAACTCACAAGCACGCAGAGTTGTATATGAACTCATTTTTATCAAATTGTGTAGTTCCTGGGTCGTGACTTTCGGGTTACATACGCGAGATACTCGAGATACGTTTCGAAGTGCCCTAAAACCTCCTCACTCAGCCAGCTTTGACCTCGATGCATGTTGCAGTAAAAATGTGATTTGTGCTCAGATCAGATCAGTGGCTACACTTGGCCTTAAAAAGCTGAAAATGGCCAAAGCTCTTCGAGGTTATTTTGATATTTGAAGCTACAACCAAGGTCAAGAGCTATCTCAGGCGACATGTTTCTGAAAGCAAAAAGTTGTCCAATGTCAGTTTAGGTCAGTAACTTCCTTTGACCTCCACGAATTTCAAATAGGAATCGGACGACGTTCTTGTGACCAAGGATATCCAAATGATCGTTGAAAGCTACCTCTTAAGACCAGTTTTCCATTGAAAGAGTGGTTTGGCCCTGGCCTTGGCCTAACCTTTATACTTTGCCTAAGTGCAACGAAATTAGTCTTAATCCTAATTAAAATCGTTTGACTGACTTAAAAGCCATATCAAATTGTATGACTTCGGCTTCCACTCAGTTTCCACATCAGGTTGCAAGACTACCGAGGAATTCCATTCGCTGACAACCATGGCATGACTTTTACCTGCCACAGGCCAGCGACTTTATAAGGTACATGCACCGTTTTATACAAAAACATCGTCTGTTAAATTGTTTGTACCTAGACAAAGTCTGGCGCGGTTTTCCGCGTCATTCGCGAGTTGTACTGGCAAAACCTCAGCGGGATAAGGCCAGATTGATGCCCACCCTACCCGAGGGCGTATTAAAGGCGCTGTAGTAGTTACTGAAGCGCGTAGTTACCCTTGTGCTGTTTCTGTTCGTTCTTATGTATTTTTGTTCTTAGTTTTCTGTCGTGCTTATGGCAAGCTGTGCTCTTTAGCCGCCGTTTGAGGTTCCAGAGGCGACCCCATTTGTTCCGCGCTCTGTGATTGGACGAAAAATGGCCACTGGAAGCTTTCCAGGCTAAGTTGGTAGGAACATTTTGTGCGCCCCGGCGATCAGTCCCCCCCGGGAACACACTTTGATTTTCCACGCGCCTTGCGCATCGAATGGCATTTTCGCCGTGTAATGCGCGGTACCGGGCCACGTCAGTTGGGCGCATCGGCGCCTCGTTTGGTCGGGCTGCATGGTCGGGTGGGTCAATGGGGATCATATCGACCGGGTCGGTCGATGTGACCAGGATGGCAGGTGCTAATTCGTAGGCTGATTTTGTGGCCCTCAAGCTCATAAATCACATTGAAATAGGCCGTGCTATTGGCCATCCGGGGTCACTGGAGCATGGGGAATGGTTTTCGAATTTTGTGATGCGGCAAGACAGCGCCTTAAAAATGTGCGCCTAGCCTTTGTCTGCACATTAGTGGCAATCGCCATCCCTCGCTCCCGCAGCAAAGCGAGCAAACAGTCTTGATCTGTACCGTCCTTATCTGAAACGGCGTCGTTCGACAACCGCGTCGATGTGTGGTGTTGTTTCGCGCCTAAAACGGTGTCGTTCGACAACCGCGTCGATGTGTGGTGTTGTTCCGCGCCTAAAACGGTGTCGTTTGGCAACCGCGTCGATGTGTGGTGTTGTTTCACGCCTAAAACGGTGTCGTTCGACAACCGCGTCGATGTGTGGTGTTGTCCCGCTCCTAAAACGGTGCCGTTTGACGACGACGCCCATTTGTGGTGTTGTTCCGCACCTGAGCCAGCGGTGCGCGCCCCCCACCGCCACCTGTAATCGCGCCCTTCGTTGTCTCCAGGGCCTGATCCTGCTATTCTCCCTGCTGCGTAAGAGCGCCTGGAACTACGGCCGACTGGCTCTGGTGCACAAGAACGAGCGCAGGTGGGTCACGGCTGCCGGACGGCGCCCTGTGTGTGTCGGACGGGGGGGGGGCTGCAGGGTCACCCGGCCCACGTGTCTGGACCGGAGTGGTCGTCACCAGCTGTGTCGCTGTGCACACGGCGGGCCGGTGCATCGGGATGCACGGGCTGTCCGGGCGGTGCACCGAAGCAGTGTCCGCGGGAGACCCGACACCGGCCCTTCGGTGCTGACTGGGCTGGCTGGTGGTAACCGCAGTTTCGTCAAGCCGCCGTTTACCGCGTCAAATCGCCTGGCGGAAACTATTAGTGGCAAACACTGGCAAGAACTGGTAAAAGCGCGTTGACGTTACAAGGTATCGGAAGTTATTTGGGTTGACTGAAACAACATGAAATTAAAAAAAAACAGAAATTCGTGAACAAGAATTGCACTTTGTCAGAATACTATGAAAAAATTAACGAATGGACTGATGTTTACGCTGATGTAGTGAGAAGAGCATAAAATCTTGACGAACGTTGCAACGGGCACGCGATATGTATTTTTTCAACCTCGTGGTACTATACCTGTTAAGTCCTGGCTACAAGAAAACCAGTGCAGTCCCCAGTCGGCCTCAGCTCCCGCTTTTCGACCTAATGTCAGACATAACGCATGAGTGTAACAGTGGGCCACAGGTGTACCTCCAGGATTCATTACTCTCACGCACTGTAACAGACACGATTCATGAGTATATACGACAACTTACGTGTTATTGTACAATTTAAACTTGCTTGGCCTTATGATACAAACATTTACGTTGTGTTTGCATTGTACTGTAAGTAATGGCAGCAATGCGATATATGTATATCTACATATCTATATGACTGTAACTATATTATGTATATATATATATATATATATATATATATGTCAATGATTTTTGGGATTCTGGATTCGGAATGGATTCGAGCTCAAGGCCGTGACATTAAGCAGACGTTGAAGCCGTTGGCTGCGAAGTGAAAAATTGTGCAACTGAAGCCGAAGCCAGAGGTTTCGTATTTTTAAAACGCAAACCCGAATACGAAGCCAATGACCTCGAACTTTGAAAACGCGAAACCGGGGCCAAATTCCGTCGCCTTGAACGTAGGAAACGCGAAACCGAGGCCAAACCCATCATCAGTTGAGGTTGACGAAGCTGGGGCCAAACCTAAGTCTAGTGAACAGCGTTCTTTTGTGGAATCAAAACCATTTTCGCGTCTGCTGAAATGATATGGGATGGGGAAATGTTGTGAGGGTATTGCGGAGTGATCGAGACAAGGTGTTAGCATTATGGGTGGAT
The DNA here is from genome assembly GCF_011947565.3 of Pollicipes pollicipes. Classification (NCBI taxonomy): domain Eukaryota; kingdom Metazoa; phylum Arthropoda; class Thecostraca; order Pollicipedomorpha; family Pollicipedidae; genus Pollicipes; species Pollicipes pollicipes. The sequence goes on from NW_023596420.1 coordinate 33,126,529, forward strand.
GATTTTTCGGACGTCGTCTTCGTGTGGTGTGCTAGTTTTTGCTTACACAACATTGCGGACGGTTAGTTCCTTACAGCTAGGTGTTGCGTGGTCATCAGAACGGCCGGATGGTTTTGTCTTTCAGCCATGTATGTATTGCATCCGTTTATGCTATATGGTACATTCGGGCGACAGAGCAAGCAGAGCATTTTTACGAAGTAAGCTCACGATTGCTGTGAACAGAAATCACGACAAAGCCCCTTAGTCATTGGGGGAAAACGGTGTCTTCGCCAAGCCGAAGCCGAAGCCGGCATTGTACTCATGCCTGATGTAAATGCATGATGGCAAAGTCTATCAAACATATGGTGTAAACTGAAATGTAAGGCTCCCAGCATGTAAGGTGTATTTTTTGAACTTCCCTTGGTCTATTTGACTTGGGTTTATTTCAGACTACCTATTCCATCACACTGGCAAAAACGCAACGCCAATGGGTAGTGACATTTGTGATCGAAGGTTATGCATCATCTCATACCTTTGGGGATATGGCTGGCATTGTCGTGCTCATTGTCCAAACAGTTTGTTTGCATGATGTTTCACGTGTGCTATACTGGGTGATAAATTCAGGTCGCAGGGAGAGCACATTGCGGTTGGTTGCCGAAGTGCCAGTCACGGACCCCTCAGACCATGGTTACTGGCTGCAGAGTATAGGGTTTAAATGCCAATATTTGTACCAATTGAGGCATACGTCATGTATTTTGACCTTGCTGCTGCGTAAGTGAGCTGTTGCTGCTTTTTAGAACAGGAGCGTAGCTATCTATTCAGTTAAAAAGGATCTAGCCCCCTTCCCCCCCAAATTTTTTACAGGATAGTGTGGCAAATATGGAAGCGATGCCTGCGTTTCTGTTTTGATTGTTTTATATTTTGGTGATAGCTTTAGCCATTTCCCTTGCTTTTTCCCTGAACCTATTCTACGAAAATAAACCGATGTAAATCTTGAAACTTAACTAGCTTTCGAATCGATAGAAAATATGCCGGTGGGAATAAAAGCATAGATTGGAAATAACGCATATGAGAATATTGGAATAAAGTTATGACAAAAAAGATGTGGGCATAAAGTTCATGACAGCTGGACCGTTCCAGGTTTTCAAGGTCATGCCAGTTAATACCAATTTCAATGGATGCCAGAAAGTGATAGAAACTAGTTTTAGCAACGTAAAATGCCAACCCTAGTTGCAAATGCATTGCATGTTTCCACCCAACCTCACCACACCCGTACCCCCACCATCACCCCTCACCCCAGCCCACCCCCTTCCCCTTTGTGCCGTGACCACTCGCAGTAGATGTGCCCCCCCCCCCGCCGGTCCACACAGGTCTGTTTTGACGGCGGTCGGCGCGTGTCGGTCTGTCTCGGTCCCCGCTCAGCTGTCGTCCACCTCTGTGAGCTCACCCCATCACACCTGTGCACAGGTCCGCCGCCCAGCCCAGCTGCGCCCAACCGAACCGGGCCCCGCCGCCCCCAATTACCTCCCGCCCGTTCCGCCTGTGAGTGTGCCTGCGCGTGCGTGTGCGTGTGCGTGTGCGTGTGCGTGTGCGTGCGCGTGCGCGTATGCGTGTGAGCTTCGGGACGTCACGCACCTGCGTGTGCGTGCGTGTGCGTGTGGCTGTCAGTCATCCACGCTTTAGTGGGACTCACGTAGCCGATGATGCACGAACTCGACTGCACCGCATGTGACCGGCTTGCCCCGCCCCCTCCCTTACCCTCCCCTCCCCCGCACCCGCTGACGTCGCGCCCGCCGCTGTTTACAGAATGCTACTTAACCCCTTCTCCAAGGGCACCTACAACATGTACGTAGCTTGTGGGCGGGGCCGCCTTGCCGCCTGCTGTCACGTGACCCGCCTGGTGACTTGTGGGTCTCCGGGCGCGCGCGGTCGGTGTGTGTGGGGAGGGGGGGGGGGTGCCTGCCAGGTGTGTCGTGGAGGAGCGGGGCGCAGGGCGGTGGTCTGACACCACGTGAGCCTGAAGCTGGGTGCTCTCTTGCGTGCTCGCGCGTTCTCGCTATTTGTCGCTTTCTCGTTTTATGTTGCCTGCAATTGCCTCCCCCCCCCCCCCGCTCTTTCTCTGCTCATTCGTCCCATACTCTCTACTTGTGTTTTCTCCCGCACCCTGTCCGTTTTGAACTGACTGACACGCATGATCTGACCGGAGTTCTGCCCTCTTGACCGGCGGCAAATGGCCGGAGATTCTGGGCAATGCGTGTCTGTGCGACCTCGTGGCGCGCGGCTGGTCTCGCGCTTGCCCTCCTGCTCGTGGTCGTGTGTGGGCAGACACGCCGGTTCTGGGTGGTCTGGTCAAATGGGGCAAGTGACGTCCGCCTGTCCCTTTACGCTGTGGTGGACATTTTCCGTCCCTTTTCGGGCCGTGTGGTGGTGGTGCTGTGTGGCTGCGCCGCGTGTTAAACAAGTCAACGCCCCATGCTAGCCGCCGTCGTAATGGGAGTTATTTTGGTGGGCTCCCGAGTGCTGTGTAAGTAAACATTGGTGACGGCCCATTTTTGGCATGTTTTTTTGACGGGAAGTGTCTCACAATGGCGAATGTATGTACTTCAACGCGGACGGCTTTTCGTTGCTGACGATACGAGCTCGTTTTTGAAAGCTATGTCAAGTGGTGCTTTCTTGAGAGGGTGCACAAATTCGTTTCATTGCAAATCTCCGTAAGTATAAATGTGTACTTACAAAACGTCTAATCCTTTCTCGTGGGTAAATGTGAAGGCCTGATTTTTCACATTGTGGGCCATGCTGATCAGACTTCACCCTGCAGATGGACGCAACTCTTCTACGGCAACGAGGAGGCCATGGGCCGGTTGCGGATGAACGACGAGTCCTTCCACAACATGGACTCCAGCATCCTGGTCGACCGGGGCTTCTTCTCCTGGATTGTCGCCATATTCAAAATCAAGTACGCTGTGGGCGTGCGTGTGCGGGTGCTGTCACTCCTGTCGCCTGTTGATCCCCCCGCGGCTGCTCCGCACTCAGCGTGGTGTCATTCGGGCGCGGTGTCTTTGCTGTCCGTTACCACCTGTTGGTATGTTGCGCTACGGTGGTTATGTTCATTACTTCCTCCCTTTTGTTTGGAATGGGCGGTGTGGTAGCTGCTGAGGTTGTGCCTTCCTGTGGTCGCTTGGCCTGCTCTTCACACAAGTCTTTCCGTGACTGACGCAACAACCGCGCTTTGAATTGTGACACCGTATTTTATGTCAGTGGCATCAGAATGGTTGGCGAACGTTGTTGATAATAACTGCGCAAGTGACTCTCTGGGTGGCTTAATGGGGAGAATGCCATATTTGTACTTGGCAGGCTTGGGTTCGATTCCCAGCCGACACCGCTAAGGCGCGGTGCTTACCTGGCCGTTGCAGTGGCCTGTCACGGACCAAGTGACGAGGTGCGCTGCGCGAAACCTTACGTGTCCCGCCTGCGCCCGGCAGGGATGACGATATCCTGCGCAAGTGCGGCTCGGATGCGGTGCAGTACCTGTCGTTCCAGCGGCACATCATGGTCTACCTCTCCATCGTCACCCTCATCTCCATCGGCATCGTGCTGCCCGTCAACTTCCAGGGCAAGCTGGAGGGCAAGGAGAAGGACTTCGGCCATACGACCATTACCAACCTCGACCCATCGTACGTGGCCGCCGCGCAGCCGGCTTCGGCCTATCGTTAACTGATGGACGGTGTTGAAGCGCACGGAGCATGTCGTGATAGCTTTGTTCCGCCCATGACGCGTATGTAGGTTCATTTGTGTGGCCTACAGTTTATGAAAGATGCTATTTGATTTTGAATGTCACATGCCCTGCGGGAATTTGCATTGTGCTGAGGCTGTGGGGAAGTTTTGCAATTGGCGCTGGCGGACACGCCGCTCTGATGCAGGGCTATGATGGGCTCAACCCAATTTATATAAATAATAGGCTCCTCGATCGTCGGCAGTACTGCTGCAACCCTGATCATGAAAACCCCGATGCGAGTGTTGCGCTTTTGAAGGACGGTCCGCCGCGCCTGCACTTGTTGACCAGACCGCGGCAATCGGCACTCGGCGCGTGCGTCTCATGCCGCCACCTGTCGCCGCCAGCTCGGCCTGGCTGTGGCTGCACGTCAGCCTGTCGGTGCTGTTCCTGCCGCTGGGCGTGTACATCATGCGCCGCTTCTCGTCGCAGCTGAACATCAGCGGCGACGACACGTCTGCCGTGTCGCGCACGCTCATGATCACCAGCATCCCGCGCCAGGCGTGCAACCGCAACAGCCTGCTCAAGCACTTCCAGTGAGGCGCGATGGCAGTGGCGCGGCGCCCCGGCCCGCAGCCCCGGGGCGCGGCGGCCGTAACGGACTGTCACGGAGAAGTTCAGGGTGTTGAAAGCGTCTCTCGAGGAAGGCGCCGTGCTTGTAGGTAGTTTGTGAACCGTTGGAGTTGCCCTGTACGATGGAACCCTATTGCCTGGTCATTTGCGCAGGAGGTATTAAGCTCCCTGGGCGACCTTTGCTCGAGTGTCCGATCCGTGGAAGCGTTGGCAAGCGTGCGAGCAAGCGTATCCAAACAATGACTACCGTTGCTGTCGTGTTCTGTGTTTGTGTGTCGGCTGTTGACGCGTCCCGTTACCCCGCGCCACTGCCGCGTGCGCCGCAGGGAGGCGTACCCGATGGTGGGCCTGCAGGACATCCAGTTTTCCTACAACATCAGCCGGCTGATGGAGCTGGACCAGCAGCGGGACGCCATGTTCCAGGCGCGGCTGTACGCCGACGAGTACCTGGCCAGCACCGGCGACCGGCTGGCTATCCGGCCGTACGTCTGCGGCCACTTCTGCTGCTGCTGCTCCCTCTGCGGCTGCGTCGAGGTACTTCGGCGCGGCGCTGCAGCCGCCGCCGTGTACCGGCGCTCAGTGCCGATCTGGCCGTGCCGCGTCGGCTGGCGGGGCCGCGCTGGGGCCTGGTGTCCTCTGGCGAGGCTGAGGCCTGTGGTGGGAGACCCGTTTGGAAGGAACCTGCACTACGTGGGCATGGCGCCAGTCTCGCGTTGCGGCGGATACAGAGTTGCTTTTGTCGCGTTCGATTGTTCCAGTTCGATCAGCTGTTGAGATTTCTGCACGAAGTTGACAGATTAGTCAAAGGTGTCGCGCGTTTCTTCGCTGTGGTTGGTTGCCAAGCAACATCCTGCCATCTTGTTTGATTTTGTGCACATAGTTTGATCACATAAGTCGTCACGTATGTCGCGTCTTAGACAAAAGTTCATTCTGAGTGTATATCGGGTCTCTGGCACGATTGTAGACATTGTGATCGGAACGCTGGCGATTAGCTGCATGCCAGTGGTCGTATTTCGGATTTTTCATACCAGCGGAAATGATCAACGGGCCTCATTCAGGCCGAAAAATCGTTGATCATCTTGGCCTGTTTCAAAAACATGGGCGCCATATGACCAACGAAGTCGGTGCGCCCCAAAGCCCAAATCATCATCAAATGCCTTAAATATATTTATTGACATGCACTTGGTCATCTTCGTTCTCATCACAAAAGTGCTTTCAGCGTGTATTACAGTCTGCAAACAAGAACGTAGTCTAGGCCTGATGTTCATCAGCAGCCTCTTGCCCTTGTCCTTCACCCGTGCCTGCCAAGTCGCGTTGACCGTTTCCTCATCTGTGTCTCCTGTCCTCTGACCCGCCTCGGCCGGCGCAGGAGCTGGTCGCGCCTCCTGACGAGAGCAGCTCGGCAGCGGCACTGCTCCCACCCTCTCCCGACTCCGACCCCACGCCGGTGCTGGCACCGCTCCGGTCCCGGTCCGTCTGCTCCGCCCCCGGCCGCCTCGGCCAGCCCCCGTCCTCCCCGCAGGAGGTGAGGGCGGCTGGACAGGCCCGACAGCGACCCCAGCCAGCCCGCTCACGTGGCGACCGTGCTGAGCCTGTATGGCTGGCGTGGTACCGAATGGCGGGTTTGTAAGCAACCGCGACGAAATCCTAGCGCTGATTCATTAATAATGCTCACGCGGAGATCGCCAAGCTCTAATAACTTATTTGCCGCATATTAGCACTCGCGCTGAATTATACACTGTTTTATGCTCGGAGGGCTTCTTAAACCCACCGCAGGCCGTAGAACATTCAGTCGTTCGCTGTAGGCTGTGATGCCAGCTGTCTGCTGACGCAATCCGGGCTGGTGTTACAACCACAGCTGCAGTAGTTGCCACTTGCGTGCATCCACTTAATCGATCCCGCTCACCGTGTCATTTTATTTGCATCGTATGTCAGCCTGCGTATCATTGGTGGCGCTCCTCATTGGGTCGCGGCGGCTACTGTGGAAATCCGACTGTGACCGTGACCTCGCTAGACCGTGACCTGGCTGAGCCGTTACCCGGCTGGTCTGTGACCGTGACCTCACTGGCCCGTGACCTGACCTTACTGACCTGTGGCCTGACCTCACTGACCTCTGGCCTGACCTTACTGATCCGCGACCTGATCTTGATTACCCGTGACCTGACCTCGCTGACCCTTGATCTGACCTCTCCAACTCGTGACTTGACCTCACTGGGCTGTTGCCTGGCCTCTTTGGCCCATGGCCTGACCTCACTGGCCCGTGACCTAACCTCGCAGAACCGTGACCCGACCTCATTGACCGTTACCTGACCTCGCTGAGTCGTGACCGGACCTCTGGCCCGTGACCCGGCCTCACTGGCCGTGACCTGACCTCTGGCCTGTGATCTGACCTCGTTATCCCGTTACCCGACCTCACTGATGGTGACCTGACCTCAGTGATGGTGACCTGACCCTTCTGGCCCGTGACCCGACCTCACTGAGCCGTGGCCTGACCTCGTTAAGCCGTGACCTGTGACCTGTGACGCGGGGCGCAGGTGGACGCCATCCAGCACTACTCGCGCGAGGAGAGCAGGCTGAGCCGCCAGGTGGAGATCGAGAAGGCCACCGCCCTCAACCAGCCGCTCGGCATCGCCTTCATCACCTTCAGGAGCAAGGAGGTGAGCTGCCCACGCCCGACGAGCGTTCACGGCGGGGAGCCGACTTTGGTTCAGACAGGGGGGGGGGGGGTGACACGTTGGCAGGATATGGTGCAGTGTAAGGTGGAAGTGGAGTTGTGTTGTTGATAGAATTTGCAACGTACTTTTGTGACGTTCGTGGTCATCAGACAATCAGTGGATACTGGCGATGTGCTGTCTTACCTGTTTCTCAGCCTCGACGGTTTTAGTTTTAAGGCACAGTAAGATGGCAGGGTTCTGACTAGCATGTGTTGTGCTGTTGTGCTGTTATCATATTTTTACCAAACGTAACTAGGTCCAGTCCTATTTTCATCGCACGTAACTCGGTCTTTCATTCCCCGGTCGATCTTGTCAGTCCCCCTGTCACCTTCTACATCTCCCTGCCCGTGTGTTCCTGGGCCTCATGGTTACGTCGCGTAAATAGAGAGTGGTTTCTCTGTTAGACGTAACCCCTGACCCCGGCGCGGCTCCCCTGCTCTCACCTGCGCCGCCCTCTGCTCAGATGGCCTCCCGCGTGCTGAACGAGCACGCTCTGCTGCTGGGCTGCCGGTGCCGCCAGAACCCGCCCGCCTCCAGCATGAGCGCCCTGCTCAAGCCGTACCGCTGGCAGGTGCAGGTGGCGCCGCCGCCCGAGGACATCTACTGGTCAGTGGCCGCCCGCCGAGCGCGGCCCGGCTGGCCGCAGGGCGGTGGCGGCTCATGTGGGGGGGGGGGGGGGCTGCCCGCCGGCTGTTGCGGCGGTGAGGGGCCCATGGCGCGGGGCTGCTGAGATGGGCAGGGACGGGCCCGAGTTGCGTGGGCTGCCGTTCGTGTTTGTTGGGCGTAATGTCCTGTAGAAGATGTATGTCTTTGTCTGGCGGATCTTATACTATTTTTCTATGTATGTGTGTGCCAATGGTGTTGTTTTATTTTTGTTGCGGTTCATGTCACTAAAGATCACTTTCCCTCTCCGTCTGTTGCAGGCAAAACCTGAACCACTCGTCCTTCTGGTGGTACTTCCGCTCGTTCTTCATCAACATCATCCTGTTCCTGGTGCTGTTCTTCATGACCACGCCTGTGATCGTGGTCAACTCGGTCGACGTCGTGTCGCTGACGGACCGGGTCAAGGCCATGGTGAGACGGACGCCGGGGCCGGCTGGCGGCTGCGCGCTGTTGATCGCCTTGGCTGGCGGCTGGCTATTTACGGGGAACTCTTCTGGCTGCATTGACGCTGTTAGTGGTTGTTCAACGCCCTTGTCTTGGGTGCGTGGCCACGTTTAATCCAGTTCATGTTTGTTCTGTTTTTCTGTAGCCGTGTTTCGTTAAGGCACGTCTGCTAGCCAGGCGTTGGTAGAGTCCGAGCTCGCCAGCGACGGTTGCAGTCTACCTGACGGCCTGCGTGCCCTCTGCGACAGAGCTCGCTGGTGTCGGAGTTCTTGCCGACGCTGCTGCTCTGGACGATCGCCGCCCTGATGCCCGTTCTGGTGGCCTTCTCCGACCGCTTCCTCTTCCACTGGACGCGCTCCTCTGAGAACTACTCGGTCATGGTCAAGACTTTCATCTTCCTGCTCTTCATGGTGCTCATTCTGCCGTCGCTCGGTCTCACCAGGTACGCGCCAGTGTGTGCGCGGTGGTGTGATGTGCAGCCCTCGGAGGTGATGTGCTGATGTGGGCAGTGCGGAGAGACAAAATGTGCTTTAGCATTGTGACGAATCGCTTGACGAAAGTTATGAAGCTAGCTAGTGATGAGAAGAAAGCTAGTCATGAGGAAATGAGCTGCGTTGTGCTTTGCGCTTGTTTGTCGTAGGAGTTCTGAGCAAAACGTCCGCGTTGAACCGTCGACAGAGGTCAGGTGTCGTGTGTCAGCCGAGGGCTGGGTCACTGACATGTCCTGCGTGGTGCACTGGCAGAGACCGGTGCCAGCATCCATCCAAGCCTAGTGTACAATGTAAAACCCGCGGTACACCGTCCAGCTGGACGTCCGCTCTCGCTGGACGACTTGCTCTATGTTCCACGTCATCTGTCCTTTTGCTTCGTCTCTCCCATCCCTCCACCTCGCCACCGCGACCTTGACCACCACTGACGTGTTGCCACGCCCGGTGCGGCAGTGCGCGCGCCTTCGTCGAGTGGGCGGTGCAGACGCAGAACCAGACGTACCGCTGGGAGTGCGTCTTCCTGCCCGACAACGGCGCCTTCTTCGTCAACTACGTCATCACGTCGGCCTTCATCGGCACCGCGCTCGAGATCATCCGCTTCCCCGAGCTGTTCGTGTACGCCCTGCGCATGTGCATGGCCAGGTATGTCGGCGACGTCTTCCGCTTCCAGGGATGCTGTACGCCCGTGGGAGTGGGGGTACCCTAATGACGCCGTTGTCCGCTGCCGGACGCTCAGGCCGAGTTTTCGCGTGCTGTTGCAGGATGCGAGTTTGACTTGCGAGCCCTGACATGCGCGCTGTCCTCCCTATCACATGGTCCTTGCGACCTTGAAATGCCTGCGCCGTCGGCGGGGAGCTCGTCCGGACCAGGACTGAACTCCGTCAATAATTGTTTTTATTGTATCCTGGACCCTCCCATGCTATTGGAAACGACAGTCCCGCTATCGGTACAAAGGCTGACAATGACGGGCTGTCCTTCCTCCTGGTGCCATCCTACTCGGCATACGCAACAGCTCGCCCCCGTGTACGCCGGAGCCGCCGCCCCGCCGTTGACTGGCCGTGCTGGCGGCCCGGCAGGTCTCAGGCGGAGATCGCCAGCGTACGCGCGGCCGTGCTGTGGGAGTTCCCGTTCGGCATCCAGTACGGCTGGGTGCTGCTCATCTTCGCCATGACGGTGGTGTACTCGCTGCTCTGTCCGCTCATCACGCCGTTCGGTGAGTGGCGTCCAGACGCCGGCGGCGCCCGCCTCGCTGGGGAGGTCAGAGCAGGGCTGTGGACCCCGCTGCCGCGTCTGAGCGCGGCGAGATTCCCACGGGTAGTGATGGACGGACAACGTTGGTCCGGTGTCGGCCAGGCGCGATGAACTTCATCACACATCGTTGTCGGAAGGAACACGTGTGCTGTGCCTCTGCCTGTGTCCCCTTCGTTCAACCCGTGCTGAGTGGCCGGATCGCGCTCACCGCCCGCCCGTTCCCCGCCAGGCCTGGTCTACATGATCCTGAAGCACCTGGTCGACAAGCACAACCTGTACTTCGCCTACGGCGCGTCGCGCATCAAGAAGCGCATTCACGTGACCGCCATCAACTTCGTCATCTTGTCGATCGTGCTGACGCAGCTGTGCCTCTTCCTCTTCTCGTACATCCGGCGCGGCATGCGCGACATCGCCATCTACTCGCTGATCGGCCTCAGCGCCACGCTGGCCATCTTCCTCTCGCACGTGCTCTTCCACTGGTTCGAGCAGTGCAGCCCCATCCGATACACGGTGCGTGGGAGAGCGCCCGGTCTGGCGGCGCCGAGTTAAGGACAGCGTTTTGCGCTCAGAGCGGGGGCACGTTGTGTTACGCCCAGTCAGTTGTGCCGGGCTTTGCAGTGATTTAGGGGTAAAATCTTTCACTTTATATACAAATTTGCACTGATTAGTTATGCACCCTTGTATAGGCGGGCCGCAGGTGTAATACCCAGGACGCTCGTTTTTGTTGCATCCCTCACCACCCGACCGAATAGACTGTTAGCATCCTATTGGTAAGTTGTTGGCTGCGTCCTACCGGACCACGGCATCGTGACGTTACGTCCGTGTCGGCCGCCGACGCTACCCTGCCACTAACGTTGCCTCCCGTCTCTCGTCTCCCACCAGAGCCGCTAGCGCTGTCTCCCGTCTTCCGTCTTTCACCAGAGTCGCTAACGTTGCCTCCCGTCTCTCGTCTCCCACCAGAGCCGCTAACTCTTTTTCCCGTCTCCCGTCCCCCACCGGAGCCGTTAACGTTGCCTCCCGTCTCTCATCTCCCACCAGAGCCGCTAACGCTGCCCCCGTCTCCCGTCTTTCACCAGAGCATGGAGCCGACTCCGTCAGAAGAGAGCGGTGTCAGCAGCGGCGAAGAGTCGCCGCCGCAGCGTCCGTTCGTGCCCGTTGTGCTGCAGCGCGCGCCCCAAGTCCGGGTCAGGGACACAGGTCCGTAGTGCGCGCGCGGCGCGTTTGGGGGTCCGCGCAGACGCGTGAAGCATCGTGCCGAGGAGGGTAGGGGAGACGTTTGGTAAGCGATAGAATGGAAGACAGATGTATAAGCCGGTGGGCGCCGTTCTAGCCGAAGTCATTGCGTTGTGGCGGTGTGCCAGTGCTGCAAATCGCCATGGGAGAGAGGCATTCGCCATTGGAATGCCATGGTGCCCTGGCCCTGATCATGTAAAATTACTCCATTCTGGATATGTTTTTGGCCCTGAACTGCGTGGCGTTTTAGTGCGTGGGAGCTCTGAGGTAGCGTCGCGAGATGTAATGCTGCGAATCTTAGTATGTCTGGGTCCTATTTGCATCAGGGTTTCAAGGGCTATGAGGCCACCACCCCACAAATGGCCCATGGTATTGGTCTCCTACCCTCGGCGCGCTGACCTGACCGGTGCCCCCAGGCGACGTGTACTCCTACCCGACGGCGGGCCCGGCGCGGAGTCCGCCCGAGCTTCGGCGCCGCTCGTACGGCTCCAACCAGGACCCGTCGTCGGCCAGCGACACGCCGCCCGCCGGCGAGCACGAGCTGTACCAGAACTACAACCAGGTCAGACGGCCGACAGATGGCACTGCATCCGCGCACAGCCGGCTCCGTCATGCCTGAGGGAAAGCGCGCTGCCTTGCTTGCGATGCGGACCGAGTCGGCTGGAGGGCTTGTTTGAATCTTGTGTTGGCGCTCAGTGTTTTATGTTAGATTGTTGTTGCCGTGGAATTTTTTGTGAATGGAAGCGTCTTGACGCCAGCATTAACCCTCGCCGGACGAGGGGGGGGGGACTTCAGAGGCTCTTGGAGGTTTCCCTGGAATAACGTTAGTATCACTAAATGCATGATGCCCAGTGTTAAATTGCTGAGTTTTTAACGTTTTACCACTGGTTCCAAAAAATAAGGTCTGCCTTCGGAGGTCAGGAGTTATTTCTTGACGTCATGATGTCATACTCTTGATGTCATGTCAACGGGTTCAAACTCCCAATAAAGATTCGGATTAGCTTGTTTCGTAGTCTTATCATATAAGCTCTTAAGATAATGGGGTGAAATATTTGCACATAGTGCTGTATCCGCTTGGGATGATATGGCATGCTACGAATATGCCAATTGATGAGCTTCCTTAAGTTCATAATTCACCGCGTTATGGACTAAACAATGCCACCCTTCCCATAGCTGTCGTAGTACACATCTTTTTGGGACGAAAAATACAAAATTGGCTGTGTTGCCGGTTGTCTGGTTTGATCATCAAAGGTGGCTTACGCTGATGCTAAGGGCACTAATTTGATGCCGTTTTTGCCATGCATTCATTGCCACTGGCCGTTTAGTGCTAACATGTTAGTTTTCGGTTCAGTGGGGCCCGTCTTCCGTCAGAGGTGAAAAGTACACTTGTCCGGCGACGGTTAAGTAAGTTTTTTTTTTGCTATGGCTCCTCGCATGTTGTCGTACATTTCATTTCGTATGCACGTTTATATAAGCCCACTCTTAGTGGGCCAGTAAGTGCAAAAGTATCTCACATCGTCGAAAGCGGCGCAGCCTCAGCGGCGTCGGCAAGGCCGGGCCGCAGTGAGCGGTGCCGCCCCGACGTCCGTCCGGTCCCACCGGCGCCGCTCCACCCGCTCTGACCGCGCGCGGGTTTCAGGAGAAGCCGCCGCCGGAGGAGGTGCCCTTGGAGGCGCGGCCGGCCGGCGACCAGGAGGTATGAGCGGCGGCCGAACGTCGCCGGCCGCCGGCCGCCGGTCGCCAGTGGCCGGGCGCACAGCCAGCGATGCGCGGAGGCTCTGTCTGTCGGGGCTCACCCGCTCACCTGCGTCGGAGGCATTTGACCGGCGGCGAGCGAGCAGTATTCGTTACTGGCGAGCCTGGAGTGTATCGCTTGTGGAGCTGGTGCAGAAAAGCGTATCTGAATGTCTGTCTGCGCGCGTGAACGGTCTAAAGCAGGTTCACAGGGCCGATTGGGCCGTCCTGTTCACCGAGTTCCTCACCAGAGTCATATTGTAACAGTTGGCCGCAACTTCTATTGCGGGGTCGCCGATCCGTGGGGTGCCGCCTCCGCCGATGTTTCGGAACATCCCGACAATGTCGCTCGGCGCCCTGGCCACGCACCACCCTCCGGTCTTACCCGACTGTGCGCTGCTGTGTAACCCTGGGGATACGGGCCGGCCCGCCAGTGTGGCCCGCCTCCGGGGGAGAAGGGGACATCGGGCACACCTCCCACCGTAGTAATTTAACGTAGTCAACGGGAAAAGTGGCGGATAGACGCAGGGTGGTGACTCTAGGTCGTTTGTCGGGAGAAGCGGTCGGCTGATCGAATCATAACCCCGCCGCGCTCGGGGGCAAATGAGCGCGCGACTCAGGGCGCGACCCTCCGTCACTCCTTCGCATGAAGTAGTGCACTCACTGAGATCATAAGGTACTTGTTGACAGATCACGGGCCGTTGGTTCGCTCCTTGCCGACACTCGCGTTCCAAACCTGACTAACTGCGCGTCTATCCCGTTTCGACCCTAACCCTTGGTCCCCCCCCCCCCCCCTTTGCCAGCTAATGAAGGTAGTCTTCGGATGACATTGACATCTTAATTGACATTGACAGACATGGAACGTCTTTCCTTTGTCGCTAAATTCGCCATAGTCTCTGGGTTTTGCCTGAGCTACTAAAAAGACGCCCCCCCCCCCCCCTCTCGCGCTTCACACCACGCGACGCTGTTTCCCAGACGTAGACCTCGACATCGAGCGCGGTCCTGGCGGCGGTAGCCACCGCTCCTTACACACCGTCACGTCAGCGCTCGTGACGGCCACGACACAGCCGGCAGCGTGTCGGTAGATCAGGCGTTTGCGCAGCGGAGCTTCGTCTTGGCAACTGTGTGCCGCTAGGGAGGACATTCGTCCCTGTTTCTGTCCCGCTGTGTACACGTTGAACTAGCGATGCATGACCGCCGTCATCGCCTGTGTGTGGCTCATGACCTTGCTGCTGCCGTCTTTCGCGTTGAGCATGCAGGAATCCGTGTGACACCGACCTTTATTTTGAAGTGGGCGGCTACTTAACGGTGCTTAGAGCTGGCAGTGCGCGGATTTCGGTGGTTATCTATTGGTTTTGAGTGCGGGTCTCTCCGTAGTACAACCTGTGATATAGAGGCAGTTGCGTTCACCAAAAGTTTTGCGCCTTTTCCACCGTTTGTTGGAATGCTGGCTCCTATTTTGGCTGTCCTGCGTCGTGCTTCGAGCCGTGCCATGCCTGGTGCCGAAATACATACTATGAGCGTGTGATCGACATGATATACATACTTATGACGTAATGAAATCCGTGTATCGATATGATGTGGATCGCGCGTATATGCGACGTGCTCGATTTCCCTTCTGGCGGGATGACTTATCGCGGTGCTTGTTGAGTTAATTCGAGGGACTTCCAGGTGTTCGGGATCGTTACATGTGCAAGCCAGCCTCCGACCTGGGCGCGTACTGCTGTGCGGCATAATACAGTGGCAGGTCGGCGCGTGTTTCTGCGTTTGGGGATGCGGCTTAGGTGGTAGGGTGGGGCTAGCAACCACCGAAGCTGACGCCGATTGATGCTGCGCGTTCGTTTCTCCGCGCCACAAAGACAAGCTGAGGCTTCATGCGACGTGAGGTCTCGACGGCATTCGTAATGGAGTCCAAATACACGCCTCCCTTCTGTGCATGGTTGTTTGCCGAGGTCAGCACGAATGGCTGCGAGCAGCGCTTTAACACTGCAGCGTTATTGTTTCTGGCCGTTGGCTGCGGCTGGTCGGTGTGCTTCGGCTTGCCCAGCTGGTAGCGGCGTCAGTCGCCTGCGGCGCCCGCTGCCTGTCACCGTGTGCCCACACCCGCATGGCCTGAATTGTGGCGGTTGTGACGGGTCCCCGGCCTCGATGGCACGCTGCCTCACAGCTGCAGGTGAGCCGCCTCCGGTTTATCCGGCTCTTGTTCTTGAGAACGCCTCCCAGTTTTGGTGGTGTTCTGTTGCGTACTCCAGCCGCTGGTTCGAGTGATCAAGGCTGATTTGTGTGACATTCGGAGGTGGTCCCGCCGCGTGCGCATCTCCACCACCAACTCGCTCCCGGGCTCGTAACAGGCGCTGTTGAGGCGCGTCCGTCACCGGGGTCGTGTGCGTCAGGCGACTTCATTGTCCATTCAGGCGACAGCATGGTCTGCGTGCTGTCTCGCTGTCCAGCGCGCGTCGCCCGCCCGCCGTTCTCACGCGTCGTGACCTCGCGGCGAGGGGGATGTCTGTCCTGACGCGCCGACGTCGCCCGCAGGTGCCCAGCGTGGCCGTGCTGGCCGGCGAGCAGACCAGAGTCGACCTATACGTCGCCAACGACGAGGTGTGACGGCCCGGTCACGTGACGGAGGAGATGTGACGGTCCGGTCAGGCGTCCGGGGTGTGCCGGTCCGGCCACGCGCCTGAGGTGTGACGGTACGGCCACGCGGCTGAGGAGATGTGACGGTCCGACCACGCGTCTGAAGCGGTGTGACGGTCCGGCCATGCGTTTGAAGTGTGACGGTCCGGTTACGCGGCTGAGGAGGTGTGGCGGTCCGGCCACGCGTTTGAAGTGTGACGGTCCGGTCACGTGGCTGAGGAGGTGTGACGGTCCGGCCACGCGTCTGAGGAGTGACGGTCCAGTCACGCGGCTGAGGAGGTGTGACGGTCCGGCCACGCGGCTGAAACGGTGTGACGGTCCGGTCACGCGTTCTGCGCGTCCTGTGGCTGCGATGAATCTCGTCTACACGTCCGATGGGCCCGGCTGACTGCGAGTGCGCCCGCCGGCTCGGCCAGAGTACGTCCCCACGTCCACAGCCGTGCCCGTCGACCGCGTGGACGTTTGACATCCGTGTTTCCCGCACGCCGGACAGCGGGAGGTCGGAGCCAGCGGCCGTACGTCCGTCACGCCCGCACAGCCCCGTTGACAGGATGCCGGATGTCCGCACCGGCCGCCGATCCCATGGGGTCATCCGGGCAGATATCCGGGCGTATCAGCGCACGTCGATCCCCCCCCCCCCCCCCCCCCCACCTCTTACAGTGGAGGACGTCACTGGTGTCCCACTGCGACTTTCTGCGCCTGGAGTGTGCTGTCAGATCACGGTGTCAGCACAGCAGGCCGTGCCGCAAGGCACGGGCGCTCGTTTCGCACGAGCAATAATGTAGCTTACCAACCGTGCGCTTGCGTGTCCTGTGGTGTAGTCTCTTGCGAGCATGTGCTGTTCTCGGAGATGGTTTCGGTACCTTTATTTATGGAAGGCTGCATTTCAATGCGTTGGATAAGACTGCGCTTTGTAACTATGGTGTGTCATTGACAGTTCTTGCGAGACTGCCTGAGACCGTTGATTCGGCTTTCGTTCTTCGACTATCTGCTGAGCTCCACGGAGCAGAACGGTGGGATCTTTGAGTATATTGATCGGTGACATTAGACGTCGCTGAACATCATTTTGATCGTATTCAAGAGTTTAGGTTCATATGTTCAGGGTATCGTGGTCTTCCAGAGTTGTGTCGGCATTTGCCAATTTTGTTTTCGTTTGCTCAAATCAGACGCAATGGCATCATCATGCCGAACACACTGTGTGAGTGCGTATGTATTGTCATGCTTTTAGATCACTTGCTAATGCCTGTTATATTATTCACCTGTGGTACAGTGTCTTTCGCGCTGATGCCGAGTTTCAGGGAAGACGGCGCGATTATCAGCATCCTTGCTGCTATCCTCGTGTTCGGGCTCCGGGAGTCATGGGTCTTGAGCTCGAATCCAACGGTACGATGTTTTTCCTTCTCTGGTATCAGCTGACTAGTTTTGTGACACCGACTAGCTGAAGGATCAGGTTCCTCAGGGGACGCCTCAGGGGTACAAGTGAGCAAAACAGCATGCCCCGATACCAAAAGTCACAACGAGCAACATGTAAGGCACGCACAGTCTCCATGAGGAAGACGGATGTTCTACGCTGTCACCGGACTCTGCATTAAAGCGCCAGCCAACGCGTGATCAAAACGCAGAGTTTGGCGTTGGGTCAGACGCACCGCTCATATGAGGCGCGCAAGATCCTGAACTGCAAGTTGGCGCGGGGAGGCACGTGGGACCTGGGAGGAGGACCTTAAAGTGAACTTGTGCCTGGCTTCGGGCGGCGCTGGGTGCCGTGCACGTACTTGAACTCTTGGTTGGCTGACGTTTGAGACAGTAACGGACGTAAGTCGTTGTAATCGTGCCCATTTGATTATTTTAACGCTTCGGTCTTATTCCACACACGATGCTGCTATGCTGAGGCTTATCCCACGGTGATAAGGTGTGAAACTATACGTGCAGGGGGTGAGTAGGGCTTCATTCAGCCACTGCAGGTATGCGCACCGAATCAAGTGACACTATTCCACAAGCTACAAAATTGCGCATTAGCTAAAATATCCAAAGAGACAAAAAAGTTATATATATATATATATATATATATATATATATATATATATATATATATATGAATAAACGCCTTCACATATACTCCACGTTTTCGGGCCTCCTTATAGGTCTTATATATGGTCTTATGGGCCTGTATAGGAGATTGTATTGCTGTGTACACCTACAGCAAAAATATGAATTTTGATTACAACGGGAGGCCAGAAACGACGTTTCGTTTCACTCACAGACACTGAGCAGGTACAAGTTGGTCATTAACGTTTCATGCAAGGCAGCCTGGTCCTCTAAAATAATCAATGTGTTAACATTTTCGCCTGCCAGGCGGGATGCGTGCGGGAAAATAAACACTCTTTGAAGCTGTTTGTGGTGTTGGTAGACCAGTTATTAAATTCAGAAATGAACGTGCGAGGCTTGAACGTGCAAGAGGACCAGTCTTGCACTATAGTGGTAATCACAATTTGAGTAAACTGATGCCGAATATGGCTGAGTCCAATCGGAAGCCCGGAGCATTTGTTCTTAATGTGTGTTACTTGGACGTCTTACGAGTGGAACAAGTTGAAAATTACGCCCGCTTTCACACCGCAGCTCCGAAGCATATATATATATATATATATATATATATATATAATGCATGTTTGAGGCTTACGTGTGCGTCCACAAAACCAGATATGGATGCCGAGCAGTTTGCATCAGCTCACCCTACACGCACCCGTTTTGTGAAGCAGGTGTGCTGTTGCACCTCCCTCTTCCATACTGAAATGTGAAATATGCGTATAATTTATCATGGTATGCTTCGATAACATGTTGGGTATTTATGCATGCATTTACAAGCATGAAGCGACAACAATACATATGCTTATCGGAACCCGTTTACATGCACGTTGTGGGCACACCAAAATCTAATGGACAAAAAATACATTTCAGTCACTGCAAACCAAAAATGAATTCTCCTCCACAACCATTTAAGAAAACAAGCTTTCGCCAAATATGCTGAAGCAGATGCCCTCTTTTCAGGATGGCTTTTCACTGCTTTCAATGATCACGTATTGTAAGCCTGCTGTACCCCTGGTGGTACTGATCCAAGCTGTTGTGGCTCTGAACGGAAAGCGATTCTCACCCGCTTCAATTCGGTGTGACGAACGAAACGCCAGGCAGGCCAATGTCATGCGCAACACAGGTTGGTTGTAACAGCATTGCTAGTTGAGCTGGCTCGTCAGTGGCCATGAGATTTAACTGTACGCACATTCGGTCCTCAATGAGATCACATCTCGTTACAACTACGTGGTCTCCCGTTACAAGCACTTGGTCTCCTGTTACAAGCATTTTGTCTTCTGTTACAAGTACTTTGTCGTCTGTTATAAGTACTTGATCTCCCGTTACAGGTACTTTGTCTTCTGTTACAAGCACTTGGTCTCCTGTTACAAGTCTTTTGTCTTCTGTTATAAGTACTTCGTCTTCTGTTACAAGTGCTTGGTCTCCTGTTACAAGCACGTGGTCTCCTGTTACAAGCACTTTGTCTTCTGTTACAAGTACTTTGTCTTCTACTACAAGTACTTGGTCTCCTGTTACAATTATTTGACAGCCATCCGCGCACTGTATAAGCTGTGCGGCACCAGCGGGACAACATCGTTTATTTTTTATGTACTGGTCAAAACGGAATCCATAGACCAACTCCGATACACGTTGAAGGCAGGGGTGGGCAGGCGCCGCTGCTCGAGTTGTAAGCTTTGGTATATAGCGAACGCCGCCGAAGGTCACCGAATAGTCATGGGCCTACGCACGTCGTGGAATCTCGATGCATCCATCAGCAAGTAGTGAAGGCTGCGGCCAAATGCCTTTTAACATTGAATTAGCCACATCAGCAATATCTGGTCAACATCCATGGCTCGAATATGCTACCTGAAATACTTAAGATTATCGTCTCAGTTGAATGACTCCTCAGAGCCCCTGAGCCCCTGCAGGCCACATATTTACTGTCAACGAATTCGTCGGTTGGCCTCACAGCTTTGAGCTTTTGAAACCGGAACCTGAAAAGCCACTTCGTGGATGGTTTTCGAGCCAAATACAACTGAAATGAGTAAATGAGGCTAGAAGCATTGTCGGCGATGATTCCTTGCCACAGAGGACGGTACGGATAACACGGTGCTCGCTTCCGGGTCCTGCCGTCGCCACGCGTCATTCGATGTCTTCGCGGCGGTCGCGTCGGCTGGCTGCACTCTCTCGACGACCCCGTTACCGTTACATCGCGTTGGTGTGACGAAGGGCACACTGCTGTGTCATGAGCTCCTCAATCGCGTCGACAGAGAGAGAGAGAGAGAGGGGGGGGGGGGGGTTGTTGGGCTGTGTATCGGCACTTCCCGCTTTGGGGGCGAGCTTATCAAGCAGTGGTTTCGGCGATTGTCAGGAACACGTTCCACTGTTCATCTGGCGAAAAGGCGTCAGGGCAGAGCTCCAGTCGGCGGCTGCCAGATCTTGCGGAGACTTATCTGTGTTCTCTCGCCAATATACGTTATTTCTTTTTTATTTCTCTTGCTGCTGTTCTGCTGCGTTTTACGTGCAATGTAGAAGTGGCTGGATGATGGTCACTGCAGTGGCTGGACACGATGTCCGTGTGTTGGATCTGATTCGGAGAGTTGGTGATTATCACGTCCAGCGATGGCTCGCAGCTACTGGGTAGCGCTGAAAAAAGGCTGCGGGTGCGAAAAATGTTCCAACACATGATGGAGTCGACACGTGCGATGCTTGGCTATCTCCGTGGAACAGCGTTCAGGTTAGATCACCCATGATCAGCGTCGACCGCACGCACTGTACATTGTGCATTGTACAATGTATGTACAAGGCAGAAGTTCCATTTTCGGTAGCCCTGCGGGACGGTGTTGACCACGCACTTGTTGGCAATATGTACCCCGTAATACGTAAGCATGCAAAGATTTATACCGATGTTTTGGATTTAAACGTCAGACAGCTTCTCCGACGACTCAGAGACCAGGCTCTGGCTGGCGGAGTGTTTGTCCTGAAACGAGGCGACCACTTCCCTATTGCCCTCATTGCCCGGGTGGGAGCCAGTAGAGCAGAACCCTACCAAATGAGGTGTGTACCTAAGACCTCTCGCCAAGATTGGCGTGTGCATTAACCGGCTGTGCTACCATGGTGGCGCGGTAGGTCATTAAGTCAATCATAAGTCCTAGGATATACGCTGTAAATGTGGTTGCTTGGTGTGCATATTCACTGTCTTATCATATGTGTTGTGGTGTTTTGGAATATTGGCAAATGTTTGAGTAGTCTAAGTTTGTCTTTCTCTTTAGAATGCTTTTAAGATTTCCTTGCTAGAAACATAGCGCTGTGTTAGATCAAATTGTAGTTTCGTAGGCCTCTATTTATGTACTTCGCCATCACATTTGTATCCAATGCGCAGTGTGACGGTCCATTGCAGCTTGCAATTCGTTCTCAATCAAGTCGAAATCCTTGACAACTGTGGTGCCGCCACCTCGTTGGCGCATGTTGCCAACCACCTTACACCAGTTTTGGTCCACTTGCCTCTTGAACCAGATGTTTTTCACTTTGGCTGCGCTGTGGGCTGGATACTTTGTGGTGGCGAATGCGACCGCGCGTCGCCGACATTAAGCCTAACCCACAGGGGTGTCGCTTCGCTTAATAGGTTTGGGAAGGTGAGCGTTGAAAATGAAAAGGAACTTCTGACAAACACCTTCAAAAAAGTATATTTCCGCATCTGACCCCACTTTCCTATCGAAGCTGGGTACCAACAGTTCTCAACTGATAAGGGATCTACATCGTCGCTCGTATACGTTTTCTCGCTCGGCATCGGCGGGGGAAATGCTGTCGTCCGGCATCATTATCATTTTGTCGGACGTCGATAGCCAAAACCAGGCTTCGGTAATCGACGTATGGTTGATGTTATGTGCTTTAGACATTTGTGGACGTGTACGACCGCAGGAATACTGAGCGCGAGTTGATGTGCCCTGCCATTAATGCCTGTCACGATAACATCCGGTCGATGGCCACTAGGCGGGCTGTAGGCTGCAACGCAGCACTCGCTTTGGACATGCTCGTCGCTGCTAATGTTGTTTTGGTCGTCATTGTCGGACGAGATAATGTCGGACGAGATAAGGCGTTGTGACAGAATAGCTTGTTGCAGTCTGCAGAACTTAAAACAACGCTGGCTAATGGTAATACACTCAGGCAATAACACAGAACTAGACTACCATCAGCAATACATGTGCGTCGTGTTATTGAAAACACGTTGGATGGAACAAAAACGGAACGTGCCGACGGAAACACGGCACGCACGCAGAGCTCTCAAAATGTTACTAGCCCATATAGATGTCATCAACTGTACATAACTTTGTAGCTTTCACCGTGTCTGTTTCCTTAACGCGCGCCCGACCTGGGGGTGAAGTTGGCTTCCCTCCAAGGTTTTTTCCGAGCACTGGTCCAAAACGAGCGCTCGCGACAGCACGGAATTTTCAACATTGTACATCTACTAGTTTTGCATCCTTTCAGCAAATTTGAGTTCTGATCTTCCAAGATTAGTAACCTAGGTTAGGTCAAAGACGTCCAGCCCCCCAAAAAACTTTGACCACACATAGTTTGCGTGGCTTTATTTGCCGTTATTCAAACTTGCTACAGTAATTGTACGTTTTAGTACCTACGGTTTATATATTTCAATTTTTTAGAAAAGGCAAGGTCAGTGACCTGAACTCAGGTAATTTTTGCTGCTTTTTTGCAAAGGATGCAAATCTGCAGCATTCTGTGAGCTTTCGATGTTTGTATATGAAGTGAAGAGTAATAACTCCCATGCATAGCTGACATATGACCACAGAGCGCATGACTTTGACCCAGGTCATGACCTACCGACATGGGTACAGTCTGCAAATCGTACGCTGGGGTCAAAATGGGTAGTTTTTATGCAATTGTGGACGCATAATTCGAAAACTTTGCTGATAAAATGCTGCGAATTTATTATAACGCATACTGATGACGTCGTCCAAGGTAAATGGCCTATTTTGCAGCTGCGGAGAGGCTAGATAAACGAGTGCGACGCGTGTAACCACCTCCTTGTTGTGTTTGTGAAGCTGACGACTTATAATTGCATGTACAAACGCACCTATTCTCGATTTGTTATAAATACGTTGCGAAGCGTGGAAGGGACTATGTATTATCAGACAACACCTATGCGACCTTGACCACATGTAGACGCACAATACACTATTTTTGATCACAGAAAAGTGTTGCAATGGTCACATGAATCCGTTGGCACTTAAATTTTTTCATCTGGGTGGCTTATTCATTTGATCCAAGTTTACCCCAGATCAACCCCAGGTCAACCTAAGATGACATTTTTGTGTCTAGCATGCTTTTGTCTAACAGCTGCATTTAATAAAATCGATTTATTCGGAAGCGCATTGCGAAAAGCTACCGTTCTTAAAGGCTACTGATGGACTAATTTTAGACGGTGACGCGCTCTGACCTGACCGTTTGCGAGGGAGCAGAAATGGTCGGAATAGACTCTCCACAGTCTTATCGCTCATTTCCGTGCCCTCAATATCCGTCTTGACGTGCTGACAAAGGTTTTAGGTGCATCTATCCAAACGATAGTTTTATCTTTTGTGGCCTCTGGTGACCTCACATTTGATCTGAGGTCAATGAGTTGATGTGTATTCTTCATGATTTGATGAGACCTTCACGACGGTATCTCTGTTTGGTGGTGGTTGGAAGCTGAAGCTGAGGATCCCAAGGGAAGTCATCTCCCCCTCCCTCCCCCCGGCCGGGTGCGGTTATCTCAGACGCTCGGTCTACCGTAGGTTAAGCCGGTGGAACAACCATTAGAAACCTTTTTTAAATTGACATAATTTTGGGCCCCCATTTTTCATGCTCTGCATGTACTTGGGCTTCAGAAGGGCGGGCCCTAAACTCATCCGTCGGGGGGGGGGGGGGGGCACATCAGATATTGAGGGGGGGGGGGCAGTGGACCACCCAAAAGAACACAAATCGACACCTGTGATGGACGGGAACAGGTGGCACCAAACTCCTAGGCACGTGTCACCTGGCTAGGAGTTTGGCTACCAGGACCAGGCTACCTGCTCTAACACGGCTGATGACGTCAGGTGACACTGTACGGCACCCTGATGAGGTCAGGTGACACTGAACGGCACCCTGATGAGGTCTGACCCGGCGGCGCTGCCCTGCGCTGCCGTGGGATATCCGACTGCAGGAGCTGCGATCTGCTGTGGGCCATCCGACTGCAGGACCTCTGCAGTGGGGCATCCGACTCCAGGGGCTGCGATCTGCTGCGGGACATCCGACTGCAGGACCTCTGCAGTGGGGCATCCGACTGCAGGGGCTGCGATCTGCTGCGGGACATCCGACTGCAGAGGCTGCGATCTGCTGTGGGGCATCCGACTGCAGAAGCTGCGATCTGCTGTGGGGCATCCGACTGCAGAAGCTGCGATCTGCTGTGGGGCATCCGACTGCAGAAGCTGCGATCTGCTGTGGGGCATCCGACTGCAGAAGCTGCGATCTGCTGTAGGACACAGCGGTGACTGCAACTGCGACCCGTGGCACCGTGACCCGTGGCACCGTGACCCGTGATACCGTGACCTATGACACCGTGTGACCGTGGCAACGCACTGTGTGTGCTGTAGTAACTCCGACACGGTGGTGGAGTACTGCGCAGAAATCCTGCTGGACAGTTCGCGAAAGGTTCCCCCAGCACGGCTCCGTTCTACGCTGGGGATCGGAGGAGATTCGGTTGCTACAAGCGTGTGCGTCGGCTGAACGGATAGGTGAGTTCATTTGGAGATGGAGATGCTCAGACCGCAAAATTTGACATAACACAGTCAGGCTACAGAAACGATCACGCTTGTGCTCTATGTGTCTCAATAGCTTCATCTTACATGGAGGCTGTTCAGCATCCATTCTCCGCACTGACGAAACAGAATTACTTCCTCCTTGACCATATGAAGTGTGATTGGCCTCAACATGGTGTCTCCATGTCGACATCTTTGAACCCGATTCGCAGAATGGTCTGGTGTACGGCCGGCTCGTGTTTTCATTGGCCTAACGGCCCGTCGGCCAACGGCCCATCAATGATATGAAATAATGACCCGTGTTTAACGTTTGCTGGCCAGTCTTAACAACATGCAATCCTGTCTTCTTGGGATGAGAAGAGGGACAATGTCCGTCTCACAGTAGCTCTTAAATAACTGAGCCATCAACTACGGACCGTTGATGGCTTCATGCTTTCAGAAACAGAGAGACGTGTGTTGAACTGTTACCCCTCATTGCAGTTGCTCCCACCATAAAACTGCTCGGTCGTGACAACTACCACTAAAAGCCACATCCAGTTTCCGTCATAACGGTGCACTCCGTCTCGATTATGCTGCTTTTCAACGTCTGAACCAGCGCTGGAAGTATGCCTGAGAAAAATATAATTTCAGTCCCCAAAAGAATAACTTCAGAGAATTACCAGCGTGCAAATGAGTACCCACACGACAGCAAACCTCAGTCATTATAAATTCAAGGCGTAATGTGCTCAGAAACCTCCACTGTTGATTAGCCGGCAATCTGTAAGACAGACCAAAAGAACCATACGAACGTCTTGGCAATTTGTACTCAACCGGCTGGTGGCCACCCCGTAAGTATTGACGAGCATTTATCACGCACTGCATCGCCCCTAATACTGATCACGTTGTTTTTGTGGCCGTTTTTAGCGCTACATGATGTCGCCACACGAACATTTACGTCGAGTGAGCGAGGAGGCCTTTTTCCGAAGCACATGAGCCACACGGCACGGAAGCGCGTGGTGGTCTTTATCGTGTCATTCTCATCATGCTCAGATAACCCATGAATAGTGTTATAGCTGAAAACCCTGCACTCTTTCGCTCAGTTTGCCGTTCGCATACGCGTCGTGTATCAGTCAGTCACTAAACTACCATCTCCTCAGCCGCCGGGCCCCGGTGAGTAAGCGCCACGCTGATGACAGACCACAGACCGGCTTAGCTGTCCGGCAGCTCTGCTGACCCGGCCCGGGTGTGGGCCGACGATCAGACCAGCGGCTGCAGACCGGCTCAGCTGTCCGGCAGCTCTGCTGACCATCAGGCCAGCGGCTGCAGACCGGCTCAGCTGTCCGGCAACTCTGCTGACCATCAGACCACCGGATGCAGACCGGCTCGGCTGCCCGACAGCTCTACTGACCATCAGACCAGCGGCTGCAGACCGGCTCAGCTGCCCGACAGCTCTACTGACCATCAGACCAGCGGCTGCAGACCGGCTCAGCTGCCCGGCAGCTCTACTGACCATCAGACCAGCGGCTGTAGGCCGGCTCAGCTTCCTGGCAGCTCTACTGACCATCAGACCATCAGCTACAAACCGGCTCGGCTTCCCGACAGAGCAGCTGCAGCTCTGCTCAGCTGCTGGCAGCTCTACTAGCCATCAGACCAGCAGCTGCAGACCGGCTCAGCTGCCCGGTCGCTCTGCTGGCACGGCCCGGGTGTGGGCTGAACATCATACCAGCAGCTGCAGACCTGCTCAGCTGCCCGGCAGCTCTACTGACCCGGCTCTGGTGTGGACTGGCCATCAGACCATCATGGTGTTCATCTAGCTCGTCTGAAGGGTTAGGAATTGTCGGTGAGAGCTATAACCTCTTTCATGAGATATCGATGAATGTGTTATAGATCTGGATGGCTGCACGCACTGAGGCGGCCTAGTATTTATTCTGGTTTTTCTTCCGATCTCTAGGCTCTAAATACCAAAACCTCATTGGAGTTTCTAGCTCGTCGTGTTTCTTACGGAGGGAAGAGCTCCAAACCGGACGCAGACATGCTTCCCAACAACTGGCTCACCATCCCACCATCCCACCCTGTCGGGTCAGCTTCGCTCCGATGCGCGACACGCCTAAATGACGACGCAGGCAGAATCGCCTCTGATTGGCCGGGGCGGGGCACTGCACGGGCGTCACAAAACATCTGGGGCGTGCAGTGGCCGCGTTCTATGGACGCCAACAAAGGAGTGGTCAGAAGACCATACCGCTTACATGGAGAACCGCGAGACAATCGTGAGAATCGACACACAAGGACGCAAGACGCTGACACAGGAAGTCGGAGAACACTGCCGGAGGGCTCCGCAGGACATTCAAATGGTTTACGGAGGGCTGCAAGCCACGCGAAGCGGTTAGCACTGAGGACGACAAGACACTGGCCCAGAGGGCTTTAAGACACCGACACAGAGGACCGAAGGCACGAAAAATGGGCGACGCGAATGGCCGCAAAGCAGTGACAGAGAGCTGCAATGTTATCCGCTCCGCCGTTTTGTTTGGCGCTCCAAACACAAGACAACGCGGTCACCTTTGACCGCTTCCGTCACCTCCCCACCTAGCCTCCATTTTATCTCGCCGAACCATATCGGGTACCGCTCCCGAACGCCAACCGGCCTGCCCGCGAACAAGCACAATTCCGTCCCGGATCTGCAGGTGTCCAGCCGCCCTGAAATCTCTCCCGGGTCGGCCAGGGCCTGCCCGCCTGCCCGGCAGCGGGCCGCGCAGTGCCACCGACGGCGGTCGCTGAGTCAGGCCTAACGGTGGCCGACGCCTGGACTGGTTCTCACGTGGTTCGGGGCGGCGACGGGCTGCGCCGGCCGGCGAAATAGGCCAGCGCGGCCGGCCGGGTCGGCTCTGGGTCAGCGGCCGGCGCCGCGGGCCGCGTCGGCTCGATGCCAGGCTGACGGCTGGACGGTGAACTGGCCGGCGAGCCCGCCGCCAACGGCCGGCTGGGGCCGCCGGCGAGCCCGCCGCCAACGGCCGGCTGGGGCCGCCGGCGAGCCCGCCGCCAACGGCCGGCTGGGGCCGCCGGCGAGCCCGCTGCCAACAGCCGGCTGGGGCCGCCGGCGAGCCCGCCGCCAACGGTCGGCTGGGGCCGCCGGCGAGCCCGCCGCCAATGGCCGGCTGGAGCCGCCGGCGAGCTCGCTGCCAACAGCCGGCTGGGGCCGCCGGCGAGCCCGCCGCCAATGGCCGGCTGGGGCCGCCGGCGAGCCCGCTGCCAACGGCCGGCTGGGGCCGCCGGCGAGCCCGCTGTCAACGGCCGGCTGGGGCCGCCGGCGAGCCCGCCGCCAACGGCCGGCTGGGGCCGTGGCTGCTCCGCAATGGCCAGTTTGGGCACTTTCACATGTGTACGTGGAAATCACGGAGGAATCTTTATGTGTAGGTCGTAATGGCTGTACGTTACTAATGTTTTTGTAGCGTTAACAACTGTCACCGCGCGTCAACGTTTTTAAGCACGGTTTGAACGTTTTGTCCAGTCGTTGCTTAAGCCGTATGCATGATGTGCAAAGGTCATAACAATTATGGGCAGGTGCTGGTGCGAAGAAGACACGGATAACAATCAGGGACTGTCCAAACCGGTACAGTCGCTGGGGTTCGTTTGAAAGAAGCCAAGGCTTGCGTGACTGTTCGGACTCGAACAGTTTAAGACTCCTAGATGGTCGACGGAGGCTGCTTGCTTATTTCAAGCTGTCGGAATCACCAAGTGTTATTTTCTTGCCCCAGCTGCCATTAGCTACTCATGGCTTTGGCACATGCTCTCGTCCAATTTTGGCAAATCTGGCTTTTGACCATCATATTACTGACGCCGGCGATTGTTGGCACATCGTCCCCTGGAAAATCATTTATGTCGCCGTGTCCCCCAAGTACTGCTATGTCGTGCTCTCCAAATATGTCCAACTCTAATCATGATAATCGCGTGGTATTTTTGTTTAGTCAGTACATCCTTGCAAAATGTCTTTTTTCAGCATGACAAGTCCTATCTCGGCAAATCGAGTGGCTTGGTGCATGGATGGAGCCAGAAGGTGGAGCACGCGATGAACACGGACGAGGCCGCATGCCAGACCTGTCAGAGTACCAGCCGAACAGAAATCTTGCAGCTTTAGCGGCCTGTCCCATCCCCAGCCGGACAGCCTTTGGTGGGCTGATATCTCTGCAGCCACTGATGGCGCCGCTCTATCGTGGGAGTATGTTCAGTGTTGACAGCAACAAGTAGCACGACTTTTTGATGGCTGCGCTGTAAGATTTTAAAAGCATTTGCTGCGGTTTGTTTCACAGGGTATGGTTTCTCTACAGAGTTACAATATCACGTAAGCTAATCTTCTGCATTCTGCATGGGATACTGCGATCTGCAAGCCTCAAAAAGCTGAGCGGCGCAAGTCAAAACCTAGTTCTGCTCACGGTAGTCCAGAGCCGCAATGACACGAGACCAGTATCGTTCGACGCAGCAGAACTCGGATAATCGTGTTGGCCATGGTATGATGTAAACAACCGGCCTGGCCTTCCAGTCGGCCACAGGCACTCGAGCAGAAAACATTGATCCACCGCTTTGGATCGTGTTTCAGCGAAGGTGTCGAATCTTGGCGACCAGGGAACACCATACAAAACCAACTGTACGGTATAGGTGAGAGTACCGTCTACAAATCACTAAGCCAGCCCAACACTTTCCGACCAACTTGTAGTGATACCACCCTGTGGTGATATTCCACTGTGGCGATACCACCCTGTGGTGATACCAGTTGGCCGGTAAGCAATGAATATCACCCTTTTACCCGGGCTCGAATATCGCACACACTGGGGCCTTGTGAGAGCCTGATGAATGAAAGCTGCACAAAAGCTGCACATGAGTGTGTGCCGGCTCACTGTGACCGGCATCCACATCAGAGCTCTGCATGGTCGCCATACCTTGGCCGCAGTTAGCAAAAGCGTACCACATTGCTTCAAGTTCCACCACTGTGTTGAGACAGGTTGCCGAGCCCGGACACACGCGAGGCCAGTTAATTTCCTTCCAGGATTATCTGTGGATTTGCGCGCTGACGCTTTGCATAAGTAAAGTTTTGATGAATCAGTCGGCTCAGGCTAATTTATCAGTCTAATGAGGCAGAAACGTTCGCAAGTTCTAATGAATCAGCAAGCCTTCTTTGTATTGGCGACGAAAGGCGAGAACGGCTCCATTCGGTCAGGTTTTGGGGCTGTTTGTATGACGACAACATTTTTGTTATGCAACAACAAGAACAACATCATCACCTCGGCCGTGCCACGCCACGCAAGGAGTCTTGTTGTATCTGATTGGGAATGCCCAACTACGAAGTCAGACTGATACCGATATCAGACCGGTTCATACCGGTATAGTATCATAGCGATACCATTTTCAGAACAACCTCCTTTATCGTCGGGGCACGGCGGCTTGTATTTTGGAGCTCGTTCTTAAACTGCCGACACGACATGCCCCCTCGTTCTTTTGTGCTCCAGATGCCCAGTGGTGGACTCCTTTCCTTATAGACAAGGTAACCATATTCGTTGAAGTATTTTTGTTGGTGGCCTTTTTGCTCGTTACAACTCGTGACAAAGGCTGATGGGTTTGCCGATTGCACCCTTGAAGTGGTGTATTTTTCACTGCGACGACAGCGGCATGCTGCTCACCGAGCCGCAGATCCCCAGTGCCGACCAAGGCGGACCTTCGTCGCGTTTCAGTGCCGTCCAATTGAGGTCCTTTGCGGAGACAGATCACCGCAACTCGCCTGATTGCCTGGAATGTGGCATCAACAACAGCAATATGCAACGAAGGACTTGTTGCAGGACGTAGTTCGAAAATGCGCTATGGTTGCAATACTCGCAGCTATAATAAGACGGCTCAGACCTGCGCGAACTCAGTTCAGACGGACGTATCAATGTTCTCATCTCGATATCTATGTCTAGCTCTCGAACAACTCGGCTGGAAATAGGCCCGGAACTTGAATTGGCTCACTAACAATCTGATCGCTCTCGATGATGTACGGCTGACCACCAGCAGATCAATGTAATGGTTTGTTCCCGGATTTGATAGCATATTAGGGGATGTTATCGCCATGCGCACATTAGCTTGATGACACCAATGATATTTCGTGTCAGTGCTGGAGTTTTTTGTTTCATTTATTTGCTTGTTACTGCAAGCAAGTTGTTTCTCCTGCACGCTGTGCGTTTGAGGCTTTATCGCTTAGTTGTCTACGCTTTTCACAGAGCAAAAATGACCCCGATGGAGCATTAACCTGCGTTGCAAAAAGGCAGCAGGGGAGCAAAGACCTGCGGCGTTATCTTTCACTTCTTTTATATGTGTTTATCGGATTATATTGGCGCTCCCCCACATGCAAACGTTCACGCGGTGTCGGGCTCTCTTTCTAACGACACGTTCCGCCCTGGCCAACACTCCCGCCACGGGCTCGTCTCTCCGTTGTTGAGGCTTTCTCGGCCAGGTGTAAGATTTTCAAACTTGATCCGAGCTGGGGTTTGCTCGTATGCTCAATGAGACAAAGTCGTTTTCTATAATTATGGGTTGTCATTAAGTGCACGTGTTTACATCGCTAATAGCCACGTCTCATTTAAGATCGCACCACTTGAATGTGATCACCGACTGTGATGCATTTTAAACAGCTTCAGTGTCAATGATGTCCTTGTTCCGGCCTAAATATCTCTGAGACACGCTTTCTCCATAACAGAGCATA
This sequence comes from Pollicipes pollicipes, assembly GCF_011947565.3. NCBI lineage: Eukaryota > Metazoa > Arthropoda > Thecostraca > Pollicipedomorpha > Pollicipedidae > Pollicipes > Pollicipes pollicipes. The sequence continues at coordinate 33,157,581 of NW_023596420.1, forward strand.
CACGGGCTTCATGCCGCGGAGTGCAGAACAGTCCGAAACATGTTTTCAGTAGAGGTGTAACATGTAAGAGAGTTTTACCCGGGGCAGGTCCTAATTTCTTTACTGCTGGGGGACAGTTATCTCCAAAATTACTCAAAAGATGGTAACCATGATAACCGGCCTCAACAATTTATCAGGGCTTTCCCGGTGCGTTGGTTGAGGGCCTCCGTTCTAAGCCATCGCGTCTTTTGGTCGGAGATTACGGAGGGATTGCGCATATACATTCATTCGAAGAGCACATGCATCGGATGCTGATTGTCAATTCACGTCCATGAAATTTTTGGGTTAAAAATATGCTTTGTTTGAGCCTGTTGCAAACACGTGCAGTATGAAATATTTACTTAAACCTTAAACTTAAGGGTGGTTATTGGTCAGCAGTGGGTTTATTTCACAAGGACGCTTGGATTATGGGCCAGCGCACTCGGTTTTGACCCGGGAATGTTACATTTGAGACCACATGTTAAAGGCGTGGCATCACACGCTATCCGGTCGATTACCAGCATTCTTGTACATCTAACTGCATCGAGTCATTTAGCGATCTGTGGGCGATACACTCCTCTGCACTGGTATTTTTATCAACGGCGTGTATTTCCTCCGGCTTGAGATAACGTCAAGTCCCTCCTGCCCTCTTCCTTCCTCACCATAGCTGACGGATGTTTCGTTGTCTCTCGAGTGCACGCGACCCATCCCTTCGAGAGACGCGAAATGATAACGACTCGACGGGTCGTTCTTCTCTCAGCCGGATGTTGTTGGTTTTGTGCTGCCCTAACCCTGCGTTGTCCCGATGCAGACCCGTTCTCGACCTTTATTGTGACACGTTTCATAACTCGCGGGTTGTGTGTTTCGCATATTGAGTGAAAGACGCGCGTATGCTCGTACTGGCAACGACACAGCGGCACCACACACCCAAAGCCTGTCCTAAAACTCTCATGCACACGAGTCTGACTTGGTGCGGAAAATCGGCTCAGCAGCTTTTTTATTTACCATCTATTGTGCAGAAAGCCAAAAAATCTGGCAAGCGCCGAACATACGCACAGCTCGTAATTAGGGAAAATATGGTAGAACATTGTACGTAACAGGTGTGGGTGCTGTGCAGAATGCCCGTCAAAAAACGGAAATATAGACCCTGTATACCGCTCATGTTGTTTTACAGGTACCTGAATCGAAATGATGCGCAATGCTACACTTTCACACCGAAAACTGAGCTGGAACAGTGCACACCTGCGGTAGCCTCCTCACGCACGAACTTAAACATATCGTACAAGTGGACTCACTGATAGCACAGCGATTGCGCTGAGCACTCAGCGCTTGCCTAATCATGCCGATCGTGTATTAAAAAAGTGATAGTAGACTCCACTACAGGTTTGGCGTTCTTTCCTGACCATTTTCATGGTAAAATGTCTTTGAAAATGTCATTTGTGCAGACCGTCATAAAAGACAAAGGTGACCCGCAGTATTCTAGAGCAGCAGGGAAAACATGCTACGGAGTTGGTGAATGTCATACTTATGCCGTTTCTATTTCGCGGCACACCAGGCAGGCAATGAATTTCTGAAGGGTTGATGACAGTTGTCTGGCTTCAATTGGATTGTACTTACTCAAAACAGAGTCTTACTTGATGTTCTTCGCAACGAACAGAGTTCCGATGTCAAAAAAGGTTATCCCTTTCTACACATCCTGAACGCGCGATATATGACTGCTTCTTCGCATCGTCTCCGGTACTAATGACCAAAACCGTCACTTAATTGCTTTTTCCACGATGTTGCACTGATCCCCATCGGGCCCATGATAAGAATAAAACTTAATAGAATTGCTACGAGCTCTCAGAAAGTCTAACTTAAGCGATCTAGTCGTCTACATTCCAGATACTGATGGGTTTGTTATCATTGATTTTGTAGGCTCATATATTTTTCGAAGTCATGCAGAACAATTGAATAAAAAGCTGTACTGCATACATTGCTATACCAACTTGAACGATCCCAAATATGGGATTCACCTAACCTATCTCTCAATTCCGCTTTTTTCTCGGTTTTAGGTCACATTGGCCTTGTGTTCGGGCCATGACGAAAAATGCAGTGAATTGATACATAATGCGGCTGGAGCAGAGCTAGGAAAGAGTTGGAGCAGCTGTAAGCTGGCGGAACGAGGTGTTGAAATATGCGGTCAGCGGTTGGAGATTTAGCCGAGCACAGGGGTATGCCCTCCGCGAGCGATCAAAAAAGGATCTGGTGTAAATCCATGTATATCGGCAGCGAAAATGATAGCAGCGTTGCATCCTGTTTTCTGCTTTTTCCATCCAAATCTTTTGCGTTTTTCAAAAGCTTAGTGACAATTACCAAAAACTTAAATCATTGCAAATTCAGTTACTTTGTTGACTGAAAAATTGTCGTCCCTTACCAGACTCAGTGACGGCTGTTTTTATTTTCCATCAGCCCGTAAATATTACATCAATGGAAATCCACCCGTTAGATTTGCGTGGACAGGAGCTTTCCAATGCTGTAGCCAAACCTCATACCAGTTTGAAGGTCATAGCCCAGCTTAGCTTAATACGCGATCTAAATGAACATAATGAGAAATTATCACATCTGTTGTGGTCTCGGTCCTCCCGCGCCTCAAAAGGCGTCTTACTGTTTACAACGTAAAGATGCAATTCCGAGGACATATAGATACAACAGATTACTTGAAGAAACTTTTCAAAATTTGTCACATATTTCATTCCAGTGCTATTTTTGAGGAGCGCAACCCATTAATGGTTCCCAAAATGGCATCTGCCATGCGAAAGTTTACTAGCCAGCACCAGTCAGTTTGTTATCGTTTTAGATCATTTGGAGACCATGTTGAACGGTGCTACACACTAAGCAGTCCCAGCCAAGCATTTTACATCATAAGTTTGTTTGTTGATATTATATATATATATATATATATATATATATATATACATATATATATACATAATATTATATTATAAGTTTATTTGTATAAGTTTGTAATTGTACCAGCGGGTTTAGAAAGCCTTTAATTCAACTAGTACCGTTCTCCGTTTGGTATCATTCTCATAATGCTCCACGAAAGTTCAACAGTATTTGCACTTCTATATAATAAATTCACTATAAGGTCCGTCGACCCCAACCAAAACGCTTGGCCTCACCAACACCGAGCTACCGCACGAAACCTGTCGACGGCGACAAAGACGGAACACGCCGCGACGACAGCGTACGAGTCGTGTCCGTCTGACGGTGCGTCGGAGCGAGCGCATCGGGCTTACAGAGACCTGTCTGAGCCCGCGCGGGAGCGATACCGCACCGAGACCTGACCCCGATTCGACATGCGGTCCATCATTACCCAATTACGCTCGCGTTTCGGCCGGCGACGCCAGGCGCTGTGTCTTGTTACGCAACGGGCTCCGTCCCTCCATTTGATCTGATACCGGGCCACCTCAGGGGGCTTGCTCGTTTTGTGGTAATCCGTGAGCATTTGTGACATTTCATGCCGAGATCATATTAGGAAAGCTAGAGCGTTCTTTACATCGATCGCTGGTCTTCAGGATTGTCGTTACGCGAGGGAGTAAATCTGCGGCGTTACCCAAACTCCTAAATTCTGTTGCGAATAGCGGTTATTGAACTTCCCACCCCTCGAAAGAATCTCTGGCATGATGCCAGGGTCGTCAGCCCACAGTGTGGACCATCTAGGTATGATATCCGGGTGCAGATGCGCTGTGCCGGTCAAAAGGAGCGCTGTCGCGTCACCGCCTTACTCATATCGGGGTCGAGTAGCCAGGAGGGCCTGCACGTTGAATAAAATGTTCGGCGATTGGTGACAACTTGATCCAACGTAACAGGGTGTATATTCATGTAAAGACATATTCGAGTGACGTCATGACTTGAAAGGGATGAAATATGACGTTGTTGTGAACCTGTCCTTAGTGGATCTATATGTACTTAGTGGATTCCAGTTGCGCCGGCAACTGCCAACATCCCGCGGTGAGTTGTGCATGCAATGTATATGTGCACATACATGCATAAATACGAGCCCATTAGTTTCACGCAGACTTTGGTCATGACTTTTACCCCTAGGTTCTGTTCACATTGCTTCGAGGCGAGAAGCAAACACGCGTGGAGGTGGGCACCGGGTGGGCTATTGGGTTCCGAAGGCTTTCCCAACATCCAATAAAGTAGGCAGGGTCAGCACTCAATCTCCGCCTGATGAAATCGGGTCACTCGAACTCTCCGCCCGACCGCGCGGACAGCGCAGACACGACCAGCTCCTAATGATCAGTCTGGGTCTCGAGGGTCTGGGCCAATTTCGGGGGTAGGTGAACAGCACAATGCGTCCTTACGCCGAGTCGCCCGGCCCCCGACGACCGACATCTCACCGCGATGTCTCGGGGGCGGTTTGGAGGTCAGGCGTACAGCGGGCGTCGCGGCTCGGGAGATCACATCGTCTGGCTCCGAGACACGCTGCAGCGACACTAATCGATGGATGAACGTGTCATGCACGACGTCGCCCCGTTTGGCTGGACCGCAGAGGCGGTCAGATCAGGGCGGACTTTCCAAACGGTGCGCCGAAGGTTTGGAGCGCGCCAGACGGCGCTCCAGCTGCTAGCGGATGAGGCATTGCCGGCATTAACTTTGTACATGATACAGGCGTTTCTAATTAACTTTTTGTGGCGTGAAATGAATGGTTCGCAGGTTTATGGGTGTGGGGAAACGGGCAAGAGTACGTTTTCTCTCTCATGGGATATCGGCTCGAGGGGGCCAAAATATTTGACGCTCAAGAAAGCACGGCAAGGTAAAAGTTGATTATCACCAAAATTTGGAATTCGTCTTTACCTGTCAAAAAACCCTGCCCACAAGTCAAAGAGCAAGTGACATCTGCCAGCATTGTTCACAGCAAAATGTCAGGGAGCGTTTAAGGACAAGTAGCGGAATGGCAATGGACATTAACATAACGCGCGATGTGCGATCGTTTTCTTAGTTGGCTGGTCGCAAGCAGATCCCACTCTAGCAAACAAACTGGTTGTTAACGAAAGACTAGTCGGTTCCACCTTTGCTTCGGTTTCAGCCTTTGCGTATCAACGCATATACCGCGTTGCATATATTTTCATGTGTTTGCTTCCTGTAGTTCATTACACTCAACTGTCTGGACACGGAGCATGAACAACTCTATACGGATTGTTCAGACGTGCCCAAAGCTAGCGCCATAACTAATCAGCTCCTCACTCATTACTTACGGCTGTGGGCTTCGGACCCCGTGCTATTTTTAGGCCTTAAGGCGCTAGGTCCTGCCACTTCAGATGCCTAACGGGGCGTGGGGCCTGCGGTGTTGTCATAGAAGAACGTGGGATATCTCAGCAAGGCTTTCCTTGAAGTGACGGTGATGTGCTGCTTCCGATGGGTGCTTGCTAACTACCAGACAGAATATATATGTATATATATATATATATATATATATATATATATATGTATGTATATATATGCATATTTGGTTCGTAGACGGCATGTTATTGCTATTTAAGGTATTACTACAGCCCTGCCGTCTTTTCAGTTCAATGCATGGATTATTACTGGACCAGCTTCCGCTCCCGTCTGTACTGGCCACCGTTTCCATCTGCCGGCGCATGTCCATTGTTCCACATTTCGTCGCGGCATTCTGCCTGCTGGGAATATATAGTAGATATTGAACGTGACATAATTCACACTTATTGAGTCCGCATTTCTACCCGCATGTTAACAGTTTGGAATTTGTCTTGATCGTTTTATTCATTGTCACAAACTTCTGAAATTTAAGTGCATTTGAGTATTTATAACAAGCAATATCTTGCGTCTGGTCATTGATGGATATGTTAAATATCAGTTTCCATGAAGCTGATCAGACCAGAATTAACGTATGTACCTCTGAGCTGGCATGTTTTTACTCTCAATTAGTGCAGGAGCCAGCACTGTGCTTGGCATGCATCTGCGCGGTTGAAATATTGATGAACAGTGCATGTGTCCGCGACAAAGTTACATTTTTCTGACCTCCGCGGACATGGCTTCTGGTCCCGAGGTCAGGACGTCGCGGGGTCAGATCAGGCCGTGACGGGTTCAGTCACGAATGACGATCTGGATCCTGGATAAAATTAGCCCGTGGGTACACATCAAAGGCTGTCACAAACTTGCAATCGTCAACCCTTCCCACCCATCCGCCGCATACTCGCCCGTCGCGCAGTCTCGGGCACCAGCTGTCCGTTACATCCGTCTGCCGCCCCGGGTCGCGGCGCGGCCGGCGGGTATCCGGCCGCGGGCTGACCCAGCTTCGCTCTCCAGCGTCGCGGCGATGACGCGCGCCGGCGGTGACGCGGCGCCGGTGGCGGCGGCCGCCGCCGCCGCAGCTCAGTTCGCCGCGCGCCGCCGAGGAAGTGGGTTGGACCGCGCGCCGAGCAGCGAAGCCGCGCGAGACAGAGTGCCCGCCGCCGCCGCCGAGTGCCCGCCTCTTCGACGTTCGTGTCGGCACCGTTCCGTTAGAGGGAGCCGGAGCAGGGCTCGGGACTATGTCCCCCCGACACATTGACGCCAGGTGAGGACTCGACCGCCGGAGAGATCCGGGAAAGAGGCGCCGCCGCCTCTGGCCGGTCGGTGACGCTCCGCCGGTGAAACCCTGTGCGCTCGGCCGGCGCAGGGGCGTCACCAGCGGGGCATTGTCGGACGCCAGCCGACCCTGGCCCGACGCGCTGGCTGGTGAACCGTGGCCGGACCGAAAACAAACGGCGCGGCGGCGCAGTCAGCGGCGATGGCGACTATTTGCGATGGGGTCGGTCGTTGGGGACTGTTCCACCAAAGCGTGCCGTCTCACCGTCGGGGTGTATCAGGAGTTGGAGCCGGGCCAGCCTAACGGCTCACCTTGTTTAACCGCTCGAATGTCCCACTGTGGCTGACACCGAGGTCTCCGGGCTGTATTGCGGGCGGCAGCCAAGGACTCAGCGAACGTTGCGGAGAGCGTTCACCTTTAATGCACGTCCCGAGTTTATGGTTGTGACCCCTGAAGCTGCCTGCAGAATGTTACAGAACGAACAGCTCCTCGCGGTGCCTAGATGACTGTCAGTCGCCAGACAACGAATTCTGACTGACGTGTGAACCAGGCGTGTCTTGCCTCGCCCAGTAAACTAAAAACGCATTTTCCTCGGCCTTTTATGGAGCTAAGCTGGTACAGAACGCTGATTCGCGTGTTTGAATCAACAAATCCTCCGTGTTTTTATGCTGGCATGTTGTTCGTTGTGCCCGATAGGACTGTGCTTCCCGTCAGGAATGACCCTCGCGTGCATGTTCGTTGGCGCGACTTTTGTCCCGCCCGTAGCCACGTTAGGGACGTGGCCGTCGCCGTCAATCTGTCTTCCAAATCACCCGAAGCGCAATCCCGCAATCACATGATTTGTAGCGGCGGTGGTACCGTTCGCGGCACCGGTGCGTCACTGGAAAACAGAGAGCCGCGCCGGCTCCGACGCCGGTGGGAACCCGCCCGCCCCCCCCCCCCCCCCCCCCCCGTCTCTCCTCACGACGGGCCCGTCCTTGCCCAGCTGACTGCGCGGCCGCAATTCCCTGCCTGGGGCGTAAGAGAAACGGCCGCCAGACTGATGGGCGTCCTGCGGCGGACGGCCGCCCGGGCCGGGGAGCGGACGGGGCGGCGGCCGCGGCGCCGGCCAGCGCCGGTCTCGGCCAGCCAGCTGGATCGCCCCTCCGGAGCGGTGGGGGCACCATGGAGAAAGGCTGGATGCGGAAGGTGGGATGGAGCGTGCAATGGTGGGCTTAAGGCAGAGACACCATCCAAGAAAATAAGCTGGGGGCAGGGCACGAAAGATTTGCTCGTTTTCATCTCAAAGTTGCGGTTGTTGAAGCCTCCCCCCCCCCAACAAATAAAAATTACACCCCTGGCGTAAGGGAGCGCACGAGGAGATGGCCAGACGACGACCAGATGGCGAGGTTGTGATGATCGTTGTGAAAGGCCATTGCTGCATTGTTGCTGCCGTGTCGATCCCCTTCAGTCCCGCTCTTGCTTTTCCAAGCATGGCCACGAGGAAGCTGTGTTATCTGTGACATCCCACGAGATGCTGCAATTAGAAGGCCTTCTTGACCGCATTGCCACACCACACAATGGCGATTTTTCGATTCCGGCACACAATGTGCCCGATGTTGGGCAACGGCAGGCGGTCAGAATGAAGGGGCCCAGCCCGCCACACACACACACACACACAGCCAGACAATGGGCCGAGCGGGCGACGGAGCCGACAAGAAGCCGCCGGGATGCCCTGACGAGGGTGTACGGTGGTGCAACGCCGGGGCTGACCGCGGCTGGGAAGCTCCAGACGGGGCTGCTGTCACTGCCGCTGGTGACGTGCCGACCGTTCCGCGCCGCGGCGGTGCAGAGCTGGTGCTCGTCACGGGGGGCTCTGGCCGGTGTTGGTAAGCGGAGAGTTGAGGACCACCACTTGGCTTGGACAGCAGTATGAAGGACACAAAAAGACCCATCGCGACAAAGCAGGACTTGAGCGCCTTTTCTGTAAAGACTCTGTGGCCTCTCGAAGCATGCCTCTAGCCTGATGCTGGCGTGAACGAAAGTTTTTTCTAGTGTAAATATCATATCGATCACAAACGTTAGTGCCTACAATGCGCTTTTGATCACCAAGGCTGTCAAACGCATCCATGGCTGACGCCAAGCAGAACACATGCCGTTTCTCCTTGTCAGGTGAAAACGACGCCGTAAAATGCGCTGGCGGAGTGGCGGACATTAATTAAGCCCGCCGTGCGTTACGTTGGATGATATTCTGCTTGCGTTCGACCCCAAACCAGTGAACACCCAGTTCCGACGCTTATTGTTCGTCCCAACTGGCGTCAAAACTGACCCACTTGCGGTGATTTAGTGTCGCGGGTGTAGGCACGCACGTAGCATGTTTGGCCGTTGGGCATCGTGGGACGGAGGACCCATGTGCCCGGTTTTGCTTGCGTGCCCCCTGACCGGTCCAGCAACGCGCGGGTATCTTTGGGCGGTGCACCAACACGAGGCGAATGGCGCGCACAGCACCTGCTCCGCCGTACGGTTCCGGGTTGGCTCGGTGGTGCGGAGCAGTAGGTAAAGCATGCTTCACTTCGTAAAAGGAGAGAGCATCCGGCCAGGTCAAAAGAGTCTGCATTTCTGAGCTTCTTCGGTAATGCAGCGTTTGTTCCTCTGTCCTTGTCGCAAGGAACGAGAACTGTAAACGTTTAGTTGGTTTGGGTGACGATATTTATGCCGACATACTGATGTACCTTAAAGACAGTATAAAAATTAATGACTGATTCTGGCCAGATTGTTTTCTAGCATGCCTGAGTACGGTGAGCTGAGTATGTCTGGACTATGGGATTGAGGCTCCGTATGCTCAGAGCGTTCCCTCACCTGTTGAATAGCCCATTTGTCGTTAAGTGATCTATTATGCTCGAGGTCTTAACCCATTTTCCACGGCGATTAGCTGGCGCAGGCCCTTGTGCGGAACCGGCCGCTTTTATTGTTGCTCGGGTACGCTGATCAGCTGCGCCTATGCGCTTCTGAGCCGAACCGTCGTGCACATCCAGTCTGACCTCTACCCGTGACTGGAATGTGTGCGCTCGATACGCGCGCATCCCGTTGTCCGGTTGTCCACGTGCCTAACTCGCGTGTGACCCAGCTCCACCACCCACCGTGTGCTTGTGCCAGCGCCTTGTCATCTCTCGCTCTTTATCCCTGTCGAATCCTGGTCTCCGTTCCTGACCCGGTTTTGACGCCACTCTGCCCTCTTTGGTGCGTCCGGGCTCACCGCCTTAGCGCTGTTTATTCGACTCTGTAACGGTCTGACATTCCGCGGGTTCGTTCTAGGGCTCGTCAATCGTGCTGGTTTTGTTGTCGTATCGAGCCCAGCGGCTCTACCAGAGAGCTACCGTTTGTGGGATCTGGCACACCCCGCCAGTTGGTGCTTATTAACCACATGTAAATCTCAATGTGTGCTGCGCTGCGTTGTCCTGATTGGGGCCCGATGGGGCTCCGGATGGGACCCAGCACACGGGGATGCGGCCAGATTCATTGCAGCTTATCATCTCTCTCGTTCGAAACACATGCCTCATTCGTGTAAATGCTCACCTCACCATTAACCTTTCAATCGTCACCTGTGTCAGCCTCACCATTATTCCAGGCCTCTGGAACGTTAGTCCCAGCCTCACGTGTTTCTCACCTCACCTCACCCTCGCTGCCATCATTCTCACTGTTAGCGTAAAAGCGGTCCTGGTCCTATATCGATCTTCACCAGCTCCTCGCAAGATAGCCTGTGGGTGGCCATGCTCGCACCTCGATCCTTCTCGGCCCCCTTCACATGGGGCCCTATGGATGGCCATGCTCGCACCTCGATCCTTCTCAGCTCCCTTCACATGGGACTCTATGGATGGTCATGCTCCCACCCCGATCCTCCCCCCCCCCCCCCCCCGCTTCAGTGGCCCGGTGGATGGTCATGCCCCCACCTCGATCCTTCCCAGCCCTCCACGTCCGTGGCCCTGTGTGTGACGAGGCCGCGTCCTGCTCAGCCGGCCGCCGGCTCCCTGCAGTGCGGCTGGCGCGGCTGGCAGTCCGACCATGCTGCCGACCGTGACTTCAGGGATACGTCCCCACTCAACGGCACCGCAGCCAAGGACAGCTGACGGCCTCCGCTGGCTGTCGCGCAGTGGCCACTTTTCATGGAACGCCGACAGTCAGCTGGTGTTTACTTGTCGGTTATAAATGAGCCTGTATTTTACGACTCGTTGCTTTGTTAGTGCGGAAACGTTCCCATTGTGATGGCAGATCCGTTTCACCTATGATATCCCCTTTTCGAGGTTATTTCATTTTAGCTGTCAAGACTGGAATAATAAACAGGTGTCTGCTGTTTTGAACGAGACTGAGACATATTAATTGACACTTGTTCCAGAACCGGACATAAAGAAGTCGACCATTTTAAGGTGATGTGGAGATGAAACTTTCCTATTCAGTTATTTCGATAGATGGTGGGAACCACAAAAGCGTCCAAATTAACCGCGATTGAACATTCTCTATAACTCGCACTTGCTGTTGCTGTAACTCCGCAAGACCCAACCTCAGAAGCATTTAAATATCCAGCCCTCTTAGCCTTTGGAGCCTCCTCCTGTCCACAATCATGCCTGAGCTCTACCCAGCTGATTCTTGGTCCGTGGGCTTCGATCGCGGAGCGCGGCTCTGACCGTTACCCGGACCTGTCGGGAGTGACGCCGTGAGTCGGCCCGTTTCACCGCTCCCCACCGCCGCTTCCGGCCCGCAACAGCACGCACCGCGCTGCTGCGCCGGCAGCAGCCCACAGTCGCCCGTTACCTGCCCCCCCCCCCCCCCATCCCCACCCCGTCCTCCTGCCCCTTAATCGAATGGTACTGCCGGTCAGCTGATATCGGCGCCCTCGGCAGCGGCTTCTCGAACGCTCGCCGCCACCTCCTGTGGGCCACGTCCGGACGCCAGCGCCGCCGCCGCGCGCCTGCTGACCCACTGGCCTATATGGCTGCGCGCGCGCATCCGCCTTCCCACCTGGCCGCCGGTCCCGAGTCGCTGTCCCCAAAACGCGGCACCCCTCCGCCGCAGCGGCGCTCCCCGCGGCGCCCGCGGCGCCCGCGGCGCCACCAGCGGCCGCCGCGCCGGGAGAGAGGCGCCCAGGACAGGACGTCCGGCTCTTCTGGCGCCAGAAGCTGGTGACGTCACGGCGGCAGTGAAAGTTATTGGTCATCGGCCGACACGGAGGCGCCGCTCTTTCGCGCGGACGCAGTCGGACTCTGCGCCGGTGTCCGTCGCGCGGGCGGGTTCCTCCGCGTGACCCGCCGCCCGCCGGCGGGGCCGACGGGGGACCGCCGCTGGCCTCCTACCCGGGCGACTCGCGCCCTCATCCGGTCCCGGCACGGACGGTCCTCTTGCTGCCGGCCGGGAGCGACGTGGCTGGCGTTGCGTGGGCGCGGCGGAACGCTTCCACCACTGGTCGGAGGGTGGCCACCGCCGTCTGGCGCCCTGCCCGCCGCCCCGGGCGTGGGAAAGTCCGTTCCGTCGGCGCTGTCTGCCTCGCCGCCGTCGGACCAATGACCTGGGCCTGCGGTCGGCGCGTGCCAGGAAACCGGGCCACCGCGCTGCCGCCGCTGGAGACCGTTGCCTTTTGGTTCTGGGGTGCAGTTGATTAAACTGTCTTCGGGGAAAAGTCGTCGTAGGTCGCTATTTTCTTCTGTGCACAGGGGCCCTTCTGCGTCAACCTTCTGGGCGTTGATGCAGAAGGCTGTCGTTGTCTGTGTGCCCCGCTAGCTCTGCCGCGCGCTCCTGTTGTTGAGCAGCATCCGGCGTCAGCTCTCGTTCCAGCTCCGCTGCTGCAAACGCGCCCGTCAGCCGCCGCTAAACGGCGCCGGGCCGTTTGTCTGGCCGAGCGAGCCGTCTGCCGCGTTATTGGCTTAGCGGCGGTTGCCGAGACCAGCGCGCGCGCGCGCAAAACGCCGCGTAACGGTCGGCGAAAACGGGGCCCGGTGGCGGCGGCGGCGGCCGCCACCCGGCTGCTAACTGCTGTGCGACCGCGTCGGCGAACGACGGCGCGCGGCGGCGTTCTCACCGCGCGCCGCCGTCGCGTGGCCTATCACGGCGCGGTGACATTTCGCCGCGACTAACGGCGCGCGTCCGCGCCGGATGGGCCGCGGCGGCTGTAGCCATGATTTGCTTCCTCTTGCGGCAGCTGGCGAGCGCGTGCGGCGGCTCCCAATGGCCGGTGCGGAACTCGGGGACGGAGAGGGACGCGGAGGGTGGCGCGCAGACAATGGGGTCGGGGCTGCGTGGGGAGTGGCTTCAGCTCCTCCCTCCGACCGACCCTGTCCAAGAGCCATGCACCGAATGCTCGATGGCGGCGAAGTGAATCCTGCGATTTTGTTTTACGAAAGGGCTACGGCGCGCACATTGTCTCGCGCCTTTGTGGAGGGCCAGTGGGTACGGCATAAAAATGTCATAAAGGCACTGAAAAGCCCTACCTTAAGTCAGGAAGCGAACCTACGTGCCAGACAGCTACAGCGAGTTACCCCAAGTCATAAATACAGCCGCCTTCAAAGCATCCCTGCGGAGGCACGTGAAGAATTTCCCTGGAATCTAGAACGGCTGGCGTTTCGCGGAGGACAATGCGTGCGTTCTGGAAATAGCATGTGCGCACTTCCGGCTTACTCACATCCGGTGTTACCCAGAGCGCCGTAAAATGGGGCGGATTCTGTTTGAGTTGTCCAGGAGAAAGTGCGACCTGTCAGCATTTTTACCACGGAATATCGCCAGCGACATGAAATTCGCCGCACTACCATAAATCCGAGTCCGGTACGCGCATTAAAGCGAGAAGAAAGAGTGGTCAAATATCACCATACGTCTGGAGAGATGGGGAAGTATGGCCGATAGTGGACCTTTGGAAGGCCGTCATTACTTGGTGGCCAGGAAAGGATTCTTTTCAGCGCTTTGACGTATTGGGCGTTTGCATAAATTGATATGAAAATTCCCCATGCACATGTTGTCCATGTACTTAGGAAAAATGTTTTCATTCAGGCTTAGGTGGCTATGCGTCAAGATATAATTGGTCCTTATCTGCCTTTTCTCATTTTTTGTATATGACGATTCAGAATGAGCTGTCCAGGAGAAAGCGAGACCTACCAGCATTTTTTGTCTAGCGGGTAAGAGAGAGAGAGAGAGAGAGAGAGAGAGAGAGAGAGAGAGAGAGAGAGAGAGAGAGAGAGAGAGAGAGAGAGAGAGAGAGAGAGAGAGAGAGAGGGAGAGAGGGAGAGAATCAGAGACAGAGACAGAGACAGAGAGAGAGAGAGAGAGAGAGAGAGAGAGAGAGAGAGAGATGTACACACACACACACACATACACACATATATAGATATATAGATATAGATATATATATATATATATATATATACATGTGTGTGTGTGTGTGTGTGTGTGTGTGTGTGTGTGTGTGTGTGTGTATAATCATTCTACTTTAAACTCCTGGGGGTCGTCTAGTGATGTGTCTGATGAATATGTTCCAAGGGATCTGGTGCCATCCAGCAAGCACATCGGGTGGCCATTGTGTGACCTCTGTGCCCTGCGCCCGTGCTGACCCGGATGTTCTGCTTTCAGGTTACCATGGGCGTGCGCTGTCCTAGTTGTCGCCCTCACGCTATGTCGTCCTGTCGCGTCTGAGAAAGGTGAGATGAGCGTTTTTTTGTGCTGTAAGAGCCTGTCTTGTTTGGCCCTTTCTAAGCCGTCATCTTAGATCGCACTTAGTATCAGTAGCACAGCTCACTGGAGGTGACCATCAGAATCGTGCCGCGGTCGAAAAACACGTCGTGCGTTTCGGGCCCCGCGTCCCAGATTTTGGATCCGGATGCAGGATCTGAGACTCAGGTGTGTCGTGGCCAACTACGTCCATCACCACGTCTTTTTGAGATGGCAGAACATTGGCCCGATCGGACGGTTATGTTCGGAAGAAGGGTGCGTGCGTGAAGGGTGCGAAAAGGGTGCCCTTTCTGTGACATGAATCCTACATCCGGAATTACCCATAATGCAACTCACGCTTTGGTTGTAGGACATTCTGGGTCCCAGATTGTATGCTCCATTTGCCCTTCACGACCCCTTAATGATGGCATGCATATTCTTGCTATCTGTGGAATGTTTGGTTACTGCTATGACCAGTGACCAGTGGCCAACCCACTCTGCTTTTGAAGGGAAAGATGGCGCTGTGCAGCCTATGGATAAACATGAAATCGAGATCAAATACACTGTCTGGGAATAAAATCAAGCCAATCCCTTAGAGTGAGTCGGTATATATAGGCACCATGTATGTTGGAAGGTGCTGTACTAATTGCCCACTGAAGTACGTTTTCGTGACGCATTGAATTTAAACGTCACAGTAAACGCATTGAGACTGACTGGGTAATATTTCATGCCATGCCCACTTGTGACAATGTCTCAGCAACTGAATGACTCATTAAGTGACCTGACCGGTCGAGCTCAGGCCCACCACGTTAAACTACACACAGTGGGAAAGTCGTCTGATGACTGGCCCTTGCACGTCGGGAGCATTTCTTTTCTCATGGGTGGTATTCTAGCCTGCATGAAAATCAGACGCTCTGTCCATTGCCGGACATGCCGGTAAACCAGCCGTCTCCTTTGAGAGACCGCTGTCGCCGCCGCCGAACGTCACACCGCGGCCGAAGCCGTCCCATCCGCCCGCGGCTGTGGCTCTCGTGCCCACGCTCCGACCCCCCGGAGAGCGCCGCTCGCAGTGTGTTGACGTGACCTGGACAGATCCGGTTGCCTTGTTGATGCGACCCGGCCGCGCGCTCCACGGCCGCGACCGCCGGCCGAATGGAGCGTAATTGTTATTTACCGTAGACGAGCGGACGGGCCGGAAGCAGCCGCAAGTGGACTAGGGCTCCGACCAACCCGCTACTTTCGGAGGCGCAAAAACGGCCGACGAGGGAAACCGGCGGACGTCACACGAGACGTGCTTGGTCGGCACTGGCCGCCTCCGCCGCGCTGCGCCGAAAGAACGCGGGCTCACACGGGTGCGACTGGAGGGCGCGGGCTGACGAGGCACGTGGTTCCCGGAAGCGGTTGAAGGCGGTGGTTTTCCATGTCGGTGCCACATAACCCCGGCGATTCCCAGGCAGGCCGCCTAAGACAATCGCTTCGTAACGGACTAGAAATGTGTGCTGCCGCGAAACGTGTTGATACAGGCGACGAGAGTGAGGGAAAAAGAGAAAGAGACACGGGAGAAAAGAAGGAGAGAGAGAGAGAGAGAGAGAGAGAGAGAGAGAGAGAGAGAGAGAGAGAGAGAGAGAGAGAGAGAGAGAGAGAGAGAGAGAGAGAGAGAGAGAGAGAGAGAGAGAGAGAGAGGGTGAAGCCACTGGAAAGCTTATCATCCTCACGGTTATCACTGCTTAAGCGTTGTGTTACGTTTGTGCCTCATGTTAGGCTCGTTCAAAACATATTGTGATCAATGGAAAAACGATCGATTTGCCACGCAAAATAGGGCAAAAAATGTGGACCGAAAAGTGATGTTGCTGGGCGCTGAAATGCTGCAGCGGCAGCCCTTGCCGTCGGCTACGGCTGCGGAGCGGCGCGGCCCCGCCTCGACCTCGAGAACGCAGGCAGTGCCGACCGTTCAGAAAGAGCAGGGTCGATGGCACTAGGATTCAGCTCCGCTTTGTACGCCGCAGGGATGTGTATAGACGACAAAATAGACCAAAATATGTTCCAAGAAAGCGACTGACTTTGTAGAACGTTAAATGTGCACGACCCTCATGGCTTGTGGGAGCTGTCTACGTCAGTCATCATGCCTTTCTTTGCGGACATTTGAGAAGACGGTCGCAGTTGTGCAGAACTAGAGCCAAACACGCGAGGGGGCCGGTGCGGAAACCATTTCCGTTGCTGTCCACGTTTAGATGCGAAGTCACGGAAATGGTCTGTTCATGTTTCATCAGCCATGATTACCAGAGAAGCACAAGTCACACAGCGATTCAAGACAGGCGCGACGGGATCGTTTATCCCGAAATAAACACGCCCCGACGTCGCATCGCTTGATGTACGATGAGATGTTCAAGTCACTGGGCAAAGCTTAGTGCATTTTCAAGTGCCTTCATGCGAACAATATTCTGAGCATATGCCGTTTTGATGGCGTCCTGGACGATGGCTTATAATGATGCTTTTCGAGAAAATAGTCGTTGCAGACCTGGCACATAGGTCACAGCTCGGCATATGTTCGCTGTTGACCAAGAGGAGACATTTGTTGCTTGGAATCAGTGGTGTGGTGCAGTTGCGTCATTTGGAAGCCTACCTAGATTGAGCTGCCCTCAAAACAAACAATCGTATTTTCACAGTTGTAGGTTGCTATGTGCAAACAGTCACGTGCTCTGGACCGCAAACCATGGATCACACCGTTTTTAGGTCGTTTTAATGATTGCTGTAAGATCTCAGCTGCCATAGAAAATGGAGGTAGGACGTGAACTGCGCCGTGCAGACGAGTTTGCCGTCAACAAACCTGCTAACGGATCTAAAATTTGCGATAGTTGCTCCGGTAATCGACCGGAATGCGGCTAATGTCACGCTTTCCGAAATGGATCCGACGTACACTCGAGCTTTGCCGAGAGAGATCGGCAGTCGAGAATTACACGGGCGTGTGGCTTTGTTCATTAGGAGGCAATATTTTTCCAAATATTTGCGTTTTTCTCAAGAGTTTTATCACAACTGCCAGAGCCGTAAATCACGGCGACTTAATCGATTTCATCGATTAAATTGTCAAGCCCGTCCAGATGTCTGGCCGACCTTGTTTCATGTTTTCTTATCAGCAGGTTGGCGTACAGGTGCTCATTAGCGGGCCAGGGCCTGTTAGATTCTATTCAAGGTAGACTTTCCAACGTATCGATCAAACCCATTGATGTCGGCGACTGAAAGTGTCCGGCTTTATTAGCCCAGCTTTTGCTATCATCTGGGCGATAACAAGTGATAATCCTCACAGCTTTCTTGAACCCGCTCGTCCCACGCTGCATAGCGAGTTGCTGTTGACATTTTCGTTCCAATACGTGTGTACGCTGCCAACTATACTGCAACGTGATTGGCTGAGGCAACACATGTATGATCAAACACAGCATAACACAAAATTGCTACACTCGTACACGCGCGTAACGCCGGAAACATGCTTTCATCAATTTTTTCTCATTTATTCATTGTCTTCGCTAATGCCCGCTTTGAAAGTTGAGCTTCGGAGCGCAGCTTTGTCTATTGTGTTCTGTGAAAGTGTTGGCAGGCTATAATCAAGCACATTCATCAGACCATACACGTGTGGGCAAACGGCCTACGAGACATCACAGAACATCTGGTGTCCATGTGACGTCAAACACACACTCAGCTTAGGCAGCGCAATACAACTCACAGGTCAAAGCGTCACAATCAACCCTAATGCGATGTCGCCAGTCAGTGCCCTGTTCTGCCCCGCCTGCCCGCCTCGTGGAGCGTCATCCGCGTCGGAGCGGCCCGGCCCTGATCCGTGACCCCCGCCCGCGGCCGTGTCACCGGGCCACGACCGCCTCCGTCACGGCACGGGCCCGTGACGCAACGGCGCGAGCCGGGTCACCGCGGCCGCCGAGGGGCATCGCCGGAGGCGCCGCGGGAGGAGCAGCCTGTGACGGCCGGCTGCAGGGTGGCGCGCCTTTCACGACAGCAGACGGACGTCATTAGAAAGGAATGCCGGGTGGCGGAGGTCGGGGACTCTCCGAGAGGTCTCCGAGAGGTCTCCAAGAGGTCTCCGAGAGGTCTCCGAGAGGTCTTGGAAAGCGCCATGCGGGCGGCGCCGGGTCCTCGGGCAGAACGCGCGGCTCGGGAGTAGTTGAGAGGATTCTCAGAGGCTGCCACGCCCATCTGGGAGAGCGCAAGCAGCCGGGAGGTTGGTAGTTGGCAATGCTTGACGGTGATAGCCATAATTCATACTCATTGGTCCATCACATGCATGCGGAATTCGGGAGCACTCGGAGCTCACAGAGTTGAATGGTCCCACAGAGACGTTCATGGATACACCATCGAAGAGCAGAACCCCTAAAATGGTGTCAGGTTGAGTGTTCACCGACGGCAGTCGGATGACGCCTTCTTATCGACTTTCGAGGCAATGACCCATGGAACTGAGTGGGCCATAACTAAACCATGTTTTCAGCAGTTTTCACAACGCGTGCCTAGTGGTTGCTCTTCCAGAATTATCTGAGACGGACGCGACCCGCTGCCGCTTACGTAACAGCTCGGGTAGCGAGCGTGGTCCGAGCTTCTGACCTACTGTCGGCGCGTGCACGCTGTTGGGCTCCCTTCACCGGTGCCGTGTGCGCGCTGATGGGTTCCCTTCACCCATACTGCGTGCGCGCTGATGGGCTCCCTACACCCATGCCGCGCGGTCCAATGGACAAGTTTGGCTGCGCATCCAGTGACCAGCGGGCAGGTCGGGACTTCGAGGGATGGGACTACCACGCATGGTAAAGCCTGTTCGCCTGACTGCGGCTCATGTTGAGACGTGTATGGAGTTTCCAATGCTGCCTTCGACGCCGGATCATAACATAATGGTCGATTGTAACGGCAAGGCTGCAGGCAAGAACTGCTGGCAAAATGTGACACATCACCTTGAAAGGCGACGCCAGCTGACCCACCGTGCTCACGCCGTGACCGGATAACCTCCGACGCCACCGCCACATGCCCCGGATGCTGCCCCCCCCCCCCCCCCCCGAAGTGTGACACGGCGGCGGCTGACCTGGTCTTTTTGCCCGCCAGGGGGCGGCGACGCCCCGCGCCGGCCGGGCCGCCCAGCCCGCCGCCGTACCGTCACACATGCAGAGGCGGGACAAAGCGCGGCAGGCGTCCCGGGCGGTCGTGTTTGAGCTCCGTGACTGGGTGGGAGCGAGCGGGCGCTGCCGGCGGCGGGCGCTGTGTGACGCGATGTTTGTGCGCGCCGTTGGGAGGGGCTGGGAGCGGCGGTCACGCAACCGTCGGCGCTGCCACCAGCGAGCGTGTGTGTGTGTGTAAGTGTGTGCTCACGGCTACAGAACGGGTGATGTCGCAAAACACGAGCGGGACGGGCAGCAAAATAAGAGCGCTTGGGAGATGGTGCTCTTGCAAGAAAAACTCCGGAGGAAGCAAGGCTGTTCTCTAGCGTAGGTGAACCATCTTCGGGTAGCGTATCCCCTGTGAGTTCACTCACAAATTTGTCATGGACATTATGCCTCATGTGCATGAAGTCAGTTACCAAGAATTCATAGACATATGTTGATTCCATGCGGTCGGCAGCGTAGCCAATTCCCGTGAATCATGCCTGTCATGTAATAACAGTGTCCGGTCGCGAAGCGTCCAGTGAGCCGTGCTCGGCCATTGCCGTAACCAGACCGGTGGCACACCGCCGTCCGTCTCCGGAGAAATTCTGCAGCCCTTCCAGCCATGCACCTTTCCTGGAAGTGAAACGCGATGGTGCGTGGACACGTCTGGCGGGCAGACCGGCCACGGCGGTCTATGCAGGGCCTAACCGCCGGCGCCGGCCGGCGTCCAGCCACCCAGGAGTCTGGTTTCGATCGGCACGGGACAAATGTCACGAGCTCGGTGATCACGCTCGACTGCTTTCCCCCACTGCAAGCGATGCAACGAAAGTGACCCGGCGATGAGCGAAAAGTCTTCATTCTTTTCAAGCTGGATCAAGTCATCAAATGATCCCTACGTTCGTTGTGCAATAATCACTGCGTAATGCGCCGTGTGGTGTTATTTCTCGTATAAGCTGGTTTTAAAAACCAATATTTTCTGACTTGCAACACCGCTCTCCGTCACCACTCAGGCTTGTCGACCCAAGCTCCCATGAGTTGGCGACCCAGTCATGTTTATGACCCGTCCGTGACCTCCGTGACCTATTGCAGGTCTGGTGAAACCGGGCAACTGCCCGCGGCATGTGCTGCCATCTAGCCGCTGCGTCTGGAACCAGACGGACGAATGCGTTTCCGACGCGGAGTGCAGCGGCGTCGCCAAATGCTGCTCCACCGGCTGCGCCAAGTTCTGCGTGATGCCGCTGTACACTGGTGAGCAGGGCCGAATCGAGGGGAGTTTCACGGACACTGACGGCGTTTACCCCCAGCCGAACCCGTTGTTGTCTGCGGCCTCACCAACATCTACTGTCGCGACATGCTTAACGGCACATACACAACACAACAAACATGAAAAGGCGCGCCGAAACGCCCATTCGGTACCTCTTCTGACTAGACTGAAGACCAAGTCGGCTAAGCAACATCAGGAAAATCGCTCGGCTGCCGTCCGCGCGCCGCCGGCCGCCGGCAGCGGCGGGCCGTCGCGAGTCTCTCCCCCGCCGAGCGGCAGCCGGCCGGCTCCGGCCGAAGCGGCGCCGTTCCTGCACACTTGACCGAGTGGACGGCGGCCGGACCGGGCCGGCCGGCCGGCCGGACAGGCGCCGTTTCACTCTCTGTGACATACTACCCCAGTGTTGCCGGCGGTCCAGGATCCGGTCCGGGCCGGGCCGCGGCCGGTCCGCCGGCCCGGGCTGCCTCCTCGCGACTACCGGCGCAGGCCGCCGGCAAAAACAGGCAGCTGTGGACGAGCGTGTTGACGCCCCAGCGGCACCGCGCTGTCGTTAGGGCGGCCTGTAAATGGTGTTGTGAACGGCGGGTGGTTGGCGGTATAAGTGGAGTGCCACAAACAACAGGCACGGTGGGAAGCGTGGGGCAGACCCACTCTTAGGTCGGCTACAGCGCGGCGCCCCTGTCAGGTGTCTGCACTGCTTATTTAGTGGGCTCGTTGCCCTCGGGCGTTACGTGGAGCCGCCGCAGCCCACGCTGGCCCATTTGCAGCTGGGCCTCCCGCGCTGGGAGGGGCGGTGGGAGGATTGCGGCGAAGCCTGGGTCATCACCCGAGCAATGGCGGCTTTCTCTGCAAACTGGGGGCCTCCTGCAGAACACAGCGTCATGCGCGCGGCCAGGCTCGCAGGGGGCTGCAGAGAAGGGCCGCCACACGCTCGGCCCGAGTCATCAGCAGAGACACGGTGACAGAGGACTGTGGCGGGCGAGCGGCACAATTATTGCACACGTCTTGAGTAATTCGGCACGACAGAGCTGTAGTATAGAATATCCGTGTGGTTAAGGATGCTACCCCACATAGTGTGTGGCCTGCCATTTTCTGTGCAACTAGCCCAAGGTTTTTCAGATGTCCCAAATACCTTTCCCCACTTGATCAAACCAAACCAAACTAAACCACGGGCCGAAGCCGTCCGATTTGTAGCATGGCTTCATTGATAACACCTCCAATCATAGCCTCACTTTACGGAAAATAACCACCTACGCCAACTTCCCACTCCCATGCTACCGAATGACGGTGTGATGTAATCGCTAACATGGTAACAACCTGAGAAACGCTCCACAATGACCACCGTCGGCGCGGCCGGCCCCGCTGCCCCGTCCATGTGAGGCCCGCCGGCCGGCCCCGCTGCCCCATCCATGTGAGACCCGCCGGCCGGGCCCCGCTGCCCCGTCCATGTGGGACCCACCGGCCGGCCCCGCTGCCCCGTCCATGTGGGACCCACCGGCCGGCCCCGCTGCCCTGTCCATGTGGGACCCGCCGGCCGGCCTCGCTGCCCCGTCCATTTGGGACCCGCCGGCCGGCCCCGCTGTCCCGTCCATGTGAGACCCGCCGGCCGGCTCCGTGTCCGCCGCTCTGTATGACGCAGCGCCTGACGTCGGCAGCGTGTGAACAGCAGCTGAAGTTCTCGCTGCGGAGGAGCCGTGCGCTGACGGGCGAGGCGGCCCGACGCGTGCGCATCCCCGACTGCACCCCCGACGGCCAGTTCAGGCCGGTGCAGTGCGACCCGGTCAAGGAGATCTGCTGGTGCGTCGACGACAACGGCTTCGAGCGGGCCGGCACGAGAGCGCGCTCGCTCGAGCTCACCAACTGCTCCAGTGAGTACCGACGGGATCCTTACAGAGACTGCCGGGAGAGAGAAGCGATGAGTAGAGCACACATATTGTTGGTGGGGGGGGGGGGTATTGGCGTTGTGGTCAATGCCCAATTTCGGTGGGTCCTTATTCTCTTGCCCGAATTGGGGGCAGGTATTGCTCCAGCGTTTCTTCGATGCGTCTTTGCAGTGAATAGCTTAAAAAGCAGAGTAAGGTATTTCCCAGCCCCACCCCTACTCCCACCCCCGCTTCGCTAAAGCAACGTCCGCCAGACATGCCCCGCGGTACATCCGAGTCATCTGAAGTCATCTGCACGCTTACGCCGCCGACTCGCGGTAGCGCAAGAGAACTGGGTGAATGGCATGCCACCGGTGCAGTTTTCCGGTGAAAACTCGCCCCGGCGGGACCGGTCGGCGACGGGGGCGTTGACACCGGCGTCCGCCGAGCCCGGGCGTCCCGCCGCCCAGCCGGTGGCTATCTGGGAGGGACTCGTGTGGGCTGCACAGCCGCTGCAGGCACGAGATCAAGAGACGTCTGGCGGCCGGCCACCGGCCAAACACGAGCCGCCAGGCGGATGCGCGGCGTGGATTGGCACACTTACTGGGGCGGGTGGTCCTGACAAACGTGATAAGCTGCGGTGTTGGGGGCGCCAGCCGGTCAGGTTTTCACGCGATGTGTTACAATAAAGTCACGATTCCTGCATCAAAACTATGGCCTGGTGTATGCATGACATGTTTTCATCTTGACAAAAACGACATTGAAAAAAACAATGGAGAGCACGATTGAGATGCCTTTTATAGTCGGTTCCTGCGGGCGCAGCAAATACAGTATTCATGCGCGTATTCGGCGGGTGCGAGGGAAGCCATGTGTCAGAATCAGTTCATAGGTTGACGTGTTAGCCCTGACGAAGCCATTCGTACTTCCTCCGGAAATCCGTCTCCCACGGCCACGTTTGAGGCCGAGTTGTTTGTCGCCGACCCTGCGATAGTGACGCGCTGGGCGGGCGCTTATACGGAGCCAACAGGAAGCTGAGACAAAGGGAGACAGACATATAAGTGGGAGAGAGGGAGGGGTCAGGCTAGCAGAGAGAGAGAGAGAGAGATAATAGGAGAGAGAGAGAGAGAAGAGAGAGAGAGAGAGAGAGAGAGAGAGAGAAGAGAGAGAGAGAGAGAGAGAGAGAGAGAGAGAGAGAGAGAGAGAGAGAGAGAGAGAGAGAGAGAGAGAGATAAGAGAGAGAGAGAGAGAGGAGAAGAGAGAGAGAGAGAGAGAGATAGTGAGGCGAGAGAGAGAGATAGTGAGGCGAGAGAGAGAGATAGTGAGGCGAGAGAGAGAGATAGTGAGGAGAGAGAGAGAGAGAGAGAGAGAAGAAGACGATACATGGAACGAACAGATTTTGAATGCGAACAATGTCAGATAGAAAAGATGCTAACGATACAATAGAGGGAAAGGTGACACAAGTCATTGGGCATCTATTACCGAAAATCATCTCGATCTATCTATCGGGGCGCTGTATCAGCCCGCGCAAGTTCGAGCTCGCCCGCTATCAGCCCCCCTGAGCTGCTGTGCCGGCCGTGCAGGCGCGGTCTCGCCGCCCTCTGACCCCCTCGCCCTCACCCTGCAGGGCAGGACGACTGCGCCTCGGTCAACTGCCCGCATGTTGGTCCGTATAGCTTCAGCTGAACGAGCGGGGCTGTCCTCTGCCAGTGCTGGGACCCGTGCCAGGACGTGCGTGCCCGGCCAGCTGTCCTGCCAGCTGGAAGATGCCGTGCGCCAACGAGCCCTGCCCGCCCGTGCCCACCTGTGAGTATGACGCAGATCCCCTCACGCTCCGCTGGCTTGACGGACAGCAGTGCTGTAGCGTCGTTTTGTGATGCTTAGAAAGGCTTGGTTTGTACGTTTTAATTAGAATACAGAGTAGCCCATAGTGGTGTTGTGAATCGACGCGGTTAGTCGGGCGTGGTCTTTGTGACGGCTTGGAGCGCTGAAGTGGAAAATGGATTGCTTAGATTACTGGCCCCAATGGAAAAATTCATACCCTTCCCCCATTGACCATAGCAAACATAGTGATGTGGCCACCGCGGCTCTTAATGCACTGCGTGTGGGCGTCGACATATCTATTATAACCGCTTGACTGTGGGTGGGGTGAGCCTTACACCAATGGTTGTAATGAGCGGCTGCAGATGGAGGTGTTGCTTTCTGTGAGGACCTGTCATTCCAAGATAGTCGTCCAGTCTACCTGTTAGGCAACAGCCTCAATCATCGAGCGTAATCGACCACATGTCAGGCATAATTGTGGACAGAAGTCCGGTTGCGTTATACAGTTACCAGCGCATGTTATGCCATTCGGAACCATATGGTGGGAAGGCTGTGCTACAGGAAAGTGAAAAATTTGCTAGCCACTGCCCAAGTGGTTATAAAACTATGTGCCAACAGCTTGGAGGCACCATCTTTGTTTCAAAAAATCGGACAGGCGCTTACGGAACAGATCGTAGTGGGCACAAGGAAGAAACTCACTTCCCCCAGCTCACTACCGCTCTGACGTCTTCCATTCCAGGCAAACAGCCCCGTTCCCTGGAGACGCTCTGCCTGGCGGGACGACCCCTGACCTTCGCAGAGGGCAACCGACCGTCCTGTGCGGCACCGACTCGGGAAAACCTCAGTGTCCGCCCCTGCACGAGTGTAACGTACCCTCAGGTCAGCTTCAGTGTCCATTTGGCGGCGTCCACTTCCCAGTGTGCGTCCCATGATATGAGTGAGTCTGCTGGCGGTATTTCGCAAGATCATCGCACGTGCCGCATCAAAAAGCGGAGTTTATGACGCGTCGCATCTTCGGTTTGCGTGCCTGGTGTGGCTTGCTGAGAAGGGCGCGAGATACTTAGAGACAGAGTTTTTAGAGTTTTTTTTTACTTAGAGTTTTTTAGCGTTGCGCCGCTTCTGACAGCATCCTTGTCGTCCCATGACAGTTGTCACACCACAGCTGATCTGGGACAGTTTCGACGCTCTATTGTGATGAAACCGGTCTTTGTGGAAATAGAAAATATGAAAGAGAAGAGAGAGAGAATGTAGCGTTCGGGCAGTTCAAGATTCAAGAATAACGGAGTTTGGCTAGTTGATTAGACACGCACACACACACAAACCACGCACACATCAATATTATATCATATATATATATATATATATATATATATATATATATATATAGATAGATAGATAGATAGATAGATAGATAGATAGATAGATAGATAGATAGATAGATAGATAGATAGATAGATAGATAGATAGATAGATAGATAGATAGATAGATATTGGAGAGGTTTCATGATTGACGTTAGAGCGCTGGTATCTTCCGGTTCGTTTTTGTCATGAAAAGATTTTGACAAGTTTGAGCATTCGTGCTCCTTTCTCTTTGATTGACTGTACTCTCACCAACCATCCCGTTCACATATTGCGGCCAGCTTCTCTGTGTCATGCCGGTGTCGATGTCCCCACCACACGCTACACGTAGTTAGTGCTCTGATCCCAACTCGAGTGCGAAACAAAAATAACGTAGATAAACCTATTTAAGAACGACTACCGACTTTCCGCCCACCATCTATGACCTGTCGGAGCTCTGGCTTGTGTGACCCGCGTCGCCGTTTCGCCAGGCGCTGACTACGGCGTATGCTGTCCGTCGATGGAGAAGGCGCTGGCGCCACCGGCCCGCTGCCCGGCCCCGCCGCTCGGCGAGCGGGAGGTGTGCGGCGTGCCCTGTCAGTTCGACTTCCAGTGCTCGCGCTACGACGCGTGCTGCCGCTCGCACGAGTGCGGCACCCACTGCGTGCCCACCACCAACAAAACCAGTGAGTGTGATGCCGTGGCTCGCCCCGCCCGCTCGAGACGAGCATCAGCGACATGGCGTTCGAGGTCTGGGGCTGAGGCTCCAGGGTCCGTGGCCTGGGACTGAGGCTCCAGGGCTCGAGGTCTGGGGCTGAGGCTCCCAGGGTTCAAGGTCTGGGGCTGACGCTCCAGGGTTCGAGGTTTGGCTGAGGCTCCAGGGTTTAAGGTCTGGGGCTGAGGCTCCCAGGGTTCAAGATTTGGGGCTGAGGCTCCCAGGTTTCAAGGTCTGGGGCTGGAGCTTTTAAGATATGTTTGGTTCATGTACTGAAAACGTTAATGTTATGACCAGGAGGTACCGCCAGACGAATACGCCGACCTATCGGCGGTACCTTTGCGGTACCGCCGATAGGCCGCCATACGTTCACCAGGGCTTCCGTGAGCATTTCTTGTGTTCCTATCACACCTGAGTGGGTCACCGGCCGTCCTCTCTCGGAGCGCGGACGAGCCGCACGGGCCAGCCCTCGCAGCCCCCTAACCCGTCGGGGCCGTTCGACAGAGTGCGAGCAGAAGCGCCAGCTGGCCGAGCTGATGATGATTAACGAGAAGCAGGGCCGCGGCTACGTGCCGCAGTGCACCGAGGACGGCAGCTTCGAGCGGCGGCAGTGCTCGCGCAACGGCCTGGTCTGCTGGTGCGTCGATCCGGACGGCACCAACGTGCGCGGGACCATGGGCCCGGCCGACGGCGTCGTCTGCCACCCGTCCGACGGTGAGTCACCGGGGTGGCGACCACGCGGGCACGGGCGGGGCCGAGCACGGCGGCGACGGCCGCGCCCGAATGACCTTTTTGACCGTGTGAAATTAAGTGATAAGCTAGGGATTTATTTCGCTTCCCATTGTGAGCTTTTGTTGTGATTTATTTAAAAATTACAAGACTCGTGTGCAGCAATATTCTATGCGTGAATGATTAAGTTAGATGTATAAGATGTTAATAAAGCATGCCTGCATTATATATGTATATATTATATATATATAATATATATATATATATGTAAATACAGTACGTAATCGAACGTCCATCGTATGTAGCATCAAATGTTATGAGGCACACCACTCAACAAAGGTCACACTTCCTCAAGGGAAGTACAAGTCCCCACCTCACTCGTCACCAACTGACGTCTGCCGTGCGCCTGGCTCTCGGCAGTCAACCGCATCAGCAGCGGCCGCTCTCTGGGCTGCGCAACGCTGCGCTGCGCCGAGGTCTGCCAGTACGGCCACCAGCCGGACGCGTCTGGCTGTCCCACCTGCCAGTGCGTGCGCCCGTGCGACGAGTACCCCTGCCCCGAGGGCACCGTCTGTGTGGCCACGCCCACGCCCGGCTGTCACGGCCCGCTCTGCCAGGCCACGCCCAGCTGTGAGTGTGGGTCGGGGTGGTAGCAGGGGCGTCGGCGGGAGACTTGAGAACCCGAAGCCGGCTGTTCTGGAGATGGTTGGGAATGGCGGGATGGAAGATGGGCAGTGGCCAAAGGGATAGCCCTAGTGGATACGGGTTATTCCTTTTTTCCTGGCATCTGGCGGCTTAATCTTGTTATGGAATGCATTAGCTCCTGACAATGCGTGTGCCATCGTTGCGATACCACGCAGTTCGATCTATAACTTTTTCGGCTTCGATACGATTGGCAAGTAAAAAAATCATGTTTTATCCGAGGCCAACCGTGCATCTCGCGTTCAGGGATAAAAGTGTTTTAATACCGGTACCGGGTCCGCAGGTGTTGCGTTCGAGATCCAGGGCACGCCCGACATCCCAGAGCAGCCTCAGACCGACAGTCAGCAGACGCCGAACGAGGGACTCACAGAAACTCACCAAAGCGAGCTGATGACTACCAACATGCACCAAATGAAGGCAGCCACGGAGCAGAACCAGCTGCCGACCGAGGGTGCCACCGGCTCGGGACGCGACCGCCGAGCCGGTCGCGGCCAGTTTCCCGCTGGAGGGCGGCTGGACGGTGGACGAGACCCCCAACGGTGTGGCGCTGGACGGGGACTGGTCGGCGCCGACGCCGGTCAAGGTGCCGCTGCAGGGCGACTGGGTGGAGTTCGAGGAGGGCAGCGGCGAGCTGGAGGAGCCGGTCGCGCGAGGCGCGGCGCCGCCGGCCGACGGCGTCCTCCAGGTGGTCGACAGTGTGGTGAGCGTGCTGATGGACCACCGCGCTCAGACCGGGGACGGCGAACAGACGGAGGTCGTCAGGGACTACCGCCAGCAGGGCCAGGGGCAGGAGAACGTCGGCGTCGCGCCGGAGGAACTCGACACTCCGGAGGATGGCGGCGCGCAATCCCAGGGCAGCGTCGAGAGCGTGCCCAGCGAATACGTGGGCGACGCCGACGTAGGTGACTTCGTCGAGTACGAAGTGGAGCAAAAGCTGCCGGCGCCTGCGCCTGAGGACTACACGATCGAAGCCAGGGTCAGCCACCAGGGCCAGGGGCTGGGCGGCAGTCGGATCCAGGCGCTGGACGCCACGGAGTTCCAATTGCTGGAGCATGAGCCAGAGAATGCCGTCGACCAGAGGTTCCCAGGCAGGCTGGATGGTGGTGGCGATCTACTGCCGCAGCGCCCCTCTGAAAAGCCAGGTAACTCGCATGTTTAGTGATAGACGGTGAATAATCCTTTCCGTCCAACATTGTTCAGTAGCGTCATGTGACGACAATGCTTTCATATTTTTGCTTTCAAAGACGAATCATCTGTCATGAGATCAAACTTGATACATATCCATGGCTCGCACGCCACAAGAGATGTCTAAGGATGTTTGACCTCATACCTGTGATAGAGATGAATTTGCAATTCAGATTTATGTTTTACACATATCGTCCTGCTACTTGCGCCACAAACTGTGTTTGCCGTCATGTTAAATGACACCCTCCCAGCGCATAGACTTTCGGCCTTTATCACGCCCTGCCCACGTGCC
>NW_023596420.1:33186986-33203590 GCF_011947565.3 Pollicipes pollicipes
CCGCGGGTTCCACTGGTCAGCTGATAATTGCTCTTCCTGAAAACAAAGCGGCTGTCAGTGTTGTCTTTGAGTCACTACAGTGATTTACAAGCCGTGGTAAGAGTAGCTGCGTCTTGCTGTACCCTCTCGCCAGCGCACAGCGCAGAAGCACATCCGCTGCCAGGGCCGTCCACAACAAGGTCAGCACGTAAGTGGGGTGTCCGTGCCGAGTGGTCTCTCGCTGTGCGAGTTCTCGAGGAAAACACGACCAACGTTGTCATGTGCACTGAGTGCGCAACAGGCAGCTCCTGCCGACGAGCTGACATGTGTGTCGGAGCGCCGAGGTCGACGGATGGGAGAGACGGCGACAGTGCTCAGGCTCCGCCCGGGGCCGAGTCCCAGGCTTCTGTGAACGAGCGCTACGGCAGCGCGACCCGCCGAACCTGCCGCCGCTCCCTATCACCGCTGGCTGGTCTCTACTTGAGGCGATATCTCTGAAGTGTGCAGGGACCTGGGCTAACAGTTGTTCAACTTGCTCTCCGCCCGGTGCTCCTCGGTTTCGCTTTAAGCTCATGAAGGGCTTTGAATGTGTTGCGTTTATATTTGCCAATGTGCCATCTGATAGCAGCCAACCACTTTTATTTGAACGCGAGGCCGTAATGAACATGAGCATGCTCTGGATGGTCTCAATATCTGAGTCTTAGCCTGAGAGGGGCAGCGTTCTCGTACTGTGCTTAACACAACACTCCGGAGGCTGCGCGTGGTGCGCTTCACCGCGCAATAATTGTCACTGGTCGACAGTGCTTTGCTTTTGACAGCCAACGTCTCACACGCTGACGCTCGAACCTTGAACTAATCCCACCTGAAGAATCTGCACACACCCGCATAACATGACACGAGATGATATCATTCCACCCACCGCAATCAGCCGATGGTGACATCGCATCTGACGGATACGAAAAAGCAACATTACTTAACAACCACTTCGCCGCGCAATCCACGCTAAATATTGAAAACACCCACCTGCTACAACCAAGCAACGCCATACACGCCCTACTGGTACTTAAGACGCAACTTTTCTGCATGCCAGCCCGCCAATTTCTGACCAGCAAGAACTCGCGGCTTTTGACTGGATTATGGGTCAGACTTGGCGGGCTGCTGGGTAAAAAAATATTTGCAGGCAAATTGTGCATCTCTCGTATTAACAAGTTTTAAAATCATCTCAAAACCAGGGTGTGCTGCCAAAACAAATCAATCATGAAACAAACATACCTTTACAGCAAAAACACTTGTGACATAAAACCTATGGTAGATATGAACACCAGTAAACCGGGTTGCATACATTCCAGCTTCAGCAGCTTTAAGTAAACGAATCACTGAAAAATTCAAGATTGCCAGCCCAAACTTTAAAACTATATCCCGATTTCATCGAGCAGCAGTTAGGCGGGTTCATGATGTCAATGCAGCTGCCACTGCGCCCAGCTGTTATTGACAGGGTGTGGTGCATTGAACTATTCTTTTCACACCCCTCTGTATCCGATATTACTAACACCTATATAGAGCCCATTCTCGGCAAATCTTTAAAGTGTACATCATACCTCGTTCGACTACTGCCACGCCATCTACGACGACATATCGCATACAGGACATACGCACACCATAACCCCATCGCACATCATCGTACCATGAATCATTTTTTCCCAAGAGCTAACGCAATGAAATGAAGTGCGCGACCCTAAACGACACCTCGCTCACTCCACCTTAAAACAGCTTTGCGAGCGGCTGGGATTACCCGATCCACCCCATTACTACACCGTACGGTCAAAGGAAAGAAGTATTTACATGTCAAACTAAAATGCTATATCCCGCTTGAATTCCCATTTATTTCTTGCTAAAAGAACAAGCTCGCAGGCATGCAAATGTGACGCCAAACTGAGAGCATTCCTCATTTCGTTCTTTCGTGTCAAAAGCATGAAAAGCAACACAAACGACTGGTTGGCAGCATGTTTCAAACGTTGCACATCGATTTTAGACACAAGTTATCTTCACATCAGCTACAAACTCTATTGCATGGCGCCTATTTCAGCGGCGCCTATTTCAACGGCAACAGTTTGATGGTAGCTTACCATTTCCAAAATTTTCTGCTCAAATCTAGACGATTCATGACTTTTAATGCATTAGCTATCCCCTCACCTTACCACATGGACGCGTGTCCCCCGGTGAGGCGTGTGATGGCTGACCCCAGCACCAACGAGTGGCTGGGTGTAGTGAGCTGTACCGTGGCAACTGTTACAGTTTAGCATTTCTTTTGTGTTTCAGGTAAGGTGCTTCGATTTCAGCTCTTGCCTTTCTGATTTACGTTGCATTCTGTTGCATGTCTTGTTGAATAAAAATGATGATGATGATTGCCGGCCGTGAACACTGACAAAGGGCGGGCGCGAAGCTTAATAGATGACATGGGCTCAGGAAACTGTGCTGTTCTGAGCAAATTAATGCTTCCGTGTACATACACCTAGCGCCCGAAGTTGGTCGTCACGGCTGAAGCTCACGCTGAATACATCGGGCCCCTCTGCAAATGTCTCACCAGGGAGCGGCGCTAAAGGGAAAAATTAAAACATGGATTATTGGCCCACGAGGAGCAAAATTCGTGTACCCTGTTTACGAAATGGGTTTTGTCGTTTTGCTGGCTCTCAAAATAGGAGAGGTGAAACAACAAAACGTCAAACGGACAACAAAATTGAAGACAGGAGTATTGAGGTACAGTGGCACAGGTAGAGATAATGGGCACAAGCCCCCCCCCCCCCTATGGTTTCCTCAACGACGATTAGGGTCCCGATTTGAGGGCCCGAATGGCCGGGCGGAGAAAGTACTCAAGTGCCATTCCGGCCTCCTGCATTGATAAGGATGTATAGGGCATGAGGGCCCATTTTCCACCACCGCGGCAAAGCCTGGGCCCAACCATTTACACCGGTCGGGGTCCTGCATCCTTCAGGGGCCACAGTTCCTAACATGCAGTCCTATGTTGGCAAGGGGTCCAAATCGGCGAAGGACGGTGTTCGATGAGGCCCGAAGAGGGTCCCGGGTACCACCGAAACCGACGACCAATAGCGCGATTGGAGGGCATGATGGATCGACAGGCCGGAAAAAGATCACACAAGGATCCAAGCCCGTGGGCCGTGACATGAACTATCAATCAAAGGGCACCGATGCAGGACCTCCTGAGACAATGAGACCTCTATTTCGGCCAAGAACCACCAACACCGAACAGCTTGTCCGTGTCAGTTTGAGCTCTGAGGACCATTTCCCAAACAGGCAACAGGCCAAACACACGATTTGTATTGGTTGGCACCCCTGCACCAATGCGGGGCTCCTGTGACGGTCAAGGCACACTGTGCCCGAACAGAGTGCTCTGTGCCATCAACGAGGCCTCGAGTCGGCCAGGCACAGTTGCTGAACGGGGACGGGGAGGGACGACGAATGACAGAGGGCGTATTGCGTTGGTCGGGGCCCTCTGACAGTAAGAGGAAACCTGACAGCTTATGATGAAAATTCCCATTAGGACAATGAAGGGCCCTGTATCAGTCGGAGCCCCAGTACCGAACGTTGAGCCCTCCAACCCAAATCCAGTCATGTGCCCGTTAAGCCGAACTGTACACTGTGTGTCAATTACTGGACCTCCTGCCGCGATCGAGGATCTTGTTGCGACAGTGAGGGTTCCTGCCTGCCTCGCTCCGAGGCAACTGGACGGGTCAGAAGGCGTTCGGAGTCAGGGAGGGAACCGTTATGATATGATGTATCCCTCCAAGGGCCTTCGGATCGACCAGGGGACCCCGCCGTGTCGCCAAAATGACAGCCGGAATCCACCCTGCACTGAAATGAAACAGCCCTACATTCCTTGATCGGGAACGAGGATGTGCCACCTAGTGTTCGGCTTAATCTAGGTGTTCCGCTGTTTGTCGGTCCGCTTGAATTCGGTCATGCAAGCAGAGCCAGCAGTCAGCTTGGACGCAAGCCCGCCTCAATGTGCTCTGCGTTACAACCCGTGCCAGCAGATTGTTAGCCTCTGTAAATGCTGTTTCTGTTTGTTTTTGTTTTTTTGCTGTCTCCAACAGGTCTTTGCCCGGAGTCTCGTGATATTCTGGAATTCACGGGGAGTAGGCATGTGTGAACATGAGATGTGGAACATTCTCTCTAAAGCCCTAATGGAGGATTGTGTTGGGAAATAATCTTCTACATGGAGGACCCCAACAAAGCAGCACGCACCCCCTTCATTCTTAACATGCGACAAATCACGCGAAAAATGCTAACTTGCTGAAATGCCATCGTTTTCCGGGCAACGTTCAACACATGTGTATGCAGGTAAAGTCATGATCTAAACACCAAAACTAGATTTCGGAATGGATGCACGACAACTGCACTACAACAATGCCCGTCCCATGGAACTCCCACGGACTCCAAACACCTTGCAAAAGCAAATGGCATCTTACCTTCGTTTGTATGATATATAGAACGCTTGATGAATGTATGTCCCTGCCACTGTTAATTTGCATGATCGCTGTCACACTGACATCGGCAGCACTGCCCTCAAAAGCAACCGTACTGTCCCGACAGTGCAGTTATCGGCACGTTGCATCTTCTTGTAGACTGGTCTGCCTTGACTTAGATTTGAAGACACTTGCGCGATTTCCTATTGTTGCCTTCCCCACTTAGCTGTCTCGCGCTCTGGTGCAACAGACCGTCATTTTGGGCACATTCGTACTCCGCGCCACATCCGGAAACTTCCGCGAGCCAAGGATGGCAGGTCTGGGCAGTGACTGCCATGATACGGAGACGAAACACACCCGACATGGCAAATGCCTTGTAGCCTAAAAAAGCCAGACACGGCCAAGGGCCCCGAAACTGCTACCACCCAACGCAATCAGGGACTGAAAAAGCCATCGGCCCAACATGATCAGGAGCCTCGACACCGCCATAGGGTTCGACCCAGCACAGTCAAAGATCCTGTCACAGCCATAGACCTCCAAACTTATCAGGGCTCCGACACGGCGAATGGTCCGACTCAACCGCGACAACGTTTCAGAAGCCCAACACGATTGGGCTCCGACACCGACACTGGTCATCACTGTCACTGCGCCGCCTGACGCAGTCAGAGATTCGACATGGCCATTGACCCAACATGGACCCTCACGGCCACAGCATCAGCAGGGTCAGGGATTTTAGTGTGGAAGGGGCCCAGAAACGGTCATAGGCCCCAACATCGACATCGCCAAGGCCAGGCACTTGCTGCGGTCGGGGCTCCAAACGACAAGGCTCCAAACGACAAGCACGGTCAGGGGCCTTCGACACGGTCAGGGACATAATAATTATGGATAGGCGTCATCAGGGGCTACGACACAATCAAGGTTAAAGCAAAACTATCGGAGTCATATCATCATATATCTAGACCTCGCTAAGTGTTTAAACGATCACCGACGTCCGCAAGAATATCAACACAGCTTAGAACACTGAGCGGTCATGGGCCCGATGTCATCAAAGGTATCGCCTGTCAGCGGCCCGAACCACCAACCCTGACGTTGCTTTTGAATTGCACTCAATTGCATAGACCAATTCACTAGGTGGATTTTCTTCTGTTTACGTCAGTATACACTCAGCTGACGTAATATTTGTGTTTGTGGTCACTCCTGGTATGTGGGTACATTCAACATTCCGGGAAATTGCCAAACATAACTGGCTCCGCCCACTACCATACTACGATACTCCGAATATGCATACTCCAAATGTAATAGTGGTGGGATGTGGGCACATAAAATTGTGTCCTGTAAAACAAATCGACCGACGCTCGAGCTAATGTCGTAAAAGGACCCTCCAGGACTATTTTGTCTTCAATCAGTTTGCGGGGCACGGCATGCCCCCACAAACCAAGATGGTCCCCACATCCCAGGTGATGACATTTTTATGTGCCCTGAAACCAAATATTGCAAAAACAACACACACAACAGCACACACACACACACACACACATACACATACACATACACATAACCCCTCACAAACACACACACACACACCACACACACACACAGCACACAAACAAACACAAAGCACACACACTACAGCATCACCCCGACACACACACACACACACACACACCACACACACACACACACACACACACACACACACACACACACACACACACACACACACACACACACACATACACGTACTCAGGCTCGCATGCACGTACCCGAGCGCGCAACGCTAGATGACGCCTAGCATATGCAAAATGTCACCGGCGTTTTGTTGTGCGACGGGCTTTCATAACTTCTCCGTGGAGGTTGAGTTTCCACGTCCACACGCACCAAAGATAGGCTTCACATACTTAAGGCGTATGTCAGGACCTCACTGTAGACCTCAGTGGACACGTCACAAATTCGGGAGTTGCAAAGCAAAACTGTATGCGAGCGCTCAGACAATGGGCTTCGCATCCTTAGCACGCACTCGGGTGGGCGTCAATTGATCCCCCCCGAGGGTATTTTTCGGAACAGTTTCCAAATGGCGCGGCGCGGCCACGCCCATATTTGCATTACTGTAGACAATTGAACAGTGGATTGCTTTGTATAAAAAATATAGAGTGTACCCTGTAAAGCTACTGACCTACGACAGGTCAAAGTCAGGCTATGGATTCAGCGAAGTCAATTTTGAGGAGAATAATCCAATCTGCAGCAACAACGTAGTGTTAGACGAAGCCATACATGTCTTAGATACTTTCATAGGCAACACAATAATTGAATGAGCAATTCCCATTGACCTGGGGTCAGGTATGAAAGTCATACCAGGGTCAAACAATTTGCTCTTTTACTCTAGGGCTTGCTGTATAAAAAAGTTTATGGTGATCATTTCGAATCTACTGATAACACGAAACGCACAATACATCTTCCATGGTCTTTTTCAAGTTCGGAACTGTTCACTAACCTAAAATGACCCAGGTCGACGTTTTGGTTGGGAACAAACTGCATAGCGTAATTTTGTCGCTAATTCAAATACCAAACCAAAAGCAGTCTTGTATAAATTGGGCACCATGACCTTCGAAAGGTCAAACAATGTCACTGACCCTAAATGAGCATGTGACTTTTTGCTTAAATGAGGTATCTCGGTTCCTGGGGCACTTTGGAGACCAACTTATATTTGACGTCTTGACCTGATTCACTCGAAGGTCGTATTCACTTCACACACTTAACAGTTGTAAAATACCAAATGACTAGGCTTGTTACTGACTAAAATCGTGGCTGGCTGCCGCATCTGGCGGCGAACGTGATCTGTTACTACGTGGTGATTTAAACTGTGTGCTGCCATTGGTTGGGTTCATGTCATTAGAAGCTGACTGGCTTGGAAAACGTGGCCAATCATCAGTTTTTAAGAGGCGCTGTGCGGTTTTTCTAAGGATCTACCACAGAGGGTAACCCTGGAAAATGCGTTAAAAAAGCCCTGCAGATCTAACATGGTTGTTTGTGGATACCCGAACTGCAGCTTCAAAGGTCAACGGAGCAAGTTTGAAGCGACACGTGTCAAAAATTCATCTGGGGCTTTCTGCTGTTAAGAGGAACAACAGCTTTGAGGTGAGATATAGAGCATTGCTCGTGCAGGCTGCACATCGCCCGTCGCACTTTAGATTTGGCGTTCTGACCGGCGGACAGGCGTGATATAAAACAGTTTTAATTTGTATTGCATATCAAGCTAAGTAAAGGTGCTAGAGGTGCTCCAAAATGCCGTTTGCATTTGTGGATACCAACAGTGCGTGGGTTTCGTACTAATTAATTATGATTATGTTAGCAAGTGCGAGTTCTGCGCCGGAAATGATTACGCAAAGATCGTTGACGCTTCCAGCTAACTGTTCGATAATGTCACAAAAACCAAAAGTGATATTGTTTTTCAAGTGCTTGTAGAACCACGTTATCGGTAAATATAGGGCTACAGGGATGTAGTTCTGCAAAATGCGTAAGGATAAGGGAGGGCGTGGGGAGGCAGAGAGCAATATGGCTGAGCCCCGCCTCCGAAATTAACTTAAACAGTTTTTCCCAGATCTAATGCGCTTTCTTTTCGGGAGTTGGGAACAGTGGTGTAGTTTCCCAAAATTAGTTTTGATGGCTGAACCCTGAAAGTTATGATTAATGAAAAGGGATTAACAATGTACTTGCACGCCTCTAAGCTGGCTATGTGAAGTATGCCGCATTTGATGCTTCTACATTTTAGCCTCAACCATCATTTAGTGTTTGATGGCTAGCACATGATCTCTTAAAGCAAAAAAAAATTCGCGAAAGAAAATGTTGCATGGTTATGCCAACATTGCATTTTATTTGCCGTCGTTTTTGTAGTGTATCGCATTCAGAGTTGTACTGCAACGAGTTGTAAGAGACTGGCACCAGGTGACAGTTAAGACAGTTCCAAATTTAGTTGGTGACAGAAAAGGCCATTTTTCACCTCTTACAGCGCAGTATGAACTGAATTGATCGGGAGGGATGGTATTTGTGCTTACACCTTGATGCCATTCGACTCCTGAATATTTGAAAATTCTCCGTAGAATTGGGTGTTACTTAGACTGCAGCGTACACTCGGCTTACTAATGAGGTTGTTAGCTAATGTCATGTGTGTTGCCTTCTTGATCTTTCTGCCTTCCATGACCCTTCTTTATTGCTGCTGTCTGTTGATGATAGCTACCTCATCCCACGCTGGCCGGCGATCGTCGTCTGACCACGCATGCTCTGCTACACCAGACTTCAACAGTTTCGACCCAGATGGTGCCTTCCCAATGTCTTCCAGCATGACTGACGAGGGCGACTTATCTTCCTTTCTAGGACCTGCCGCAGCTGCATACGTCGTGCATGCAGCTTTTTCGGTATTCTTTAGGTGTTGGTATTGCTGGATTTTTAGGGTTACTTCTCGGAATATTGAGGTTCTTCCGCTGTCTTGCACATAAAGCGCAAATCACCGACATTATTTGTGCAGATACACAGACAACATCATTCCACCAGGACTGAACGTGAAAGTCCCGATGCAGACAAGTGCACCGCCTTCACCGTCGGAGCAAGATGAATCTGGCAACGTCAGCATTAAGTATCGAGTCCAATGAGTGAAATCACAAGCAACAGCGAAAGAAGATCCCAACCGCACATCGAATCCCGACAGAAAAGCAGTTAATAGCCGAAGATCAAAAGTGAAGAGATTCACATCCAGAAGCTGGGGTAGCTCAAGATCAACAGGATAATTTTACAGACCAAGTAAGGCGGTGCTAACGTGAGTTCTCAACAACCATCACTACATGAGAAAGTTAGTAAAAGGATGCTGAACTGAATACTGAGTAAATCAATCTTGTAACCTCAACGCACCAATAAACCATATGGGGATCGTAGCTCTCATAGAAGAGACTGCAGTTCGATTCGGCTGAGGGCAGGGTAGATGTGCTATGCTGGAAAGTCATACAGCATTGAAAAAGGCAAACCACCATAGCTGAATGTGACCAAGGATGAAACGAGCTGCCATCGTAAGCTCAAGAATAACGACAGCTTTCATCATACTGTCAGCTGACAAAGGCACACGCCACAGTAGTCATGTAAACAGAGGATTAAACTGGCAAGTTGAGCAGCCTTTGGGAGTATCAAAAAGCTTGCAGAAGTATCCGACATCAGCAACTAATGCAAAATACTAAGACAAAAGACAACGTTGATAAAACTGATTCGCAAGATGAGAGGCCTGGCGAGTCATGCAAGGCGAAAAAGTATGCTACCGTCAACAACTGAACAAAATTTGACCAAGCTCTTGAAAAAGAACAAGGACGGGAAACCGAGAAATCCTCAATAGCGGAATTAAGGTCAACGTCACATACCCTAGACCCACGGTCAGCTGCCGGCGTTTTAAAACTCGGCCCACTTTCCGTTTTCGGTGATAGGCGTGCGTGGCTGCCCAGCTGCCGCTGCTGTTCTACGTCACCGGCCGTGTGCTGTCGCGCCTACCCCAAGAGCAAATCTACATAAGGAGCCCACTGTGTTGACCTACACAGCCGGATGACGTCAGGCGTACGACTCGGCGCGTTTGGGACTCCGGTACACCCGCCCTCGACAAACACACATGAGTCACGGAGCTGGGATGAAGCTGGTGGCCGGTGTAAATGGGCGGGATGGCAGGACTGGTCAGCCACCATGTACGGCTGCCTCTCCGTGCACGGTTGAGCGCCCTTGACCAACGTGTTCCACCTTCGCCATTTAGCTGGTGATGATATTTAAACGGGGGTAAAAATGGAACCGGATGCGTTAGGTGAGTCTGCACGTACGCCCAATTGGGCGGGGATCTCATGCAACCGGTGAATTACACAGGCAAGGGGCCCCCTGCTGAATATCAACCACAGGACCCCGCCTTGTCCTTAAGTAATCCACACAAACCTCCTGCATTCGGCGCCTCGCTGCATTAGCTCCAACCATGCCCAGTGGCTGGTGCACACCTCACAACACTCAGGCCTGGCACGCGTAAGAGCTGTCTCATTCTTTTATCTGCCCTCTCTCCTTCCATACACAACTTCCAGCGCACTAGCATTATAATCAGCATGTCTGCACGAGTCCTCGCTTAGATATATGACTATATTCCATCCATTTCCATCACGTATTGAAGCCCGGTTAATGTCCCGTTTCAAGTGCATCGGATCAACTTGCTATCAAACTGGCATGGACACAGTGGGCCGGCCTGAGTGTACCAAAGTGGGACGGCGACCTCGCTGCCCTCGCCTGACCTCCAGCGTGGCGACTCAGCGATATTTGGACGTCACCCCCCCCCCCCCCCCCCCCCCGTGCGCCTCGTCCTCGATATGCGACGGCCCGCCGCTTTTTCGGCCGCGTCCACCGCTCGCAGCTGCCTCACAACGCCATGGGTTGCATCCCGTTCCAGTACCCGAGACGTCGCCTCCAACATTTCTGGGCCCTGAGCTCCTGCCTTCCGGAATGAGTTTTGCTGACAGCGTATTCCACAGAGGCCTGGAGGTAGGCAGCACACCTGATGAGACGGTGGAGCCCATTGGCGACAGCGAGCGCCTGGCATGACCTGTGCTTAAGCTTTACTTCATATAAGCGTCGATAAGGTCTAAACGCCAGGCGCATAAGGCGCTGCGTTGTGCGATAACTGGACAACATGTTTTGCACCGTCACCTTTCTTAACAACTTGACAAATTATGCCGCCTCCCCCGTTTGATGTTTACCACGGACCTGTCAAGATAGAGAAGGCATTAATCTCTGCGGAGGGGCGAGCGGAGCGATTTCTCAGTTTGTCTGACTCCTTGAGAAGCATTCCAGCCATCCATGATTTCAGATCTCGGAGTTACGTTATCCCTTGGACAGATCGGGAAGATGTGTTGCCTTCGGTTGAGTGCCTAGACACCGGCATTCCTGGGAATGAGAGGACAGACACGACGGCAGAGCAGCCGGAACTCACTCTCGCTATTCTCTAGCGATGTTTCCTGACTTCCTGACTTAGGGCGGACTTATTTCTGACTCCTGACGTTAGGCAGGCGTTGTCAGCTCGCTTAGAGACAAATTAGCGAAAGGCGCGGGATGAGACGAGAGCTAGGGTAATGACAGTCCTCTCATCGCGACAGAAGAAATGAGGAGGTTAGCCTCTGCCTCATCCGTTTGGCCCACACATACGGGAACATGGTGTTCTCCCTCAGGAGGGCAAGCAGCGTTATGGCCTGGCTGTGATCACACATCGTTCATTGCCCATGCTCTCTTTCAGTGCCCGCACTTCGCCACCGAACGATATCGTTGCTTTGGTTGCCATAACGGCGTAGAACTGTTTCTGCGTCCACTCAAAGCCCCAATAATTTACCCGACTATTTACGCGAGAACCGCACCTGCTTTTCTAAGCTGCATTGCCTTCAGGATCATTTGGTCTCTACATCCTCTGATCCCACACGACTTGGTCGAATCACTCTTGGGTTTTGAACTGAAATAACCATGTAGAAGATCACTCGGTGCAGTTCACAGCCCCGCCCTAAATCCTAGCATCTGAAACCCTCTAGTTTATGAGCTACGCATCACAAAGGTATGCATACTTTTCCGTGCAAACTATTTCAAGGTTACACTCGGGCATCCATGACACCATAATAACGTCCATTCAAAATTCTGCCATTCCACTGGTTTGATGCGGTGTTCAAGTTCAGAGTCCACATATCATTGTAAAGCCGCTCCTATCTGGCATTCCTGAGCACGATTTCCATATAACGGACGTCAATTGGCTCTCAACCGATGCTATAAAAGCTATGCAAGGTTCTGACACGAATTAAGTTTTGCTCTGCGCAATGCGAAGTTATATGTTCTTCCTATTTAGTATGGAAATAAGACTTGTAAATCATTAACCAAAGGAGAGTTGTTCAACTGCATTCTTTTTTTTTGCTTTTGATATCTTCAAATGTGAAACATTCCCTTAGCATCTTTTTGGGCTGCTTGAAATGCGATGCGTGCGACTTTTATTCTCAAACCATAGTCCGAAAACCCGCTCCTCGGACTTGACTGTGTTTCTTTGCCTGTCCACCATATATTCGCGGGCCCATGCAGATTGCCCATCCTATGATTTCGAAGTAATTAGGCTGAGTTAATGACCTTCCATATGCCAGAACGCAATAGTTTAACGGCGCTATTGGCTACGTTCAATATTTCGAGCTGCGCTCATCTTCAAGAATCGATAAGCGCAGCTCAAAATGTTGACTACCGATATTATCGCTGTCTAGTACCA
Source organism: Pollicipes pollicipes (assembly GCF_011947565.3). Lineage (NCBI taxonomy): Eukaryota > Metazoa > Arthropoda > Thecostraca > Pollicipedomorpha > Pollicipedidae > Pollicipes > Pollicipes pollicipes. The sequence goes on from NW_023596420.1 coordinate 33,199,740, forward strand.
AAATGCCGTTTTACCAGTAACTCCTGGTATCCTGAACGCCGTCAATCCAGCGTACAAATTTAGTGCTAATAAGTCTAAAAACCGGAGAGAAGAGAGACAAAACCAAACGCATTTCCTTCTGACATCACAAAGATGTGCAGCCATTGTCTTGAATTAGAGAACTAAAGCCAGTGTGACAACTCCATATCTCCAAGGTGTTTGTATATATTACAACTGCGCGGTGCCCGTCGTCCGCGCGCTGCACTACACTTCCAGTTCGTCGACGAAAAGTGAGGCTCCAATAGTAGGTGAGGTATGACCAGACGACATTTATCATTAAAGGAAACCTATACGATGCCCTGCGGTACGCCATTCACTTGATAGCAAACGTCAGACAGCATTGACCTTGCTTTAGCTCTGACCGATCGGTCATTTGAAAAGTTTCCAAGCAACTGTGCCAATGTCACGTATCCAGGGTGATAGATATCGGATAGAACGAAGCTCAGAGCAAAATTACTGTAATATACTAGAAATACACCAGGTGTGTAATGACAACTCGTTAGAACATAAATCTACCTATGCGTTTGGCAGCGCATAACTGAAGGTGGCGAGGCGCAGATGCCATATAGGATGTATTCAAGTTTATAAGTATGTTATGTTAAGAATTGTGGCAACTAAGTGATGGCTGCACTGGCTGTTATCGAAGAGTTCAGGATATTGCGTAGAAACTGGTTGAAAGTTATGAATCTACTGGCCTTTGAACACACGGCCGTTCAAGTATGAATCCGGAGCGTTGCTGACGAACTGCCGAGGACCAGTGGGTCCATATTTGGTCACAAATTCACGGCGCACCGTAAGTGAGAACTTTGACCCGATGCGCCGCGGCAGTTTGGATTCTTTGGATCAAATTAGTCAATGGATCGGAACAAGGTAATTCAACATTTCTATTGTGCCAGGTCGATTGAAAAGGCGTGCCGGAATTCAGTTCACCGCTCCACAAAAGCAAGTATTTTAGACCAACCGTATTGGTTGTAGAAAAAGTAAGTGTGTGATGCGGGTTTGCTACCAACGCACTTTGGTGGGTACTGTCCAGAGCAATAGACACCGCGTAGAACGACGTTAAGTATCAAAAGCTTGGTATTAGACTAGAAATATGCTGGATGTGTAACAAAGGCTATATTTCTAGTTGTACAGACGTTTTGGCAGCCGGTAGCTGAAAATCGCTTGGCACATTCACCGCAAAAGTCAATATATTTAAACCTTTAATGCAGCGACTAATCGGAGGGGGGGGAGGGAGGAGCGCAGGGTCATGACCCCCCCCCCCCCATTGGGCCCCGAAGGGGCCCATAGCCGGCCGAACAGGCGCAGTTTTTAAACACAAAACGGTACCTTCCACGGACTCCTTCCACTTGTCGGAAGGTTCTGAGGGATAGTCGGAGCCCATACGTTAACCTGCCCGGGTATTCTCGGGCTCAGGGCCACTTACGTTGGTCCCGGTTCACCTACCGATACACTTGCGATATGCTCATGGGCCTGTACATTGGTCTAGGGCGCTTCCAATTTCCCGCCACATGCATAGTGCCCCACGCTCTTGTCGGTGTCCATCAATTAACCTGCTTGGTTACACTCAACCGTTCGGACCCCTCCAAATTTAGTCTTGGGTATGCTTTGGGTGTATGAATGGAGGGCTCCACTCACATGTGGAGCCCCATCTGGTAGCCGTCCGGCACACTGGATTGTTTGGGGGCCCTGCACTTGGGTATTTTAATGTAGGGGCACGCCCTTGTTGGGGGGCATCTGATAGCTTGCATGGGTACGCTCGATATTTCGGGACCCTCCTCGCTGGCCCCTGGGTACTTCTTATTTGAATGGGAGCACTAGCTCTTGACGGAGGAGGCCTCTGTTAGCCTGCGCTGGCGCACTTGATCATTCGGGGACCCTCTGCATCGCGTCGTGGGTATTTCATATTTGAACGGAAGGCTCTACGCTCTTGTCGTCGGGGGCCCCATCTGTTAACCTGCTCTGGCACACTTTATTGCTCGGGGACCGTCCATATTGTGTCTTGGATAGGCCTATTTGAATGGAGGGCCCCTGTCGCGCTCCTTCTGATAAGCTGCTTGGGCACATCCCATCGTTCAAGGGCCATTTACACTGCGTTTTGAGAGCATCCTTACAGCGCGCTCATTCCGGGACTTTCTATGTTGGGTTTTGGGTACTTCCTATTTGAATAGACGGCCTTACGCTCCTGACAGGAGTACATGTTGTGTTACATGTTGTATGTTATATGTTAACCTGCTCGGGCACACTCGATTGTTCTGAGGCCCTCCGCACTGTGTCGTGAGAATTTCTCATTTGAATAGAGGGCCCTGGGCTCTTGTCGGGGCTCCCATCTGTTAACCTGCTCAAGCAACTCAACCATTCCGGGCCCTCTGTGCTCTACCTTGGGTATTTCTCATTTGAATGGATGGCCTATATTCTTAACGGGCCCCACCTATGAAGCTACTCGGTCGGTAGCGGACACAGAGGGGGGGGGGGAGGGTAAGGCACAGGACCATGCCCCGATGGATGATGACCATGAGGAGTCGATCTAGGTTCTGAAGAGGCTCACAACGGCCGAACGGGCGCGTTTTTCTAACAAAACAACAACACAAAAATTGGACGTCTTAGGACCTACAGACGACCAAGAACGGTTGCTAGCAAAAGTGAAATGCCTTTTCGACTTGAGTTTTTATTGCCCCACGTTTGAACACACACACTCGCTCCGTGACGTATGTGAATGCATATTGCACGCGAATCTTCATCCTCATGATCCCACATTGTCGAAAAAATCAGCAGCGTGCAATCATCAACCGCACGATAACATCGCATGCATAATACGTAACTTCATCAGAAACTTCATCATCCATACACCCATCATTTTAATGTGCTCCCAACCTCTGTCCCACCGCTAAACCTACTGTTCGATTCTCATTTCATGCATGTGTCACGAATCGGGAGATATCCTGTCAATGGTTGGGCTTCCACAGTTTTAAGATTCCATCTTTTTTCATCATAACCTCCCACTTTTTCCTAAATTCTTCCCTTTGCCGCTTTCTTGCAACAGCAGCTTCTGTTGGATAGTATGCATTCATATCTTTTGGCAGCCTCCATATTGACTCAGAATTCTCATACCCAAGTTTGCTGGACTCGATATGCTGCTTTATTAGCAAAATTATGAAGTCAAACAGAGGTGAAGCATTGCCTTATCCGAGTAAAACTATTTGAGTACGTTGAAGTTATCTGGCATTTTAAAAATATCCTTCATTTTCGTCGTGCCTGGGTTCCATATCCGCCTCACGCTTGTGCACACGTAAAAGAAGTGTTTCAGATCGTCTGAAACATTGCACTTCAGAACATCGGGCTCTCGACTATGCCCCTAGTGAACAAGTTTTATTGTTATTGGAATGCACCTGTGGATGATCCTGTAATGGAGCGATTGCAGCCTCATGGACGTACAACATTATTAAATTATATTCACGCCCAACGAGTTCAATTTCGGCGCGAGAGCTTGAAGTCCTGGATTAAACTGTTATATAGAGGTGCAGAACTAGCTGTGATCAACAATGGACACACATCAAATTGGTTCCCTTTTTCCAGGGCACTTTTCAGGCATCTTGTCTAGGGCGGGATGCTGTTGATCTTAGCAAAAGAACTACTAGTAACAAAAATAAGGAATAATCCAGACATTCACGGTATCAAGATAACCGATATGGAAATGAAGATCATCCAGTGTGCAGATGCTACGACATTTCTTCTTTGTGACCAAGAATCGATGAAAAAGGTACTAAATATATTGTCAAGATTCAAAACCGTATCGGGACTCGAGCTGAACT
>NW_023596420.1:33203690-33220894 GCF_011947565.3 Pollicipes pollicipes
AGTGGTTTTTTTTCTATGGTGCGAACAGTCGCATCGGAAAGCTCGAGAGCGCATCTGTTCGTCGGAACGAGATGACGAATATCACCATCAAGCGACAAGCATCGCTGCTGTCCTTAAATCCTTAAAATTGCAATATTGCAAAGCCCTTGAAATGCCCTCGCCGCAAAATCCATGAAATTGCTCAACTAGAAATCCTTGAAGTTGCATTGCCCATATCACCATTCAGTAGAACTCTAAAAGAAAACAAGCATCCTCGTCTTTACCCACGAAGGATACGCCGACGCTGCCATCATTGGGTAACACCGTTACACCAGTCGGGTGGTCAGGGCCAGGCTCCAGTGGATAGGATAAGGTTTCAAGTGGCTTGGCTAAGACCCCAGTGGTCAGGGTCAGGCTCTGATGGTCAGGCTCAGACGCTAGTGGCCAGAGTCAGGCTCCGGTGGTCAGAGTGAGGCTCCGTCGGTCAGACTCAGACTCCGGTGATCGTAGTCAGGCTCCGTCGGCCAGACTCAGACTCTGGCGATCGCAGTCAGGCTCCGTCGGTCAGACTCAGACTCCGGTGATCGTAGTCAGGCTCCGTCGGTCAGACTCAGACTCCGGTGATCGTAGTCAGGCTCCGTCGGTCAGACTCAGACTCCGGTGGTCAGGCTCGACCTCGCGATCACACGCACGGTCGAGCGCGAGCAGCTTGTGTCACTGCAGTAGGCCATCGCAATCAGGACAGCTGCCTTGCACCGTGCTTTCATCGGTATCTAGAAGCCACGGTAAGTTGAGGGAACTTGATCAAGGAATATGATTGATTCCAAAGATATCTGGCCAGGAACAAGTTGCTAGTTCTTGGAAACGGAACTGGAAAGAGTCCATGCACTCGTTTTCAAAACAGTCCGCAGATTCAGGAAGCAGACAGAGGAAAAAAGATCCATGGCTGGATTGTGCGGGGGAAACCTCCAGGAACCAGAACAACATCGATGCCAGGCCCAGACACCCAGCACGACCCAGGATAAGACTTGCCTTATTCATGTGTAACAAGCAAGAACCAAGATATAACCTGGAGTCTTGGCCAGAGACCTCGTAGAAACTAAGGACCATCCGGTATGGACAGAAAACCGTTAAGAGCACAAAATGCAGTTTTGGGATTATGCCAGGAACATAGCAAAAATAAAGACCCCAGCATAAAGTCGGAGGACCCAACGAACACCAGAATATGATCTGAAATACTGCCCAGAGACCAAGCAACTCTTGCGCAGTGCATTTACTCATGCACGTTGCTCGCGTAAATGCTACACAACTTATGCGGAATATATATTTTTGTTCGGACGTCAGATGGTGGACGAAAGGTGACCCCAGGCTGGTGTTTGTGAATAAGCCCACGAGAGGCAGAAACCGGGGCATGATGTTTCTTGAGTGGAGCCATTCGAGTTTAAAAATGAAGAGTTGGAGTGGAGACAATCGGAGGGAAACCAAACACCGGGCTTTGTGAGAAACCAGTGCGAGGCCGGGACAAGGGAAGTTAGTGTTTGTGGAGAGAGCAAAAGGTAACCAGAAGCCATGGTTTTTCTGGTTGTTGAAACCCTTTGAAACGAGGAAACCATACCTTGATTTTTAAGGACCAGCAAGACCCAGAAACCGGTGCTAGTGTCGGCAAATGAGCCAACGAAAAGGCCTGTCGAAACCAGGATTCATGGCTTCGTTTTCGTAATGGGGAAATGTCAAGCAGGAGCGAACCTTTGGGAACCAGGCACATATCAGGATCTGGGGGTATCAAGAGTCACCGTAAATCTGCAAGGGTCACCAAAATCTGCTTGTCACCGTCCCTCAGTCGGTACGCCGCCGCTCCCAATCTTCCATTTCAGACAGCTTGAATAGGATCCCGACCTCAGGCTCTCAAATTGTCCTACATCTCATGTTTCTAAGGACCGTCCGTAAATCACCGCACGATTTTTTGACCATTTTCAAACCTCCCTCTTGCTCAATACGGGAAGCCAGCAGCTTATGGCTTGGACACTTTTAATTCTTTGAATATTTTGGCGTGATACAGAAACCAAGGCTGGTGTTGCATCACGCTGCCCAAAATCTCTATATCCCTCTGAACCACTGCAATTTGGGGCTCTGAGCACGCAATGTGCCTGAATACCCTCTCGGGGAAAGAAGTTCACCTGGTAAGATAGCATTGTCATTCCTCGCTACGCTCTAATCAAAACCATCACTTGCCTCCAGCCATGTTCGATACCGTAATTTATGGAGAGGTCCCCAACAGTAAGTCTGGGCAGTCGGTTCATGGTTTATAGAAAATTGTTGTCCGAGATGCAAGCTGAATAATGGTGGACAATTACCATGCCCATACTGGCAAACAGCCGTAGTTGGACGTACTCGTCTCTAAGCGAGTTGTGGAGCAGAACAGCCATCCTCCCTCAGCCAGTAACGAACATGTGCCATCTCCTTCTAGCGAACACCGTGCCGGTCGATCCAAGGGGAGTTGTCCCAACCATAATCCTTGTTTGAGACAAGCGTGCCCCACCAGAAGTGCTCCTGGTGTGAGACAGGTGGCCTAAGCAAAACGGATTTCCATCCTTAATGCCGGCGCGGGTTGATCAGGGCACGATTGTTGAATCGTGTTTTTGCTTGGAGTCCAGTCGTCGAACGCCAGCATCTCGGACAGTGGTCTGGTTGGGCTGGCTGCCGGTTAGCGTGGAGGACCAGGGGGCGAGCCAGACCCCGCCCCAGCGCTCGCGGCCGTCCGCCGCTACCCGCGCCTCCAGCCTGTCAACATACAAATCAGCCTGTGAGCGGACAGCCTGCCGCGAATGGCACACTACCATCTTTCTCAACTTAACATCATTATAAGGTCGGTCCAGTCCGTTTCCTGTCGTGGAGTGCCACAATCACCAACCGGGTGCCGATAGTGTAGTGGTTAAGCTGTGCGCTTGGGGAATACCTTCAGCCGTCAGCAGCTGAGCGCGTCGTAAACCCCAATACACCCACACCAGTGATCACAAGTGTTGCCATGGTGCTAATCAATATTACGCCGGAGGCACAATGGGGCTTCTGTTAGGGTTAACTGCGACTTTTCAGTATAAATCCAGAACCTCTTATGCTGCGTTACCGCCTTTAGAATGTCAGGACGTACTGGTTAAATGAGGTTATAGTGCAAACATTGGCTTTGCTGGAAGTGCCCGACATTTCAACCCGTGCTTATGATCTGGGGGTGATCACAAGTGATATTGAGCATGGCTTGAAACGTCAAATGCTGTCAACATAACCAGTGTTTGCTCTATTTCACCGTTCAACGGTACCTTCCGGTATACTGCAGGTTGATGACTCAGCATAAAAGTTTAATTGATGATTACGAAAAGCCAGGAGCTGAAGGCCCTCCTTTCCTACCTGTAGCTGTTTTTTCGCGCGAATTTGATGACACTGCAAATACTGCAGGGTGTCTCATGTGAACTATTGGTTTTAAACAAAACTATGTTTCGCATACAAACTCTTGATAGGTTTCATTATCTTACAAACAATTCAGCATGATGACATTTTCGTTTAGAAAGTCAGTGTCTTTCAAAAAATTCCAAATTTCCCACACCTGCTGGTGTATTGCAAATGTCGCGTTCAGCGGCTGAGCGCGGGGACAGGGACCTGCATCTCATTTCCGATCACAATGATTGCGTAAAACCACCAATATAAATTTCCGAGAATTTTCAGCACTTCTTGGCACACAGCAAGTGTTTGGCCTATTTGAAGCATCCTCGTTGCACTTTCAAATTTTACATCTCAAATGAGACGCTTTGAAGCGATACAGACGAACGCAGGTGACACAGTTCGTGGTGACTGCACTGACCTGTATCTGAAGTGCGTTGACGTGCCGAGGCTCTTGATCTGGTCACCGTAGCGCAGGATCGAGTAGTTCTCGGTCAGTGTCGGTGTGTCAGTGCTTCGCTCCAGCACCGAATCGAAATTCCAGCCGACGACCGAGATGGAGGTCAACAGCAGCGTCCAGCCGCCGCCCAGGGTCAGGGTCATGTCGCAGTACAGCGGCACCGGCAGACCGATCACCCTGTACACGCCATCGGTCGTGTAGCCGAGCGCCTGCAGTTGGCGACAGCTGCCGGCCGGCCGCTGCAGCGCCACATCGCCGACAGCTGCCGGCAGCAGCGGTGGGAAGCCGCCATCGGGTCGGCCCAGTAGCTGGCAGCTGCCCCCGGCTCGGAAGTTGGCCGCCAAACAAGACGGCGAGCGGAGGCAGAGCAGGGCGCATGTGACGACCGACGGAGTCGCCGCCGTCTCGACCACTGCCGACGGCGAGGCCAGGCCCGCGTGGGTCGTCATCGGGACTGCCTGGGAGGCACCGCTGATAGACGCCCAGAGCAAGACGGCCCAGCAGAGCACTGCTGCCGGCTGCCGCCAGCGACGCACCGCCGCCGGACACCGCATCGCTGTTGTTACAGGGGCCGGTCGGTGCTCCGCTGCTGCTGACGCACCCACCGGAACCGACGAGGCGAATGACGCCGTGTCGTAAGGCCCGTGAACCGTTGGCATACGGATAGATCGGTCGCCTTTACGACGTGCATGTAGTGTTTGTAAACACCGACACACCTGAAAATGCTCTTGTCTTCAGCGCCCGCCGGATGCTCGAAAGGGATTACATTAACCATAACCACGTGAGCTCGTTTGCCAGCAAGGCTTGCGTTGGATTCATCTCGACCAATATCCACAGCGCTGCGTGTGGCGTCCTGGTGGTACGATCCACTGGCATTTGATTTTCGTCCCATTCCTTTCATGCGTGCGTCTGCGGTGCACAGCAAATGGTTGCTTGCTTGCTGCGTCAACCGGTCAAAGCCACATCTACCGATCAGGCCAACCTTTCGCCTTGACGACGATGGTGACGTCAATGAGCAGCATGCAGACAAGTGCTGAGGGAACCTCAGCCATAAAACAACACTCAGCAGCATCATTCAGAGACTATGAAGGAGTCCACAAGGCAGTCAACAAGTACCAGTGACAAACACGGAAAGTTCTTGACAGCATCAGTGAATCTTACAAATCTCCGGGGTTTTGAACTCGCTCGGATCTGATTTGGGAGAGAGGGCCATTTTGACCCCTATAATGCTGCCCGGGAATAATTTCCAAAGGTGTGGCGCGATCACGCCAAACCTAGCGTGGCCATATGCAATTGAAAAGGCAATCTTGCGGTGTAATAATGGGTATGCTTCAGGCGGTAATTGACCTTAAGCAGACCAACTTTTGGTTTTGGTCGTCAACGAGGACACTTTGTAAGGAATCTTTCAGACTAATGCGACGACTGCGTGTTAGACAGTCAAAAACGACTTTCAGTTGGTTTCTTACGCAGTTAGACATTTGAAATCAGGATTGAAACTAAATTCATAAACCTTGGCTGGTTTATGGAATTCAGATGTTCGATGTGGTAGTGTCTGACACTTACTTTGAATTATCTAATCATAAGGATGGTGAAGGATGACCTGGATGGCTATCTCACTTTACCATATATGGATAAAGCTTTGTGTGCAAAGATAAAACCGGTTGTCAAAAAATGCTATCTTAATGTTCGTGTAGCATGACAAAAGCAAATATTTCGGAACACAATCTACTTCAGTCAGCTTCCTCACCACTTGTTTATTACCCGGTAACCGAATATGTAATGCGTGTAGGTGTGGCAAATGTCAAAAGGCAAATGTCTGGCGTCTGGCGTTGGGTACTGTACAACGTGTTTGGTATGTGAGGGTTGGGGTGAAAGCGTACCGTACGCCGGCGAATCAAAAATACCCATTCAGCTACAGTGTAAGAGGCAAATTTTAGGCGTAAAACAAAAACAAAACTCTTGAGACTCCCACTGGGGATCATTTTCTTTCTGCACATCAAAACTATGAGATTCGGTGTAATAAGAACTTCTCGACTGTTGCAATTTTGCAAAAAAACCAAGGACCATCCCCATTGCAAAAGTTATGAATCAGTCTACATATGCAAGCTGAAACCCCTACTCAACAGAAGTATTTAATCCTGGAGAGTGATGTGGTCTTTGTTTGTACAAAGCTGGTGTGTTTTATCGCCAGTGATTTACTGCAAGTTTGTTCGGCCAGTGTGGGAAATGCATGCCATCTGATGACGTTTATGCTGAATAAAAAATCGCTCTCACCTCTGGTTAGCATCTGGTGTCCACCTCATATTTGAATTTTTGACTCTGCAAACAAGGTCCGTGACCAAACATTTATCAAAAATATAACGTACTGAACGAATCTCACGTACAAATGTATTGTAGGGTGATCTTAATTCTCTTTTAATGCCTGCCGTGCCTTACACTACAGGAGCGCTGCACCATCTTAGAATAACCCGTATTAATTTTTGACAGGCTTGCTATCTATGTTTTCCAGTTTTATTGTTTCAGTTTTATAGCAGGCCGTATAATAATAGTGTAATCTGTCATGTGACTTATACGTGGTTTGGTTTGCCGACTTATGAAGGCTTCTCTTTTATGTTTTCTGCGCTGTTGTGTATAACCTTTTTGCTGGCCTGCTGCTGCTTACACGTGGCCAATTCCGATTTCAAAAAGATTGAGAGTGGTCCAACTCATTTAAATAGCTAAAAAAAAAACAGTTATTCGTCCCTCGTGAATTATTCCTCTTATGTGCTTAGGTTTTTTCCCCACCTTATCTCCAACTCGCTCCTGAAATCCTTGCTTAAAATCATCAGGACGCCTTTCTCCTCAAACCTTTTTTCACGCTACCCTGCAGTTGTGCTGATGGGCAATGTTATAAACCCAACGTTGGAGGTCTGTCACCGCTTGTTAGATGTTGTTATTTGTTGCTTTCAATAGGAACACACAGGGTATACAAAAACTTCTGTGCAAAGAAGACAGAAGCCTTAATGTAATTTTGGTTTGTGAGCTGCGAGGATATTTCTCTTGACTGGTATTGTGTTCTGTCTGAATTACTGCTCTCAGTTTGACTGCATGTTTCTGCCTGTTTGGAGAATCACTGCACTCAGATAAGACAGTAGTATTAGCTTTATTCCTCGGAAAAACCAGGAGAATGAAGATGTAGTTAGGTTGATATTTCGGCAACATGCCTTTATCGAAACAATAGCAGAAGTAGAAGACTTATGCTATTGTTTGGATAAAGGCATGTTGCCGAGATAGCAACCTAACTATATCTCCATTCTCCTGTTTTTCCGAGGAATAAGGCTAATACTACTGTCTTGCCTATGTGAATAATGTTCCTCGCTAGTGCACTGAACAAGTTGCGCAAGCATTGCACTCCATAGCTTTATATTCCAGAACTGATATTTGTATTCACAAATGGGGAACCCATATTTCAACAAAGGTACAGGTGTCCCATTTCATAAACCAGTGCCATGAAAATTATATATATATATATATATATATATACATATATATACAAGTACATAAGTTACTAAGAATAAATAAATTGCGAAATAAAAGTTTTGGTGTCCCCTCGCCGAATGGGCCGATACATTTCTCCTTCAATGGAGCGCCACGGGCATTGCAACTTCCCGGAAATCTGCTGTCTATTGAAGGCAAAGGTTTTGAGATCCTTTGAGGTGCTTCCAGGCATTGGGCGTGTCTGACAAATAAAGGCTATCACTTCCCAAAATGATGAATTCTGACGCCACTCTGTAAAACGTCGAAGAATGGACCGATTAGGAATTTGGTCATAGTGAAGCACACATAAACTCCTCTTGGAAATAAAGATTATGGTGCCCCGAAATGAAAATTTTTGTGTAGCTCGTTTAACGAACTGTTTCAAGGTTTCGTTTGGGGTGGAGGAACATGGTTTTAGTGTTTCTTTGCCGAATGGGCCGATCCAGGGTTTTTCAAACAAACAATACGCACATCGTAGTGCCCCTCGAATCCGGTGGCTCCCGAAAATAGAAATTATTGACATGCAGTATCGCACATATGGTACATATGACGGCCAGGCGATAACCTGCTTGGCATGTCCGACTTCGTTAAAATACGTGGCTTTACCTTTTTTAAGCTTGCTGTTCTCAGCCCTCTCTGCATGCACTTCAAATTCATCAAACCAGCCAACCAAATTTACTAGCATTCTGTTCCGATGCAACGTGTTTGTTTCCTGTGCGCTGAATGGACGTGCCCCTCCGGCGGGCAGAGCCGCCGCGCGGCCGATCCAGCCTCCGCACAACCGCATCTAGTGGAGCTCTGCGTGCCACCAGCCACATCTCACCTTGGCGCCGTCCAGGTTTGGGGTCGGACGGAGCATTCTGTCGAGGGGCGCGTCCGCACGAGGTCGCGTCCAGGAGCCGTGCCCCACCTATCTCTCAGCGGCCACCAGCAGGGCCGCGTGGACCACGACCCACGTCTCCGGACCAACCGCCGGAGGGGCGCTCTCCGAGCCCATTGGCGGCATGCAGGTCAGTGTTTGCGCTGAGTTTTCTTGACTGGAACTCAGGGTTGGGAACGTGACTTGACCGTAGGCGTGCGCTGAGATACAAACTGCGTTTCCCACCGAACTGACCGACAGGCTCAGCGCTGGTGGTTGGTGGTGGATCGAGTCAGGTCCGGTGGATTACTCGTGTTATGGGATCGTAATTTGCAGTCGCACCTTCGAGCCCGTATTGTAGTGAACAGTTACGTAATCGAGGCCTTGTGCGATTCTTGGCCTCTAATCTTACCGTATTATACTGGGCGTTCTCATACCCGTGTGCGGCTCAAAACACAACCCGGGTTATTTGGTTGAGCAAGGAAGCAGGCTACGTACACGTCGCTTCGTATCGCAGGAATGCGCTGACTCCTAAACAGAGCGCGCGGACCTGGATTCACGTGTGGATTACCAAATATCGTTAACAAATGACTGTACAATGGGTGAGATTTTAGGCTATTACTTTCCTGCCACATATTACGTTTATGAGCGACTCGGGTGAGTTATATACCATATCTGTGAAAACTTATATCACACCGGTATCAGAGGTCAATTCGCCCCCGCCTCTTCTCGATTGCTAACTCCGCCACTGCTACTCACAAAAACTTGCCGGCGGGTACGAGCAGAATGAGCTGTTTTTAGCCAGCAGTCAAACAGGACTACGCAAGTTTTTTTAGGCGCTATCTTGAAGAGACTGCATAGCATTCGTGTTGTGCGCAAATAATGATTTGGCTCAAGTCGCATGCCGCGTAAGCCTCACCGCAATCGACGCAGGCTGTTCAAGTTAGTACGAGCGGGCAAATGCTGTGCACGACTCATGGGCTATCTGTACAAGCTTGAAGCGCCCGCACGACTCGCATTGAGACCTGCACAAAAGGTAACTTTGGCAAGCTAGCACACGTTCTGGGGCATCAGCTTGGTGCCAGCTACCCTGCGCCAGGTCATTGTGTCCTGTGGCAGCTGCTCTGGGTAAGGTCACTGCTTCCGGTGGCAGCTGCCCCACTAAAAGTCAGGTGATGTCAGAGGACATGCCCTCCAAGGACATGTTCTGCAGGACGGGCCGCGCCGAGCATCGCGCCACGCTAGGCTTTCGTGGCAAAATTTTTCCGTTGACCTAGCATTTTGCCATCGGATGGTAGCGTCCGGCCCAGTGAGACACGGACGACCTAGCATCGGCTCTGATCCCTGAATTCGACGCAATGAAATCGCTGGGACGTAACCGAATCTTATTTTCACTGATTCAGAACTAGAATAAAAAAAGCGATCGGAACCTCTGCCCCTTCTGGGTCTTCATTGGTCTCTACGAAACGGTTTACAAATCAGTAGAATTTCCTGACTTTCCCAAGGTATTTTTCACACAATGTCTCAACCTTTGTGGCACATTACATGCCCAGGGCGATTTGAGGGCCCATTTTTTGGAGGGGTAGCCAGACAATGTGGCTATCATACTAATACGGCGATTTCCTTAGGATCAAACGCACAGCCCGTGTTAACAGGACTGACTGATTCTTGCAGTGAATAAGAAAGTTGCAACAGGGGTATGGTTATTGTAAAATTTATTAATTGCAGGGAGGGGAGACCTCTTAACAGGGTCACGCATAAGATAAAACCGCTTTTGAAAGCAACTAAGGTGCTCCGTGGTAACCAGTTGGCCTGTAGAGGGAAAATAGGCCCCGTGCAGCTAAAAGAACCGCGAGTGAAGAGTGGGTTGCGCCGATATAGAAGGGCTATGGGCTCCTAATGGGGTCCTGGGCGGACCGTGGACCCTGAGAACTCAAAGATCATCTCATTGGTCAGAGGGCCCTTGAGGGGTCCGAGGGCGCCCCCACAGTAGACCGACGGGCCCCAAAACACTTGTCGCTCCCCTAAAACAGGTGTCCAAATAGATCGCTTATATATATATATATATATATATATATATATATATATTATCTGGATCGTTGGGTCACTATACCAAATGGGCCACTGAGCAGCCAGTGGGCCATCGACAACCAAACAAACCCTTTGATGACTGGAAGGGCCCACAAGCGATGAAAAGTTCCCATTCGGACCAGGGGGCCTGGACAACCAATTAACATGCGCTTGGGTGGCCGGTTTGATACCATTCGCTCGGGTGGGGGTTAATTTGACCCTCCTGAGATCTCAGGAACTAAGAGAGCTAAAAACACCAAATTCGCAAGGTGTATTGACCTATATGTGGACTCACTTAGATCAAAGTTTGACATTATTAGGTCATAATCTTCGGGTCCAACGAGGTCAACCTCTAGGTTGGCCTCCCAAGTACTCCCAGAATATAAATACTTGTTCTAAGGAAAAGGTTGCATTTTCATTTGATCTCAATGACCTATGGTCAGTGCCTATTCTTACCTCTCAGAAATCCATGGAAGATATAAATACAGTTCCTGATATCAGTAATTTCGGAATGAGCACCAGAAAGTACCTCAGACAGCAAGTCCTAGAGTAATAAAGCAAGTTAGTTTTGACCTTGGTCTGACCTTCATTACTGACCCTAGGTCCATATAATTTGTTCATTCGATTGTTTTGTTGCCTAAGAAAGAATTGCAGAGGTGCATTGCTTCGTCTAGCACTCTGTTGTTGCATCAGATTAAACGACTCCGTAAAAATTGACTTCGCGGAATCCATGGGCTGACTTTGACCTGCCGTGGGTCAGTGACCTTACACGGTGCATCCAAATTTTTGGTACCAAACTATCCATTATTCAAATGTCTACAGTATGCAAAAGGTGGCGCGGCTACGCTGCGCCGTTCGGAAACCATTTTGGAAAAACCTTCCGGTGGTCAATTTTACCACCACCAGAGCGCGTGCTAAGACCTTAAGCTGTGAGAGAGGGATCCCACTTACAAGAGGCTCGTCAGAAGCCAGAGGGGCCCTGAATGCACAACAGGTCCAGCGGTCAGTGCCGCCCGTAAACGGATGTTGCCATCAGGGGCCTTGCATCTCACGGTGCTTCTAAGACTATGCTAACTGGCGCACCTGTTTCCCACCCAGGCGGAAAAGGTGGGCACAGGGGAGAATTGAGCCCTGTACCTCTGGCTTCCCCGACGCACATCTTAACCACCACACTGAAACGCCCCAAATGGGCCTGGGTAGCACCGAGGCTATTTCGTGTGCTGAAGAGACCTAAACGGTAGACGGGCCTGAAACATCTTTTAAGTTTTTAAAGCAGCTTGAGTACGCACGTTGGCCAGCTGAGGCAAACGTATCCATATCAGGGGCCTCTGGGCTGCCAAATGGGTCGTAGTGAGTAGTCAGGGGATGGCCACTACTCATTCAGCATGAACATTTTTCTTCACGTTGCACACAGCAAAACAGCTCTGCGTACACCTTCACAAAACCTTATGTCTAGTAAACCTTTATAAAACCCCACGTTTTGTGAAGGCGTACGCAGGGCTGTTTTTGCTGAATGCAGCGTGACGAAAAATGCTCATGCTGAATGAGTGGAGCCCATCCTCTGACTATTCACTACGACCCATTTGGCAACGCGGAGGACCTTAGAGCTTCTGGCGGTCTGACTGCTCCAATAAGCAAAATTCATTCAATGCCTCAGCTTGTTAGTTGCATGACGTTATGCAAGGCTCGTATGATGAGTTAATGTCTTCAGTGAGCCTCCATTTTTTACGCTGAGGAGGCAGCGCAGTGAGGACGTGGAGCATATTGATAACTAATTCAAAATGACCCTGAAAAAAATTGGGAGACGCTCGAGTGTACCCACAAACTGCCAACAAACTGCCTACCCACGCGGCAGTGCTGAAAACGGTCTAGACCACTAAAATATATGCAATGCAATGGATTTCAAACCACTGCAGCGAGCGGTTAACACGTGCTCGAGTGAGTGGGGATGGGGGTCAAATTGACCCCCCAAGGTTTTTCAGAATGGTTTCCGAACGGCGTGGCGTAGCCCCGCCAAATTTTGCATAGCTGTGGAAAATTTAATAGCAAATCGTTTGACACAAACAATTTAGATGCACCTTGTAACGTTGGTGACCTATGACAGGTCAAAAGTAGGTCATGGCTTCAGCGATGGCAATTTCTAGGGAATTGTCCAATCTGGAACAATAATTGAGCGTTTGGCGAGGCCATACACCTCTGAGATGCTTTCTTAGGCGCAACAATATTGAATGAGCAAATTACGTTGACCTGAGGTCAGGTATGAAGGTAGGACCAAGGTTAACACCAACCTGATTTATTTCTCTGGGGCTTGCGGTATGGGATAACTTGTGGTGCTCATTTCGAATTTGTTGACAGCAGGAACCACATTATAGATTTCCACTGACTTGTTAGAGGTCAGAACAGGTCATTGACCTGAGGTGACCCGGGCTGACATTCTGTTTTAGGAACACACTGCTTAGCGTGACCTTTGTCGCTTATTCAAGTGCAAAACTCAGAGCAGTCTTGTATTATTTTGGTCACCATGACCTTCAAAAGGTCAAACAAGGCCACTGATCTCAAATGGGCTTGTGACCTTTTGCTGAGAAACAGTTGCCTAGGTTCTGGGGCACTTTGGACACCAACCTGGAATGTGACCTTGTTTGACCTTATTTGACCTGAAGGTCACGATCTAGGAAACTCAAACTGTGACCTAAGTAAGCTCACGTACAGGTCAAGACACCCTGTACATTCGGTGTCTCTAGTCTTCTTAGTTCCTGAGATCTCAGGGGGGGGGGGCAAATTGACCCCCGCCCGAGCGAAGGGTATCTAGCCGGCCACCCGGGCGCGTGTTAAGATTAATACTGCCCTGCACGTTTTGAGAACGGAGATGGAGAAGCGGCAAGTCATCTCCTGTCAGATACGACACATTGAGGAAAAAAGAAATCTCACTGGCTGATCACAGACAGTGAATAGTTTTCTCACAATCCGCGGTTGCGACATTTTCTTTCGACCGTCGTCGTCCCATCAAAACCACTCTCCAGTAACGTGGACGAGCTTGAAGCAGTTATGAACGACAAAGCTGCGTTCGGGTCTATGCATCGCATCTGGGCTGCACCTATGACACGGTTGGACTGCAGCTCAAGACTACACAACTGGGCTCCATGTGTCCAATACGCGACTGAGTTGCAGCCCCTACTACACAGCATTATTTTAATATGACAAGGCTTTCAGCTGTTTACGACACAACTAGCTGTTTCAGCTGTTCTCGGCTTTGTACAAAACGGCTGAGTTTACGCGTCCGACGTCTGAATTGCAGTTTTCTACGGCATGGCCTAGTCGAATCACGAGACACGTCATGAACAGGGACTTCTCTGCTCTGTACGCCGCCGGGTTTCGGACGTCTACGACGCCGACTGCCGCCCCTCAGCTCTGTACAACACTATCAGTTTTGTGTATTGGCGACATGGTTGAATCTCCTCGATAAGGCTGTTCGATTTCAATCTCGCACCACACGCCTAAGTTCATGCTTGCACGACGCGGCTGATCTTCGGCCCCACTCGCCAGGGATGGGTCTCAGGTTTATACGATGGGTTTCAGGTTTGTACGATGGGTTTCAGGTTTATACGCTGGGTTTCAGGTTTATACGCTGGGTTTCAGGTTTATACGA
Organism: Pollicipes pollicipes; assembly: GCF_011947565.3. Lineage (NCBI taxonomy): Eukaryota > Metazoa > Arthropoda > Thecostraca > Pollicipedomorpha > Pollicipedidae > Pollicipes > Pollicipes pollicipes. The sequence goes on from NW_023596420.1 coordinate 33,217,653, forward strand.
TGGGTTTCAGGTTTATACGATGCGGCGCTGCCTGGCGCTGACGCTGCTGCTGGCTGCGGCCAGCGGACTCCAGCACTCGGCTGTGCTGGACCCAGACGGTGACCTCGTCATCCACTGGACGCCCGAGGAGGACAGCAACTCGATCGTCATCCGCGTGGAAGCCAGAACTAGGTGAGATTCACACTTGAACCCAGTGTCTGATGGTGGCGGTGGGCTATTGTTTGGTGGTGGCCAGAATATTTTATCTTAGCTAACGTAAGCTATAGCGTTCTTGGGTTTCATGCAATGCTCAGAACGATGCCTGGTGGATTCTGTTAGAGCCTTGTGGGTAATGGTTAAGATGTAACCGGTCTGTTTATTCGCAAAATGCGATGTATATGTAGCGCTTGTTATCTTCATAATACACGACAACTTGTCATTGCATGTTTTCATGTAAAAAATGGCATTATTCTGAAATACTTGTTGACATGACGTTTTGGCCGCAGGGACGGGATAACCACTACCTCTCTACATGTTACTTGAAAGTGTACCTGTTACTACGGAATACGTACGTGTAGTTATTCATTTTTATTTATTTTTAGGCATGAAAAACTGGTTGAAAACTCTATACAAACACTCCTCCACTTCAAGCTCAGCTGTTACAAAAAAACTGGCTGTCCCAATGAATGCAAATTTTATGTCGACAAGGCTGGGTGCCGCATGTGGGTTCTCACGAACGGCGCCATGACAGGGGCCGACATCGTCATGGGATGGGTCGACGGAACAGCGCACGCGCAGGTGGGTGAGAGAAGCGTTGCCTCGCTCCGGTGTGAGCGCACCTTCTGCCAGGTGTGGATGCTGACTCCCCGCCGGGTGAATGCCGGGTGGTGGGGTATTGCAGATGACAAGGCCTGTGGAACAGCGTGAGGAAGTTGCCAGCTCTTGAAGTTCATTGTAGACATAAAGGAATACGCGAAGTAAGGTATAGGAATAAGAGCTTAGGGTACGCGATGGCGATGACCAATTTAGCACTTACGTTGCGACAGCAATGTAATCAAAGAAATGCAGCAAATTCTTGTGCGCAATATATGGTAAGATGTAGTGAAGCACTTGCCCGCTCAAATATTGTTCGGCGCAGCAGGCGCATAGTTTCTTTAATTTTTAAGCACGCAAATCACTCGTACCTGATCATATCGAGGCTATTCTCTTAATGAATGTTGTGCGCTCTAGACGTGGTAATGTCTACGGCATGCGATTGGTGATGTGGAAAGCTGCACACCACCTTGATCATTGGTTAGGAAAATCCACGGCAACCTTTTGATACACCTGACCAGTGTCAACAATCTGGCGACGGTTTCAACTTTTTGCTGTCCCGGTCGATCCACCCGGTTTTTCGGGGCGGAAAAATTAGTGGGGACTGACTTTCGCTCTGCGTCGTCGGCCCGGGAAGCTCCGAGGAGCCCCGCGACGCGGCAGGCGCACGACAAAACGGACCCGGTCTCGGGCCTCACGCGTGACTCCGGCGGGGAAGCGGACAGAGGCGGCGCCAGTCCACGCGGTGCGGGCGAGATCACTTTAAGCTAAATCACAATAAAATGCTGTAATTTGTAGGAAAATGTATGCATGCTAGCCACGCGGCCAGAAGCAAAGCCGTAGTGTGCTGAAAAGCATAAAAAGCAAAAAGCATGTGATGGCCTATGGCACCCTTCTCACCGCACCTTCGTTGTATTTGGCTGGGCGCGCCCCTGATGGTTTTGTTGCCTTCAAGCGCCAACTGAAGGTTAGCGCGCTATGGGCCTCTCAGCCGTCTTATCCGGCGCCCCCACCGGCGCGTCTGACGTTTTTCTGTGAAGGCCGCGTCCGGGTGATTGACCCATTCCCACGGGTCTCTGAAGTCCTACATCTATAGAAAGCTGGCTGATTGCGACGATCTCTGAGGGGCTGAATTTATAATAGTGGACGGACAAAGATGCCCTTGCAGTGGATGGGAAACGAATGACATGCATAATTACCTCCGGCGCCTTTGTGAGCTTATGGTGTCCCCCATTGTTGTTGTTGTCTGTTGTTGTTCTGTGCTGGGATGTGATGGCCTATGGCGAATGGCCGATGATCTCCGGCTAGGTGAAGGTTAAGGATATTTGTTCCAAGTGCTGCTTTCATCTCTTGTACCTGCAGTGGACGCACACCAAGCCTTCTGCATAACCAACGGTTGCCTAGTCACATGTAAGTCTGCACTCTCCAACGCATCTCTGCCTCAAAAAGGGCTAGATAGCTATTCTTGTCACCCGTCTCCTTGATCTCACTTCCCAGCGAAACGCGCACTTCAAAATTAACGTCCGACCGGTGGGGGACGCTGGCCGGCCGGGCGGCGGCGGCCAATTTCCCCAGGTTCGCACCGCCAGAGGCATTTCGGTTGGGTGTCTTCCGGGCCGGAAAAAAATGGCGAGAACCGGGCTTGACACTTCAAGGATGCAGAAATGGCTGATACAATCTGGTGGATCGAGCTAGTATGGGAGAACATCCTGTCTCGAGTCAGGGAGGCATAACAGGGGTAATGCAGAACACGAGCGTGTCACCGCCAACAGCGGGCTGTCAGCTGATCGTTGCGGCATTTTGCCCGCTCCAATCACATGTCCCTAGTCCCTCTCCTTTGGAAAACCGAATACGCGTGAAACAAATGCACATACATCCTATATGGGAACCATATCTCATTTACAGTACCAAGTAGCATTGTGGTCGGCAATGATACCTACTGCTCACTTAGTCTACCCGCCACACCAACAACTACCTGGCTCCCCGTTTGCCGGGGGAGCCAGGTAGTTATTGCCATTTTGCCAGGCTACCTTTGCCAGGTAGTCGTTTTGTTCACACCCGCTCCGCTTGCAACAAAGCAAAGCATCATCCAGGTTGGTTCGTAAATGCTCAAGTCGATACGTGTTGATTACGTCAATAGCGTTTAAATTACGTAACGTGGCAGCTGTACTGGTAATAAAAAATACCTTAAAATTTGGAGTTAAGTCGTCCTGTTGCTTTTTACTTCAACACCGTCGGATTCGGATGTTTAAGAATGCAGCCACCGTCAAAAGAAATCGAACACTTCTATATGAGCCCAGTGGTTTCAGATATCCCAGGGAAGTAGCCATAATTCACCCCTCGGCCAAGAATATGGTTTACAGGGACCACGAACCAGAACGACAATTTCCAACCGCGTGCGGTATACAGACAGCCCCGGCTATTTTAGGCCCATGTGATAAGTATTGCCA
>NW_023596420.1:33221894-33227194 GCF_011947565.3 Pollicipes pollicipes
CCCGACGGGGAGGGTTTTGAGCAGTCGCTTCCCGAGATGCGGTCACCGGTCACGATCAAATGCGGAACGTAAACCTAGCTCGGTCTGACCCAGTGCATCAGCGGCACGGCAAAGAAAAAACTACGAACAGATGTTCACATTATGAGGTATCAATGTCATATGATTAGCAATCTTGACGCGAGCGAGCTTGTTATTGTCTGAGGCCGGGCACGCTAAGTGTCTTAGATCCCGGGGTCAAATGACAACGCCGTTAAAGAAAAAACGCCGTTAAAGGGCCGACAGCAAGTAAGACTACGTCTACAAAATTCCCCCTCCCTCCGCCATAAGCTCTATTGAAAAACGTCCACTGACAGAACGTGGGCATTTAGATGGAACATGGAACACCCTAAAACGGCACGCGTTGGCGCACCGACTCTTGAAATAACCCTGCTGGGCGTTCACTGCGGACGCAATTAAAGGTCTGGTGGTGTTATGTCACCACTCGACATCTTATCAACCTTCGCATGACTTGTTTGACCCGAAATGTTGAAAAAACGCAAACTTTCGAAGGCACATACCACTCAAGGGTACTCGAAGATACTTATGGCATGAGCGGGCTTGTTATTAGTTACTCTGTATTGAGCTCCTGCAGTCGCTTGTGTGCGCCCAGAAATCTTCAGCGTTGCGAATACATGCTGGTTTGGGGTGAGCGAGCCATCAATGAGGTGTGTGAAATTGTTTGGGCGTATCTCAGAAGTGTAGAGTTCGTTCTTCTTGAAAGACCAGAAAATGCAGACTCGGAAATCTGCCGCGAAGCCCCTCCCACGTCGATATCTTCACACTGTGTCGCTCTCGTTAACTTTAAAGATTCTTTTTGGACTAGATTCTTTGGCGTTGACTCCGTACAAAAGTGCATTTCAATGAGATTTCACCTCAGTCTTTTTAATTTAAATGTAAATTTTTTTACGTTTACTTACTTTTACGTTTACTTACTTTTACGTTTACTTACGTTTACGTACTCATACAAATTTTCTTGGGTAAAAATACCCAAGAAAATTTGCATGAGAAACCGGTTTGTGGCCGTATTCTCTTTTGTTCTCCCCTACAGAAATGCTCCACAACACTAAATTCGCAAGTATAGACATATATAGAATTTAATATACATATATGTACATATTATATATATATATATATATATATATATATATATATATATACTCAGTACCTATCTTACATTCCAGACTGCATGGGCAGGCCTACGTTAAAAGTTCCAATTAAAAACAGGTCCGATCACGACAGCGTGATCGAACAGTCCTGACCTTGGCACTCATGCCCCAACTTTCTACGTCACTGGTTTGATAGTCCGATCCTCTCACCGTGGTGCCCTGAAAACCCTGGCCGCATTGTATGAGCTGGAGCAGCAGCACATTTCACTCTGCAGTGTAAGACCGGTTTGCGCCTCACACGCACATACGCATACACCTGGATTATCCTGTCTGCATGTCATGTCGCATATGGTGTATTTTGCTGTTGAGAGGTGGCGTTAATCGGTAAGACGAGGCCAGCTCCAGCGCCATTCGAGATCAGTTCAGCTACGCCGTTTGGCGAGTTCAGCCTTTCAGTCCGTAACACGGTCACGGCCACATAACACAGCTAGGGTGTTCAGAGTATCGTGGTGAGAGGATCGGGCTATCAAACCTGTGACGTAGAAAGGTGGGACATTAGTGCTAAGGTCAGGGCTGTTCGATCACCCTGACGTGATCGGACCCGTTTTTAATTAGAACTTATAACGTAGGCCTGTCCAGCCAGTCTGGAATGTAAGATACGTACTTATTTACATATATTATATATATATATATATATATATATATACCTATATTTGCGAAAAATGTAGTGTTGCGGAGCATTTGAGTAGGGGAGAACAACAGAAAACACGGCCACAAACCGGTTCCTCACTCAAATTTTCGTGGATATTTGTACGTTCAAATTGAAAAGACTGAAGCGAGATGTCATTGAAGTGTGCGGAGTCAACGCCAAAGAATCCAATCTAAAAAGAATCTTTAAAGTTAACGAGAGCAACACAGTGCGAAGATATCGACGTGGGAGGGGCTTCGCGGCAGATTTCTGAGTCTGCATTTTCTGGTCTTTCAAGAAAAACCAGCTATTACACTTTTGAGATACGCCCGAGCAATTTCACAACCACATTGATGGCTCGCTCATCCCAAAACATGTTCTGTCAGGGGACGTTTGTCAACAGAGCGCATGGCGGAGGGGAGGGGGAATTTTGGAGGCTTTGTCTTCCTGGCTGTCGGCTCTTTCACGGCACTATCATTTGACGCCGGGATCTAAGACTCTCAGCGTGCCCGGCCTCAAACAATAACAAGCTCGCTCATGTCAAGACTGCTAGTCATATGGCATTGATGACACATAATGGGGACATCTGTTCGTAGCTTTTTTCCGTGCCGCTGATGCACTGGGTCAGACCGAGGGAGGTTTACGTTCCGCATTTGATCGTGATCGGTCACCGCATCTCGGAAAGCGACTGCTCAAAACCCTCCCCGTCGGGGAATCGAACCCCGGTCTCCCGCGTGACAGGCGGGGATACTCACCACTATACTAACGAGGAGTAATGAACATTTCGACCTTCCCAACAACTGAGCGGGTTGCCGTAGTCACTCAACCAACGACGATGCGCCAGAAAAGTGTAACAAACTGGACATGCTTATGTGCCATCCTTTTTTCAACGTGATCAACGAGCCTCAGCTGATACCAGACAGCATCAAAACTGCTTCGTTAAGTAACAGAGATTAAACAGCTCCTAAGGCGGGTCCGCTTTTCGCATCATGTACACAGTACATTCACGCTGTAAGCGTCACCACCTTTTGGTCTGGGCATTGCCAGACACTTGCAAAAGATACCACATGGTGAAATAATTTAGGAGTGGGTCAAGATGCGTACAAGCTGAAGGTCAGAGCAGCTAGACATTACAGGGTGAAGATGTCTGGTGTTGGTACTCATATAACGCGAGCGACAAGAGTTTTCAGAGCACCATGGCGTGATAAACGACTTTTTCACCAGTCACGGGCTGAAAGGTGGAGCTCACCATACAATCGAACACGACAGCAAAACTGGACAAGCCTCGAATGTCGAATGTCAAATCTTCCCACCCTATCGTTACCACTCTGTCAAACCTCGCTGTCAACTCCTGCCACACTCCCAAATCATTTGATGTCGCTCCAAATTTATCCCTGCCCATCTGCTAGTCAGTCACTCACGTCGCCATCGTCTGACAGCTCTGATCTCGGCACCACTGCCCCGCCTCTCAGTGCTACGTCACTGGTATAAAAGCCTGATGCTCTCACTGCGGTGTCTTGAAAACCCTGACCGCGTTATGTGAGCAGTAGCAGCAGCAGCACATTTCACCTTGCGGTGTAAGACTGGTCTGCGCCTTACACGCATTTAGGCGCCCACCTGGATTATTCCGTCATCATATCATGTCGTGTATGGTGCATTTTGCAGGCGCTCGGCAATGCCAGTTGAAAAGGTGCTGTCGTTTTACAAAGGGAATGAAAGATTTGCGTGATGTGAAAAGCGGTCTTGCCTTGGAAGTCTCTGATGCAGTGGCAAAGTGCTGCAAGACAAGTTTGGAGGCAAGCAGGGAAAGCGACCAAATCTGTCCCAAAATGATGCTTACCATGAACGTGACACTGTTAACCTGCCACCATACACGAGGCGTACAGTGAGCATCTGAATACGAATCTACACCCCTGGTCTAGTATTCACTAAAACGCGACATTTCTTCTGCTGTAGCAACTAGCATGACGCTTTAGTGTCTTCACGACGAAACTAATACTTTCCTTAAAACCCTACTCTTTAAAACCTTTAAAAAAGCTAGTTATTAAGATTCTGCAGCCGTCATTGTTTCTACAGTCTTTATTCGAACGCCAAACCCGACGAATCAACAAAGGAGCTCGACGTAATGAATGCACCATTATAATGTCCCGGCACCGCGAACTTTTAAATGCAGAAGTACCCAGGTGCAGCCACCTCCTATCCTGCAACTTATTCCTACACCTGAGCTAGGTGTCCACGCATTTTGCACTCCACTGCTAAGTTTTGCGCAATGTCAAGAACTAGTGTCGCGCATACGTAGAAATTTATACGCTTTTTAGCAGGAGTAAAGATGGATATTATTTTATTTTTTTACTCGCAAAACTTAGTCGTGGTACATTACTGTCGCGTATAAATATTTCCAGTGGGAAGATCGTCGTGTATAAGAAAAAACTACACAAAGTTTTGCAGTAGAAGCAATGACCGGGATAAGTTTATGGGTCATAAGTTTAATCGTGCGGCGCTAATGTGTCTGAACATTAGGAGTTAAGGAATAAAGAAGCACTCTTGTCGGTGTCTTTTTTTTGCTGTACCACAAATGTCATGGAACCGTCTGCTCCTTCCAACAAAAACGCGCTCAATATGTGGTCAACCATGGCTCTGCGTGTCATTTCATGATGACTCACGATCACAATAACATTCACTGTGCCGAAAGATAAACCTTATGCTTCAATACTTTTGCTAGTCCTCTGCCTAACTTACAGGCAGAATGGGTGGTGGGCACCATATCGCGGTACTTTCATATGAAAGCATTTGAACCCATGTGGATAGGATCAAAGACTAAGCATAAGCTTAAATATCTGAAGCGCTCCGAAACGTTCAGGGTCCAAAGGAGTTTTTAAAGCCTTATTTTTGGGTCTCTGAGGGAAGAACGTATTCGAGAATGTGTCAGACACACCTGAACTCTTTCACAATGCCATCAATATATTCTGATACCCAAATTGAACGGATTTGCAAATAGCGAATACTTTTGAGCATACACCATTGACCTATCGGACACGAACAGGCTCTTCCTGCCCGACCTACCTAATCAAAATCATCCCCACACAGCCAACCGGCGAACCGGCGTTACATTTTCCTCGAGCATCGTCTTTTGACTAGGTGACTGCGGTAGTCCGACTCGTTGTAAGAAGATTGCTAAGGGTATATCTCCTCGTTAATGAAGTGGTTAGTAATCCCGGCTGTCGCGTGAGAGGCCGCGGTTCGATTCCCTGGCTGGGAGAGTTTTGTACAGATAGGACCGGTCTCCTCTGTCCAGCCGGGGACTGCAGTGACTTGGACTTGATTAGGTGACTGCGGTAGTCCGGCTCGTTGTAAGAAGATTGTCAAAGGTATCTCTCCTCGTTTATGAAGTGATGAGTATCCCCGGCTGTCGCGTGGGAGACCGCGGCTCGATTCCCCGACCGGGAGAGTTTTGTACAGATAGGACT
>NW_023596420.1:33227741-33274174 GCF_011947565.3 Pollicipes pollicipes
TGCTAGCGATGACAATGCTACTTTACTCATAGTCCCTGAAAAGGTGCGAACATCCCCCCACTTCAATGACGTTATCGTTCCTTCTCCCACTCCATTCTGCCAAAGCCTTTCTATCAACTCTTGCTTTCTGTTCTCCCCCATGATTCGATGTCGCTCTAAATTTCTCACCGGCCGTCAACTACTCAGTCACTTACGTCACCATGATCTGACAGCTCTGACCTTGGCATCACTGCCCCGCCTGTCAGGGCTACGTCACTGTTATAAAATCCGATCCTCTCTCCGCGCTGCCTTGAAAACCCTGACCACGTTATGTGAGCGGCAGCAGCAGCAGCACATTTCACCCTGCGGTGTAAGACTGGTGTGCGCCTCACACGCATCCGCGCATCCCCTCGATTATTCCGTCATCATATCATGTCGTGTATGGTGCGCTTTGCAGGCGCCCGGCAATGCCCGATTGAACAGGCGCTGTCGTTTTACATTGGGAATGAAAGGTTTGCGTGATGTGAAAAGCGGTCTTGCGTTGAAAGCTGTTTAACCTCTGCTGTTGACCAAAGCACCTTTATTGCTGTTTGATCTGGGGTTAGTTCCATTGCGCGTGGAAACCTTAATGGCTCAAAATAAGGATGCCGCGCGCGTCATCATTTTTCCGGTACTAGGAAGCTGTGAGAGCTCGCTCATTGGCTGTGCGGCTCAACTACTGACGGCATGATCGCTTGGACGAGTCCACTGCGCACATGGCGGACGGGGAGGGGGAATTTTGGAGACGTGGTCTCACCGGCTCTCGGCCCTTTAACGGTATTTTTTATAAGCGTTTTCATCTGGCGCCGACATCTAAAACTCTCAGCGTGCCCGGCTTCAAACAACAACAAGCTCGCTCATGTCAAGATTACTAATCCAAGAACTTTGAGTGTCATATGCTTCATGAGTTTGCGATTTATTAACATTACCGGTAACAAAAGGTCACGCAGAAGTTATCTTGTTGGTGACCTGACAATACCCGAACTTCAAAGTTGAAATGTCCGCAACGAAAATCCGGGTGGAAACTCCAACCACCCGTGCGCTAACGCTGGCCGTTTAAGGTGAGCTATTGTTGTTATGTTCATACTGATGGGGCATCTGACTCACCTCAAACGCTGCGGTTTAAAGGGAATGCTGTACATTTAAAGATATTGGAGCAAGCGTGAAGTATAACGAACTAAGTTAACTTAAAACTTTCGGTCTACTTTTGTGTGGAAAAGACTGCTCTGGACAACGTACTTCCTTCATTTAATAACTGTGCTCCTCAATTCATGTTTGGCTTTGTCTGAGAACCAATTGACGGCCCAAGACATTTCCGGTTTGCTCAGTTGGTGGAGTGTTGGAGTGTATTACAAGACCCTGGTTTGAATCCCAGCAAGAGCAAGTAAATAATTCTGGCTGTGACGTATACATATCCATGTCAAACATCATCGAGTCCTTCTCAGGACTTCCTAACACATGATAGCGCTGGGATAGTTAATTGGCGGGAGCCTTGTGTGAAGAAGGACTAATGCAGCATGCGAGAACAATTACCCGTACTGAACAGCGTCGTGATGGGAAAAACAGCTGCGCAACATCCTGACGCGGAGGAGTGTGCTAAAGTCTTATGCCTGGCTCTGGCCGAGAACACGCGAGGAAACTCATCTCGAGAATACTACATAAATCGTCAACTTGTCCCCAGAGGAACATAAACGAATCTTACTTGATCCACAGGCTCTGTCCCACAGGCTACAGGCCCTATGACCAGCACCAGCCCTATCCAGATGAACCGTGCACCTGCCCTGCATGCGCATCTATCTGCCTGCAGTCGCCGCGAGCGTCACTATTGTTTCCAATTCTAGGCAGCTATGAGAGTTCTCTCATTGGCATGCATATGTGCATGCATGTAGAGCCACTACCAAAATGTGGACTCGTGCTTAGATATCGTGACTTAAACCGTAGCGTTCTCGATGGGTTTGATGCAACCACCATTGGCAGAACATGAAACGCTTAAAACGACGAGCTTTGGCGCACCGAGCATTGGAATACCCTGCCGGGCTTTTATTGCGGGCATTTAAGAATTAAAGGTCGGGTACTGCTAGATTGCCGACCAGACATTCATCAACCTATGCACGACCTAGTTTAGCCGAAATGTTGATGCATCGCAAAATTACGAAGGCACATAACACTCAAGGGTACTTGACCAGAAATTACGGCATGAGCGGGCTTATTTTTTGAAGCAGGTGTGCTGCGAGTCTTGAGGTCCCCAACGCCAAATAAAGATGTCGTGGATGGCTCCGCGCCGGCGTAGAGATACTTCAAGGGCCGAAAGCTTGCGCGACACCGCCTTCAAAAAAATGGTCACATCCAACTGACCATGCCGTTAGAGGTTGAGCCGTACAGCCAATGAGCGAGCCCTAGTAAATTCATGATGCTGTTAAAATAATGACGCATGCAGCAAAAGCCTCGCGTTTTCCTTGAGCATCGTCATTGTTTCAGTGACCGCGGCAGTCCGGTCAGAAGGTCAAGACCATGGTCCAAACTAAGCCGCTTTATTGCTGTTTAACTTTTTTAGATGGTATTTATCACGCTCATTTCGAGTTCCTGGTCCAAAATGACGTGGGAAATTGTTATTTTAGTTTTACGAACGTCAAGGAACTCATTGACCTAAATATATTTTGCTTTGAGGAGGATGCCAATTAGAGTAGTGCTTTGTGACGGATATATATTCAAGCGTCAAAACAATCTCAGGGTTTTTTGGTCATTTAACTTTATTAAGGTCGGATAAACTCCGATCACGTATGAACATCAGTGACATTTTGCTCGTAAGAGGCATCGTCATAAAAGCTGGTTGTATGAGATCTGAGATCGCTTCGATCCTCAATGTGAGATTTTACCTTATTTGAACTGATTTGACTTAAAGGTCAAGACCCTGGGAACATTTTTCTGGTCCCATGACTCTGTCGCACTAAATCAAATACCTCATATATTGAGTGTTTGTGCCGCTTTAACTCCGTCGACTGTTCCTTATATGTGTCTTTGTCGGCATAGCCACATCAGTTTGGTTTTGCTCCAGCTCAGCTCAAGTTCCGGTACGGCTTTAAATCTTGACAATATATCACGTCACGTGACAATATATCCAGCACCTTTTTCATCGATTCTTGGTCACAAAGAAGAAATGTCGTAGCGTCTGCACACCGGATGATCTTTATTTCCATATCGCTTATCTTGATTCCGTGAATGTCTGGATTATCCTGATTGTTGTTACTACGAGTTCTTTTGCTAGGATCAACAGCATCCCGCCCTAGACAAGATGCCTGAAAAATGCCCCTGGAAAAAGGGAGCCAATTTGATGTGTGTCTATTGTTGATCACAGCTAGTTCTGCACCTCTATATAACAGTTTAATCCAGGACTTAAAGCTTTCGCCGAAATTGAGCTTGTTGGGCGTAAATATAATTAAATAATGTTGTACGTCCACGAGGCTGCAATCGCTCCATTACAGGCTTATCTACAGGTGCATTCCAACAACAAAAAAGCTTGCTTACTAGGGGCATAGTCGAGAGCCCGATGTGTCTGAAGTGCATTGTTACAAACGATCTGAAACACTTATTTCTCGTGTGCACAACCGTGAGGCGGATATGGAACCCACGTACGACGAAAATGAAGGATATTTTTAAAATGCCAGATAACTTCAACGAGCCTCAAATAGTTTTACTTGGATAAGGCAATGCTCCACCTCTGTTTGACTTCATAATTTTGTTAATAAAGCAGCATATCGAGTCCAGCAAACTTCGGTATGAGAATTGTGAGTCAAATATGGAGGCTGCCAAAGAGTCATGAATGCATACTATCCAACAGAAGCTGCTGTTGCAAAGAAAGCCGGCAAAGGGAAGAAGTTAGAAAAAAGTGGGAGGTTATGATGAAAACAGATGGAATCTTAAAACTGTGGAAGCCCCAACCATGTGACAGGATATCTCCCGGCTTGTGACACATGCACGAAATGGGAAGTGAACAGTAGGTTTAGCGGTGGGACAGAGGTTGGGAGCACATGAAAATGATGGGTGTATGGATGATGAAGTTCTGGATTACGTAGTATGCATGCGATTTTATCGTGCGGTTGATGATTGCTCGCTGCTGATTTGTTTCGACAATGTGTGATCATGAGGATGAAGATTCGCGTGCGATATGCATTCACATACGTCACGGAGCGAGTGTGTGTATTTCAAACGTGGGGCAATAAAAACTCAAGTCGAAAAGGCATTTCACTTTTGCTAGCAACCGTTCTTGGTCGTCTGTAGGTCCTAAGACGCCCAATTTGTTGTGTTTTTGTTTTGTTAGAAAAACGCGCCCGTTCGGCCGGTTATGAGCCTCTTCAGAACCTGTAGATCTACTCCGCATGGTCATCATCCATCGGGGCGTGGTCCTGTGCCTTCCCCTCCCCCCCCCCCCCCCCCCCCCCCACTGTGTCCGCCACCGACCCGAGTAGCTTAATAGGTGGGGCCCGTTAAGAATATAGGACCATCCATTCAAATAAGAAATACCCAAGGTAGAGCACGGAGGGCCCGGAATGGTTGAGTGTGCTTGAGTAGGTTAGCAGATGGGGGCCGCGACAAGAGCGCAGGGCCCTCTTTTCAAATAAGAAATTCTCATGACACGGTGCGGAGGGCCTCAGAACAATCGAGTGTGCCCGAGCGGGTTAACATATGACATACAACATGTAACATAGCATGTATCCTTGTCAGGAACGTAAGGTCGTCCATTCAAGTAGGAAGTACCCAAAACCCAACAGAGAGAGTCCCCGAATGAGCGCGTATGTAAGGAAGCTCTCAAAACGCAGTGTAAATGGCCCCTGAACGATGGAATGTGCCCGAGCAGCTTATCAGAAGTAGCCCGACAAGGGCCCTCCATTCAAATAAGGCCTACCCAAGACACAATGTGGACGGTCCCCGAGCAATGAAGTGTGCCAGAGCAGGTTAACAGATGGGGCTCCCGACGACAAGAGCGTAGAGCCTTCCGTTCAAATACGAAATACCCACGACGCGACGCAGAGGGCCCCCGAATGATCAAGTGCGCCAGCGCAGGTTAACAGAGGCCTCCGCCAAGGTGGATGCCCCCATTCAAATAAGAAGTACCCAGGGGCCAGCGAGGAGGGTCCCGAAATATCGAGCGTACCCATGTAAGCTATCAGATGCCCCTCAACAAGGGCGTGCCCCGACATTAAAATACCCAATGTGCAGGGCCCCCAAACAATCCAGTGTGCCGGACAGGCTACCAGATTGGGCCCCACATGTGAGTGGGGTCCTCCATTCATATACCCAAAAAATACCCAAGACTAAATTTGGAGGGGTCCGAACGGTTGAGTGTAACCAAGCAGGTTAATTGATGGACACCGACAAGAGCGTAGGGCACTATGCATGTGGCGGGGAATTGGAAGCGCCCTAGACCAATGTAAAAGCCCCATGAGCATATCGCAAGTGTATGGGTAGGTGAACCGAGACCAACGCAAATGGCCTTGAGCAACCGAGAATACCCGGGCAGGTTAACGTATGGGCTCCGACTGTAGCCCCCAGAACCTTCCGACAAATTGAAGGAATCCGTGGAAGGTACCTGATTGACAAACGCGTCCCGGCACGACAGCAGGAGGGGCGCAGCAACAGCGCAAGACCCTCCGAGAAAATGTAAAGAAATCAATGGCAACGTGGAAGGCTCTTTAACGATCGGAATGGCCCTGCAAGTGGGCATATAGGACCCCTGGAAACAGCATAGGGCCGTTGGACAGCGTAATGACGCTTAAAATTCCCAATTAACAATTGCTTCAATCACTGAACGATTGTTGTGTCTTCTTCTGGGCCCTTCACTTCTGCTTGCAGCTGCTCTTGGTCCGCTGGAAATCCAGAGGTGTTCAATTTCGTCGCGTTTTGTGTTTAAAAAACTGCGCCTGTTCGGCCGAACATGGGCCCCTTCGAGGCCCAATGGGGGGTCATGACCCTGTGCTACCTCCCCCCCCCCCTCTGGATTAGTCGCTGCATTAAAGGTTTAAATATATTGACTTTTGCGGTGGATGCGCCAAGCGATTTTCAGCTACCGGCTGCCAAATCGTCCGTACAAACTAAAAATCTAGCCTTCATTACACATCTAGCATATTTCTAATCTAATACCACAGCTTTTGATACTTAACATCGTTCTACGCAGCATCTATTGCTCTGGACAGCACCCACCAAAGTGCGTTGGTAGCAAACCCGCCCCACACCTTACTTTTTCTACCAGCCGATACGGTTTGGTCTAAAATACTTACTTTTTGTGGAGCGGTGAACTGAATTCCGGCACGCCAATTTCAATAAACCTGGCGCAATAGAAATGTAATTGAATTATTATTATATATATATATATATATATATATATATATATCAAAGTATGAAATTACCTTGTTCCGATCCATTGACTAATTTTGATCTAAAGAATCCAAACTTCCGCGGCGTATCGGGTCAAAGTTCTCACTTACGGTGCGCCGTGAATTTTGTGACCAAATATGGACCCAATGGTCTCGGCAGTTCGTCTGCAACGCTCCGGATTCATACTTGAACGGCCGTGTGTTCGAAAGCGTGTAGATCCATAACTTTCAACCAGTTTCCTACGCAACATCCTGAACTCTTCGATAACAGCCAGTACAGGCCATCACTTAACTGCAGTGTACAACTCCTTGAGATTGTGTTGCCACAATTCTGGACATAACATACTTTTAAACTTTGAATACACCCTATGTTGTTATCTGCGCCTCGCTATCTTCAGATACACGCTGCCAAATGCGTAATGTAGATTTATGTTCTAGAGAGTTTTCATTGCACGCCTAGTGGATTTCTAGTCTTATACAGTAATTTTTGCACTGAGCTTCGTTCTATCCGATATCTATCACCTTGATGCGTGGATATATGGCACAGCTGCTTGGAAGGTTTTCAGATGACCAATCGGTCAGAGCTAAAGCAAGGTCAACGCTGTCTGACGTTTGCTATCAAGTGAATGGCGTACCGCAGGGCAGCGTATAGGTTTCCTTTAATGATAAATGTCGTCTGGTCATGCCTCACGCTACATATTGGAGCCTCGCTTTTCGTCGACGAGCTAGCAGTGTAGTGCAGCGCGCGGACGACCAGCACCGCACAGTTGTAAATATATACAAACACCTTGAAGATATGGAGTTGTCACACCGGGTTTAGTTTCTCTAATTCAAAACAATGGCTGCACATCTTTGTGTGGAATCAGAAGGAAATGCGTTCGGTTTTTGTCTCTCTCCTGGTTTTTAGACATTATTAGCACTAAATTTGTACGCTGGGTTGACGGCGTTCAGGATACCAGAGGTTACTGGTAAAACGACATTTTAGTGCTAAACAGCGATAATATCGGTAGTACTCAACATTTTGGGCTGCGCTCATTGATTCTTGAAGATGAGCGCAGCTCGAAATATTGAACGTCGCCAATAGCGCCGTTAAACCATTGCCTTCTGGCATATGGAAGGTCGGTAACTCAGCCTTATTTCTTCGAAATCATAGGGTGGGCAATCTGCAAGGGCCCGCGAATATACGTGGACAGGCAAAGAAAACACAGTCAAGTCCGAGGAGCAGCTTTTCGGACTATTGTTTGAGAATAAAATGTCGCACGTATCGCATTTCAAGCAGCCCAAAAAGATGCTTAAGGGAATGTTCCACATTTGAAGATATTGACGCAAAAAAAATACGGTTGAACACTCTTGGTTATTCGATTTACAAGTCTTATTTCCATACTAAATAGAAAGGACATATAACTTCTTGCATTGCGCAGAGCAAAACTTAATTGATGTCAGAATCTTACATAGCTTTTATAGCATCGGTTGAGAGCCAATTGACGTCCGTTATATATAGAAATCGTGCTCAGGAATGCCAGATAGGAGCGGCTCGGCAATGATGTGTGGACTGAACTTGAACACCGCATAACCAGTGGAATGACAAAATTTGAATGACGTTATTATGGCGTCATGGATGCCCGAGTGTAACCTTGAAATGGTTTGCCCGGAAAAGTCTGCATACCTTCGTGGACGTGTAGGTCCTAAACTAGAGGGTTTCAGGTGCTAGGTTTTAGGGCGGGGCTATGAACTGCACCGAATGATCTTCTACATGGTTATGTCAGTCCAAACCCCCAAACAAATGTGGCACTCCTTTTCATTAAGTGGGCTTGGGAATAAAGAACCGATCGTACCGCGCGTGTGTCACACCCAGGAGCAAAGCAGCTCGTATGTCGCGGCACACCACAACGAGTGATGAACGCGCCGTTCACGTCAGCTCAGTACTCGTGAGTGATTTCGACCAAAGTCGTGTGGGATCAGAGGATGTGGAGACTAAATGATCCTGAAGGCAATGCAGCTTAGAAAAGCAGGTGCGGTTCTCGCGTAAATAGTCGGGTAAATGATTGGGGCTTTGAGTGGACGCAGAAACAGTCTACACCGCATATGGCAACCAAAGCAACGATATCGTTCGGTGGCGAAGTGCGGGCACTGAAAGAGAGCATGAGCAATGAACGATGTGTGATCACAGCCAGGCCATGGCGTTGCTTGCCCTCCTGAGAGGAGAACACCATGTGTCCCGTATGTGTGGGCCAAACGGATGAGGCAGAGGCTAACCTCCTCATTTCTTCTGTCGCGATGAGAGGACTGTCATTACCCTAGCTCTCGTCTCATCCCGCGCCTTTCGCTAATTTGTCTCTAAGCAAGCTGACAACGCCTGCCTAACGTCAGGAGTCAGAAATAAGTCCGCCCTAAGTCAGGAAGTCAGGAAACATCGCTAGAGAATAGCGAGAGTGAGTTCCGGCTGCTCTGCCGTCGTGTCTGTCCTCTCATTCCCAGGAATACCGGTGTCTAGGCACTCAACCGAAGGCAACACATCTTCCCGATCTGTCCAAGGGATAACGTAACTCGCGAGATCTGAAATCATGGATGGCTGGAATGCTTCTCAAGGAGTCAGACAAACTGAGAAATCGCTCCGCTCGCCCCTCCGCAGAGATTAATGCCTTCTCTATCTTGACAGGTCCGTGGTAAACATCAAACGGGGAGGCGGCATAATTTGTCAAGTTGTTAAGAAAGGTGACGGTGCAAAACATGTTGTCCAGTTATCGCACAACGCAGCGCCTTATGCGCCTGGCGTTTAGACCTTATCGACGCTTATATGAAGTAAAGCTTAAGCACAGGTCATGCCGGGCGCTCGCTGTCGCCAATGGGCTCCACCGTCTCATCAGGTGTGCTGCCTACCTCCAGGCCTCTGTGGATACGCTGTCAGCAAAACTCATTCCGGCAGGCAGGAGCTCAGGGCCCAGAAATGTTGGAGGCGACGTCTCGGTACTGGACGGGATGCCACCCATGGCGTTGTGAGGCAGCTGCGAGCGGTGGACGCGGCCGAAAAAGCGGCGGGCCGTCGCATCGAGGACGAGGCGCCGGGGGGGGGGGGGGGGGGGGGGTGGGTGACGTCCAAATATCGCTGAGTCGCCACGCTGGAGGTCAGGCGAGGCAGCGAGTCGCCGTCCCACTTTGGTACACCTCAGGCCGGCCCACTGTGTCCATGCCAGTTTGATAGCAAGTTGATCCGATGCACTTGAAATGGGACATTAACCGGGCTTCAATACGTGATGGAAATGGATGGAATATAGTCATATTATCTAAGCGAGGACTCGTGCAGACATGCTGATTATAATGCTAGTGCGCTGGAAGTTGTGTATGGAAGGAGAGAGGGCAGATAAAAGAATGAGACAGCTCTTACGCGTGCCAGGCCTGAGTGTTGTGAGGTGTGCACCAGCCACTGGGCATGGTTGGAGCTAATGCAGCGAGGTGCCGAATGCATGAGGTTTGTGTGGATTACTTAAGGACAAGGCGGGGTCCTGTGGTTGATATTCAGCAGGGGCCCCTTGCCTGTGTAATTCGCCGGTTGCATGAGATCCCCGCCCAATTGGGCGTACGTGCCAGACTCACCTAACGCATCCGGTTCCATTTTTACCCCGTTTAAATATCATCACCAGCTAAATGGCGAAGGTGGAACACGTTGGTCAAGGGCGCTCAACCGTGCACGGAGAGGCAGCCGTACATGGTGGCTGACCAGTCCTGCCATCCCGCCCATTCACCGGCCACCAGCTTCATCCCAGCTCCGTGACTCATGTGTGTTTGTCGAGGGCGGGTGTACCGGAGTCCCAACGCGCCGAGTCGTACGCCTGACGTCATCCGGCTTGTAGGTCAACCAGTGGGCTCCTTATGTAGATTTGGCTCTTGGGGTAGGCGCGACAGCAACGGCCGGTGACGTAGAACAGCAGCGGCAGCTGGGCAGCCACGCACGCCTATGCACCGAAAACGGAAAGTGGGCCGAGTTCTAAACGCCGGCAGCTGACCGTGGGTCTAGGGGTGTGTGACGTTGACCTTAATTCCGCTATTGAGGATTTCTCGGGTTTCCCGTCCTTGTTCTTTTTCAAGAGCTTGGTCAATTTTTGTTCAGTTGTTGACGTAGCATACTTCTTCGCCTTGCATGACTCGCCAGGCTCTCCATCTTGCGAATCAGTTTATCAACGTTGTCTTTTGTCTTAGTATTTTGCATTTAGTTGCTGATGTCGGATACTTCTGCAGCTTTTTATACTCCCAAGGCTGCTCAACTTGCCAGTTTAATCCTCTGTTTACATGACTACTGTGGCGTTGCCTTTGTCAGCTGACAGTATGATGAAGCTGTCGTTATTCTTGAGCTTACGATGGCAGCTCGTTCATCCTTGGTCACATTCAGCTATGGTGGTTTGCCTTTTCAATGCTTGTATGACTTTCCAGCATAGCACATCTCCCTGCCCTCAGCCGAATCGAACTGCAGTCTCTTCTATGAGAGCTACGATCCCCATATGGTTTATTGGTGCGTTTGAGGTTACAAGATTGATTTACTCAGTATTCAGTTCAGCATCCTTTTACTAACTTTCTCATGTAGTGATGGTTGTTGAGAACTCACGTTTACCACCGCCTTACTTGGTCTGTAAAATTATCCTGTTGATCTTGAGCTACCCCAGCTTCTGGATGTGAATCTCTTCACTTTTGATCTTCGGCTATTAACTGCTTTTCTGTCGGGATTCGATGTGCGGTTGGGATCTTCTTTCGCTGTTGCTTGTGATTTCATCATTGACTCGGTACTTAATGCTGACGTTGCCAGATTCATCTTGCCCCGACGGTGGAAGGCGGTGCACTTGTCCGCATCGGGACTTTCACGTTCAGTCCTGGTGGAATGATGTTGTCTGTGTATCTGCACAATAATGTCAGGTGATTTGCGCTTTATGTGCAAGACAGCGGAAGAACCTCAATATTCCGAGAAAGTACCCTAAAAATCCAGCATACCAACACCTAAAGAATACCCGAAAAAGCTGCATGCACGACGTATGCAGCTGCGGCAGGTCCTAGAAAGGAGAGATAAGTCGCCCTCGGTCAGTCATGCTGGAAGACATTGGGAAGGCAACCATCTGGGTCGAAACTGTTGAAGTCTGGTGTAGCAGAGCATGCGTGGTCAGACGACGATCGCCGACCAGCGTGGGATGAGGTAGCTATCATCAACAGACAGCAGCAATAAAGAAGGGTCATAGAAGGCAGAAAGATCAAGAAGGCAACACACATGACATTAGCTAACAACCTCATTAGTAAGCCGAGTGTACGCTGCAGTCTAAGTAACACCCAATTCTACGGAGAATTTTCAAATATTCAGGAGTCGAATGGCATCAAGGTGTAACCACAAATACCATCCCTCCCGATCAATTCAGTTCATACTGCGCTGTAAGAGGTGAAAAATGGCCTTTTCTGTCACCAACTAAATTTGGAACTGTCTTAACTGTCACCTGGTGCCAGTCTCTTACAACTCGTTGCAGTACAACTCTGAATGCGATACACTACAAAAACGACGGCAAATAAAATGCAATGTGGCATAACCATGCAACATTTTCTTTCCGCGAATTTTTTTTGCTTTAAGAGATCATGTGCTAGCCATCAAACACTAAATGATGGTTGAGGCTAAAATGTAGAAGCATCAAATGCTGGCATACTTCACATAGCCAGCTTAGAGGCGTGCAATCATTGTTAATCCATTTTTCATTAATCATAACTTTCAGGGTTCAGCCATCAAAACTAATTTTGGGAAACTACACCACTGTTCCCAACTCCGAAAAGAAAGCGCATTAGATCTGGGAAAAACTGTTTAAGTTAATTTCGGAGGCGGGCTCAGCCATATTGCTCTCTGCCTCCCCACGCCCTCTCTTATCCTTACGCATTTTGCAGAACTGCATCCCTGTAGCCCTATATTTACCGATAACGTGGTTCTACAAGCACTTGAAAAACAATATCACTTTTGGTTTTGTGACATTATCGAACAGTTAGCTGGAAGCGTCAACGATCTTTGCGTAATCATTTCCGGCGCAGAACTCGCACTTCCTAACATGATCCTAATTAATTAGTACGAAACCCACGCACTGTTGGTATTCACAAATGCAAACGGCATTTTGGAGCACCTCTAGCACCTTTACTTAGCTTGATATGCAATACAAATTAAAACTGTTTTATCTCACGCCTGTCCGCCGGTCAGAACGCCAAATCTAAAGTGCGACGGACAATGTGCAGCCCGCATGAGCAATGCTCTATATCTCACCTCAAAGCCGTTGTTCCTCTTAACAGCAGAAAGCCCCAGATGAATTTTTGACACGTGTCACTTCAACTTGCTCCGTTGACCTTTGAAGCTGCAGTTCGGGTATCCACAAACAACCATGTTAGATCGGCAGGGCTTTTTAACGCATTTTCCAGGGTTACCCTCTGTGGTAGATCCTTAGAAAAACCGCACAGCGCCTT
The DNA here is from genome assembly GCF_011947565.3 of Pollicipes pollicipes. Taxonomy (NCBI): domain Eukaryota; kingdom Metazoa; phylum Arthropoda; class Thecostraca; order Pollicipedomorpha; family Pollicipedidae; genus Pollicipes; species Pollicipes pollicipes. Next base: position 33,240,602 of record NW_023596420.1, read on the forward strand.
AAAAACTGATGATTGGCCACGTTTTCCAAGCCAGTCAGCTTCTCATGACATGAACCCAACCAATGGCAGCACACAGTTTAAATCACCACGTAGTAAACAGATCACGTTCGCCGCCAGATGCGGCAGCCAGCCACGATTCTTAGTCAGTAACAAGCCTAGTCATTTGGTATTTTACAACTGTTAAGTGTGTGAAGTGAATACGACCTTCGAGTGAATCAGGTCAAGAAGTTCAAACTATAAGTTGGTCTCCAAAGTGCCCCAGGAACCGAGATACCTCATTTAAGCAAAAAGTCACATGCTCATTTAGGGTCAGTGACATTGTTTGACCTTTCGAAGGTCATGGTGCCCAAATTATACAAGACTGCTTTTGGTTTGGTATTTGAATTAGCGACAAAATTACGCTATGCAGTTTGTTCCCAAACCAAAACGTCGACCTGGGTCATTTTAGGTTAGTGAACAGTTCCGAACTTGAAGAAGTCCATGGAAGATGTATTGTGCGTTTCGTGTTATCAGTAGATTCGAAATGATCACCATAAACTTTTTTATACAGCAAGCCCTAGAGTAATAGAGCAAATTGGTTTGACCCTGGTATGACTTTCATACCTGACCCCAGGTCAATGGGAATTGCTCATTCAATTATCGTGTTGCCTATGAAAGTATCTAAGACATGTATTGCTTCGTCTAACACTACGTTGTTGCAGCAGATTGGATTATTCTCCTCAAAATTGACTTCGCTGAATCCATAGCCCGACTTTGACCTGTCGTAGGTCAGTAGCTTTACAGGGTACATCTATATTTTTTATACAAAGCAATCCACTGTTCAATTGTCTACAGTAATGCAAAATATGGCGTGGCCGCGCCGCGCCATTTGGAAACTGTTCCGAAAAATACCCTCGGGGGGGATCAAATTGACGCCCACCCGAGTGCGTGCTAAGGATGCGAAGCCCATTGTCTGCGCGCTCGCATACAGTTTTGCTTTGCAACTCCCGAATTTGTGACGTGTCACTGAGGTCTACAGTGAGGTCCTGACATACGCCTTAAGTATGAGCCTATCTTTGGTGCGTGTGACGTGGAACTCAACCTCCACGGAGAAGTTATGAAAGCCCGTCGCACAACAAAACGTCGGTGACATTTTGCATATGCGAGGCGTCATCTAGCGTGCGCGCTCGGGTACGTGCATGCGAGCCTGAGTACGTGTATGTGTGTGTGTGTGTGTGTGTGTGTGTGTGTGTGTGTGTGTGTGTGTGTGTGTGTGTGTGTGTGTGTGTTTTTGCAAATATTTGGTTTACGGGCACATAAAAATGTAATACACCTGGGATGTGGGGACATCTTGGTTTGTGGGGGCATGCCGTGCCCCGCAAACTGATTGAAGACAAAATAGTCCTGGAGGGTCCTTTTACGACATTAGCTCGAGCGTCGGTCGATTTATTTTACAGGCACACAATTTTTATGTGCCCACATCCCACCACTATTACATTTGGAGTATGCATATTCGGAGTATCGTAGTAGGTAGTGGGCGGAGCCAGTTATGTTTGGCAATTTCCCGGATGTTGAATGTACCCACATACCAGGAGTGACACAAACACAAATATTCGTCAGCTGAGTGTATACTGACGTAAACAGAAGAAAATCCACCTAGTGAATTGGTCTATGTAATGAGTGCAATTCAAAAGCAACGTCAGGGTTGGTGGTTCGGGCCGCTGACAGGTCGATACCTTTGATGACATCGGGCCCATGACCTGCTCAGTGTTCTAAGCTGTGTTGATATTCTTGCGGACGTCGGTGATCGTATTTAACACTTAGCGAGGTCTAGATATATGATGATATGACACCGATAGTTTTGCTTTAACCTTGATTGGGTCGTAGCCCCTGATAACGCCTGTTCCGTATTTATTATGTCCCTGACCGTGTCGAAGGCCCCTGACCGTGCTTGTCGTTTGGAGCCTTGTCCTTTGGAGTCCCCGACCGCAGCAAGTGCCTGGCCTTGGCGATGTCGATGTTGGGGCCTATGACCGTTTCTGGGCCCCTTCCACACTAAAATCCCTGACCCTGCTGATGCTGTGGCCGTGAGGGTCCATGTTGGGTCAATGGCCATGTCGAATCTCTGACTGCGTCAGGCGGCGCAGTGACAGTGATGACCAGTGTCGGTGTCGGAGCCCAGATCGTGTTGGGCTTCTGAACGCGTTGTCGCGGTTGAGTCGGACCATTCGCCGTGTCGGAGCCCTGATAAGTTTGGAGGTCTATGGCTGTGACAGGATCTTTGACTGTGCTGGGTCGAACCCTATGGCGGTGTCGAGGCTCCTGATCATGTTGGGCCGATGGCTTTTTCAGTCCCTGATTGCGTTGGGTGGTAGCAGTTTCGGGGCCCTTGGCCGTGTCTGGCTTTTTTAGGCTACAAGGCATTTGCCATGTCAGGTGTGTTTCGTCTCCGGTATCATGGCAGTCACTGCCCAGACCTGCCATCCTTGGCTCGCGGAAGTTTCCGGATGTGGAGCGGAGTACGAATGTGCCCAAAATGACGGTCTGTTGCACCAGAGCGCGAGACAGCGTTAAGTGGCGGGAAGGCAACAATAGGAAATCGCACAAGTGTCTTCAAATCTAAGTCAAGGCCGACCAGCCTACAAGAAGATGCAACGTGCCAATAACTGCACTGTCGGGACAGTACGGTTGCTTTTGAGGGCAGTGCTGCCGATGTCAGTGTGACAGCGATCATGCAAATTAACAATGGCAGGGACATACATTCATCAAGCGTTCCATATATCACACAAACGAAGGTAAGATGCCATTTGCTTTTGCAAGGTGTTTGGAGTCCGTGGGAGTTCCATGGGACGGGCATTGTTGTAGTGCAGTTGTCGTGCATCCATTCCGAAATCTAGTTTTGGTGTTTAGATCATGAAATTACCTGCATACATATGTGTTGAACGTTGCCCGGAAAACGATGGCATTTCAGCAAGTTAGCATTTTTCGCGTGATTTGTCGCATGTTAAGAATGTAGGGGGTGCGTGCTGCTTTGTTGGGGTCTTCCATGTAGAAGATTATTTCCCAACACAATCCTCCATTAGGGCTTTAGAGAGAATGTTCCACATCTCATGTTCACACATGCCTACTCCCCGTGATATTCCAGAATATCACGAGACTCCGGGCAAAGACCTGTTGGAGATAGCAAAAAAAAAAAAAAAAACAGGAGCAGCATTTACAGAGGCTAACAATCTGCTGGCACGGGTTGTAACGCAGAGCACATTAAGGCGAGTTTACGTCCAGGCTGACTGCTGGCTCTGCTTGCATGACCGAATTCAAGCGGACTGACAAACAGCGGAACACCTAGATTAAGCCGAACACTAAGTGGCACATCCTCGTTCCCGATCAAGGAATGTAGGGCTGTTTCATTTCAGTGCAGGGTGGATTCCGGCTGTCATTTTGGCGACACGGCGGGCTCCCCTGGTCGATCCGAAGGCCCTTGGAGGGATACATCATATCATAACGGTTCCCTCCCTGACTCCGAACGCCTTCTGACCCGTCCAGTTGCCTCGGAGCGAGGCAGGAACCCTCACTGTCGCAACAAGATCCTCGATCGCGGCAGGAGGTCCAGTAATTGACACACAGTGTACAGTTCGGCTTAACGGGCACATGACTGGATTTGGGTTTGAGGGCTCAACGTTCGGTACTGGGGCTCCGACTGATACAGGGCCCTTCAATTGTCCTAATGGGAATTTTCATCATAAGCTGTCAGGTTTCCTCTTACTGTCAGAGGGCCCCGACCAACACAATACGCCCTCTGTCATTCGTCGTCCCTCCCCGTCTCCGTTCAGCAACTGTGCCTGGCCGACTCGAGGCCCCTCGTTGATGGCACAGAGCACTCTGTTCGGGCACAGTGTGCCTTGACCGTCACAGGAGCCCCGCATTGGTGCAGGGGTACCAACCAATACAAATCGTGTGTTTGGCCTGTTGCCTGTTTGGGAAATGGTCCTCAGAGCTCAAACTGACACGGAACAAGCTGTTCGGTGTTGGTGCTCTGTGGTCGAAATGGAGGTCAGCGTTGTCTCAGGAGGTCCTGCATCGGTGCCCTTTGATTGATAGTTCATGTCACGGCCCCACGGGCTTGGATCCTCTGTGAGATCTTTTTCCGGCCTGTCGATCCATCATGCCCTCCAATCGCGCTATTGGTCGTCGGTTTCGGTGGTACCCGGGACCCTCTTCGGGCCTCATCGAACACTGTCCTTCGTCGATTTGGACCCCCTTGCCAACATAGGACTGCATGTTAGGAACTGTGGCCCCTGAAGGATGCAGGGACCCCGACCGGTGTAAATGGTTGGGCCGCGGCTTTGCCGCAGTGGAAAATGGGCCCTCAGGCCCTATATATCCGTTATCAATCCAGTGACCCGGAATGGCACTTGAGTACTTTCTCCGGCCGGCCATTCGGGCCCTCAATTTGGGCCCTTAATCGTCGTTCCCGAGGAAACCATGGGAGGGGGGCTTGTGCCCATTATGCTCTACCTGTACCACTGTACCTCAATACTCCTGCCTTCAATTTTGTTGTCCGTTTGACGTTTTTGTTGCCTCACCTCTCCTATTTTGAGAGCCGGCAAAACGACAATACCCATTTCATGATAAACAGGGTACACAAATTTTGATCCTCGTGGGCCTAATAATCCATGTATTAATTTTTCCCTTTAGCGCCGCTCTCTGGTGAGACGTTTGCAGAGGGGCCCGATGTATTCAGCGTGAGCTTCAGCCGTGATGACCAACTTCGGGCGCTAGGGGTGTTACGCACGGAAGCATTAATTTGCTCAGAACAGCACAGTTTCCTGAGCCCAAGTCATCTATTAAGCTTCGCGCCCGCCCTTTGTCAGTGTTCACGGCCGGCAATCATCTTCATCATGTTTATTCAACAAGACATGCAACAGAATGCAAACGTAAATCAGAAAGGCAAGAGCTGAAATCGAAGCACCTTACCTGAAACACATAAAAGAAATGCTAAACTGTAACAGCCGCCACGGTACAGCTCGCTACACCCAGCCATTAGCTGGTGGCTGGGTGGTCAGCCACCACACGCCTCACCGGGGACGACGCGTCCACGTGGTAAGGTGAGGGGGATAGCTAATAGCATTAAAAGTCAGTGAATAGTCTAAATTTGAGCAGAAAATTTTGGAAGTGGTAAGATACCATCAAACTGTTACCGTTGAAATAGGCGCCGCTGAAATAGGCGTCATGCAACAGAGATTGTAGCTGATGTGAAGCTAACTTGTGTCTAAAATCGATGTGTAACGTTTGAAACAAGCTGCCAACCAGATCGTTTTGTTTCTTTTCACGCTTTTGACACGAAAGAACGAAATGAGGAATGCTCTCAGTTTGGCGTCTACATTTGCATGCCTGCGAGATTGTTCTTTTGGCAAGGAAAAAAAATGGGAATTCAAGCGGGATATATCCATTTTTAGTTTGACATGTAAAGTACTTCTTTCCTTTGACCGTACGGTGTGGCAATGGGGTGGATCGGGCAATCCCAGCCGCTCGCAAAGCTGTTTTTAAGGTGGAGTGAGTGAGGTGTCGTTTTGTGTCGCGCACTTCATTTCATTGCGTGCTAGCTCTTGGGAAAAAAATGATTTGTCGTACGATTATGTGCGATGAGTGGTTATGTTGTGCGTGTGTCCTGTAATGTGATAAGTCTGTCGTAGATGGCGTGGCAGTAGTCGAAACGAGGTATGATGTGCACTTTAAAGATTTGCCGAGAATGGGCTTATATAGGTGTTAGTAATATCGGATACAGAGGGGTGTGAAAAGAATAGTTCAATGCACCACACCCTGTCAATAACAGTTGGGCGCAGTGTGCAGCTGCGTTGACATCATAAACCCGCCTAACTGCTGTTCGATGAAATTGGGATATAGTTTTAAAGATTTGGGCTGGCAATCTTGAATTTTTCGGTGATTCGTTTACTTAAAGCTGCTGAAGCTGGAATGCATGCAACCCGGTTTACTGGTGTATCATATCTACCATATGTTTTATCTCACAAGTGTTTTTGCTGTAAAGGTATGTTTGTTTCATGATTGATTTGTGTTTGGCAGCACACCCTGGTTTTGAGATGATTTTAAAACTTGTTAATAACGAGAGATGCACAATTTTGCCCGCAAATATTTTTTTACCGACAGCAGCCCGCCAAGTCTGACCCATAATCCAGTCAAAAGCCGCGAGTTCTTGCTGGTCAGAAATTGGCGGGCTGGCAGGCAAAAAAGTTGAGTCTTAAGTACCAGTAGGGCATGCATGGCGTGACTTGGTTGTAGCAGGTGGGTGTTTTCAATATTTAGCGTGGATTGCGCGGCGAAGTGGTTGTTAAGTAATGTTGCTTTTTCGTATCCGTCAGATGCGATGTCACCATCGGCTGATCGTGGTGGTGGAATGATATCATCTCGTGTCATGTTATGCGGCGTTGGTGTGCAGATTCTTCAGGTGGGATTAGTTCAAGGTTCGAGCGTCAGCGTGTGAGACGTTGGCTGTCAAAAGCAAAGCACTGTCGACCAGTGACAATTATTGCGCGGTGAAGCGCACCACGCGCAGCCTCCGGAGTGTTGTGTTAAGCACAGTACGAGAACGCTGCCCCTCTCAGGCAAAGACTCAGGTATTGAGACCGTCCAGAGCATGCTCATGTTCATTACGGCCTCGCGTTCAAAATAAAAGTGGTTGGCTGCTGTCAGATGGCACATTGGCAAATAAAAACGCAACACATTCAAAGCCCTTCATGAGCTTAAAGCGAAACCGAGGAGCACCGGAGGGGAGAGCAAGTTGAACAGTACTGTTAGCCCAGGTCCCTGCACACTTCAGAGATATCGCCTCAAGTAGAGACCAGCCAGCGTGGTAGGGAGCGGCGGCAGGTTCGGCGGGTCGCGCTGCCGTAGCGCTCGTTTACAGAAGCGCCTGGGACTCGGCCCCGGGCGGAGCCTGAGCACCTGTCGCCGTCCTCTCCCATCCGTCGACCTCGGCGCTCCGACACACATGTCAGCTCGTCGGCAGGAGCTGCCTGTTGCGCACTCAGTGCACATGACAACGCTGGTCGTGTTTTCCTCGAGAACTCGCACAGCGAGAGACCACTCGGCAAGGACACCCCACTTACGTGCTGACCTTGTTGTGGACGGCCCTGGAGCGGATGTGCTTCTGCGCTGTGCCCTGGCAGAGGGTACAGCGAGACGCAGCTACTCCTTACACGGCTTGTAAATCACTGTAGTGACTCAAAGACAACACTGACAGCCGCTTTGTTTCCAAGAAGAGCAATTATCAGCTGACCGGTGGAACCCGCGGACCCCGCTCCCTATTTCTTATCAAGGAGTTTCTCAAGGTACAACCTTTCAGTCTCTCAAGACTGGGACCGAAGGGGCTGGGGAGCTGAAAGGCAAGAAAATAGGGCCGTTTGCGAGATCACGGGAAGGGGCGTGGGGAGGAGACATGTCGCAGATTAGTACGTGACGCTCTCCACAGAGCAGTCATGGGCCTGGTGTGAAAAGGAAGCACCTTGAGACCGTATCCTAGATGGCGGGTCGTTGCCACTCTTTTGTTCTTGTTTCCAAACAAAATGACTTGATCTAAGAATGAAATTTATTATATATATATATATGCATGTATATCTGTCTATATATGTATGTATATCTGTCTCTATATATATATATATATATATATATATATAGCCGGTAAAAGTACTAAAAGTGATATATATATATATATATATATATATATCACTTTTAGTACTTTTACCGGCTTTTGATGCATTGAGACCTCAGCTCCTCTCGCCTTTTTTGTCGGTACAGATTATTTCCGCCCATGGGCGCCTGCAACTCAACCCACGAGCGGCGAGGTAAGACGGTGCGCAGAGAAGCAGAGGAGGCGGTGGGGTGGTGGTAAGCAAGCGTGCGCGCGCGGCTGGCCGCCGCTCGCGTGGGACGGTGCGGGGCGCGTGACTGGGCGGTGGCTGCACCGTTGCCGGCGCGTGTATGCCGCTCGCATTTGACGATAAGTCGACTGAATTACATGTTGTCACCCATATGCGAGTAACCTATTTCGTTCGGCGCAATAGCTTGACCTGATTTAGATCTGCTGCGTGGCTCCACCTATCAGCGGCGTGCAATCTGTCTTCCGAGCTGCGTGTCGCTTTGAAGGGCGGCGCGTTGTCGGCACGCGGTAGGCCAGCGCGCGTTAATGTTACGCAACATGGCACTGGCTTTGTCACGGGCCATGGGCACGAATTACGAGGTGAGGTACTTGCGCGCCCAATATTTTTTTCTGCGTTGACTTGTCATATGCTATGCCTGCAGTAAACCGCAGTTTTTGCTGAAATTGATGACGTGGAATACCAAGCCTCCGAATGTGTGCAAATGTTCCTCCTTGGCCAGTGATTGTGTGTTGGTATGGATTTGTATTGCAAAATGTTTTATTTCGATGTTGGTGTATACCGAAGGATTTTTTTAATCAATGGCTTTCTTTCTTTCGATACATAAATTTTGCTTGCAAGAAGAGAATGTTATTTTGCTGGTTGATGTCGATGTCTTAAGATACTGTCTTATAGGTTTCCAGAGCGTCAGTAAATTTGACATTCAGGATGTAGTTGACTTGGTGCGTAGAACAGGTCAAACTGTGGAATTTGAACTTTTTTGTCGTATTGAGATGGTAAAGCAGGGCATAGGTGAAGAAACGTTTCAAAAGGTGGGGGGGCCAAGCTCAATATGCACTTCAGTAACTTTTTCTGGAAACCAAGCCCGATGACCGGGGGGGGAGGGGGGGTAGAGATGGAGATTGCTATCGCTCTTTCTTCAAATGTCATGGCTGCTATGCTAGCTATGCATCTAGAGCTGCTTATCACTGGCGCACAATTTTGCCTATTCGACTCATCTGTCATTTGGCAAATAAGGCTGTCCAGCTTCCTTAGATTATTTGTCCCTTTTAACGTTGTCTTTCCTGGAGAGGAGAAATTCAGCTGGTAGGCATTTTGGTTCATTGAGAAATTATCTGCCTCCACAGTGTAGATGCCAAAATACAGCCTGGATATAGGCTGGTGAGAATTTTGCAATTGAATCGACGGCTCACAGTGTGAAAAATTTTCATGTGGCTTCATTTCGCTGGCTGCTTTTCAAGAGATAAGACTTGTCCCAGCATTTTAGGCGGAAATAAATTTGGTAGCTTGAAACTGCTAGAAACGGTGTGACAAAAGCCATAAAACTAGAGATTTCGTTTCAAGAATCAAGCCGCATAATAAGGCCCATCTGTCATATGCTCCTTAGCTGGGCCCTGCTCCTGTCCGCCGTCTGTGGCCACTACCTGGGCCCGCGTGTCTCCCGCATGGCTGACTGCGAACTGATCGCATGGCTGCTTTGTTGCGTGCTTTTGGATCAGCGTTACTACTACATGGTGCATGAAACATGGGTTGGACACCTACAACAGTATCTTTTTTCAGAATAACCTTCCCTCACGCCATACCATCGCAGGAAAATAGCCTTCAGAAAGCTGTCTGCCTTAGATATGAATTGGCCCAACGGACGCTTCATTGCCCATCATGCACGTATACGACTTGATTTGATTTTGTGTGTAGGCAGGGGCGCAGCCGGAGCCTTGCCAAGGGGAACACAAGGTTGACAAAAGCCCATCTTATGGTGACCCCCCTTCCCCCAAGATCCCCGGATATAGCTTGCTTGTTAATTAACAGCACGGTTTTCTCTTGCAAATCTTGCAACAAAAACCTCGACACCAGGCGTTGCGGTCTCCAAAGTCCGCGGAGCGTCAGCCCAGTAGCTAATATGTAGCCGTGGCCTACCGGTGGATGAAAATGATGACGCTTCTGAAATGATTATCTTTAAACACTTAAATCGACTAGTAATACAAGTTGTGACCTAATTTTTAGCATGAGCACTCGAAAATCTTAGAAACACAAGCCTCGACCCCAGGCGTTGCAGTTTCCGCACCCGCGTAGCGTGGGCCTAACAGCTAGTATTAAGTTGTGGCCAACGGGTGGACGAAAATGACGACGCTTCTGAAAAAGTATCCTTGAACGCTTCATGACATCACATTTTATATTTAGAAGGCAGTCTGAGCGCATATTTCACGTGCGCAATTTTTAGACTGATGAAAAGAACGCATTGGCCCTTAAAGCACCCCGAAGTGGAGCTGGAATCTGGTGGTTGAACAAGAACAGTAAAGGCAGAGTCTCTATTTTTCGTGTTTTTGAGCTATTGATCTATCCAAAAGACGGATTAATATGGCGCTCGCCGTCTGGTGGCACTTGCAGTGGCTGAAACTTTTCGGTTTTACGGAAGTTGCAACCCAGACCATCCTTGTCCTTGCTGTCGTGGTTGCGGGCGGGCATGTTCAAGCCTTTTGATATTATTTGTTTCAATAAAATTAATGTTCAAATAAAATGTCTGATAAAATGAACGTTCTCGGGCAAACATGGCATGACCTTGCTCGTTTTTTAAGCTCATTTCGAACCATCTTATTCAACAATAATGAGACACCCCTTTACCCAATAATAATGAGACCCCTTATTTCCTTCCGGACAAGAGGCCTCTTGAGAAGAACACCAGGGGTACATTACCGTTTCCGGTCAAGGGCTGGAGGGCCATTCCGTCACATCACGAGGTGTCTTCTGGCTATCATTCTGGTGGCACGGAGCGGGATCTCCTGGTCGACCCGGAGGCCATGAGAAGGATATATCACATTCATATTGCTCCCCTCCCTGACACGGGAAGTCTGCTGACCCGCACAGTTGGCCCCGGATCAGCACAGTGACCCTTATTGACACAACATCCATGATTACCGCAGGTGGTCCGATAGTTGTCACATAGACTCCAGTTCCGTGTTTGTCTGTGTTCTTCAGAGGTATTGAGTTCTCCCTGACTGTAGATTGTAGATGAAATAGGGCTCCTAATTTGTACTAACATTGCTAACCTATGTCCGTCTTAAATTGCTCAAGATCCTGTCAGAGCTGATAACTGATAAGAAAACTAGGTAATATGGTGTTGAACATGCGTGCTCGCAAGTCATAGCGATAACAGCCTCGACGCCCGGCGCGGCAGTCTCCAGGCCATGCAGCGTCGGCCTTGCGGTTGTAACACTAAGTGACGGCCAATGAGCAAACGAAAAAGATGATGCATCTTAAGGGAGATGGCTGGTGAACTAGGTAAATCGGCATGCATGTTTGATGCAGTGCAAAAATAAGCCAAATAACCTAAATCTGAAAAGTAGGGGCCACTTGATATTGCTGGTCCCCTGCCCCCTGAAAAGGGGGGCCATGGCCCCCTGCCCCCCCCCCCCCCCCCCTGTTCCTACGCCCATGAAGCAGGATGATCTCTTACAGGCCTTATGCGTGAGAATAAAAAACTGTTGGATATAGAGGCGCGGTCTCCGTCAAGTGTAAGAGATGGAGCCCATGCTCAGATGGGAAAAGGAGGTGGTTCTGTAAGAGACAACTGCTGAGCGGTTGCTGATCCATCGCCATTATTGACAACACGGACGAGGAAAGGCCTCCAAGAATCCGGACATTAGAGAGAATAATGTCGTAATTGACCCAATGCAGGACTATCGAGCTGATCGTCCGAAAGTACAAAAAGACCTGTACAAAGGCTGACTTTTGCCACGATGCAAGCATCTAGTCCGTTCGCGAACGGGTTGATTCGTGGGTGGGTCTTAAATGTCAAGTGCAGCTGGCCCAAGCCGACACAGCGACAGGTGAGCCAGGTGAAACGCAGAGCCGCCTACCAGGGCAGGCCTGGTGTACCCCATGTCTCTCAGCTCTCTCGCCACGCACGGCCTGGCACTAACAAAGAAGGCATTCAGCTGGTTCAGCGAGGCCTCGAGCCCCTTACGGTCGTCCCTCCCTCAGCCAAAGGCCGACCTGATCGTCATCCACATCAATGCTAGCCTGTCCTCTAGGATCCATCGCTGCGTGTCGCGGCAGATCCCACGTTGATAGCGAGCGCGGTCCCCTGTCCAGGTGTTTGCTCCGTGTCTGGATCACGCGCCACCAGCGCCTCGCGGCGGCGAGACCCGAAGTCCTGAGTCCCTAGACTGTCCGCGCTTGCCTGCATTCGCAATTAGCGTAGTCCGCAGTGGGTGATGACAGTCGAAGATGGGTAAAAATATCGCGGAAAAAATATATCGTTCCCGATCAGTGCGTGCAAAAGCATGGAGAAAGTTAGTCACATCGTTGTGGCGAGGGCGGCGAGACGGTCAAAAACGTGGCCAATCTGTGAACGACCGCGTAGATTTATGAGACCTTAACTTACAAAAGCGATACCGCAACGTCTTAAAATGCTGGAAAATGCTGCTCAAGTAGGATAAGGTCTATGCATTCGGGGGCCGTCATTGACATTTGTCCACAGTCGCAGTTTAAAGATGGTATGGGATGACGGGAGGCAGATTTTTGCTCGCTTGGCCCCTGTGATTGCACCAGTCGCCATCACAGAGATTGTGATCCAGGTTTCGCAGGAACATGAAGGACGCGCCTTCCTTGGATACAGGTTGTATGATGGGTGCCTTGATGACTCCAAGCTGGTCAGAGGTTATAATCGTTACACCTCGGGCTACTCTTGGTCTGGGTCAGTCTTCACCAACTTATAGGAATTTGTCTCTCCAGGCTGCTTCTCCAGGCGTTTGCATTTCTCAGCATGAGGAACGAATTTTTTTTCCACGCCTGAGTGACCTGCTCGCTGGGCCAAGTTTGGTCTTGATGTCGTTCTCTCAGGTCCCATATACGTTGACCATCAGGTCGCCGACGATGTCTACGTTTGTGCCAGAGGGAAATTTGATCTGGCGTCTTAGCTCTGGATCTAACCGTTGCCATCTTATAATAATTAGTTGGTGAACTGCTCTGCTGCTTTTAAGCCCGCACACGTTGGTGGTGAGATGCTTACTGAAGCTCTGTTTGCCATTTACTGTCCATGACGCCGTAAGCTGTGTCATGCCACAGATAATCAGTCGCGCAGGAACCTCTTTTGGGAACCGTCATTCAGTTTGAGTGTGTCGGTTCTCCTGCTTGTAATATGCTGACTTTTTCTCGTTCCGTCTCCCGGCAACTGGAAGATTAGCACGGAGCAGACAGCATTGCTCGCTGCTCTGATAGCTTCAAGTGGTGTGGAGCTGGCCGCCGCCAGTTCTGACGCTATCGGGCAGGCTTGCTCGCTCCGCATCAAGCACGATAGTCCGATCTGGACCAAAATGTGTGCCTTTCTCTTGCACGCCGAATCGGAATTGTCAGGCGTGGTGGGCGTTCTACCCGCAGTTCTCGAGCTATCTAAGGTCAAATGACACAGTTCCTAATGTACCACCTAAGATGAAGGCAGCAAATAATCTGCTTCTAAAAATACGAAGTTTTAATTGGATCTAAGAATGAATTGCGTGGATGACAAATACCTTATATCTTAATTTTCCAGATGGCCATGAAGATATTGTGGCTTCCATCTCGTAGCATATGCGACCTGCGAATTAAACATGTCGACTAGATTAGTATATATGCTGAATTTTGTCTGAATTGGAGCAATCATGGCAGACAACATTCAGCCTAGCTCGGTAATTTACCGTCGAATAGCCAAAACACGGGTAGAAAGCAGAACTTTACCGGAGACATAGTGATTTGTAGGACAGAAAATGTGTTTTTTAGCTCATAGTATTTAATATGATTACATCTGTCTAATAGTTTCCACCACCTCAGCGGCCATTTGTCATATTGCCACGTGAAACAAAAATTGATAACGCTTATCAGGGACAACGGCAATGTCAAGGAATAACGAACATCTTTCGTCTTTAACGGCGACGGGTGCCTACCTAGTGTATTCCTTCCCTGCCCCTAAAAAAATCTGCCCAGGGCTGCTTTATGGCTGAGGTTCTTTCAACTTTTGTTTGCATGCTGCTTATTGACGTCACCATCGTCGTCAAAGCAAACGGCTTGCCTGGTTGGTAGGTGTGGCTTTGGTCCAGTGACGCAGCGAGAAGGTGGCCAATTGCTGCACACTGTAGGTGACGAGACGCGGTGTCATTCGCCTCGTCGGTTCCGGCGGGTACGCCAGCAGCAGCGGAGCACCGACCGACCCCTGTATCAACAGCGATGCGGCGTCCGGCGGCGGTGCGTCGCTGGCGGCGGTCAGCAGCCGTGCTCTGCTGGGCCGTCTTGCTCCGGACGTCGCTCAGCGGTGCCTCCCAGGCAGTTCTGATAACGACCCACGCGGGCCTGGCCTCGCCGTCGGCAGTGGTCGAGACGGAGGCGACTCAGTCGGTCGTCACATGCGCCCTGCTCTGCCTCCGCTCGCCGCCTTGTGTGGCGGCCAACTTCCGGGCTGGGGGCAGCTGCCAGCTAGTGGGCCGACCTGATGGCGGCCTACTACCGCTGCTGCCAGCAGCTGTCGGCGATGTGGCGCTGCAGCGGCCGGCCGGCAGCTGTCGCCAACTGCAGGCGCTCGGCTACACGACCGATGGCGTGTACAGGGTGATCGGTCTGCCGGTGCCGCTGTACTGCGACATGACCCTGACCCTGGGCGGCGGCTGGACGCTGCTGGTGACCTCCGTCTCGGTCGACGGCTGGGACTTCCACTCGGTGCTGGAGCGAAGCACCGACACACCGACACTGACCGGCAACTACTCGATCCTGCGCTACGGTGACCAGATCAAGAGCCTCGGCACGTCAACGCACTTCAGATACAGGTCAGTGCAGTTGCCACGTGCTTACTGTGTCTCAACCGCGCTGGCTTGCACTACATATTTTCAATGGTGTCTTCATTTACAGTAGTCATCGCAGTGCTAATATTAATGGTGACGGTAGCATGTCACCACCGGAAGAAAATGAAGTGTCCTTAAAATGATGAATGCTGGGAAAATGACAACGTTCAATTTACCTTAACCTGTCTGCATGACTTTAATGGGAAAGGTGACATGAGATGATGAACCTGCCTGACGCTCTGACCTTTCTGACGGCAGGCTGGAGGCGCAGGTACCGGCTGCCGGCCGTGAGCGCTGGGGCGGGGTCTGGCTCGCCCCCCGGTCCTCCACGCTTAACGGCAGCCAGCCCAATCAGAACACTGTGCGAGAGCTGGCGTTCGACGACTGGACTACCAGCGATAGGACAATCCAAAACGTCGTGCCCTGGATCAACCGCGATGGCATTAAAGATAGTAATCCATTGCTGAGCACCTGTCTCCCACCTGGTCCCGTTTGGTGGGGCACGCTTGTCAGTAGCAGGAATTATGGCTGGAATAACACACCTTGGATGGAACCCACGGTCGCGATGTGGTCAGACACTGTTCTCTACTGGCTGCGCGAGGACTAAGCAGTCTCAGCTGTCCGCCAGGCGCTGAACGGCGGGTCAGCTGTCTGCCAGGCGCTGGACGGCCGGTCAGCGGCAGATGCTGGACGGCCGGTCAGCTGTCCGCCAGGCGCTGGACGGCCGGTCAGCTGTCTGCCCGGCGTTAGGCGGCCGGTCAGCTGCTGCCAGGCGCTGGACGGCGGGTCAGCTGTCTGCCAGGCGCTGGACGGCCGGTCAGCTGTACGCCAGGCGCTGGACGGCGGGTTGCGCACTGATCTGGCATCTCGACTAATACGTGGCGCTATTAAAATTACTTTACACATGGTGAGAAAAGGAGGGATCATGATGGGATGGAGCTTAACGTCAGTGTAAAAAGGAAAGCAGGTGGAGGTTTTGGACAGGCCGACGTTGCACTGGGGTCAGGCTGATGCGTCCTGCCGAAATCTTTTTTTTAAATCTTTAGGGATGTTGCGTTTAATGCAGCGGAAAACAGGGGTGGTCACCCAGCGTAACCAGCGCGAAACAAGGGAGGATTAAGCATAGACACAAAGCGTAGCGAAGTTTGTTGACGGCTCCCTAGAAATGTAGATTGTAGAACAATTTTGAACCTGAGGTCGTGTTCATTTTAAAGAAGAATGCAGTGTGTGCGACATTAGGTCGAAAATGGCGCCATAACCCGACGTGGAATGGTGACAGCAATTTGGAAAAGCTTTTCTCGAGCATAGACGCCTGATTCCCAATAGTCGAAACTGGTTCCCAAAAGCCGAACCTGGTTCCCACTTCAATGTCATGAGAACGAGATTCCGGATCGGTCTCAGGCATGGTCTTTGAGAAACACCAGCCCTGCTTCCTGCTTCCCAGAAGTTCTTTGAAAAACTCAAGATACGATTTCTTGGTTCTAGTTGATTTTTACATGACCAGCAAGGCCTGGTCCCTGGTTTCCTTTTGTTCTTTCACGAACGAATAAATCGCAATAACTCTAGGCTCGGTCTGGTTCTTGTTGGGTACCCGCGCACGTACCAAGTCAGACCTTGGTCCATGCCAGGTTCTTGACGTGGTGCCAAGAAGGATCCTGGTTCGTGCTCGTTCTATCCGCACAATTTAGTGTTAGATCATGTTTTCTTTTGCTGCCGTTTTTGTCAGATTTACGGCTTGTATAAAAACTTGTGCTTGGAGGTCTTGCCGGTTCCAGATCCAGAACTCAAGAACTCATTCATGGGAAGAAATCTTAAAACCAAAGCACGTGTTTGTCAGGTTCCCTTCACTTTCATTGGTTACTCGGCGTAAGGAAATTTCCCTGATGGGGTGGCTTACCACATTGACATAGACTCCCCCCCCCCCCTGGGCCCAGTGTTTTGTCGTGAGGTTGGATCTCATCACCCGGCTGGTCTCACGACGTCACCTAGCACAGATCCGTGGTGTGCCTTCTGTAGAGGAGGATGGTAATAGTTGTGGCAGTGTTGTTATCCTGTCGAGCTTGCACACGCGCTCAGATGGGGATTTTTTGACTCCGTGAGGCTTATTTGTTCGGGCGCCAAATTTGCTATAGCTGTAGACAGTGGAATTGTTGATATTTTTAAATTATACACCTCATTGGCTGAGGACCTGTAGCGAGTCAAAGTCACCATGATTATCAGCTCAGACACTTCTTGGCAAATATTTAAGCTGATGAGACAGCTGAGTGTTAGATCATGTTGTAAGCATATTTGAGATTGTGTCTTGGGCAAGAAGCCAGGTCAGATCAAGATGCAACCCAAATCACTTTTTAATGAAAAATATGTTTTATGGAGAAGAGTTTGATGCTTAATTCAAGTCATCTGATCACAACGACGTTACCAGATTTCTCGTGTTTACTTTAAGGTCAACCCGGGTCAACGGCTAGAAATGATCCCGGCCGACTATATGTTTTGAGAAACATGTCATCTAGTGTATCTCATGGCATTGATTTCAGATTAGCATAAAGGAAGAACGTGTCAGTGAATTCTATCGTCATCAGTAATTTTACCTTCTGGAGATTAAAAAGGGTAATTGACATGACATGACTTCCGGTGATCTCTCGCTTATGTTAAGTATCTAGATTAAACTGGTCGCTCTTGCAGATCTGGGGCTATTTCAGACACCGATTCCAAGCTTGCCCTTATTTGTTCTTAGTTGACACGTCAAGCACGACCTAAATACCTAAGAATTTAGCACAACTTATTTCACCCAAAGGCCCACCAGCCCTGTGAACAACAGCCCCATCCGTATTTCTAGTTTGTCTGGCCTTTGAGATATTAGAGGGTCTAACAGCCCTCACCCCCGCCCCCCCTCCCCCAGCCCACCTCACCCAACCTCCTTAAACACAAAACACACACCCTGAGCACGTCGTATCCATCCGGTCACCCTGGCGTGTATTGATGAATGGTGTAATTCCCTCGCAATTCTCAGAATTTCACAGTAATTCCCATCACTTGACTGCAGGTGTGTCTTTTGTATTTTGGCTGGCATTGAACAACTATTTTACTTAATAATGGCCATTTTTTCGTTTTCCGATGTAAATGGAGGCACCGCTGGAAACACTTGAACTGTACGCATTACCTGTTATGTTTCAAGATGTGCAGAGGGTCAGCGCGATATTTGTGTGCTTGCGATGAGGATTTTGGCATCAGCAATACACTTCTTACAACGCCAGCTTTTCATTTGAGAACGTAGAGAACAATGAAAGGCGTGGTCGGGCAAACCCTCACCTAGCCGTGCAATAATGGAAGTCCACATGGACTATTGTCCATCAAAGGTAGAGGGACAGTGGAGAGTTTCATAAGGCTGCAGCACCGAAATAGAAGGGCGGACCCATGGATATGAGAGCCAGCTCAGTCAGGTATGTAATGACATCAGTCTGTGAAGTCTGACGACAGTAATGCATCATCGCAAATCCATAATGAGTGGTCAGTACACTGAAGTAGACGGCACAAAGTGATTCTGGTGCTGGAGTTGCAGATAGCTGATTTAAAACCATTTTTAGGTGCGCGAAAATTAATATCCTGGCCTTCATCTCTCATGATTTATGACTCGACATCTTTCTCAAAGGTCACAAATAATACTTACTTATCACGGAAAGTTCATCCCAAAGCGAATTTCTATGCTTCTTGGGTAAAAGACACCACTCTGACATGCATTGCTATCATTCTGGCAGCTTTTTCAAGCTCAGACTGTTCAGTGTCAACCTACGTCAAACTTTAAACTTTGATACTATAGTTAACTTATTTTTATATGTTACTCGATGTCATGGTGTAGTTATTGGAGCTTTGTCCGATGGCACGGTGCAGTAAATAGAGATTTAAGTCACACCCAGCACCTGAGGCTTTATGATGACGTCTGCCCTTCACTCTGGTAGGACGGGCACCGTGGGGAACCGAACGCTGTGCCTCTGGTGTCCCAGACGCACAGCTGAACCACCGCGCCCTGGCCCGCAGATGACATGATGTGATGATTAGCTTGAAGAACATTACTTTGCTCCACTGCCGCATCCTCCAACGCTCCAACGACAGAAACGTGGCATTTCATTGCAACAGCATCGTGTCATTTTGCATGCGGTGGCAGTGAAACATTTTTGACGCCTCCCAGATTGACATCGACAATAAGCGATTTTACCAATCATCCAACAGCTGCCATCAGCGTCCAGTTCAGTTACCGGTACGCGTGGAACTGCAGGAGGTGCCAGAACGGCCAAATAATATCAAACCCCACTTCACACAGAATTCGGCTTGTTAAACGCTCCGAGGCACACCCAAAGAAATACTAAAATAAGCCGCCTGCTCCCTGCCTCTACCGTTCTGACTCAGTTTACGGCCTGCGCTGTCCACCTCGGCTATCACCTTGCCTCGTCAGAGGGCTGCCCGGTCCGCCGTGTCCGTTCTCACCTAGAAGCTCGGTGTGACAAGACCGCCGGCGGCGTCGAGTGGGGCGGTGGCGTAGGTCGGGTACGCCCTCTCCGAGCAGTCGCCGTCCTCGCTCGCCGCCGCCATGGACACCTTCACGACCGGGCAAGCGCCATACGGACCGCCGCCCGGACACTCCGTCTCCGTGTCGGCGCTGAGCGCGTACGGCACGCGGAATCGGAACAGCAGCAGCCCCCGCTCGCGGTCGTGGAAGACCTGCGTGCCCGGCGAGCCGGTGAGCAGGTCCTCGAACGTCGGCGTCGGGATGCCGGTGAGGCTGATGCGCACGTCGGTGGCGTCGCGGCCGATGCAGACGCCGAGCCGCTGCTCGACGCCCGCCTGCAGGCCGGTGACTGTGAAGCTGAAGGAGCGTGGCACGCTGGTGTTGAAGTGTAGGATGTAGCCCTCCTCCGAGTTGAGGGCGTAGCTGATCTGGCGCGGCCGCGGCAGACTGTGCGTGGCGCTGCCGTCGTCGCGCGTCACGAAGGTGACTGGGCTGGACGCCATGTCGTACCACTCGAGCTTGAACTTGGTGAAGGCAGCCGGGCACACGTACAGGTTCCAGTTGGGCACGGGCGCGCAGCGGGCGTTCAGATGCACGGCGTACGGCTTCACCACGGTCGCGCCGGCGTAGGTCGTGAGTGAGCCGTCGATGTCCCGAAAGACGGAGTGGATGTTCCCCGCCAGGTCGGCAAAGCCCTGGCCCTCGCTGGCGTCGTAGACGCGGTTGCCGTCGGCGGGATCGGCGAAGTCGAACGTCACGCCGGCGACGCGGTTGGCCGGCGAGGTGTACCAGCGCAAAGCGCGGCGGAGACCGATCGCGCCCGACGGCCGCACCGCGTTGGTCGCGAACCGATGGAAGCTGACGTCCTCCAGCGAGACGGGGGCCGTCGAGGAAAATGGCGCCGATGATGGGCAGCGCGCGGTTGGCGCCACCCATGCGAATCTGGCGATCCCACCAGACGGTCGTGCCGTTCGCTAGCGGAATCCAGCCCTCCGGCTTACCCTTGTTGGCCGTCTCGCCCACGAGGCGCGAGCGCACCAGCCGCTTGGAACCGGGCGCCGAGCTTGCGAACACCACGCCCTCCACGGTCTCAGCGATGCTGAAATTCTCGGCTACCAGGCTGGCGCCGCGCAGCCACGCCGACTTGTAGTTCTTGTAGCCGTTGTAGCCGCGCAGTGTGACGGTCACGGGTGACGAGGTCGGGTCGAGCGGGTCCTCGCGCGGGTCGTACGCGAACCTGCCGCCGACGCCGCCGTTCGTCTTCAGCAGGTCGTCGAGTCGCAGGCCGTAGTCGTTGTTGGAGTGCGCTACGTTGTCGACGAAGGGCGCGAGCGGCGTGCGCAGCGCCTGGCCGGCCACCATGTCGCTGACGTCGGCCGACGGCCCGATCGGTCGCAGCGGGAACGTGTACCAGATGCCATACGCATCGGACCCGGCTGCCACGTTGCCTTCCATGGTGGTCAGCGGGTTGGTGATCCAGAACGTCGCCGCCATGCGCTGGTCGGTCGGGGTGATGCTCGTGCGCCGCGTACTCAGGCCCAGGTTGCCGCGGAGTACCGTGTTCTGTTCGGCACCGTCCTCCAGGAAGAAGCAGTGGCCGTAGTGGTCGAAGGCGACGTTGTCCTCCACCAGCAGGCCGCTGGTGCCGTGAACGGTCACACAGCGTGCGAACGTATGATGGATGGCGTTGGAACGCACGTACGGTGGCGAGGCCTGCGCGCTGACGTCGCCGCACATGTGGAAGTGGATGGGGTAGGCGCCAAGCACCGAGTTCTGTCCCATGTGGAACACCTCCGCGTTGGCGATGTGGGCCGCCTGGAAGCCGGCCAGCACCTTGACGTGGCCGCCGAACGTGTCGAAGCTGAAGTCGTCGCAGTTGTTGTCGCCGTAGCAGGCGTCCTCCATGCGGCCGTGGATCCTAACGTTGCGGTTGAGAAGCGCGACTTCGGCGGCCATGCGCACACCGTCGGTGGTCTCGCCCCAGTGCGTGAACTCCGCCGGACTCTCGATGCTGATCTGGTCGGCGGTGCAGTCGGCGCACGGCTGCAGCACGAACTCCTCCGCCTGCCGCCAGTCGTAGTCCGTGGACGTGACGACGATCGTGTCACCCGCGCTCCAGTCACTGACGTCGTCCTCCAGACTGAGCGTCATCGTCCTCGGCGGGATCGTGCCTGGGGCGTACGAGAGCACGTCAGCCGTGGATGGCCAGCCGTCCTCCAGCTCTGTCTCCGAGTAGACGACGAACTCGGCGGTGCCGATGGTGCGCGTGAGACGAGATGTAACTGAGAAGCCGTCCTGCTCGTGGCCCACCTCCTCGACGCTGTTCTCCGGGTGACCCACGTGGCAGATAGCCGCCCATGCCACCGCCTGGCCGTCGGTGAAGTCCCTGATGGCGCTGTCCGCCTCGCTGTTGAAGCAGGCGGCGCTGAGCGCGTCCGCCATCGCCGTCACATCCTCGCCGTCCGAGAACGACACCTGCCGCTGCAGGACTAGCAGGATCACGCTGTCCGTCTTGGCGGCCAGCGCCTGGAAATCAGCCACTCGGTGCAGCAGGCCGAGGAAGCCAATCACCTGGCCGCCCTCGTCGAACTCGTACGCCAGGAAGCCGCGGTGGCGACTGTTGTGCCACTCTGACTGTTGTTGGTCGAATATCGGGCTGCCGATCACAGCCTCGCGCGTGGTCTTGGGCAGGGTGGCAGTGAGGCGGCTCCAGGCGCGTCGCGGCGCGCCGTGCACCTCCAGCCGGCCACCATCCGCCACCACCAGTGCCTTGACGTGGCGCGAGCCGCCGGCCTCCACGCCGTCCGAGTCACCCTTCCTGCCGAGCAGCTCCAGCTCCGCCTGCCCCGCGAACGGACAGTCCTCGGAGCCGACCCAGAGCTCGCCGTGCACCACCACGGTGCCGGCGGCGAGCTTGGAGAGCGTCACGCTCGGGTCGAACACCAGCCGGCCGCCTGCGGCCACCGTCAGGTCGGCCAGCTCGGCCGTCGCCGTGTCCAGCAGCACGGCGTCACTAACGACCACCGAGGCACCGTCGGCCGGCAGCACGCCGCCCGGCCAGCCGGACGCGTCGCTGGCGCGGCGCAGCGCGGGGTCCTCGTGCGGGCAGGCGGCCTGGGCGGGCGCCAGCAGCGCCGCTAGAGCCAACAGCGACAGCAGAACGGGACGCATGCTGAGCCCGAACCTCCGCCTCTCGAGGCCGTTGTGGAGTGGAGACGGCCGACATGGGATTATATAGGCTGCCACCTAGGTGCCCGGCACCGGCGCCGGCAGATGGTGGCGCCGTGACACGGTGCGCGCGTGAATAGGGGCAGCTGCTGAGTCTCGGGGTGCAATGTCAGCCGACAGGCCACCTGTCCGGACCATTGTTTCTGTAGCGATCGAAAGACGGTGGTGGCGCAGCCTGTTATCAGGCACCCGTTTCAGGAAAAACCCCTGAAAGCTCTGAAAGATGTTGAGTCGAGGTGTGTGTGCTGCCGTCAGGTGTGACGACCGACAACCCCAAGGAATTGCGCCGAGTCACCAACAGGGAGCGGGATGCGTGTGTTCTGCACTGAAAGGATTTCCGAACGTCGTGAGGCGCCTAGTCAGCGTGGCAGCCCTAGCCTAGTCACCCTGGCAGCATGTGCGAGATGAAACAATGCAAGATTAAGGCATTTATGCACATTTCGGCACTGGCCAGTCGACAGCACCATGTCTTTTGTTTCTAAAAGGCGTGTACAAAGCTGACTGAGCCCGAATCTAGAATGGGGGAGACAGGAGGATTCTGACTCCTCGCTTTTTGCAGGTTTTTCCAAAAATTAGGCAGCAGGTCGTTGAAATTTCTGGCTTCAAAATTTAAGAATTTAGGGCACATGGCTTGCGCACTTACGGTTTCGGGGCCCAGCATAGGTGTGAACATCCATCGACATTTGATTATCATGCCAAGATGGTCACCTTCCCGGAATTACATTATCTGCTGCCATGCCATTTGTGTATTGTTTAGGGATCATGACGCGCATCGAAATACCTCTTTTAAGAAGCGCTCGTGACTGCATTGGCCATATTAGCGTCCAGAGGCAATGGCGTGGCCGGGAATCGAACCCAAACCTCAGCCTAGGAGTCCGAGGCACTTACCACTCGGGCCTTCCGCCCCACGCGCATGATCGTGCGTATGTAGGGGTAAGTGACGCTACCTCAGGCAGTTTCAGCATGAAAAAATGCATTGCAATATGGTAAATGCATCATAGCGACATGACCCAAATGCCGTCCGCATGGTGACCTGACCACACAGCCGTCCACATAGTAACCTGACCTCACAGCCGTCCGCATGGTGACCTGACCCCACAGCCGTCCACATAGTGACCTGACCTCACAGCCGTCCACATAGTGGCCTGAACTCACAGTCGCCCACATGGTGACATGACCTCACGATCATACACGTAGTGACCTGACCGCACCTCCGTATATGCACCTGAACGCCTTGCGATATCCGTACTCCACAGAGTCTCGGTATACTTTGGTCTGTGGTGCAACTCCTATATTTGGCCTTCCACTTTACTGTTCTCCCATTTCATTGTACATTTGTTCAGGTTTAGCGGCCTAAGCTAAGCTTATCAGTTCCGAAAAACAGTGAGCATAATAACCAGAGTAACTGGGTCCAAGCCATTGTACCATTCCGTTCCCAGAGCCTGATCCCGAGACCGAATGTGATGTGTCATCCGCGACACCACAGTGCCTCGTCCGCCCAGTGTCGATCGTGCCGCAGACTGGCGGCATCGGCAGCTTAGGAAGGTGCTTATCGACAGTGAGCCGATGGCGGAGAACTCAGTGGTGACTGTGATGTACTTCGGAAGGCTTAACGGCAAACCATGGAAATGCGATGGCATGACGAGAGAAAACGTATTCCTATACGATAGATCTTATTAGGGTGGTGCGGTACAAGGACCGCCCCTCGTGGCGTGGCGCCCTGCCATTGGTCGGTGTGGGACGTGCGGTCCGTGGCCGGTCAGCTGATACCCTCGAGTACAGTCTGTACCGAGGGCCGATCAATAACGGGTGACCGCAGCATCGGCTTCCTTCGTGTCGATAATAAGCGTGTGAACAAATTGTTGGCGGTGTGCAAAACCAGCAGGTCGACTGCGTAGAATATAATGGCGAGAAGGATTATGTTCACACACACACACGCATGCACACACACACACTCTCACACGCACGCATGCACACACACACACTCTCACACGCACGCACGCACACACGCATGCACGCACACGCGCATACGTACACGTACACGTACACACACACACACACACACACACACACACACACACACACACACACACACACACACACACACACACACACACACACACACACACACACACACACACACACACACACACACACACACACACACACACACACACACACACTTAAATTACACAGTCTTAAATGCTTCCTTTATGGATGGAATTGCTTTGCATCCTCATTTTGGAACAAACCATGCGAAAAAATGAAAGCTTGCTGTACTGCCATCGTTCTAAGAGCAACGAAAATCACATTTTTACCCCGGAAAGGCCATTGTCCAAGCCCTAACATACGATTTCAACCCCGGATGCACGACAACCGCATTTCAGCGACGCCCGTCCGTGGAACTCCCCAAACTCCAAACATATCGCAGAAACAAAAGACACTCTACCCTCTCCTGCGTGATGACTTTTAGAACGACTGGTGCATTTCCCTGCCACTGATAATTTGTGTGATCACCGTCACGCTGTTATCGCCAGTACTGCCTTCAAAAGCAGCGGCACTGTCGCGACGATGCAGTTGTCGACGCGTCGGCGTCTTCTCGTAAAATGATCTCATTTGTAGCGGCTTGACCTGATCGGCCTTACGAATGATTTAAAGACACCTGTGCAATTACCTGTTGTTGCTTTCCCGTCATTTGCTTGTCATTTGTGGTTGGAAATGTTTCACGCTTGAAGATATTGAAACAAGCATCAGATATGATGAAATAAGGTCACTTCTAATTATTGGTACACTTTTTAAGTGGACAGACTGCTGTAGACGGCATAATTATTTGTTTAGTAGAGATGTTACTTAAGGCGTCATGGCTTGATTATGTCATCGTACCTTGCACAATATTGATTGAGAGCCAACTGGCTGGCGTTATATCTGAAAATCGAGCTTACGAACACCAGATATAAGCGTCTTGACAATTACATTTTTTGGCCTTGATCGCCGCTTGGCTTATGGAATGGCAGGATTATAATGATGTTCTATGACCAGACTTGTGTTCGACTCAGTTTTGGTATTCGTCTGAGGACTGTCCCACAGATTTTACGATCCCATTCAGCACACGAGTCATAGCCCATTCAAATATTTTGAATCGACTCAGTTCAGACCCATTGCTTGCGTTCAGTCATTTGGCTCATGTCTCACACAGCTTGCAAATCAAAAGATGCGATTCAGTTCGGGCTCGTTAATGTATATAAATAAATAAATATCCACACATATGCATATATAGACATACATACATATATATACATACATATATATATATATATATATATATATATATATATATATATATATATGGGGTCATGAATGTCAAGATGACTTCAAAATACTCTCCCCGATATAACTTTCCCCATTTTCGCGGGCGTGTAACTCAAAAGCTAGGGGGGCTTCGGAACAATAAAGCGCAGGATTGTGAACAGCACCGAAAGGTCTTCAAGGCGGCTATTTCAGTTCAAACCCCCCTATGAAAGTGGAACGCTCCCTTTAATGACGTCTCGCTCCCTGATGTAACAGACCTTCATCGTGGGCACATTCGGTGGAATGTGAACGGGAACGGACCGAGCACGACGGCTGAGCAGGCGGGCACGGAACAAGCACGGCAGTGTGTTGATGGTCACGGACCGAGCATGGCAGTGACGTCGCCGGGGGGGAGATGCTCGAGGGACTTTAACCCTCCCGTTAGGCTCAAGCTCAGTTTTTATCACGACATCTCTCAACGAAATTCCGGACTCTGACGATCAGGAAAACTTTTTTGGTTTTGACCATGTACGCTACCATGGGCAGCGACATGCACAACCAATTAATCGTAATTTAATAACAAGACTCGTGGATAGCCGCGCAAACATGTACCTCATACAGTCCGCAGCTGGAAATATTGTTCAAGGCATCAGTGCAAGTCAACAACAGTGCAAACAACATTACACAGACAGCCCCCGAGAGGAGAGGATAGCGAGGCGCGGTTTTGGGGAAGCAGAAAAATAAAAAGAACCAGAGGAGAGACAGGAGAAGAGCGAAAGGATGACATGGAGGTGGCAAGGTGAACGGACGGAGATATATACAGCCGGAGAGACCGGGCTTTTTCGCAGATGATTTATTCAAGGTAGAAGCTGGCTGGAGAACGACGTCTTTCCGCTTTAGTAGAAACATCTGAACGCACACTGCATGAAATGACGGATGCGGAACTGGAACGCTTGCCAATGGGGCCAGTGGCGAGGGCTGGAAGACTGAGCGGGATGCGGAGGGAGTGAGGCGGAGAAAATGGGGACATAAGGAGAACGACAGGCGGAGAATCCCGGTCTAGTCAGACAGATCGATTTTCAACGGCAATGAGAACATCTGTGAAACAAAAAAACAAGCAAGACGCAAATGTGCCGAGGAAAACGCCATGTTCAGCACTCTGTGGCAAAGGCAGCATTAGTTTTTAACATACGCGTTGCGCACATATGAAGCGCAAAGACGTTGATCCCAAGTGCTGTAACTGGTTTCAGGGGTAAAGCCCGTCGCTGGGCAGACGTTTCAGATTCATGGCATTTATTAAAACAACGGCTGCAGGCTGGCGTAGGAATGTGTGACTGAGCTCTCCGCGAACCTGCATGCTTTATGCACGCTTCATTGGTCCGAGACAATGACACGGAGTCAGTATTTGACGGCGGTAAATATTGTTAATAATAGCAGGAATTGAATAAACAATACATGGACATTGGGTAAGATAAGATTGTGAGTTTTGCTTTCCGTTGCATACTCCGTCCTTACGCATTGTAAGCTGAACAAGACATGAGGGACAGGCAATGACGAGCTGTTGGCTCCATCCTGTGTCACGTATGGCTTAAAAAAGTTCACAATCCGCGATCGTTATGATTCTCACGTTACATCCTGGAGAATTTTGGGACGTTATGTTGTCTTGGTTTCTACGGGACCGTTTGTTACGTGACTTAAGAAACCGACGAAAATGAAGCGCGAACAGGCTGAAATAAAACAGGTTATGAAACAAAACGTGGAGCATTTTATTATAAACCTTCGAGGACAAATATCATTTTTGGTTGGGTGACTGCAGCATTGCAAAGCAAACAAAGGGCGTCCACAAAAAGCTGGCTGGCGCAGATTGATTTGGTGACTTCTTCTAGGTGGAAGGTGCGGTGCGCTTCCGATGTCCCCAGACGACGGAACTTTACACAAAACGAATGTGTTCAGTAGACCGTCCGCGGCGGAACTCCCTGACAGTTCGAATGTAACACCACTACAACAGCGGGACCGAGCCGAGCGGATGTTGAGCATGCTGGTGTCGTCACGCTGTTGCACTGCAGACGCTTCCAGCTTGATGTTCGTTCGCTGCATGCAGTGCCGTGGCAAAGTCCTCACGGTCAGCAATACGAAAATTGTAGCGCGCTTTTCCGCCTTATTCCCGATGCATCGCGATGTTGGCATGAGTTACCATCAGTGGCACGGGCGGAACAAACGCACCTGACTGTGAGTCATTAGTGACACTACGTCCCACAGATGGTACCCGTTCGTGCGGCATACTGATGCATCTTAGTGAAGGATGCGGTACCACTCTGTTAGATGATCTTTATTCATGTCATTGTTCAGTCCTCTGTACACGTATATACAGTCACCGCACAAACAGCAATCAATGTCTCAGTGCATGACCATCTATTCTGCCTCCTAGTGGGTCATCGTGTCTTTCACACTCAAGTTTTACAAAAAGTACAAATACTCACAAATGTGTCGAAGCCCTCAGGCTCTGGTCAGTCTTTGGACTGCTTTAGCTAACTTAAATAGCGTGGGCTATCTATTTTCAACTCAACAAAAGTACAGCTATCTCACACGGCGGGTCAAGTAGCGTTGACAATGGGCCGACTCCGTTACCGTCCCCCACAGCCATTCACGGAGACGTCAACGACTGCAAGCACGATGCTCGCTGACATGTCATACTCATTATTTTTCCACGAGCATTGTCAGCTGATGCACCAGAGTTATAAGTTGATCCGTTGAGGCTGTGTTTAGCCAGGGTCCTACATGACTGTGTATCAGGCCATGTCGGTTCAGCTGGCATGAAGCACAGCCAACACTCAGTTGTCGCTTGCTTCACAACCACGGTTGACGTCCCACGAATATGGGAGCGCCATAAATGACTTGACCCACCCCATCCGCGCCCTTTTGACCGCCCGGTTCGGCGATGAGCATCCACTACGAAATCCATGACAAAAAGAGCTACAAATAAGTCGTGAACTCTGTCTAATTTCCCGAGACAAGCTTCAAGGACACGAACATACAGATGTGTTCGCAATTACACGACACTTGGTTACGCTCACAGCTTCCTGTTACCTTCACAGAATGCTCCGGGAACATCCACAGTTGCCACCTCCGTTGTGGCTCTCACTCTGCAGACCGAACATAGGCCAGCATCCCTCACACCCCGTGGCAAAGGATGGTCGCGCATCTCCCTTTGACACCTCACGTTGCCGCCCGCAACTCAGATCTCGCCGCACAGTCGCACCGTCAACGCACGCGCCGCCGTCCACGCGGTAGACACCGCCAGCCGCTCCGCATCACCAGACAGCACTGTTGTAGCGGCTCTCCTGGCCGCGCTGGGTCACTAGGCCTTCTCTCCCCCGCACCAACACACGCGTCACACCGAGACCTCCTCCTCGCTGTTCTCCTCGGGCAGCGGCCGCTCCTCTTCACTGTCGCTCTCCTCGTCGAAGAGCGGTCCAAGCGGCAGGTCTCCGTCGGCGGCGTCCAGTGGCGCCACGGACAGCTCAGGCGCCATGAACTGCACCTGCTCCTCGGGGAAGCGGTGCTGCAGCAGCACGTGGCGCGCCGACGCGGCCGGCAGCAGGTCGCCGATGAACCCGAACCAGTAGATCACCATGCCCGGTCCGAACCTGCCGGACAGAGGACGCCTCAGCTGAGGAGTGGCCTGCTCTGCTTACAATCACGAGGCTGTGGGCTACGGCCTTCATGCTGCCGGCGTTTCGCTCTCCCTCCGATACCATCGGCATAGAAGACTGTGGCGCTAGCGAATGTTACGGTCCAGCCCGTGGTAAACTGAGGCACGAGTGGCGGCACGACTTTGATATAGGCTGGGCATGTAGGCCGTCGCACGTGACGCGCTGATCACGCTGTCGCACGTGACGACGGGATGCCAACTGGGTCTGGAAAGAGGACTGATCGCTGGCAGTTCGAACGAGTATATGTTCTAACTAAAAGCCGATCACCTACCAGGCAGGTTCACACGCACCTGAATCAAAGCTACATCATAACAGCAATGTAGTCTGCGCAGCGTTCGAATGTACCTCCGGCAAGGTCATGAGCACAAGATCATGCAAACAGTCGTGACCACAATACAGCATCATGGACATTGCATAACAGTCTAGTCACCTGCTCCAGTACTTCTCGTACTGGTCCCGCATGTAGGCCTCGTGGGTCTCGTCGTCACCGAACGAGGCCTTGCTTTCGATCCAGTTCACTATGCATCCCGACACCGCTGAAACGGATAGATGGTCGTGATAACGATGGTCAAATGCTGTTCTCTTTCCTCGTGGCTTACCGTGCAATTTGAAAGACGTGCTCCTCGGAGTCCGTATCTTTGGCATGATGTTTTATTATTTTTCTCGGTTATATTAGTCCTTAATCGTTCTGGGGATTTTACGACTAAGACATCGCTCATTATTTCTTGGAGGCATAAAGATAAGAACAGCACTATGTTCGTCGGGTACAGCCATGTGGGCGTCTAATAGGTGGGTCTTAATCAAAGATCGTGCCACTTCAGTTTACGGCGTCACATGTTACCATGCGCGCAAAAGAGGTCTGCTGGCAGAGGAAGAAATGACCTTCTCAACGGAACGTCTAATAACCTACGTAGCCTTAACCCAGACTCATTCTGGAAAAACCGAAGTTTCTGAAAAATCCTGTTCATGCCTCAGGGAGAGCTGATAAGTCGCAGGAGTAATTTACTGCACTGAACGGGGTGGCACGTCTAATGAGATCGACACCACTGGAAAGAAGTGTTTTAGCACAGTACGAATGCAAATGCTACAGCGCATGTTGCGTTGTTGCATTTCATCAGGAATCATATCACGTCTCTCCTTTTGGCCCGCGTTTGTCCTTTACTCTAGCAGAGGTCTCCAACATTTCGTTTTTAGCATCAATGTGAGGCGGGTCGCAGCACAGAAGTCACCTCAAGTGTGGGAGCACATAATGCCACGGCGTTACATGTCTAAGTTGGAAACTTCTCCGACTTTTGGCGGTACGGTTAGCGAGTTTCCCATTGTACAAAGCAGAAGCGGAACAGGACAGGCGCGCACCGCATCGTACGCAGAGAGCAGTCAGGGCAGGGCAGGGAAAACGGGACAGAACAGGTCAGGTCAGAACAAACCGGACCAGGACTAAGTGGGTTACAGCCAGCATTGACAGATAAAGTGGGCGCACGAGCAGAATAGGGACATCTAGGACTGGACGGAGACAAACACCGCCAGCATAGTAATGACATGGCAGAGCATCGCAAAACGAAAGAGGCAGAGATCAGTCCAAACAATACGGACTGTCCTGTCCTCTCCATCTGAGGACTGGACCGGCCAACCTGGTCTGACCTGAGCAGAACAGACCAAACCTGACCCAGACAAGACCAGACATGGCGTGGCGTGGCGTGGCGTGGCGTGGCGTGGCGTGGCGTGGCGTGGCGTGGCGTGGCGTGGCGTGGCGTGGCGCGGCGCGGCGCGGCGCGGCGTGGCGTGTATCGGCGAGCAGCAGGGCAGGGCAGGGCAGGACAGGGCAAAGCAGGGCAGGGCAGGGGTGGAACAGAACAACGCAGACCAAACATGATAGGGCAATACAAGACAACAGTACAAAACAGGATATGGCAAAGCAAAACACGACAATATCAGCATGTGGTCCGTCCTGATCCAGACACATCCCCGTCCGTCCCGTCCCGTCCCGTCCCGTCCCGTTTTTGTTTTGGTTTGTTTTGTTTTGTTCTGTTTGCTTTGTATTTCACCAGTTGTTCGCCTGCGCTGCGGCTCGTGTGCTTACACTTGGTCTGAACAGCTCCGGGGGCCACTCTTCCCTCAGTGAGAAGAGCCCGGGCCCAGTCTCCGGGCCAGACCTACCGATCGGCACGTCCAGCAGCACGTCGGGGGTCTGTCGTGGCCCGGCGCCGAAGGTCGTCTTCGTCAGAAACGGGATCTTCAGAGAGATGAGCTTCTTCTTCAGTCGCATCTCGTACTCCAGACCGACCGTGCTGGAAGCGCGAAGCGTCGTGAGGCGTTGGCGGCCGGGCGATCTGCGCTGGCGCGCGTAGTGCACGGGTTTGTGTCCCCTAATGACCAGCTATACAACTTGGAAATAAGATAACCGGATTACAGGTGAGAAGCTGTTTTGCTATCACTCCAGTACCATAAAAGTAGAAGACACAAAGTGACGGGACATAGCCATACGTCAACTGAGTGGTAACGAATGGGACGAAATTGACTAGTCCATGAGAAAAAGGGCACCACTAATACATTTCATATTTCAAGACCTCCACATCGGAAGACTAGCCTCGACACATCCTGTTTGCCTTTACACGTGCTAAGTGAATCAAGGACACTGTTCTCGACAATGCATCCTGCGAAATACGCTCAATTTCTTCCCCACAAAGCGCAGTTAGGACGGCCTCCGGAACATCCGCGTCTAAAGGCACGCGTCTTCCCGGACCGCGCTCTGAAGATTTCATCCCAGCAAACCACCCGCTGGACAAAATCTGGCTCCGCAGGCCCCCTCTAATCTTCTGACACCCTGCATACTATTCGCCACGTCACGGGTCCACGCGCGTCGACATCTGAGAGGACCCCCTTTCCCCGCAGCGGCCACAGCCACATCGCAACATCGCTCCAGGCGGGCGGTGGCGTCACAGCCCGCCGGCGGCACTCACTGCTTGACGAGCTCGGCCAGCGGGCCGTAGCCGTTGTCGCGCAGCACACACAGCCGCAGCTCGGCGGCCACGCGCGGCTCGGCCAGCAGGCCCGGCTCGCGCACCAGCTGCGCCAGTCGCTGCCGCTTGCCGCGGTCCGACATGCGCCGGTACGCCGCGTCCGTGTCGTTGGCGTAGCAGTTGAGGATGAACTTGGCGAGCAGGGCGGGCGCCACCTGCAGGCGCGTGGCCATGCGCAGCAGCACGCCCGCCGACTCGCCGGCGTCCAGCGCGTCCAGGAACCTGCGGCAGCGGAGGGGCGGCGTCACAGGTGGAGCTCTGGCATCTGGAGCGGGTGCACGCTGGCTGTTCGGATGCCTCCGACTACAAACGCCTTCAAAAGGAGATTTCGAAGTGACAACAACACAGCGTTGCAGGTGTTTTAGGGACATAGTGCCATCTGTGCGAAAGATATCATACCTTTTCACCAAACAATATATCACATAGATAAGAATTGCACATGGAGAAACATAGATTTGTTTTGCTGCCACAGCTGGCCCGGACACTACAGGTGTACTATCATTGCAGCTGCTTCGAGCGTATCTGAGTGGAGATCACAGAAACTTGAAGCATTAACCTCTTATGATATTTGGGTGGGCCTGGTCTGGTGTGAATGGTATCCCTGTTATGATTTGTTTGAGAGAGAGAGAGAGAGAGAGAGTAGCAGTGAAAGAGTGGACTATGGCGAATAACTGGAATGTCATTAGTACCTCAATGTGGCCAGATGAATGCTGCGGAAAAACTTCCGTTATGCACGACTTCCATAGTTTCCCAGTTGTTACCGTTAGTTACTCCATTGAAGGCACGTCCACGTGGTGGTTGTGCCGTGTCTAGTCATACAAGACAACAACAACAAAAAACACGCACGCGGTGCACAGGCATGCATATACGCGCACAGGTGAAACCAGCTTCCGCCAATGAGTCAGCGATTCAAAACAGTCAAGAGTACCCGCCGCGAGGGCACACGGACGGCCGCCGTCCGTGGCGGCGGCGCGGCACGGACAATGACGCTGGGTGGCGGTCAGTCGGACGCGCAGGAGATGCAGCAAGCCGACGCCGCCCAAAAAAGCGCGGGTTTGACGTTGGGAAGACTCGGCGCACGTCACGAAGAGCACGCAATGCACTGGGGGATTGGGGCTGTGCGGTGCCCTGTGCACATTC
>NW_023596420.1:33274801-33405691 GCF_011947565.3 Pollicipes pollicipes
AGCCGGTAAAAGTACTAAAAGTGATATATATATATATATATATATATATATCACTTTTAGTACTTTTACCGGCTTTTGATGCATTGAGACCTCAGCTCCTCTCGCCTTTTTTGTCGGTACAGATTATTTCCGCCCATGGGCGCCTGCAACTCAACCCACGAGCGGCGAGGTAAGACGGTGCGCAGAGAAGCAGAGGAGGCGGTGGGGTGGTGGTAAGCAAGCGTGCGCGCGCGGCTGGCCGCCGCTCGCGTGGGACGGTGCGGGGCGCGTGACTGGGCGGTAGCTGCACCGTTGCCGGCGCGTGTATGCCGCTCGCATTTGACGATAAGTCGACTGAATTACATGTTGTCACCCATATGCGAGTAACCTATTTCGTTCGGCGCAATAGCTTGACCTGATTAGATCTGCTGCGTGGCTCCACCTATCAGCGGCGTGCAATCTGTCTTCCGAGCTGCGTGTCGCTTTGAAGGGCGGCGCGTTGTCGGCACGCGGTAGGCCAGCGCGCGTTAATGTTACGCAACATGGCACTGGCTTTGTCACGGGCCATGGGCACGAATTACGAGGTGAGGTACTTGCGCGCCCAATATTTTTTCTGCGTTGACTTGTCATATGCTATGCCTGCAGTAAACCGCAGTTTTTGCTGAAATTGATGACGTGGAATACCAAGCCTCCGAATGTGTGCAAATGTTCCTCCTTGGCCAGTGATTGTGTGTTGGTATGGATTTGTATGCAAAATGTTTTATTTCGATGTTGGTGTATACCGAAGGATTTTTTTAATCAATGGCTTTCTTTCTTTCGATACATAATTTTGCTTGCAAGAAGAGAATGTTATTTTGCTGGTTGATGTCGATGTCTTAAGATACTGTCTTATAGGTTTCCAGAGCGTCAGTAAATTTGACATTCAGGATGTAGTTGACTTGGTGCGTAGAACAGGTCAAACTGTGGAATTTGAACTTTTTTGTCGTATTGAGATGGTAAAGCAGGGCATAGGTGAAGAAACGTTTCAAAAGGTGGGGGGGCCAAGCTCAATATGCACTTCAGTAACTTTTTCTGGAAACCAAGCCCGATGACCGGGGGGGGGGGGGGGTGGTAGAGATGGAGATTGCTATCGCTCTTTCTTCAAATGTCATGGCTGCTATGCTAGCTATGCATCTAGAGCTGCTTATCACTGGCGCACAATTTGCCTATTCGATCTGTCATTTGGCAAATAAGGCTGTCCAGCTTCCTTAGATTATTGTCCCTTTTAACGTTGTCTTTCCTGGAGAGGAGAAATTCAGCTGGTAGGCATTTTGGTTCATTGAGAAATTATCTGCCTCCACAGTGTAGATGCCAAAATACAGCCTGGATATAGGCTGGTGAGAATTTTGCAATTGAATCGACGGCTCACAGTGTGAAAAATTTTCATGTGGCTTCATTTCGCTGGCTGCTTTTCAAGAGATAAGACTTGTCCCAGCATTTTAGGCGGAAATAAATTTGGTAGCTTGAAACTGCTAGAAACGGTGTGACAAAAGCCATAAAACTAGAGATTTCGTTTCAAGAATCAAGCCGCATAATAAGGCCCATCTGTCATATGCTCCTTAGCTGGGCCCTGCTCCTGTCCGCCGTCTGTGGCCACTACCTGGGCCCGCGTGTCTCCCGCATGGCTGACTGCGAACTGATCGCATGGCTGCTTTGTTGCGTGCTTTTGGATCAGCGTTACTACTACATGGTGCATGAAACATGGGTTGGACACCTACAACAGTATCTTTTTTCAGAATAACCTTCCCTCACGCCATACCATCGCAGGAAAATAGCCTTCAGAAAGCTGTCTGCCTTAGATATGAATTGGCCCAACGGACGCTTCATTGCCCATCATGCACGTATACGACTTGATTTGATTTTGTGTGTAGGCAGGGGCGCAGCCGGAGCCTTGCCAAGGGGAACACAAGGTTGACAAAAGCCCATCTTATGGTGACCCCCCTTCCCCCAAGATCCCCGGATATAGCTTGCTTGTTAATTAACAGCACGGTTTTCTCTTGCAAATCTTGCAACAAAAACCTCGACACCAGGCGTTGCGGTCTCCAAAGTCCGCGGAGCGTCAGCCCAGTAGCTAATATGTAGCCGTGGCCTACCGGTGGATGAAAATGATGACGCTTCTGAAATGATTATCTTTAAACACTTAAATCGACTAGTAATACAAGTTGTGACCTAATTTTTAGCATGAGCACTCGAAAATCTTAGAAACACAAGCCTCGACCCCAGGCGTTGCAGTTTCCGCACCCGCGTAGCGTGGGCCTAACAGCTAGTATTAAGTTGTGGCCAACGGGTGGACGAAAATGACGACGCTTCTGAAAAAGTATCCTTGAACGCTTCATGACATCACATTTTATATTTAGAAGGCAGTCTGAGCGCATATTTCACGTGCGCAATTTTTAGACTGATGAAAAGAACGCATTGGCCCTTAAAGCACCCCGAAGTGGAGCTGGAATCTGGTGGTTGAACAAGAACAGTAAAGGCAAATCTCTATTTTTCGTGTTTTTGAGCTATTGATCTATCCAAAAGACGGATTAATATGGCGCTCGCCGTCTGGTGGCACTTGCAGTGGCTGAAACTTTTCGGTTTTACGGAAGTTGCAACCCAGACCATCCTTGTCCTTGCTGTCGAGGTTGCGGGCGGGCATGTTCAAGCCTTTTGATATTATTTGTTTCAATAAAATTAATGTTCAAATAAAATGTCTGATAAAATGAACGTTCTCGGGCAAACATGCATGACCTTGCTCGTTTTTTAAGCTCATTTCGAACCATCTTATTCAACAATAATGAGACACCCCTTTACCCAATAATAATGAGACCCCTTATTTCCTTCCGGACAAGAGGCCTCTTGAGAAGAACACCAGGGGTACATTACCG
The DNA here is from genome assembly GCF_011947565.3 of Pollicipes pollicipes. Taxonomy (NCBI): domain Eukaryota; kingdom Metazoa; phylum Arthropoda; class Thecostraca; order Pollicipedomorpha; family Pollicipedidae; genus Pollicipes; species Pollicipes pollicipes. The sequence goes on from NW_023596420.1 coordinate 33,277,690, forward strand.
TTTCCGGTCAAGGGCTGGAGGGCCATTCCGTCACATCACGAGGGTCTTCTGGCTATCATTCTGGTGGCACGGAGCGGGATCTCCTGGTCGACCCGGAGGCCATGAGAAGGATATCACATTCATATTGCTCCCCTCCCTGACACGGGAAGTCTGCTGACCCGCACAGTTGGCCCCGGATCAGCACAGTGACCCTTATTGACACAACATCCATGATTACCGCAGGTGGTCCGATAGTTGTCACATAGACTCCAGTTCCGTGTTTGTCTGTGTTCTTCAGAGGTATTGAGTTCTCCCTGACTGTAGATTGTAGATGAAATAGGGCTCCTAATTTGTACTAACATTGCTAACCTAGTCGTCTTAAATTGCTCAAGATCCTGTCAGAGCTGATAACTGATAAAAAACTAGGTAATATGGTGTTGAACATGCGTGCTCGCAAGTCATAGCGATAACAGCCTCGACGCCCGGCGCGGCAGTCTCCAGGCCATGCGGCGTCGGCCTTGCGGTTGTAACACTAAGTGACGGCCAATGAGCAAACGAAAAAGATGATGCATCTTAAGGGAGATGGCTGGTGAACTAGGTAAATCGGCATGCATGTTTGATGCAGTGCAAAAATAAGCCAAATAACCTAAATCTGAAAAGTAGGGGCCACTTAATATTGCTGGCCCCTGCCCCCTGAAAAGGGGGCCATGGCCCCCTGCCCCCCCCCCCCCCTGTTCCTACGCCCATGAAGCAGGATGATCTCTTACAGGCCTTATGCGTGAGAATAAAAACTGTTGGATATAGAGGCGCGGTCTCCGTCAAGTGTAAGAGATGGAGCCCATGCTCAGATGGGAAAAGGAGGTGGTTCTGTAAGAGACAACTGCTGAGCGGTTGCTGATCCATCGCCATTATTGACAACACGGACGAGGAAAGGCCTCCAGAATCCGGACATTAGAGAGAATAATGTCGTAATTGACCCAATGCAGGACTATCGAGCTGATCGTCCGAAAGTACAAAAAGAACTGTACAAAGGCTGACTTTTGCCACGATGCAAGCATCTAGTCCGTTCGCGAACGGGTTGATTCGTGGGTGGGTCTTAAATGTCAAGTGCAGCTGGCCCAAGCCGACACAGCGACAGGTGAGCCAGGTGAAACGCAGAGCCGCCTACCAGGGCAGGCCTGGTGTACCCCATGTCTCTCAGCTCTCTCGCCACGCACGGCCTGGCACTAACAAAGAAGGCATTCAGTTGGTTCAGCGAGGCCTCGAGCCCCTTACGGTCGTCCCTCCCTCAGCCAAGGCCGACCTGATCGTCATCTACATCAATGCTAGCCTGTCCTCTAGGATCCATCGCTGCGTGTCGCGGCAGATCCCACGTTGATAGCGAGCGCGGTCCCCTGTCCAGGTGTTTGCTCCGTGTCTGGATCACGCCCACCAGCGCCTCGCGGCGGCGAGACCTGAAGTCCTGAGTCCCTAGACTGTCCGCGCTTGCCTGCATTCGCAATTAGCGTAGTCCGCAGTGGGTGATGACAGTCGAAGATGGGTAAAAATATCGCGGAAAAAATATATCGTTCCCGATCAGTGCGTGCAAAAGCATGGAGAAAGTTAGTCACATCGATGTGGCGAGGGCGGCGAGACGGTCAAAAACGTGGCCAATCTGTGAACGACCGCGTAGATTTATGAGACCTTAACTTACAAAAGCGTACCGCAATCTCTAAAAGGCTTGGAAAATGCTGCTCAAGTAGGATAAGGTCTATGCATTCGGGGGCCGTCATTGACATTTGTCCACAGTCGCAGTTTAAAGATGGTATGGGATGACGGGAGGCAGATTTTTGCTCGCTTGGCCCCTTTGATTGCACCGGTCGCCATCACAGAGATTGTGATCCAGGTTTCGCAGGAACATGAAGGACGCGCCTTCCTTGGATACAGGTTGTATGATGGGTGCCTTGATGACTCCAAGCTGGTCAGAGGTTATAATCGTTACACCTCGGCTACTCTTGGTCTGGGTCAGTCTTCACCAACTTAGGAATTTGTCTCTCCAAGCTGCTTCTCCAGGCGTTTGCATTTCTCAGCATGAGGAACGAATTTTTTCCACGCCTGAGTGACCTGCTCGCTGGGCCAAGTTTGGTCTTGATGTCGTTCTCTCAGGTCCCATATACGTTGACCATCAGGTCGCCGACGATGTCTACGTTTGCGCCAGAGGGAAATTTGATCTGGCGTCTTAGCTCTGGATCTAACCGTTGCCATCTTATAATAATTAATTGGTGAACTGCTCTGCTGCTTTTAAGCACGCACACGTTGGGGTGAGATGCTTACTGAAGCTCTGTTTGCCATTTACTTCATGCCGCCGTAAGCTGTGTCATGCCACAGATAATCAGTCGCGCAGGAACCTCTTTGGGAACCGTCATTCAGTTTGAGTGTGTCGGTTCTCCTGCTTGTAATATGCTGACTTTTTCTCGTTCCGTCTCCTGGCAACTGGAAGATTAGCACGGAGCAGACAGCATTGCTCGCTGCTCTGATAGCTTCAAGTGGTGTGGAGCTGACCGCCGCCAGTTCTGACGCTATCGGGCAGGCTTGCTCGCTCCGCATCAAGCACGATAGTCCGATCTGGACCAAAATGTGTGCCTTTCTCTTGCACCTCATTGTCGCCGATCGGAATTGTCAGGCGTGGTGGGTGTTCTACCCGCAGTTCTCGAGCTATCTAAGGTCAAATGACACAGTTCCTAATGTACCACCTAAGATGAAGGCAGCAAATAATCTGCTTCTAAAAATACGAAGTTTTAATTGGATCTAAGAATGAATTGCGTGGATGACAAATACCTTATATCTTAATTTTCCAGATGGCCATGAAGATATTGTGGCTTCCATCTCGTAGCATATGCGACCTGCGAATTAAACATGTCGACTAGATTAGTATATATGCTGAATTTTGTCTGAATTGGAGCAATCATGGCAGACAACATTCAGCCTAGCTCGGTAATTTACCGTCGAATAGCCAAAACACGGGTAGAAAGCAGAACTTTACCGGAGACATAGTGATTTGTAGGACAGAAAATGTGTTTTTTAGCTCATAGTATTTAATATGATTACATCTGTCTAATAGTTTCCACCACCTCAGCGGCCATTTGTCATATTGCCACGTGAAACAAAAATTGATAACGCTTATCAGGGACAACGGCAATGTCAAGGAATAACGAACATCTTTCGTCTTTAACGGCGACGGGTGCCTACCTAGTGTATTCCTTCCCTGCCCCTAAAAAAATCTGCCCAGGGCTGCTTTATGGCTGAGGTTCTTTCAACTTTTGTTTGCATGCTGCTTATTGACGTCACCATCGTCGTCAAAGCAAACGGCTTGCCTGGTTGGTAGGTGTGGCTTTGGTCCAGTGACGCAGCGAGAAGGTGGCCAATTGCTGCACACTGTAGGTGACGAGACGCGGTGTCATTCGCCTCGTCGGTTCCGGCGGGTACGCCAGCAGCAGCGGAGCACCGACCGACCCCTGTATCAACAGCGATGCGGCGTCCGGCGGCGGTGCGTCGCTGGCGGCGGTCAGCAGCCGTGCTCTGCTGGGCCGTCTTGCTCCGGACGTCGCTCAGCGGTGCCTCCCAGGCAGTTCTGATAACGACCCACGCGGGCCTGGCCTCGCCGTCGGCAGTGGTCGAGACGGAGGCGACTCAGTCGGTCGTCACATGCGCCCTGCTCTGCCTCCGCTCGCCGCCTTGTGTGGCGGCCAACTTCCGGGCTGGGGGCAGCTGCCAGCTAGTGGGCCGACCTGATGGCGGCTACGCCGCTGCTGCCGGCAGCTGTCGGCGGATGTGGCGCTGCAGCGGCCGGCCGGCAGCTGTCGCCAACTGCAGGCGCTCGGCTACACGACCGATGCGTGTTACAGGGTGATCGGTCTGCCGGTGCCGCTGTACTGCGACATGACCCTGACCCTGGGCGGCGGCTGGACGCTGCTGGTGACCTCCGTCTCGGTCGACGGCTGGAACTTCCACTCGGTGCTGGAGCGAAGCACCGACACACCGACACTGACCTGACAACTACTCGATCCTGCGCTACGGTGACCAGGTCAAGAGCCTCGGCACGTCAACGCACTTCAGATACAGGTCAGTGCAGTTGCCACGCGCTTACTGTGTCTCAACCGCGCTGGCTTGCACTACATATTTTCAAATGGTGTCTTCATTTACAGTAGTCATCGCAGTGCTAATATTAATGGTGACGGTAGCATGTCATCACCGGAAGAAAATGAAGTGTCCTTAAATGATGAATGCTGGGAAAATGACAATGTTCAATTTACCTTAACCTGTCTGCATGACTTTAATGGGAAAGGTGACATGAGATGATGAACCTGCCTGACTCCCTGACCTTTCTGACGGCAGGCTGGAGGCGCAGGTACCGGCTGCCGGCCGTGACGCGTGGGGCGGGGTCTGGCTCGCCCCCGGTCCTCCACGCTTAACGGCAGCCAGCCCAATCAGAACACTGTGCGAGAGCTGGCGTTCGAAACTGGACTACCAGCGATAGGACAATCCAAAAAGTCGGTGACCTGGATCAACGCGATGGCATTAAAGATAGTAATCCATGCTGAGCAACCGTCTCCCACCTGGTCCCGTTTGGTGGGGCACGCTTGTCAGTAGCAGGAATTATGTGGAATAACACACTTGGATGGAACCCACGGTCGCAAGTGGTCAGACACTGTCTCTAATGGCTGCCGCGAGACTAAGCAGCCTCAGCTGTCGCCAGGGCTGGACGGCTGGTCAGCTGTCCGCCAGGCGCTGGACGGCGGTCAGCTGTCTGCCAGGCGCTGGAGGCCGGTCAGCTGTACGCCAGGCGCTGGACGGCGGGTTGCGCACTGATCTGGCATCTCGACTATACGTGGCGCTATTAAAATTACTTTACACATGGTGAGAAAAGGAGGGATTATGATGGGATGGAGCTTAACGTCAGTGTAAAAAGGAAAAGCAGGTGGAGGTTTTGGACAGGCCGACGTTGCACTGGGGTCAGGCTGATGCGTCCTGCCGAAAACTTTTTTAAATCTTTAGGATGTTGCGTTTAATACAGCGGGAAAACAGGGGTGGTCACCCAGCGTAACCAGCGTGAAACAAGGGAGGATTAAGCATAGGCAAAAAGCGTAACGAAATTTGTTGACGGCTCCCTAGAAATGTAGATTGTAAAACAATTTTGAACCTGATGTCGTGTTCATTTTAAAGAAGAATGCAGTGTGTGCGACATTAGGTCGAAAATGGCGCCATAACCCGACGTGGAATGGTGACAGCAATTTAGAAAAGCTTTTCTCTAGCATAGACGCCTGATTCCCAATAGTCGAAACTGGTTCCCAAAAGCCGAACCTGGTTCCCACTTCAATGTCATGAGAACGAGATTCCGGATCGGTCTTCAGGCATGGTCTTTGAGAAACACCAGCCTGCTTCCTGCTTCCCATAAGTTCTTTGAAAAACTCAAGATAGGATTTCTTGGTTCTAGTGATTTTTACATGACCAGCAAGGCCTGGTCCCTGGTTTCCTTTTGTTCTTTCACGAACGAATAAATCGCAATAACTCTAGGCTCGGTCTGGTTCTTGTGGGTACCCGCGCACGTACCAAGGCAGACCTTGGTCCATGCCAGGTTCTTGGCGTGGTGTCAAGAAGGATCCTGGTCCGTGCTTGTCCTATCCGCACAATTTAATGTCAGATAATTCTTTCTTTTGCTGCCGTTTTTGTCAGATTTACGGCTTGTATAAAAACTTGTGCTTGGGGGGTCTTGCCGGTTCCAGATCCAGAAGTCAAGGACTCATTCCTGCGAAGAAATCTTAAAACCCAAGCACGTGTTTGTTTGCTTCTCTTCACTTTCATTGGTTACTCGGCGTAAGAAAATTTTCCTGATGGGGTGGCTTACCACATTGACATAGACTCCCCCTCCCCCTCCGCTGGGCCCAGTGTTTTGTCGTGAGGTTGGATCTCATCACCCGGCTGGTCTCACGACGTCACCTAGCACAGATCCGTGGTGTGCCTTCTGTAGAGGAGGATGGTAATAGTTGTGGCAGTGTTGTTATCCTGTCGAGCTTGCACACGCGCCTCAGCTGGGTTTTTTTTTACTCCGTGAGGCTTATTTGTTCGGGCGCCAAATTTGCTATAGCTGTAGACAGTGGAATTGTTGACATTTTTAATTATACACCTCATTGGCTGAGGACCTGTAGCGGGTCCAAACCACCATGATTATCAGCTCAGACACTTCTTGGTAAATATTTATGCTGATGAGACAGCTGAGTGTTAGATCATGTTGTAAGCATATTTGAGATTGTGTCTTGGGCAAGAAGCCAGGTCAGATCAAGATGCAACCCAAATCACTTTTTAATGAAAAATATGTTTTGTGGAGAAGAGTTTGATGCTTAATTCAAGTCATCTGATCACAACGACGTTACCAGATTTCTCGTGTTTACTTTAAGGTCAACCGGGGTCAATGGCTAGAAATGATCCCGGCCCGACGATATGTTTTGAGAAACATGTTATCTAGTGTATCTCATGACGTTGATTTAAGATAAGCATAAAGAACGTGTCAGTGAATTCTATCGTCATAGTAATTTTAGCTTCTGGAGATTAAAAGGGTAACTGACCTGACATGACTTTCGGTGATCTTCGCCTTATGTTAAGTATCTAGATTAAACTGGTTGCTCTTGCAGATCTGGGGCTATTTCAGACAACCGATTCCAAGCTTGTCCTTGTTTGTTCTTAGTTGACACGTCAAGCACGGCCTAAATACCTAAGAATTTAACACAACTTATTTCACCCAAAGGCCCACCAGCCCTGTGAACAACAGCCCCATCCGTATTTCTAGTTTGTCTGGCCTTTGAGATCTTAGAGGGTCTAGCAGCCCTCACCCCCCCCCCCCTCCCCCCCCACCTCACCCAACCTCCTTAAACACAAAACACACGCCCCTAGCACGTCGTATCCATCCGGTCACCCCTGGCGTGTATTGATGAATGGTGTAATTCCTCTCGCAATTCTCAGAATTTCACAGTAATTCCCATCACTTGACTGCAGTGTGTCTTTTGTATTTTGGCTGGCATTGAACAACTATTTTACTTAATAATGGACCATTTTTTCGTTTTCCGATGTAAATGGAGTGCACCGCTGGAAACACTTGAACTGTACGCATTACCTGTATGCTTCAAGATGTGCAGAGGGTCAGCGCGATATTTGTGTGCTTTGCGATGATGATTTTGGCATCAGCAATACACTTCTTACAACGCCAGCGTTTCATTTGAGAACGTAGAGAACAATGAGAGGCGTGGTCGGGCAAACCCTCACCTAGCCGTTGCAATAATGGAAGTCCACATGGACTATTGACCATCAAAGGTAGAGGGACAGTGGAGAGTTTCATAAGGCTGCAGCACCGAAATAGAAGGGCGGACCCATGGATATGAGAGCCAGCTCAGTCAGGTATGTAATGACATCAGTCCGTGAAGTCTGACGACAGTAATGCATCATCGCAAATCCATAATGAGTGGTCAGTACACTGAGGTAGACGGCACAAAGTGACTCTGGTGCTGGAGTTGTAGATAGCTGATTTAAAACCATTTTTAGGTGCGCGAAAATTAATGTCCTGGCCTTCATCTCTCATGATTTATGACTCGACATCTTTCTCAAAGGTCACAAATAATACTTGCTTATCACAGAAAGTTCATCCCAAAGCGAATTTCTATGCTTCTTGGGTAAAAGATACCACTCTGAAATGCATTGCTATCATTCTGGCAGCTTTTTCAAGCTCAGACTGTTCAGTGTCAACCTACGCCAAACTTTAAACTTTGATACTATAGTTAGCTTATTTGTATATGTTACTCGATGTCATGGTGTAGTTATTGGAGCTTTGTCCGATGGCATGGTGCAGATAATAGAGATTTACGTCACACCCAGCACCTGAGGCTTTATGATGACGTCTGCCCTTCACTCTGGTAGGAAGGCGGGCACCGTGGGGAACCGAACGCTAGTGCCTCTGGTGTCCCAGACGCACAGCTGAACCACCGCGCCCTGGCCCCGCAGATGACATGATGTGATGATTAGCTGAAGAACATTACTTTGCTCCACTGCCGCATCCTCCAACGCTCCAACGACAGAAACGTGGCATTTCATTGCAACAGCATCGTGTCATTTTGCATGCGGTGGCAGTTGAAACATTTTTGACGCCGCCCAGATTGACATCGACAATAAGCGATTTTACCAATCATCCAACAGCTGCCATCAGCGTCCAGTTCAGTTACCGGTACGCGTCGAACTGCAGGAGGTGCCAGAACGGCCAAATCATATCAAACCCCACTTCACACAGAATTCGGCTTGTTAAACGCTCCGAGGCACACCCAAAGAAATACTAAAATAAGCCGCCTGCTCCCTGCCTCTACCGTTCTGACTCAGTTTATGGCCTGCGCTGTCCACCTCGGCTATCACCTTGCCTCGTCAGAGGACTGCTCGGTCCGCCGTGTCCGTTCTCACCTAGAAGCTCGGTGTGACAAGACCGCCGGCGGCGTCGAGTGGGGCGGTGGCGTAGGTCGGGTACGCCCTCTCCGAGCAGTCGCCGTCCTCGCTCGCCGCCGTCATGGACACCTTCACGACCGGGCAAGCGCCATACGGACCGCCGCCCGGACACTCCGTCTCCGTGTCGGCGCTGAGCGCGTACGGCACGCGGAATCGGAACAGCAGCAGCCCCCGCTCGCGGTCGTGGAAGACCTGCGTGCCCGGCGAGCCGGTGAGCAGGTCCTCGAACGTCGGCGTCGGGATGCCGGTGAGGCTGATGCGCACGTCGGTGGCGTCGCGGCCGATGCAGACGCCGAGCCGCTGCTCGACGCCCGCCTGTAGGCCGGTGACTGTGAAGCTGAAGGAGCGTGGCACGCTGGTGTTGAAGTGTAGGATGTAGCCCTCCTCCGAGTTGAGGGCGTAGCTGATCTGGCGCGGCCGCGGCAGACTGTGTGCGTGGCGCTGCCGTCGTCGCGCGTCACAAGGTGACTGGGCTGGACGCCATGTCGTACCACTCGAGCTTGAACTTGGTGAAGGCAGCCGGGCACACGTACAGGTTCCAGTTGGGCACGGGCGCGCAGCGGGCGTTCAGATGCACGGCGTACGGCTTCACCACGGTCGCGCCGGCGTAGGTCGTGAGTGAGCCGTCGATGTCCCGAAAGACGGAGTGGATGTTCCCCCGCCAGGTCGGCAAGCCCTGGCCCTCGCTGGCGTCGTAGACGCGGTTGCCGTCGGCGGGATCGGCGAAGTCGAACGTCACGCCGGCGACGCGGTTGGCCGGCGAGGTGTACCAGCGCAAAGCGCGGCGGAGACCGATCGCGCCCGACGGCCGCACCGCGTTGGTCGCGAACCGATGGAAGCTGACGTCCTCCAGCGAGACGGGGCCGTCGAGGAAAATGGCGCCGATGATGGGCAGCGCGCGGTTGGCGCCACCCATGCGAATCTGGCGATCCCACCAGACGGTCGTGCCGTTCGCTAGCGGAATCCAGCCCTCCGGCTTACCCTTGTTGGCCGTCTCGCCCACGAGGCGCGAGCGCACCAGCCGCTTGGAACCGGGCGCCGAGCTTGCGAACACCACGCCCTCCACGGTCTCGGCGATGCTGAAATCCTCGGCTACTAGGCTGGCGCCGCGCAGCCACGCCGACTTGTAGTTCTTGTAGCCGTTGTAGCCGCGCAGTGTGACGGTCACGGGTGACGAGGTCGGGTCGAGCGGGTCCTCGCGCGGGTCGTACGCGAACCTGCCGCCGACGCCGCCGTTCGTCTTCAGCAGGTCGTCGAGTCGCAGGCCGTAGTCGTTGTTGGAGTGCGCTACGTTGTCGACGAAGGGCGCGAGCGGCGTGCGCAGCGCCTGGCCGGCCACCATGTCGCTGACGTCGGCCGACGGCCCGATCGGTCGCAGCGGGAACGTGTACCAGATGCCGTACGCATCGGACCCGGCTGCCACGTTGCCTTCCATGGTGGTCAGCGGGTTGGTGATCCAGAACGTCGCCGCCATGCGCTGGTCGGTCGGGGTGATGCTCGTGCGCCGCGTACTCAGGCCCAGGTTGCCGCGGAATACCGTGTTCTGTTCGGCACCGTCCTCCAGGAAGAAGCAGTGGCCGTAGTGGTCGAAGGCGACGTTGTCCTCCACCAGCAGGCCGCTAGTGCCGTGAACGGTCACGCAGCGTGCGAACGTATGATGGATGGCGTTGGAACGCACGTACGGCGGCGAGGCCTGCGCGCTGACGTCGCCACACATGTGGAAGTGGATGGGGTAGGCGCCAAGCACCGAGTTCTGTCCCATGTGGAACACCTCCGCGTTGGCGATGCGGGCCGCCTGGAAGCCAGCCAGCACCTTGACGTGGCCGCCGAACGTGTCGAAGCTGAAGTCGTCGCAGTTGTTGTCGCCGTAGCAGGCGTCCTCCATGCGGCCGTGGATCCTAACGTTGCGGTTGAGAAGCGCGACTTCGGCGGCCATGCGCACACCGTCGGTGGTCTCGCCCCAGTGCGTGAACTCCGCCGGACTCTCGATGCTGATCTGGTCGGCGGCGCAGTCGGCGCACGGCTGCAGCACGAACTCCTCCGCCTGCCGCCAGTCGTAGTCCGTGGACGTGACGACGATTCGTGTCGCCCGCGCTCCAGTCACTGACGTCGTCCTCACAGACTGAGCGTCATCGTCCTCGGCGGGATCGTGCCAGGGGCGTACGAGAGCACGTCAGCCGTGGATGGCCAGCCGTCCTCCAGCTCTGTCTCCGAGTAGACGACAAACTCGGCGGTGCCGATGGTGCGCGTGAGACGAGATGTAACTGAGAAGCCGTCCTGCTCGTGGCCCACCTCCTCGACGCTGTTCTCCGGGTGACCCACGTGGCAGATAGCCGCCCATGCCACCGCCTGGCCGTCGGTGAAGTCCCTGATGGCGCTGTCCGCCTCGCCGTTGAAGCAGGCGGCGCTGAGCGCGTCCGCCATCGCCGTCACATCCTCGCCGTCCGAGAACGACACCTGCCGCTGCAGGACTAGCAGGATCACGCTGTCCGTCTTGGCGGCCAGCGCCTGGAAATCAGCCACTCGGTGCAGCAGGCCGAGGAAGCCAATCACCTGGCCGCCCTCGTCGAACTCGTACGCCAGGAAGCCGCGGTGGCGACTGTTGTGCCACTCTGACTGTTGTTGGTCGAATATCGGGCTGCCGATCACAGCCTCTCGCGTGGTCTTGGGCAGGGTGGCGGTGAGGCGGCTCCAGGCGCGTCGCGGCGCGCCGTGCACCTCCAGCCGGCCACCATCCGCCACCACCAGTGCCTTGACGTGGCGCGAGCCGCCGGCCTCCACGCCGTCCGAGTCACCCTTCCTGCCGAGCAGCTCCAGCTCCGCCTGCCCCGCGAACGGACAGTCCTCGGAGCCGACCCAGAGCTCGCCGTGCACCACCACGGTGCCGGCGGCGAGCTTGGAGAGCGTCACGCTCGGGTCGAACACCAGCCGGCCGCCGGCGGCCACCGTCAGGTCGGCCAGCTCGGCCGTCGCCGCGTCCAGCAGCACGGCGTCACTAACGACCACCGAGGCAACCGTCGGCCGGCAGCACGCCGCCCGGCCAGCCGGACGCGTCGCTGGCGCGGCGCAGCGCGGCGTCCCTCGTGCGGACAGCTGGCCTGGCCGGGCGCCAGCAGCGCCGCCAGAGCCACCAGCGACAGCAGAACGGGACGCATGCTGAGCCCGAACCTCCGCCTCTCGAGGCCGTTGTGGGGTGGAGGCGGCCGACATGGGATTATATAGGCTGCCACCTAGGTGCCTGGCACCGGCGCCGGCAGATGGTGGCGCCGTGACACGGTGCGCGCGTGAATAGGGGCAGCTGCTGGGTCTTGGGGTGCAATGTCAGCCGACAGGCCACCTGTCCGGACCATTGTTTCTGTAGCGATCGAAAGACGGTGGTGGCGCAGCCTGTTATCAGGCACCCGTTTCAGGAAAACCCCTGAAAGCTCTGAAAGATGTTGAGTCGAGGTGTGTGTGCTGCCGTCAGGTGTGACGACCGACAACCCCAAGGAATTGCGCCGAGTCACCAACAGGGAGCGGGATGCGTGTGTTCTGCACTGAAAGGATTTCCGAACGTCGTGAGGCGCCTAGTCAGCATGGCAGCTCTAGCCTAGTCACCCGGGCAGCATGTGCGGGATGAAACAACGCAAGATTAGGGTATTTATGCACATATTGCCACTGGCCAGTCGACAGCACCATGTTTTTGTTTCTAAAAGGCGTGTACAAAACGTGACTGAGCCCGAATCCAGAATGAGGGAGACAGGAGACAGGAGACTCCTCGCTTTTTGCAGGTTTTCCAAAAATTAGACAGCAGGTCGTTGAAATTTCTGGCTTCAAAATTTAAGAATTTAGGGCACATGGCTTGCGCACTTACGGTTTCGGGGCCCAGCATAGGTGTGATCATCCATCGACATTTGATTATCATGCCAAGATGGTCACCTTCCTGGAATTACATTATCTGCTGCCATGCCATTTGTGTATGGTTTAGGGATCGTGACGCGCATCGAAATACCCTCTTTTAAGAAGCGCTGGTGACGGCATTGGCCATATTAGCGTCCAGAGGCAATGGCGTGGCCGGGAATCGTGGCAGGTTTAGCGGCCTAAGCTAAGCTTATCAGTTCCGAAAAACAGTGAAGATAATAACCAGAGTAACTGGGTCCAAGCCATTGTACCATTCCGTTCCCAGAGCCTAATCCCGAGACCGAATGTAGTGTCATCCGTGACACCACAGTGCCTCGTCGCCCAGTGTCGATCACGCCGCAGACCTGTCGGCCATCGGAAGCCTTAGGAAGGATGCTTATCGACAGTGAGCGATGGCGGAGAACTCAGTGGTGGCTGTGATGTTGTACTTCGGAAGGCTCAACGGCAAACCATGGAAATGCGATGGCATGACAAGAGGAAAACGTATTCCTATACGATTGATCTTATTAGGGTGGTGCGGTATAAGGACCGCCCCTCGTGGCGTGGCGCCCCTACCATTGGTCGGTGTAGGACGTGCGGTCCGTGGCCGGTCAGCTGATACTCTCGAGTACAGTCTGTACCGAGGGCCGATCAATAACGGGTGACCGCAGCATCGGCTTCCTTCGTGTCGATAATAAGCGTGTGAACAAATTGTTGGCGGAGGTGTGCAGAACCAGCAGGTCGACTGCGTAGAATATAATGGCGAGAAGGATGATGTTCACACACACACACGCATGCACACACACGCACTCTCACACGCACGCACGCACACACGCATGCACGCACACGCGCACACGTACACGTACACGCACACACACACACACACACACACACACACACACACACACACACACACACACACACACACACACACACCACACACACACACACACACACACACACACACACACACACACACCCTAAATTACAGTCTTAAATGCTTCCTTTATGGGTGGAATTGCTTTGCATCCTCATTTTGGAACAACCATGCAAAAGAATCAAGGCTTGCTGTACTGCCATCGTTCTGAGAGCAACGAAAATCACATTATTACCCCGGAAAGGCCATTGTCTAAGCCCTAACATACGATTTCAACCCCGGATGCACGACAACCGCATTTCAGCGACGCCCGTCCGTGGAACTCCCCAAACTCCAAACATATCGCAGAAACAAAGACACTCTACCCTCTCCTGCGTGATGACTTTTAGAACGACTGGTGCATTTCCCTGCCACTGATAATTTGTGTGATCACCGTCACGCTGTTATCGCCAGTACTGCCTTCAAAAGCAGCGGCACTGTCGCGACGATGCAGTTGTCGACGCGTCGGCGTCTTCTCGTAAAATGATCTCATTTGTAGCGGCTTGGCCTGATCGGCCTTACGAATGATTTAAAGACACCTGTGCAATTACCTGTTGTTGCCTTCCCGTCATTTTCTTGTCATTTGTGGTTGGAAATGTTTCACGCTTGAAGATATTGAAACAAGCATCAGATATGATGAAATAAGCTCACTTTCTAACTACTTGGTGCACTTTTAAGTGGACAGACTGCTCTAAACAGCATAATTATCTGTTTAGTAAAGACGTTTCTCCAGGCGTCACGGCTTGATTATGTCATCGTACCTTGCACAATATTGACTGAGAGCCAACTGGCTTGCGTGTATGTCTGGAAATCGACCCAACGTACGCCCAGATATGAGCGCTTCGACAATTATATTTTTCCTGGCCTTGATCGCCGCCTGGCTTAGGAATGGCAGGATTATAATGATGTCTATGGCCAGAATTGTGTTTGACTCCATGTTTTATTCGTCTGAGAACGGTCCCACAGCTTATGCGATCCGATTCAGCTCACGACTCATAGCCCTCTTAAACCTTTTGAATCGACTCAGCTCGGACTCACTGCTTGCGTTGAGTCATTGATGCATGTCTCACACAGCTTGCAAATCCAAGATGTGCGATTCAGTTCTGGTCGTTAATGTATATAGTGTGTATATATATATATATATATATATCTATATATAAGTTATTATATATATGTGTGTGTACATATATACATATATATATACATGTATATATATATATAATATATATATATATATATATATATGGGCGTCAGAATGTCCAAGATGACTTCAAAATACTCCTCCCGATATACCTTTCCCCCGATTTTCGCGGGCATGTAGCTCAAAAGCTAGAGGGGACTTCGGAATAATAAAGCGCAGGATTGTGAACAGCACCGAAAGGTCTTCAAGGCGGCTATTTCAGTTCAAAACCCCTATGAAAGTGGACGCTCCCTTTAATGACGTCTCGCTCCTCTGATGTAACAGACCTTCATCGTGGGCACATTCGTGGAATGTGAACGAGAACGGACCGAGCACGGACGGCTGAGCAGGTGGGCACGGAACAAGCATGGCAGTGTGTTGATAGTCACGGACCGAGCATTCGCCGGGGGGGAGATGCTCAAGGGACTTTTAACCCTCCCCGTTAGGCTCAAGCTCAGTTTTTATCACGACATTTCTCACGAAATTCCGGACTCTGACGATCAGGAAAACTTTTTTGGTTTTGACCAGTGTACACTACCAGGGCAGCGACATGCACAACCAATTAATCGTAATTTAATAACAAGACTTGTGGATAGCCGCGCAAACATGTACCTCATACAGTCCGCGGCTGGAAATATTGTTCAAGGCATCAGTGCAAGTCAACAACAGTGCAAACAACATTACACAGACAGCCCCCGAGAGGAGAGGATAGCGAGGCGCGGTTTTGGGAAGCAGAAAAATAAAAAGAACCAGAGGAGAGACAGGAGAAGAGCGAAAGGATGACATAGAGGTGGCAAGGCGAACGGACGGAGATATATACAGGCCGGAGAGACCGGGCTTTTTCGCAGATGATTTATTCAAGGTAGAAGCTGGCTGGAGAACGACGTCTTTCCGCATTAGTAGAAACATCTGAACGCACACTGCATGAAATGACGGATGCGGAACTGGAACGCTTGCCAATGGGGCCAGTGGCGAGGGCT
This sequence comes from Pollicipes pollicipes, assembly GCF_011947565.3. Lineage (NCBI taxonomy): Eukaryota > Metazoa > Arthropoda > Thecostraca > Pollicipedomorpha > Pollicipedidae > Pollicipes > Pollicipes pollicipes. Next base: position 33,293,141 of record NW_023596420.1, read on the forward strand.
GGAAGACTGAGCGGGATGCGGAGGGAGTGAGGCGGAGAAAATGGGGACATAAGGAGAACGACAGGCGGAGAATCCCGGTCTAGTCAGACAGATCGATTTTTCAACGGCAATGAGAACATCTGTGAAACAAAAAAACAAGCAAGACGCAAATGTGCCGAGGAAAACGCCATGTTCAGCACTCTGTGGCAAAGGCAGCATTAGTTTTTAACATACGCGTTGCGCACATATGAAGCGCAAAGACGTTGATCCCAAGTGCTGTAACTGGTTTCAGGGGTAAAGCCCGTCGCTGGGCAGACGTTTCAGATTCATGGCATTTATTAAAACAACGGCTGCAGGCTAGGCGTAGGAATGTGTGACTGAGCTCTCCGCGAACCTGCATGCTTTATGCACGCTTCATTGGTCTGAGACAATGACACGGAGTCAGTATTTGACGGCGGTAAATATTGTTAATAATAGCAGGAATTGAATAACAATACATGGACATTGGGTAGATAAGATTGTGAGTTTTGCTTTCCGTTGCATACACCGTCCTTACGCATTGTAAGCTGAACAGACATGAGGGACAGGCAATGACGAGCTGTTGGCTCCATCCTGTGTCACGTATGGCTTAAAAAAGTTCACAATCCGCGATCGTTATGATTCTCACGTTACATCCTGGAGAATTTTGGGACGTTATGTTTGTCTTGGTTTCTACGGGACCGTTTGTTACGTGACTTAAGAAACCGACGAAAATGAAGGCGCGAACAGGCTGAAATAAAACAGGTTATGAAACAAAACGTGGAGCATATTTATTATAAACCTTCGAGGACAAATATCATTTTTGGTTGGGTGACTGCAGCATTGCAAAGCAACAAGGGCGTCCACAAAAAGCTGGCTGGCGCAGATTGATTTGGTGACTTCTTCTAGGTGGAAGGTGCGGTGCGCTTCCGATGTCCCCAGAGACGACGGAACTTTACACAAACGAATGTGTTCAGTAGACCGTCCGCGGCGGAACTCCCTGACAGTTCGAATGTAACACCACTACAACAGCGGGACCGAGCCGAGCGGATGTTGAGCATGCTGTAGTGTCGTCACGCTGTTGCACTGCAGACGTCTCCAGCTTCGATGTTCGTTCGCTGCATGCAGTGCCGTGGCAAAGTCCTCACGGTCAGCAATACGAAAATTGTAGCGCGCTTTTCCGCCGTATCCCGACGCATCGTGATGGTGGCATGAGTTACCATCAGTGGCACGGGCGGAACAAACGCACCTGACTGTGAGTCATTAGTGACACTACGTCCCACAGATGGTACCCGTTCGTGCGGCATACTGATGCATCTTAGTGAAGGATGCGGTACCACTCTGTTAGATGATCTTTATTCATGTCATTGTTCAGTCCTCTGTACACGTATGTACAGTCACCGCACAAACAGCAATCAATGTCTCAGTGCATGACCATCTATTCTGCCTCCTAGTGGGTCATCGTGTCTTTCACACTCAAGTTTTACAAAAAGTACAAATACTCACAAATGTGTCGAAGCCCTCAGGCTCTGGTCAGTCTTTGGACTGCTTTAGCTAACTTAAATAGCGTGGGCTATCTATTTTCAACTCAACAAAAGTACAGCTATCTCACACGGCGGGTCAAGTAGCGTTGACAATGGGCCGACTCCGTTACCGTCCCCCACAGCCATTCACGGAGACGTCAACGACTGCAAGCACGATGCTCGCTGACATGTCATACTCATTATTTTTCCACGAGCATTGTCAGCTGATGCACCAGAGTTATAAGTTGATCCGTTGAGGCTGTGTTTAGCCAGGGTCCTACATGACTGTGTATCAGGCCATGTCGGTTCAGCTGGCATGAAGCACAGCCAACACTCAGTTGTCGCTTGCTTCACAACCACGGTTGACGTCCCACGAATATGGGAGCGCCATAAATGACTTGACCCACCCCATCCGCGCCCTTTTGACCGCCCGGTTCGGCGATGAGCATCCACTACGAAAATCCATGACAAAAAGAGCTACAAATAAGTCGTGAACTCTGTCTAATTTCCCGAGACAAGCTTCAAGGACACGAACATACAGATGTGTTCGCAATTACACGACACTTGGTTACGCTCACAGCTTCCTGTTACCTTCACAGAATGCTCCGGGAACATCCACAGTTGCCACCTCCGTTGTGGCTCTCACTCTGCAGACCGAACATAGGCCAGCATCCCTCACACCCCGTGGCAAAGGATGGTCGCGCATCTCCCTTTGACACCTCACGTTGCCGCCCGCAACTCAGATCTCGCCGCACAGTCGCACCGTCAACGCACGCGCCGCCGTCCACGCGGTAGACACCGCCAGCCGCTCCGCATCACCAGACAGCACTGTTGTAGCGGCTCTCCTGGCCGCGCTGGGTCACTAGGCCTTCTCTCCCCGCACCAACACACGCGTCACACCGAGACCTCCTCCTCGCTGTTCTCCTCGGGCAGCGGCCGCTCCTCTTCACTGTCGCTCTCCTCGTCGAAGAGCGGTCCAAGCGGCAGGTCTCCGTCGGCGGCGTCCAGTGGCGCCACGGACAGCTCAGGCGCCATGAACTGCACCTGCTCCTCGGGGAAGCGGTGCTGCAGCAGCACGTGGCGCGCCGACGCGGCCGGCAGCAGGTCGCCGATGAACCCGAACCAGTAGATCACCATGCCCGGTCCGAACCTGCCGGACAGAGGACGCCTCAGCTGAGGAGTGGCCTGCTCTGCTTACAATCACGAGGCTGTGGGCTACGGCCTTCATGCTGCCGGCGTTTCGCTCTCCCTCCGATACCATCGGCATAGAAGACTGTGGCGCTAGCGAATGTTACGGTCCAGCCCGTGGTAAACTGAGGGCACGAGTGGCGGCACGACTTTGATATAGGCTGGGCATGTAGGCCGTCGCACGTGACGCGCTGATCACGCTGTCGCACGTGACGACGGGATGCCAACTGGGTCTGGAAAGAGGACTGATCGCTGGCAGTTCGAACGAGTATATGTTCTAACTAAAAGCCGATCACCTACCAGGCAGGTTCACACGCACCTGAATCAAAGCTACATCATAACAGCAATGTAGTCTGCGCAGCGTTCGAATGTACCTCCGGCAAGGTCATGAGCACAAGATCATGCAAACAGTCGTGACCACAATACAGCATCATGGACATTGCATAACAGTCTAGTCACCTGCTCCAGTACTTCTCGTACTGGTCCCGCATGTAGGCCTCGTGGGTCTCGTCGTCACCGAACGAGGCCTTGCTTTCGATCCAGTTCACTATGCATCCCGACACCGCTGAAACGGATAGATGGTCGTGATAACGATGGTCAAATGCTGTTCTCTTTCCTCGTGGCTTACCGTGCAATTTGAAAGACGTGCTCCTCGGAGTCCGTATCTTTGGCATGATGTTTTATTATTTTTCTCGGTTATATTAGTCCTTAATCGTTCTGGGGATTTTACGACTAAGACATCGCTCATTATTTCTTGGAGGCATAAAGATAAGAACAGCACTATGTTCGTCGGGTACAGCCATGTGGGCGTCTAATAGGTGGGTCTTAATCAAAGATCGTGCCACTTCAGTTTACGGCGTCACATGTTACCATGCGCGCAAAAGAGGTCTGCTGGCAGAGGAAGAAATGACCTTCTCAACGGAACGTCTAATAACCTACGTAGCCTTAACCCAGACTCATTCTGGAAAAACCGAAGTTTCTGAAAAATCCTGTTCATGCCTCAGGGAGAGCTGATAAGTCGCAGGAGTAATTTACTGCACTGAACGGGGTGGCACGTCTAATGAGATCGACACCACTGGAAAGAAGTGTTTTAGCACAGTACGAATGCAAAATGCTACAGCGCATGTTGCGTTGTTGCATTTCATCAGGAATCATATCACGTCTCTCCTTTTGGCCCGCGTTTGTCCTTTACTCTAGCAGAGGTCTCCAACATTTCGTTTTTAGCATCAATGTGAGGCGGTCGCAGCACAGAAGTCACCTCAAGTGTGGGAGCACATAATGCCACGGCGTTACATGTCTAAGTTGGAAACTTCTCCGACTTTTGGCGGTACGGTTAGCGAGTTTCCCATTGTACAAAGCAGAAGCGGAACAGGACAGGCGCGCACCGCATCGTACGCAGAGAGCAGTCAGGGCAGGGCAGGGAAAACGGGACAGAACAGGTCAGGTCAGAACAAACCGGACCAGGACTAAGTGGGTTACAGCCAGCATTGACAGATAAAGTGGGCGCACGAGCAGAATAGGGACATCTAGGACTGGACGGAGACAAACACCGCCAGCATAGTAATGACATGGCAGAGCATCGCAAAACGAAAGAGGCAGAGATCAGTCCAAACAATACGGACTGTCCTGTCCTCTCCAATCTGAGGACTGGACCGGCCAACCTGGTCTGACCTGAGCAGAACAGACCAAACCTGACCAGACAAGACCAGACATGGCGTGGCGTGGCGTGGCGTGGCGTGGCGTGGCGTGGCGTGGCGTGGCGTGGCGTGGCGTGGCGTGGCGTGGCGCGGCGCGGCGCGGCGCGGCGTGGCGTGTATCGGCGAGCAGCAGGGCAGGGCAGGGCAGGACAGGGCAAAGCAGGGCAGGGCAGGGGTGGAACAGAACAACGCAGACCAAACATGATAGGGCAATACAAGACAACAGTACAAAACAGGATATGGCAAAGCAAAACACGACAATATCAGCATGTGGTCCGTCCTGATCCAGACACATCCCCGTCCGTCCCGTCCCGTCCCGTCCCGTCCCGTTTTTGTTTTGGTTTGTTTTGTTTTGTTCTGTTTGCTTTGTATTTCACCAGTTGTTCGCCTGCGCTGCGGCTCGTGTGCTTACACTTGGTCTGAACAGCTCCGGGGGCCACTCTTCCCTCAGTGAGAAGAGCCCGGGCCCAGTCTCCGGGCCAGACCTACCGATCGGCACGTCCAGCAGCACGTCGGGGGTCTTGTCGTGGCCCCGGCGCCGAAGGTCGTCTTCGTCAAGAAACGGGATCTTCAGAGAGATGAGCTTCTTCTTCAGTCGCATCTCGTACTCCAGACCGACCGTGCTGGAAGCGCGAAGCGTCGTGAGGCGTTGGCGGCCGGGCGATCTGCGCTGGCGCGCGTAGTGCACGGGTTTGTGTCCCCTAATGACCAGCTATACATAACTTGGAAATAAGATAACCGGATTACAGGTGAGAAGCTGTTTTGCTATCACTCCAGTACCATAAAAGTAGAAGACACAAAGTGACGGGACATAGCCATACGTCAACTGAGTGGTAACGAATGGGACGAAATTGACTAGTCCATGAGAAAAAGGGCACCACTAATACATTTCATATTTCAAGACCTCCACATCGGAAGACTAGCCTCGACACATCCTGTTTGCCTTTACACGTGCTAAGTGAATCAAGGACACTGTTCTCGACAATGCATCCTGCGAAATACGCTCAATTTCTTCCCCACAAAGCGCAGTTAGGACGGCCTCCGGAACATCCGCGTCTAAAGGCACGCGTCTTCCCGGACCGCGCTCTGAAGATTTCATCCCAGCAAACCACCCGCTGGACAAAATCTGGCTCCGCAGGCCCCCTCTAATCTTCTGACACCCTGCATACTATTCGCCACGTCACGGGTCCACGCGCGTCGACATCTGAGAGGACCCCCTTTCCCCGCAGCGGCCACAGCCACATCGCAACATCGCTCCAGGCGGGCGGTGGCGTCACAGCCCGCCGGCGGCACTCACTGCTTGACGAGCTCGGCCAGCGGGCCGTAGCCGTTGTCGCGCAGCACACACAGCCGCAGCTCGGCGGCCACGCGCGGCTCGGCCAGCAGGCCCGGCTCGCGCACCAGCTGCGCCAGTCGCTGCCGCTTGCCGCGGTCCGACATGCGCCGGTACGCCGCGTCCGTGTCGTTGGCGTAGCAGTTGAGGATGAACTTGGCGAGCAGGGCGGGCGCCACCTGCAGGCGCGTGGCCATGCGCAGCAGCACGCCCGCCGACTCGCCGGCGTCCAGCGCGTCCAGGAACCTGCGGCAGCGGAGGGGCGGCGTCACAGGTGGAGCTCTGGCATCTGGAGCGGGTGCACGCTGGCTGTTCGGATGCCTCCGACTACAAACGCCTTCAAAAGGAGATTTCGAAGTGACAACAACACAGCGTTGCAGGTGTTTTAGGGACATAGTGCCATCTGTGCGAAAGATATCATACCTTTTCACCAAACAATATATCACATAGATAAGAATTGCACATGGAGAAACATAGATTTGTTTTGCTGCCACAGCTGGCCCGGACACTACAGGTGTACTATCATTGCAGCTGCTTCGAGCGTATCTGAGTGGAGATCACAGAAACTTGAAGCATTAACCTCTTATGATATTTGGGTGGGCCTGGTCTGGTGTGAATGGTATCCCTGTTATGATTTGTTTGAGAGAGAGAGAGAGAGAGAGAGTAGCAGTGAAAGAGTGGACTATGGCGAATAACTGGAATGTCATTAGTACCTCAATGTGGCCAGATGAATGCTGCGGAAAAACTTCCGTTATGCACGACTTCCATAGTTTCCCAGTTGTTACCGTTAGTTACTCCATTGAAGGCACGTCCACGTGGTGGTTGTGCCGTGTCTAGTCATACAAGACAACAACAACAAAAAACACGCACGCGGTGCACAGGCATGCATATACGCGCACAGGTGAAACCAGCTTCCGCCAATGAGTCAGCGATTCAAAACAGTCAAGAGTACCCGCCGCGAGGGCACACGGACGGCCGCCGTCCGTGGCGGCGGCGCGGCACGGACAATGACGCTGGGTGGCGGTCAGTCGGACGCGCAGGAGATGCAGCAAGCCGACGCCGCCCAAAAAAGCGCGGGTTTGACGTTGGGAAGACTCGGCGCACGTCACGAAGAGCACGCAATGCACTGGGGGATTGGGGCTGTGCGGTGCCCTGTGCACATTCAGACAGTCCCGGTGGTGCACAAAATCCGCGACACTACGCCAGCCGAGCGCTTCCAGAACGGGTGAAATGTGATCGCTGCAGTGGACACCATTCACTGGTCTGGCTGCGAAGTACATGCTCTTTTCATCCTGTTTAGGTGATGCTCGGTCGCTCCACCCCAGATGGATAGGCAGTGGAGGATGTGGGGAATACGTGAATTTGGACAAGGAGCTTCAGAACCTCCGGCGTGAACTGGTGTCGAATTTTGAACAGGGATACGAGGATTGCATTACAGCGTCGAACGAGAGAGGAGATGTGGGTTTCCTAGGTGAGGTGGTGGCAGAGGAGTACACCCAGTATCTTCACTGAACATGATAGATGAATTCTGTGCCAGAGATGGTAATGTGGAAGTTGCCAGTTTTTGCGACAGAGGGTTTGGTGTGTAATCGGGCGTGTCGCGCCCTCCCGCTGGCTGCAGTCCAAACTGCCCGAGGCAGTTCCAGAAGTCTCGCCGCCCCGTCAGCAAATCGCTGCACAGGTAAGGGTGTCGCGCAAAAGTGATCACTTCGTCCACTCTGTTACGGCACCGCTAGTACACGTGGCGCGCCTCTGCGGTATAGCAGCGCTTCCAGGCCTTGCGGGTGCAGTCGCGCTCCTCCATAGTACTTCATGCTTGAGCCATGCCTCAGATACACACAGGATGTCCGTGTGGTGTTTCTGCAGGACCTGGTTGAATTCGCCCAGTCGGCGTGTTAGCGACCGGGTATTGCTATAACCAGTATTGTAGTGGTGTTGACTGGTGGGCTCAGCCGCGCCGCGATTAAAGAGGGGTATTAGCTCTGTGGCATACAGGACACAAAAGCCTGACATTTGGGTTAATGCTGATTCATGTGATAAAGTGTTCACGAATATCAGATCAACACATGCAAATTAAGCTCAAAGGTTCAGCCTTACGGAGTGACACACCTCTACTTTGATGTAAATATCTCAAACCCAACGCACAAACATCACAGTACAAGCACAAAGGTTATACAGAAAACACAACACAAACAACATTTATGGCAAGGGCTAACCAAGAACATCCCCATTGCGCGCACCGCACGCCACATCCAGCTACGCGCTTTGCCCCCTCCCCCAGCACGTACTGTTTGTAATACTTCGCGATGATGTGTGGCTTGTTGTGCTGATAGATGGTGCGCTTGGTGTGGCGCACGTACTCGTGGCAGGCGATGCTGCCCAGCGTGTCGCGCTGCACGCCGGGGAACGTCAGCTCGCGGGTGTCCAGCGGGAAGCTGAGCCGCGAGATGCAGCGCACCACCGCGTTGTACTGCTGGCGCTCCATGGCCGCCAGCTGACGTCACACCCGTGCGGAACAATGTCAGGTCCCGGCCAGGCCCTGCCGCCACAAGGACGTCGGTGAAGCTGGAGGACTGAAAGATGTGCTGTATCCACTTTAACAGTGAAATTGTGGTCTTCTTCCTGTCAATTAATGATATCAATTATTTGCTCTGATATTGCAGTCTTCCATTATACATTGTGCCCCACAGCATAGGCATAGGAACAGGGGACTTTGTGGAACCATGCACCACCTTTTTCCAAGAGCAAGAAGTGATGCATCCTACCTACCAGAGACTAAACTCCAAAATTATGTTCAGGTACAGGTCAAACACACATCAATGATCTAATTCTGAATTAGTTCATTTTGATAACCACCTTGATGAGATGTTGCAATTCCTATAGATAAGACAAACCAGAAACCACATTTTCATCTAATGCTGGGCCTTGGTCAGGCATGTTGTTTTCATGCCTAAGAAACATTTTCACATCCCTGGACAGAGAAACAGGCACATTGCATGAAAGTCATGGCAACCCCATAGCCTATAATTCTTATGCCATCTTGCTTTTTGCCAGTCATGTGCTCTGAAATCTGCCACATCCCTGGAGTCTTGTATTTGTAAGTTACTTGGCAGATTAGCATCAGATACTCAAAACATCATTTTCACATACTTAATGCCAAAGCCTTATGGTGCAGTCAGCAGAAAACAAATGCAAGAGTGGCATTACATGCATACTCACAATGTGCTTCATTTGTATGGTTTACCCAAAAAGAAATTACTGAACTATAATGTTCACCTTATTCTGCACAATGGAAAGCTCAAATTTGTGACTCACCCTGACCTGCTTCACTAACACAGCATGAGGGATGACTGCATTATGCACACATATACCATGGTAAGGAGCATGATATTTATTCACATAACACTGAAGCACACACCCATGGTGAGATTCCGATATTCATGAGGGCCACATCATGTATTTCATTAATCCCACAATTTACAGCAAATCACATAATAGCCCACTCTTAGTAATTGCATTGGGGTATCTTGGTACTGTATCTCCCTCACCAATCAGGCACTTACAGTGTCAAGCGCCTGACATGAAACTTTGAATGAGTTGCACATGACCATTGTTTGTCATCATTGTTATGCTATATCCAGCTTGACCTGTGCAGGAGACCAAAAGACACAGTAATATCAGTGCTAATGTAAAAGACGTGTCATCTTTATCAAATTTTAAGACCTGGAACGGTTAAGCTGTCATGCACCTACCGAATGCCGCGAGGGTGACGTTTGATTTTCCCGCTTTTGCCGCCGCTGTTTGTGACCCTTGACTGGGTGCCCACACGAGACAATTATTACGGCAAGCACTCGCACGATATGGCAAATATTTGTGAATCGCCGGCTGGCAGTTCGTTTCGAACGAAACTTGACGTTGTAAAATGCCTTAGGTGCCACGACTTTACCACATTCACAAGATTTCAACCCTCGACAACTTCTGCGCGTCCTTCGCATCGTCCACAAACGGCAATGTAACACTAGCGCCACATCAGTAGAAATTTAAGGGAGTAAAATAAGCGTGTTCTTAACAGACGTACGCTGCGAAAATTTGTCTAAAAGTCGAAGTTTGATTGGGTTAGTTAAAGATTAAATTTAGGATTTGTTAAAAAACTGTTTTTCTAGCAGCTCATACTAATATTGAGCATTTATTAGATTTGCTAGCAAAATATGTTTCAAGATATTCTCTGCGAATGTCAACAGTATTGCGCTTGGCGAGTGGGTGGTGGGGTGACGTGTGGCGAGGTTGTGGACTTCGGGGGTCGGATTAAATTACCCCTTCCTGAACGGCTTGTTGCCTGCTGGGAGAGTATCAAGGTGCCCAGTCCCACGACTGTTACACCAACCTTCTACTTAAGTAAGTATTTAACCTGGCAGTGTCTTGTAGGTGGCAGGGTTACCTAATCTTTCCCGAGCCGTGTGGAACAGACGGCGCTGAAAACGGTTGTTGATGTGTCTGTAAACCCAGCCGTCACAAGCTAATGAAGTGTGCAACAGCCTATAGCATCCGCCAGTGTGTGAACCTTGATCTGCATGTACTCGAGACTGCAAATTACTTACATTGCGCCGAACATGGCCGGCATAGCAGGGGCGTTCCCGCAACAATTCCACAGTCAGTCTGAGAGCCTTAGTTCAGCATATGGACGCCACCAGTTTTAGCCCATAGATAGCCAATATTTTAAGGTGTTTTGGTGATACTAAGGTGACCACAGGCAAAAAACATTTTACTATGTTAAACAACAATTGTTCGAAATTCACTTAAGTTTGGCCTGGTTTGTTTGCCATGCTCATGCTCCAGGCACAGGGTGTTGACATCATGCAACCAAAACACACTGTGGATTGGTTCTTTGCAGATAATCAGTTCTTACTGAAGCAGGTTGTTTTATTTGCTAAGCAAAGCTTGTTGCAGGTAGCCCTAACGCAGCCTCAAACCCAAGATGGCCTATTCAGTGATCAGATTGCTGTGTCATCAGGCTTTTTACAAGACAGACTGTGGAGGCATGTGCACACTGCATGATTACACCTACATGCAGTACCTATGCTGCCATAGCATGGCTGTTCTGGAATGGGTTGGTCCCATTTTGGCCTGGCACTCACTACCTTCACTGTTTTAGTTGAGTCAAACAATGGCCCTGCTCTAGCACCCACAGTTGGTGCTGCTGGATTATTTAAGAGAGCAGCATCCTTCTCCTGAACCATGGAATTGGTGATCAGGTAGCAGTGAGATGTTGAAAGGAAGTGAATCCTCAAAAAAGCAGGCAAGCAATTTAAGATAACATGCATGATGCATCGACGGGTACCAGACACCCAGGTGTGTACCGACCCAGCTTTCAACCCCAACCAGTACAGGTGTCAGTAAAACTTAAATATGTCATGCATATATTGGTCTGCTGGGCCATATTGCTTTGTCCCAAATGTTACCTGTCAATGTTGGTATGACTTGCTGATAGATTGATTTTTCCAACTTCCCACTTGCAGGACAGGAATCCTTAGACTTGAGAGCGAGCTCTGAGACAGGTTTATAGTTTATGAAATTTGGAGAGAGCAGCAGCTCTCTACCTCTGGAAGGGTACAACATTATCCCTGTGGCATTGCATAGGCAAAACAGATCACAAGTTGATATTTCTTCAACTCTGTAATAAGCTCATCCACCCATCTGTATATGTCCGCTTTAGGGGCAAATGTATCTTACCAACTTAACTGACAGCCAGGGTTTGTGGGTTGAAGCCAATAGATGGTTATGAGACGTGATGGCCTTGGTTGAAATAGCTGGTATGAACCAGTTCATATGATATTGTTTTGAAATGTTCTTAACATGTTTATTCATGAATGTAAATATTATATTTTGAAATCATTTGTATCCAAGGATTTATGTGTTGTCTGAAATATTGAAAGCTGCAGAATAAATGAACTCCTCACAGGTAAATGAAAGTGGTGATATAGGTAAATAAGTATGGTAATAACAGGCTACCTACTATGACCCCATCTCGGTAGTGTCACTGCCAATATGTCTGGAGACATCAGAACATTTAACAGTCCCAAAAATCAGGTCCAGAGTGCAAGATAGCATTTGCAATAACAAATACAGACAGATAGCAGTAAAGATACAGACAACATTGCAACAGATAGCAATGTCATTGCAGCAGCAGGTGTAAGGTAGAATGAAAGATGTTGATTTCCTGTCACCAAGTACCTGATTATTGAAACACTGTCTTAGTGAGGGATACAGTTAGCCAGCCCAATACAGACCAGGTAGACAAACAAATGAAAGAAACAAAGCCCAGTTCAGGCATGACATGTTCTGTGATGTGTTATTTCTTTGCTGGAAGCTAAGGACACCAATGAATGGTGTGCTTTCAATGCTTTAAAGAAAAATCAATCCATTTTATCACAATGCATTAGTCATAGCTGAACCTACATATGATCTTGTTCATAACTGACCACTTTGTCAGGACAAAATGGTTTGTCACACACCATTGAAATAGTCCTGAACCACCTGCAGCTTAGCTCCCAAGTTGTGGTGTTGCTTTCAGTGTCCATTCACTTATGCATTGGTATGGATTCTATATCCTCATGCTACATTTTTACATACATTTCCTTACATTTTAACTCTTGAAAATCCAGGTACTATCTTAAATGACTGAGGCTTACTTTAGCTGGTTGACATGTTGCCATAGCCTTTGCTAGGAAAATGTCTTTGTTTGACAACAGCAGACTGTTGTCTGTTATCAAGCATGCCCATGTGCATAATAGACCTTATTACAAGAATAGAGCAAGGAGCTATCTATTGCTATCTCTAAAACTTATATCATGTCATGTTCTTCCAAATCACCAAATTGGTTCATAAAGGCTCTTCATAAGTCATGGCTAGCATAATAAGAGCATGAAATGAAGCTTTATTCTTGTCTAAATACAAAAGACAGTAAAAATACAGTAGAGGTGACCAAGTTTGGAAGGAGGTCTGCCTGCCACTTTGTAATTTGTGTGTAACTTTGTAAAACATGACTTCATGGAAAAATTATTGAATCTTATAATTGTTTTTCATTGTCATTTGGTTCAGTTTCCTGTTCCCCCTTTTGTTTTCTCCATGTGGTGTATCATAATTAGGTTGCACTATCTCAATTTGAAATACTCCAGCCCATCAGTCCTGGCAGTTGTATTCACCCAGCAATCTCAATTGAAATTCTGCATGTGCATCATCATATCTGAAGGCTGAAGTTAAGTTGTTTAAGGTCATGGTAGGTCAAGGTGTGAACTCAGGTGAACTTTCATTGCCACTTTGGAAATAAGTCGTGTCATAATCTGAATCAAACCAGATCACCTGGCTGCATCATCTACTCCAGATGTGCTACATAAGGTGACAAAAACGCAGTTTGACCACACCAGGTAGAGTCCAATTGCAGGTCCTGTCCTGACCCTAACCTTTAGCTGTAAAAACTGGTGCAGCTAGAGGCTGTAACTGACATTTGTGTAGCTCCCTGATATTTTTTTTTTTTTTACTTCATCGAATATGAAATTAGGAACGGGTGACACCAACATACCAGGTGGCACCAGCAATATGCGCCACCGCATGTGGTGAAACTATTGTCGTTGGCCGGTGGCTAATCCCCATTGTGTCACATTGTTTTTCGTGTTGGTCAGGCGGCAGACCTCGAGCTGTTACCACCTGGGTGTGTTAAGCTGGGCCGCTGCTGGTCAGACCGCATGTTGTAGATTTCACTCACAACCACTCGATTTGGGAGAGGCCACGGCAGAGGTGGGCGCGGTCGATGATGTATTTTTTGTCCTGTTCCCTTGGTGTAATGCATTTCCCTCCATTCAACTGTCTATGTTTTTGGCAGCCGGTGAAAAGGAGCTCTTGGTCTGTATCATGTTTTTAACAGTTCGTCCCCGTCATTTACTTTGTATGCCCCACTAGCTGTTGTTCAGGAGCAATGGATATATCAATGCAACTTGTATATGTTTGTATGTATGTATGTACATACCAATGGTAGGTATCAATGCGGAGGTGATACAAAAGGGCATGGCATCACAGAAGAACGAGCAAAACATATGGTGAACTGGCCACGTGGTCAGTGTTCCCAATGACCTATCCATGACAATCGCGTTCAGAGCATCGCAAGTTGGCGATGTGAGATTTGGGAAATCTGGGGATGACAAAGAGTGCGATGTGATATTTCGGCAAACGTCAGCGCGTTGTAATTTTTATTCGCCACTGAGCCGACATTCTCGTGCTAACAACTACCAGGTGACGTCAGATTGGGAGTAGCTGTTTAAGACCTAGCTGCAGTTTCCGACGGGTCCGTCGTTATCTGGACGCCCGCACGATATCCCAGTATTCCACAGGCAGCCGTCCGCCACGCCATAAAACGCACCGCATTTTAGATACGGCCGGCGCTGCCACGTCAGCGGCGCAGTGTCAGCGACGCAGCCCGGCAGCGTGACAGGCGGGCTCGCTGGCTGAAGGTCTGGGTCGCCCCCTCCCTCGAGCGTGACGTGCCGGCCGCAGGGCCCGGCCGTGACCTGCGGTGACGGGCGGGCGGCGGGCCGCGTCCCAGTGACGCCGTGACGCCGTGACGCCGGACTCGAGCGGCCGACCGGTGACGGCTGGCGGCAGATGTTTATGACTCCTGACGGGGCGGCGCCGGCCGTCGTGGTCCGCACGCCGGGGACGGGTCGCGGCGCGTCGTGCGCGGTCCGAGTGCAATGGTGGCGACGCGCTACAACTGTGGCGGAGCCGCTGCTCGTTCCACTGCATTTGGTGACCCTTGTCCGCGCCGGGCCGTGCACAGAGCGGCGGCTGACTTGACAGCGTACGTGCTGTCCTGTGATGATGGTGCTTATGACGTGTGGCAGTTGTGCAGCCGTGGCTGCGATGGTCTGCATTACGTCCTTGCCCGAACGCTGCGTATTCTGCGGGCCTCCTGTGTACCCTTGTCACGCACTGTATATCCACATTCCTGAGCGCGTTCGCTTATCTCGCATCTGTTCCCATTGGCCGTCGGAAGGCATCTAGTCGCGCTGCTCCTTTGCTGGCGCTGTTTGCTCCGCGCTAGAACAGAACTGTCGACACTGAACCCTGAGAGTGAAGGGGCCACGTTCTCGCCGCAACGGTTTTGGGAGTGCAAAGCTAGCGCATTTTGATGCAAGCCAGAGTCAAAATTTTAAGGGCTGGCGTTTTTTTCATAGGCCGCTTTTATTTATTCCGGTCGGCTACACGTTCGTGATCCCCCGGCTAGAGCGCGGCGTTATGTTTCCACTGTACATTGGTCACGAGTGTCGATGTGCCGGTGTGCACCGCCCCAGACCCCCCCCCCCCCCCCCCGCCCGATTCTCACGCCGCGGTCCGCCGCCGCCAGGGGTCGTCGTTCGGCCCGCGCCCGCCGGCCATGGCCGCCGCCACCGCCTCCCCGGAGCTCGACCTCGTCACGGACAACGTGACGGCGGCGCCCGCCGACTGGCTCAGCAACAACATCACCTGCAACCAGTACATCCGGCACAACACCACCTTCATGATCTACGGCGGCTACGAGGGCGTGCCGCTCAACCTGGGCGCCAACGTCCTCGGCTGGCTGGTGGGTGAACAGAGCGCGCGCAGGGCCGGAGCGTATGGTGGGCTTAAGATGCCAGACGAGACGAGGGCGGGAGGTGAGGTTGGCGTGGATCGCCGTGCACCGACCCGCGCTGTACCATTTCGGGGCGAAATCGTCCGCGAGCCCAGCTCGTGAAAGACCCTCGGGATTCATGCGATCGAAAAGTGTCGTCCTGGCGGGAGTATTTTGCCCCCGATTAACCTATTGAAGGGAATCTCCCATCTGTTTCTTACTTCTCACTTCTTGTTACATCAGACGCGTACGATTTTATTAGCATACCGGTTTGCTCGAAATGCTCCGGAAAAGCCCGGATTTCGATTGGTAGTATCCGAGTATCCGAGTATCCGAGTATGGTAGTATCCGAGTAGTATAGTAGTAAGTATCCGACCCTGCGGAAGAAATGTCATCGGGCTCCCGCTCACCACTGTGAATGGGCGCAAATTTGATCCCCCCCCCCTTCCCTACTGATCTCAAGAAGGGCGGGGCCGAATTCAAAAATTCGAATTGCAGTCAATGGCGCCGTAGTGTGTGGTCTAAGACCACACAAAAACTTAAGTTGAAGTGTGTGATATCACGGGCTCACAGGCCACGGTCGAATTATTAAAATGTTACTTTGCGACATTTTACCGCTCCCACAACGCAGTTTATTTAGAAGCGTATCTCATGGTATGAAATCATCGCGCCGTGATCAAACGTGCTACAAAGGAAGGTGTCGACTGTTGCGCGCCGCACCTAGAGCCAAGGCGTAGAGCCGAGGTCACGTGCCGTGCACATGAGACCTGAAGCCGTGGTCTATGTGTCTATTCCGGTCTATTTATTTCCGTCATATTCGAGCCATGTAAACGCGAAATGGGAGAGCTTAGCCGCAATTTAGGGCATCAGACACGTGAGCGCTTGTTCATAAGCCGTCCCAGGTCATGATCAACTGGATGACCCCGGCGGTGAGTAAGCGGTTGGATCGACTTTTCGCGTTGTTTTCGACGGTGCAGTCCTGCCGACAGCGCAGTCTGGTACCCTCCAACCCCACCGCCAGTCACGTGGTCGTCGGTTTGCTTGTGAAACTGATAAGCGGCCTCAGCCACCCCGTCATCGTGCCGCCGCGGCAGACTTGAGCCCCGCCGCCCGCCGCCGTGTGCGCGGGCCGACCTGGGCTCGGGCAACGTGCTCTGTGATGCATTTCAAGCAGTAACCTAGTCATTGTTCCGGAAAATTGTTTGAAGTCTGGTACAGGCATCCTTCATAGTTGTATGTGGGACACCTTTTCTTGTTTTCATAATTTTGGGTCTTGGGGCCAAAAAATATTGATTGTGCTTTTTGTCAATGACAATTCATGGACAAGATCTATGAATGATGGACTAATTGGTTCACATTTCCTGTTGACAGATATAAAATGCGTTCTTTCGTGCGACTCCCGTGACAGTTTGTCTTCGACTATGCGCTTTTGGAAAATCAGTCAAACACGGCAGCATTGTGACGTGCGTCACGCTTGATCTGTTATGGTAGCATGCTTATTATTTTGGCACAAGGCGAAGTGAGTGACAGCTTCTAACAAATTTGCAACGATATCGAGGCAATTTTTAATTATCGCGAATGTTGGACGGTGGGGCATATTTTACCCCCCCCCCCCCCCCCCTCCGCCGGTCCATGCCGGGTTAAGAGGGTTGCCAACTGGGTAATTCTGCTCCGAAAGAGCTGTTGTGTATGAAAGGTCTTCGATTGGTTTCGACTGCGCGGTCGGGCGCCGCCCAACGAGAGGTCAGCCGAACACCGCTGCGCCGCACCGTATCTCGCTGCAGCTGTGAGCGCTGAGCCAGTACCGGCCGCGTGTCCGGCGCCGGCTGGCCTCGTGTGAGTCTGCGGGGATGGGCTCGCATTTCATCGGGCGGGTTTGAAGATAGTCCGTGCGCGTCTCCAAATGAACCCGATCGCGCCTGTCTCTGCAGACGGTGCGTGCTTCCGGTGGAGTCGGCTTTCTGTCGAGTTTCGCAGTGCTGTCTGAGAGCTTACAGGGGGTCACCACCCACCGTTGCTGTGCAGGGGTGGAGCACTGTGGGTGTTTTCGTAATGGCCCTGATGGTGTTGGCTCGGCATGACGTTACGTGCGTGTTTGACGTGCGGTCCGATCGAATGGACCCGGCGACAAAATCTAAATGGGACATCATGCCGAGTTTCACCAGACTGACAGAATCTGCTTTTTACTCTTTGTTGAACGATAAACATTCTGAAATTGCGCCGCGTTTTGGAGCGCAAAACAAAAACATAATACCCACAATGTGAAAATGTCGCTGTTCACGTACTGTACCGCGAACAAAATATAGTTTTCAAACATACATATAGCGTTAGAAATGAAAGACGCGGTTTACCGATAAATATATAACGTGCGTACTAAGCCTCATCTTAGGTTGGTCTTTGGCCTGTCTAGGTGCCAAGTCCGGTCGTGGCCATGTGAGAAACAAGTAAGAAAACAGCGATTAGCGCCGTAGAAATCGACATGAACGAGCGTTGATCGGCCGTTGGTTAACGTCTGATTGCATTAGATCCTGATGTTTATAAGTTCCATAAACATTGTAGGCTATCCCCATCATGTCGCATTCAGCCTGTCATAAATGAGTCATTCTCTGTTCGTAAACTAAGATCGTTGATCGTTAAATTGATGTTGTGGAGGATATATCAAAATGTGACTTTGGAATGGGGCGGCTTTTTGTCGCGACATTTTATGTTTACTTGCTGTTGATCGCAATGCACATTATTGCTTGTCTCTCTCCACAAAACCGTAATACGCGAGAAGGGTGGGACAATTGATGTTTCACTGCTGTTGCTCGCAATGCACATTGCTGCTTGTCTCCTTCCACAAAACATCATTAACACACGAGAGGGATGGCCGGTTAAATCTTGTGAAGCGCCCGGGTGGGAGGGGAGGGGGCAGTTTGCTCATCCTGAGATCTCAGAATCAAGAGAGATGGACGCACCAAACTCACAAGCACGCAGAGTTGTATATGAACTCATTTTTATCAAATTGTGTAGTCCCTGGGTCGTGACTTTCGGGTTACATACGCGAGATACTCGAGATACGTTTCGAAGTGCCCTAAAACCTCCTCACTCAGCCAGCTTTGACCTCGGTGCATGTTGCAGTAAAAATGTGATTTGTGCTCAGATCAGATCAGTGGCTATACTTGGCCTTAAAAAGCTGAAAATGGCCAAAGCTCTTCGAGGTTATTTTGATATTTGAAGCTACAACCAAGGTCAAGAGCTATCTCAGGCGACATGTTTCTGAAAGCAAAAAGTTGTCCAATGTCAGTTTAGGTCAGTAACTTCCTTTGACCTCCACGAATTTCAAATAGGAATCGGATGACGTTCTTGTGACCAACGATATCGAAATGATCGTTGAAAACTACCTCTACCCTAAGAGCAGTTTTCCATTGAAAGAGCGGTTTGGCTCTGGCCTTGGCCTAACCTTTATACTTTGCCTAAGTGCAACGAAATTAGTCTTAATCCTAATTCAAATCGTTTGATTGACTTAAAAGCCATCTCATATTGTATGACTTCCGCTTACACTCAGTTTTCACATCAGGTTGCAAGACTACCGAGGAATTGCGTTCGCTGACAACCATGGCATGACTTTTACCTGCCACAGGCCAGCGACTTTATAAGGTACAGGCACCGTTTTATACAAAAACATCGTCTGTTAAATTGTTTGTACCTAGACAAAGTCTGGCGCGGTTTTCTGCGTCATTCGCGAGTTGTACTGGCGAAACCTCAGCGGGATAAGGCCAGATTGATGCCCACCCTACCCGAGGGCGTATTAAAGGTGCTGTAGTAGTTACTGAAGCGCGTAGTTACCCTTGTGCTGTTTCTGTTCGTTCTTATGTATTTTTGTTCTTAGTTTTCTGTCGTGCTTATGGCAAGATGTGCTCTTTAGCCGCCGTTTGAGGTTCCAGAGGCGACCCCATTTGTTCCGCGCTCTGTGATTGCACGAAAACTGGCCACTGGAAGCTTTCCAGGCTAAGTTGGTGGGAACATTTTGTGCGCCCCGGCGATCAGTACCTCCCGGGAACACATTGCGATTTTCCGCGCGCCTTGCGCATCGAATGGCATTTTCGCCGTGCAATGCGCGGTACCGGGCCACGTCAGTTGGGCGCATCGGCGCCTCGTTTGGTCGGGCTGCATGGTCGGGTGGGTCAATGGGGATCATATCGACCGGGTCGGTCGATGTGACCAGGATGGCAGGTGCTAATTCGTAGGCTGATTTTGTGGCCCTCAAGCTCATAAATCATATTGAAATAGGCCGTGCTATTGGCCATCCGGGGTCACTGGAGCATGGGGAATGGTTTTCGAATTTTGTTTTGCGGCAAGACAGCGCTTTAAAAATGTGCGCCTAGCCTTTGTCTGCACACTAGTGGCAATCGCCATCCCTCGCTCCCGCAGCAAAGCGGGCAAACAGTCTTGATCTGTACCGTCATTATCTGAAACGGCGTCGTTCGACAACCGCGTCGATGTGTGGTGTTGTTTCGCGCCTAAAACGGTGTCGTTCGACAACCGCGTCGATGTGTGGTGTTGTTCCGCGCCTAAAACGGTGTCGTTTGGCAACCGCGTCGATGTGTTGTGTTGTTTCACGCCTAAAACGGTGTCGTTCGACAACCGCGTCGATGTGTGGTGTTGTCCCGCACCTAAAACGGTGCCGTTTGACGACGACGCCCATTTGTGGTGTTGTTCCGCACCTGAGCCAGCGGTGCGCGCCCCCCACCGCCACCTGTAATCGCGCCCTTCGTTGTCTCCAGGGCCTGATCCTGCTATTCTCCCTGCTGCGTAAGAGCGCCTGGAACTACGGCCGACTGGCTCTGGTGCACAAGAACGAGCGCAGGTGGGTCACGGCTGCCGGACGGCGCCCTATGTGTGTCGGACGGGGGGGGGGGGGGCTGCAGGGTCACCTGGCCCACGTGTCTGGACCGGAGTGGTCGTCACCAGCTATGTCGCTGTGCACACGGCGGGCCGGTGCATCGGGATGCACGGGCTGTCCGGACGGTGCACCGAAGCAGCGTCAGCGGGAGACCCGACACCGGCCCTTCGGTGCTGACTGGGCTGGCTGGTGGTAACCGCAGTTTCGTCAAGCCGCCGTTTACCGCGTCAAATCGCCTGGCGGAAACTATTAGTGGCAAACACTGGCAGAAGCTGGTAAAAGCGCGTTGACGTTACAAGGTATCGGAAGTTATTTGGGTTGACTGAAACAACATGAAATTTAAAAAAAAAAACAAATTCGTGAACAAGAAGTGCACTTTTTCAGAATACTATGAAAAAATTAACGAATGGACTGATGTTTACGCTGATGTAGTGAGAAGAGCATAAAATATTGACGAACGTTGCAACGGGCACGCGATATGTATTTTTTCAACCTCGTGGTACTATATCCGTTAAGTCCTGGCTACAAGAAAACCAGTGCAGTCCCCAGTCGGCCTCAGCTCCCGCTTTTCGACCTGTCAGACATAACGCATGAGTGTAACAGTGGGCCACAGGTGTGCCTCCAGGATTCATTACTCTCACGCACTGTAACAGACACGATTCATGAGCATATACAACAACTTACGTGTTATTGTACAATTTAAACTTGTTTGGCCTTGTGATACGGACATTTACGTTATGTTTGCATTGTACTGTAAGTAATGGCAACAATGCAATATATATTTATATCTACATATCTATATGACTGTAACTATATTATGTGTATATATATATATATATATGTCAATGATTTTTGGGCTTCTGGATTCGGAATGGAATCCGAGCTCAAGGCCGTGACATTAAGCCGACGTTGAAGCCGTTGGCTGCGAAGTGAAAAACTGTGAAATTGAAGCCGAAGCCAGAGGCTTCATATTTTTAAAACGCAAACCCGAATACGAAGCCAATGACTTCGAATTTTGAAAACGCGAAACCGAGGCCAAATTCAGTTGCCTTGAACTTAGGGGAAAGGCGAAACCGAAGCCAAGCCCATCATCAGTTGAGGTTGACGAAGCTGGGGCCAAACCTAAGTCTAGTGAACAGCGTTCTTTTGTGGAATCAAAACATTTTCGCGTCTGCTGAAATGATATGGGATGGGGAAATGTCGTGAGGGTTTTGCGGAGTGATCGAGACAAGGTGTTAGCATTATGGGTGGATGATTTTTCGGACGTCGTCTTCGTGTGGCGTGCTAGTTTTTGCTTACACAACATTGCGGACGATTAGTTCCTTACAGCTAGGTGTTGCGCGGTCATCAGAACGGCCGGATGGTTTTGTCTTTCAGCCATGTATGTGTTGCATCCGTTTATGCTATGTGGTACATTGGGGCGACAGGGCAGGCAGAACATTTTTACGAAGTAAGCTCACGATTGCTGTGAACAGAAATAACGACAAAGCCCCTAAGTCATTGGAGGAAAACGGTGTCCTCGCCAAGCCGAAGCCGAAGCCGGCATTGCACTCATGCCTGATGTAAATGCATGATGGCAAAGTCTATCAAACATATGGTGTAAACCGAAATGTAAGGCTCCCAACATGTAAGGTGTATTTTTCGAACTTCCCTTGGTCTCTTTGACTTGGTGGGCTTATTTCAGACCACCTTCTCCACCACACTGGCAAAAACGCAACGCCAATGGGTAGTGACATTTGTGAGCGAAGGTTATGCATTATCTCACACCTTTGGAGATATGGCTGACATTGTCGTGCTCATTATCCAAACAGTTTGTTGGCATGGTGTTTCACGTGTTCTATACTGGGTGATAAATTCAGGTCGCAGGGAGAGCACATTGCGGTTGGTTGCCGAAGTGGCAGTCACGGACCCCTCAGACCTTGGTTATTGGGTGCAGAGTATAGGGTTTGAATACTAATATTTGTGCCAGTTGAGGCATACGTCATGTATTATGATCTTGCTGTCGCATTTGTGAGCTGTTGCTGCTTTTTAGAACAGGAGCGTAGCTATCTATTCAGTTAAAAAGGATCTAGCCCCCTTCCCCCTCACATTTTTTACAGGATAGTGTGGCAAATATGGAAGCGACGTCTGCGTTTCTGTTTTGGTTGTTTTATATTTTGGTGATGGCTTTAGCCATTTCCCTTGCTTTTTCCCTGAACCTATTCTACGAAAATAAACCGATGTAAATCTTGAAACTTAACTAGCTTTCGAATTGATAGAAAATGTGCCGGTGGGAATAAAATTATAGATTGGAAATAACGCATATGGGAATATTGGAATAAAGTTATGATAAAAAAGATGTGGGAATAAAGTTCATGACGGCTGGACCGTTTCAGCTTTTCAGTGGCATGCCAGTTAATGCCAATTTCAATGGATGCCAGAAAGTGATAGAAACTAGTTTTAGCAACGTAAAATGCCAACCCTAGTTGCAAATGCTATGTTTCCACCCAACCTCACCACACCCGTGCCCCCACCATCACCCCTCACCCCAGCCCACCCCCTTCCCCTTTGTGCCATGACCACTCGCAGTGGATGTCCCCACCCCCCCGCCGGTCCACACAGGTCTGTTTTGACGGCGGTCGGCGCGTGTCGGTATGTCTCGGTCCCCGCTCGGCTGTCGTCCACCTCTGTGAGCTCACCCCATCACACCTGTGCACAGGTCCGCCGCCCAGCCCAGCTGCGCCCAACCGAACCGGGCCCCGCCGCCCCCAATTACCTCCCGCCCGTTCCGCCTGTGAGTGTGCCTGCGCGTGCGTGTGCGTGTGCGTGTGCGTGCGCGTGTGCGTGTGAGCTTCGGGACGTCACGCACCTGCGTGTGCGTGCGTGTGCGTGTGGCTGTCAGTCATCCACGCTTTAGTGGGACTCACGTAGTCGATGATGCACGAACTCGACTGCACCGCATGTGACCGGCTTGCCCCGTCCCTCTCCCTTACCCTCCCCTCCCCCTCACCCGCTGACGTCGCGCCCGCCGCTGTTTACAGAATGCTACTTAACCCCTTCTCCAAGGGCACCTACAACATGTACGTAGCTTGTGGGCGGGGCCGCCTTGCCGCCTGCTGTCACGTGACCCGCCTGGTGACTTGTGGGTCTCCGGGCGCGCGCGGTCGGTGTGTGTGTGGGGGGGGGGGGGGGTGCCTGCCAGGTGTGCCGTGGAGGAGCTGGGCGCAGGGCGGTGGTCTGACACCACGTGGGCCTGAAGCTGGGTGGTCTCTTGCGTGCTCGCGCCTTCTCGCTATTTGTCGCTTTCTCGTTTTATTTTGCCTGGAATTGCCCCCCCCCCCCCCCCCTCCCGCTCTTTCTCTGCTCATTCGTCCCACATTCTCCTCTGTATGTATTTTCTCCCGCACCCTGTCCGTTTTAAACTGACTGACACGCATGATCTGACCGGAGTTCTGCCCTCTTGACCGGCGGCAAATGGCCGGAGATTCTGGGCAATGCGTGTCTGTGCGACCTCGTGGCGCGCGGCTGGTCTCGCGCTTGCCCTCCTGCTCGTGGTCGTGTGTGGGCAGACACGCCGGTTCTGGGTGGTCTGGTCAAATGGGGCAAGTGACGTCCGCCTGTCCCTTTACGCTGTGGTGGACATTTTCCGTCCCTTTTCGGGCCGTGTGGTGGTGGTGCTGTGTGGCTGCGCCGCGTGTTAAACAAGTCAACGCCCCATGCTAGCCGCCGTCGTAATGGGAGTTATTTTGGTGGGCTCCCGAGTGCTGTGTAAGTAAACATTGGTGACGGCCCATTTTTGGCATGATTTTTTCAAGGGAAGTGTTTCACAATGGCGAATGTATGTACTTCAACGCGGACGGCTTTTCGTTGCTGACGATACGAGCTCGTTTTTGAAAGCTATGTCAAATGGTGCTTTCTTGAGAGGGTACACAAATTCGTTTCATTGCAAATCTCCGTAAGTATAAATGTGTACTTACAAAACGTCTAATCCTTTCTCGTGGGTAAATGTGAAGGCCTGATTTTTCACATTGTGGGCCATGCTGATCAGACTTCACCCTGCAGATGGACGCAACTCTTCTACGGCAACGAGGAGGCCATGGGCCGGTTGCGGATGAACGACGAGTCCTTCCACAACATGGACTCCAGCATCCTGGTCGACCGGGGCTTCTTCTCCTGGATTGTCGCTATATTCAAAATCAAGTACGCTGTGGGCGTGCGTGTGCGGGTGCTGTCACTCCTGTCGCCTGTTGATCCCCCCGCGGCTGCTCCGCACTCAGCGTGGTGTCATTCGGGCGCGGTGTCTTTGCTGTCCGTTACCACCTGTTGGTATGTTGCGCTACGGTGGTTATGTTCATTACTTCCTCCCTTTTGTTTGGAATGGGCGGTGTGGTAGCTGCTGAGGTTGTGCCTTCCTGTGGTCGCTTGGCCTGCTCTTCACACAAGTCTTTCCGTGACTGACGCAACAACCGCGCTTTGAATTGTGACACCGTATTTTATGTCAGTGGCATCAGAATGGTTGGCGAACGTTGTTGATAATAACTGCGCAAGTGACTCTCTGGGGGGCTTAATGGGAAGAATGCCATATTTGTACTTGGCAGGCTTGGATTCGATTCCCAGCCGACACCGCTAAGGCGCGGTGCTTACCTGGCCGCTGCAGTGGCCTGTCACGGACCAAGTGACGAGGTGCGCTGCGCGAAACCTTACGTATCCCGCCTGCGCCCGGCAGGGATGACGATATCCTGCGCAAGTGCGGCTCGGATGCGGTGCAGTACCTGTCGTTCCAGCGGCACATCATGGTCTACCTCTCCATCGTCACCCTCATCTCCATCGGCATCGTGCTGCCCGTCAACTTCCAGGGCAAGCTGGAGGGCAAGGAGAAGGACTTCGGCCATACGACCATTACCAACCTCGACCCATCGTACGTGGCCGCCGCGCAGCCGGCTTCGGCCTATCGTTAACTGATGGACGGTGTTGAAGCGCACGGAACATGTCGTGACAGCTTTGTTCCGCCCATGACGCGTATGTAGGTTCATTTGTGTGGCCTACAATTTATGAAAGATGCTATTTGATTTTGAATGTCACATGCCCTGCGGGAATTTGCATTGTGCTGAGGCTGTGGGGAAGTTTTGCAATTGGCGCTGGCGGACACGCCGCTCTGATGCAGGGCTATGACGGGCTCAACCCAATTTATATAAATAATAGGCCCCTCGATCGCCGGCAGTACTGCTGCAACCCTGATCATGAAAACCCCGATGCGAGTGTTGCGCTTTTGAAGGACGGCCCGCCGCGCCTGCACTTGTTGACCAGACCGCGGCAGTCGGCACTCGGCGCGTGCGTCTCATGCCGCCACCTGTCGCCGCCAGCTCGGCGTGGCTGTGGCTGCACGTCAGCCTGTCGGTGCTGTTCCTGCCGCTGGGCGTGTACATCATGCGCCGCTTCTCGTCGCAGCTGAACATCAGCGGCGACGACACGTCGGCCGTGTCGCGCACGCTCATGATCACCAGCATCCCGCGCCAGGCGTGCAACCGCAACAGCCTGCTCAAGCACTTCCAGTGAGGCGCGATGGCAGTGGCGCGGCGCCCCGGCCCGCAGCCCCGGGGCGCGGCGGCCGTAACGGACTGTCACGGAGAGGTTCAGAGTGTTGAAAGCGTCTCTCGAGGAAGGCGCCGTGCTTGTGGGTAGTTTGTGAACCGTTGGAGTTGCCCTTTACGATGGAACCCTATTGGCTGGTCAGTTGCGCAGGAGATATTAAGCCCCCTGGGCGACCTTTGCTCGAGTGTCCGATCCGTGGAAGCGTTGGCAAGCGTGCGAGTGAGCGTAACCAAACAATGACTACCGTTGCTGTCGGGTTCTGTGTTTGTGTGTCGGTCGTTGACGCGTCCCGTTACCCCGCGCCACTGCCGCGTGCGCCGCAGGGAGGCGTACCCGATGGTGGGCCTGCAGGACATCCAGTTCTCCTACAACATCAGCCGGCTGATGGAGCTGGACCAGCAGCGGGACGCCATGTTCCAGGCGCGGCTGTACGCCGACGAGTACCTGGCCAGCACCGGCGACCGGCTGGCTATCCGGCCGTACGTCTGCGGCCACTTCTGCTGCTGCTGCTCTCTCTGCGGCTGCGTCGAGGTACTTCGGCGTGGCGCCGCGGCCGCCGCCGTGTACCGGCGCTCAGTGCCGATCTGGCCGTGCCGCGTCGGCTGGCGGGGCCGCGCTGGGGCCTGGTGTCCTCTGGCGAGGCTGAGGCCTGTGGTGGGAGACCCGTTTGGAAGGAACCTGCACTACGTGGGCATGGCGCCAGTCTCGCGTTGCGGCGGATACAGAGTTGCTTTTGTCGCGTTCGATTGTTCCAGTTCGATCAGCTGTTGGGATTTCTGCACGAAATTGACAGATTAGTCAAAGGTGTCGCGCGTTTCTTCGCTGTGGTTGGTTGCCAAGCAACATCCTGCCATCTTGTTTGATTTTGTGCACATAGTTTGATCACATAAGTCGTCACGTATGTCGCGTCTTAGACAAAAGTTCATTCTGAGTGTATATCGGGTCTCTGGCACGATTGTAGACATTGTGATCGGAACGCTGGCGATTAGCTGCATGCCAGTGGTCGTATTTCGGATTTTTCATACCAGCGGAAATGATCAACGGGCCTCATTCAGGCCGAAAAATCGTTGATCATCTTGGCCTGTTTCAAAAACATGGGCGCCATATGACCAACGAAGTCGGTGCGCCCCAAAGCCCAAATCATCATCAAATGCCTTAAATATATTTATTGACATGCACTTGGCCATCTTCGTTCTCATCACAAAAGTGCTTTCAGCGTGTATTACAGTCTGCAAACAAGAACGTAGTCTAGGCCTGATGTTCATCAGCAGCCTCTTGCCCTTGTCCTTCACCCGTGCCTGCCAAGTCGCGTTGACCGTTTCCTCATCTGTGTCTCCTGTCCTCTGACCCGCCTCGGCCGGCGCAGGAGCTGGTCGCGCCTCCTGACGAGAGCAGCTCGGCAGCGGCACTGCTCCCACCCTCTCCCGACTCCGACCCCACGCCGGTGCTGGCACCGCTCCGGTCCCGGTCCGTCTGCTCCGCCCCCGGCCGCCTCGGCCAGCCCCCGTCCTCCCCGCAGGAGGTGAGGGCGGCTGGATAGGCCCGACAGCGACCCCAGCCAGCCCGCTCACGTGGCGACCGTGCTGAGCCTGTATGGCTGGCGTGGTACCGAATGGCGGGTTTGTAAGCAACCGCGACGAAATCCTAGCGCTGATTCATTAATAATGCTCACGCGGAGATCGCCAAGCTCTAATAACTTATTTGCCGCATATTAGCACTCGCGCTGAATTATACACTGTTTTATGCTCGGAGGGCTTCTTAAACCCACCGCAGGCCGTAGAACATTCAGTCGTTCGCTGTAGGCTGTGATGCCAGCTGTCTGCTGACGCAATCCGGGCTGGTGTTACAACCACAGCTGCAGCAGTTGCCACTTGCGTGCATCCACTTAATCGATCCCGCTCACCGTGTCATTTTATTTGCATCGTATGTCAGCCTGCGTATCATTGGTGGCGCTCCTCATTGGGTCGCGGCGGCTACTGTGGAAATCCGACTGTGACCGTGACCTCGCTAGACCGTGACCTGGCTGAGCCGTTACCCGGCTGGTCTGTGACCGTGACCTCACTGGCCCGTGACCTGACCTTACTGACCTGTGGCCTGACCTCACTGACCTCTGGCCTGACCTTACTGATCCGCGACCTGATCTTGATTACCCGTGACCTGACCTCGCTGACCCTTGATCTGACCTCTCCAACTCGTGACTTGACCTCACTGGGCTGTTGCCTGGCCTCTTTGGCCCATGGCCTGACCTCACTGGCCCGTGACCTAACCTCGCTGAACCGTGACCCGACCTCATTGACCGTTACCTGACCTAGCTGAGTCGTGACCGGACCTCTGGCCCGTGACCCGGCCTCACTGGCCGTGACCTGACCTCTGGCCTGTGATCTGACCTCGTTATCCCGTTACCCGACCTCGCTGATGGTGACCTGACCCTTCTGGCCCATGACCCGACCTCACTGAGCCGTGGCCTGACCTCGTTAAGCCGTGACCTGTGACGCGGGGCGCAGGTGGACGCCATCCAGCACTACTCGCGCGAGGAGAGCAGGCTGAGCCGCCAGGTGGAGATCGAGAAGGCCACCGCCCTCAACCAGCCGCTCGGCATCGCCTTCATCACCTTCAGGAGCAAGGAGGTGAGCTGCCCACGCCCGACGAGCGTTCACGGCGGGGAGCCGACTTTGGTTCAGACAGGGGGGGGGGGCTGACACGTTGGCAGGATATGGTGCAGTGTGAGGTGGAAGTGGAGTTGTGTTGTTGATAGAATTTGCAACGTACTTTTGTGACGTTCGTGGTCATCAGACAATCAGTGGATACTGGCGATGTGCTGTCTTACCTGTTTCTCAGCCACGACGGTTTTAGTTTTAAGGCACAGTAAGATGGCAGGGTTCTGACTAGCATGTGTTGTGCTGCTGTGCTGTTATCATATTTGTACCAAACGTAACTAGGTCCAATCCTATTTTCATCACACGTAACTCGGTCCTTAATTCCCCGGTCAATCTTGTCAGTCCCCCTGTCACCTTCTACATCTCCCTGCCCGTGTGTTCCTGGGCCTCATGGTTACGTCGCGTAAATAGAGGGTGGTTTCCCTGTTCGACGTAACCCCTGACCCCGGCGCGACTCTGCCGCTCTCATCTGCGCCGCCCTCTGCTCAGATGGCCTCCCGCGTGCTGAACGAGCACGCTCTGCTGCTGGGCTGCCGGTGCCGCCAGAACCCGCCCGCCTCCAGCATGAGCGCCCTGCTCAAGCCGTACCGCTGGCAGGTGCAGGTGGCGCCGCCGCCCGAGGACATCTACTGGTCAGTGGCCGCCCGCCGAGCGCGGCCCGGCTGGCCGCAGGGCGGCGGCGGCTCATGTGGTGGGGCGGGGGGTCTGCGCGCCGGCTGTTGCGGCGGTGAGGGGCCCATGGCGCGGGGCTGCTGAGATGGGCAGGGACGGGCCCGAGTTGCGTGGGCTGCCGTTCGTGTTTGTTGGGCGTAATGTACTGTAGAAGATGTATGTCTTTGTCTGGCGGATCTTATACTATTTTTCTATGTATGTGTGTGCCAATGGTGTTGTTTTATTTTTGTTGCGGTTCATGTCACTAAAGATCACTTTCCCTCTCCGTCTGTTGCAGGCAAAACCTGAACCACTCGTCCTTCTGGTGGTACTTCCGCTCGTTCTTCATCAACATCATCCTGTTCCTGGTGCTGTTCTTCATGACCACGCCTGTGATCGTGGTCAACTCGGTCGACGTCGTGTCGCTGACGGACCGGGTCAAGGCCATGGTGAGACGGACGCCGGGGCCGGCTGGCGGCTGCGCGCTGTTGATCGCCCTGGCTGGCGGCTGGCTATTTACGGGGAACTTTTCTGGCTGCATTGACGTTGTTAGTGGTTGTTCAACGCCCTTGTCTTGGGTGCGTGGCCACGTTTAATCCAGTTCATGTTTGTTTTGTTTTTCTGTAGCCGTGTTTCGTTAAGGCACGTCTGTTAGCCAGGCGTTGGTAGAGTCCGAGCTCGCCAGCGACGGTTGCAGTCTACCTGACGGCCTGCGTGCCCTCTGCGACAGAGCTCGCTGGTGTCGGAGTTCTTGCCGACGCTGCTGCTCTGGACGATCGCCGCCCTGATGCCCGTGCTGGTGGCCTTCTCCGACCGCTTCCTCTTCCACTGGACGCGCTCCTCTGAGAACTACTCGGTCATGGTCAAGACTTTCATCTTCCTGCTCTTCATGGTGCTCATTCTGCCGTCGCTCGGTCTCACCAGGTACGCGCCAGTGTGTGCGCGGTGGTGTGATGTGCAGCCCTCGGAGGTGATGTGCTGATGTGGGCAGTGCGGAGAGACAAAATGTGCTTTAGCATTGTGACGAATCGCTTGACGAAAGTTATGAAGCTAGCTAGTGATGAGAAGAAAGCTAGTCATGAGGAAATGAGCTGCGTTGTGCTTTGCGCTCGTTTGTCGTAGGAGTTCTGAACAAAACGTCCGCGTTGAACCGTCGACAGAGGTCAGGTGTGGTGTGTCAGCCGAGGGCTGGGTCACTGACATGTCCTGCGTGGTGCACTGGCAGAGACCGGTGCCAGCATCCATCCAAGCCTAGTGTACAATGTAAAACCCGCGGTACACCGTCCAGCTGGACATCCGCCCTCGCTGGACGACTTGCTCTATGTTCCACGTCATCTGTCCTTTTGCTTCGTCTCTCCCATCCCTCCACCTCGCCACCGCGACCTTGACCACCACTGACGTGTTGCCACGCCCGGTGCGGCAGTGCGCGCGCCTTCGTCGAGTGGGCGGTGCAGACGCAGAACCAGACGTACCGCTGGGAGTGCGTCTTCCTGCCCGACAACGGCGCCTTCTTCGTCAACTACGTCATCACGTCGGCCTTCATCGGCACCGCGCTCGAGATCATCCGCTTCCCCGAGCTGTTCGTGTACGCCCTGCGCATGTGCATGGCCAGGTATGTCGGCGACGTCTTCCGCTTCCAGAGATGCTGTACGCCCGTGGGAGTGGGTGTACCCTAATGACGCCGTTGTCCGCTGCCGGACGCTCGGGCCGAGTTTTCGCGTGCTGTTGCAGGATGCGAGTTTGACTTGCGAGCCCTGACATGCGCGCTGTCCTCCCTATCAGGAGATCCGTGCGACCTTGAAATGCCTGCGCCGCCGGCGGGGAGCTCGTCCGGACCAGGACTAAACTCCGCCAATAATTGTTTTTATTGTATCCTGGACCCTCCCATGCTATTGGAAACGACAGGTCCGCTATCGGTACAAAGGCTGACAATGACGGGCTGTCCTTCCTCCTGGTGCCATCCTACTCGGCATACGCAACAGCTCGCCCCCGTGTACGCCGGAGCCGCTGCCCCGCCGTTAACTGGCCGTGCTGGCGGCCCGGCAGGTCGCAGGCGGAGATCGCCAGCGTACGCGCGGCCGTGCTGTGGGAGTTCCCGTTCGGCATCCAGTACGGCTGGGTGCTGCTCATCTTCGCCATGACGGTGGTGTACTCGCTGCTCTGCCCGCTCATCACGCCGTTCGGTGAGTGGCGTCCAGACGCCGGCGGCGCCCGCCTCGCTGGGGAGGTCAGAGCAGGGCTGTGGACCCCGCTGCCGCGTCTGAGCGCGGCGAGATTCCCACGGGTAGTGATGGACGGACGACGTTGGTCCGGTGTTGGCCAGGCGCGATGAACTTCATCACACATCGTTGTCGGAAGGAGCACGTGTGCTGTGCCTCTGTCTGCGTCCCCTTCGTTCGACCCGTGCTGAGTGGCCGGATCGCGCTCACCGCCCGCCCGTTCCCCGCCAGGCCTGGTCTACATGATCCTGAAGCACCTGGTCGACAAGCACAACCTGTACTTCGCCTACGGCGCGTCGCGCATCAAGAAGCGCATTCACGTGACCGCCATTAACTTCGTCATCCTGTCGATCGTGCTGACGCAGCTGTGCCTCTTCCTCTTCTCGTACATCCGGCGCGGCATGCGCGACATCGCCATCTACTCGCTGATCGGCCTCAGCGCCACGCTGGCCATCTTCCTCTCGCACGTGCTCTTCCACTGGTTCGAGCAGTGCAGCCCCATCCGATACACGGTGCGTGGGAGAGCGCCCGGTCTGGCGGCGCCGAGTTAAGGACGTCGTTTTGCGCTCTGAGCGGGGACACGTTGTGTTACGTCCAGTCAGTTGTGCCGGGCTTTGCAGTGATTTAGGGGTAAAATCTTTCACTTTATATACAAATTTGCACTGATTAGTTATGCACCCTTGTATAGGCGGGCCGCAGGTGTAATACCCAGGACGCTCGTTTTTGTTGCATCCCTCACCACCCGACCGAATAGACTGTTAGCATCCTACTGGTAAGTTGTTGGCTGCGTCCTACCGGACCACGGCATCGTGACGTTACGTTTGTGTCGGCCGCCGACGCTACCCTGCCACTAACGTTGCCTCCCGTCTCTCGTCTCCCACCAGAGCCGCTAACGCTGTCTCCTGTCTCCCGTCTTTCACCAGAGTCGCTAACGTTGCCTCCCGTCTCTCGTCTCCCACCAGAGCCGCTAACTCTTTTTCCCGTCTCCCGTCCCCCACCGGAGCCGTTAACGTTGCCTCCCGTCTCTCATCTCCCACCAGAGCCGCTAACGCTGCCCCCGTCTCCCGTCTTTCACCAGAGCATGGAGCCGACTCCGTCAGAAGAGAGCGGTGTCAGCAGCGGCGAAGAGTCGCCGCCGCAGCGTCCGTTCGTGCCCGTTGTGCTACAGCGCGCGCCCCAAGTCCGGGTCAGGGACACAGGTCCGTAGTGCGCGCGCGGCGCGTTTGGGGGTCCGCGCAGACGCGTGAAGCATCGTGCCGAGGAGGGTAGGGGAGACGTTTAGTAAGCGATAGAATGGAAGACAGATGTATAAGCCGGTGGGCGCCGTTCTAGCCGAAGTCATTGCGTTGTGGCGGTGTGCCAGTGCTGCAAATCGCCGTGGGAGAGAGCCATTCGCCATTGGAATGCCATGGTGCCCTGGCCCTGATCATGTAAAATTACTCCATTTTGGATATGTTTTTGGCCCTGAACTGCGTGGCGTTTTAGTGCGTGGGAGCTCTGAGGTAGCGTCGCGAGATGTAATGTTGCGAATCTTAGTATGTCTGGGTCCTATTTGCATCAGGGTTTCAAGGGCTATGAGGCCACCACCCCACAAATGGCCCATGGTATTGGTCTCCTACCCTCGGCGCGCTGACCTGACCGGTGCCCCCAGGCGACGTGTACTCCTACCCGACGGCGGGCCCGGCGCGGAGTCCGCCCGAGCTTCGGCGCCGCTCGTACGGCTCCAACCAGGACCCGTCGTCGGCCAGCGACACGCCGCCCGCCGGCGAGCACGAGCTGTACCAGAACTACAACCAGGTCAGACGGCCGACAGATGGCATTGCATCCGCGCACAGCCGGCTCCGTCATGCCTGAGGGAAAGTGCGCTGCCTTGCTTGCGATGCGGACCGAGTCGGCTGGAGGGCTTGTTTGAATCTTGTGTTGGCGCTCAGTGTTTTATGTTAGATTGTTGTTGCCGTGGAATTTTTTGTGAATGGAAGCGTCTTGACGCCAGCATTAACCCGCGCCGGACGAGGGGGCGGGGGGACTTCAGAGGCTCTTGGAGGTTTCCCTGGAATAACGTTAGTATCACTAAATGCATGATGCCTAGTGTTCAATTGCTGAGTTTTTAACGTTTTACCACTGGTTCCAAAAAATAAGGTCTGCCTTCGGAGGTCAGGAGTTATTTCTTGACGTCATGATGTCATACTCTTGATGTCATGTCAACGGGTTCAGATTCCTAATAATGCTTCAGATTAGCTTGTTTCGTAGTCTTATCATATAAGCTCTTAAGATAATGGGGTGAAATATTCGCACACAGTACTGTATCCGCTTGGGCTGATATGGCGTGCTACGAATATGCCAATTGATGAGCTTCTTTAAGTTCATAATTCACCGCGTTATGGACTAAATGCCACCCTTCCCATAGCTGTCGTAGTACACATCTTTTTGGGACGAAAAATACAAAATTGGCTGTGTTGCCGGTTGTCTGGTTTGATCATCAAAGGTGGCTTACGCTGATGCTAAGGGCACTAATTTGATGCCGTTTCTGCCATGCATTCATTGCCACTGGCCGTTTAGTGCTAACAAGTTAGTTTTCGGTTCAGTGGGGCCCCTCTTCCGTCAGAGGTGAAAAGTAGACTTGTCCGGCGACGGTTAAGTGAGTTTTTTTTGCTATGGCTCCTCGCATGTTGTACATTTCATTTCGTATGCACGTTTATATAAGCCCACTCTTAGTGGGCCAGTAAGTGCAAAAGTATCCCACATCGTCGAAAGCGGCGCAGCCTCAGCGGCGCCGGCACGGCTGGGCCGCAGTGAGCGGTGCCGCCCCGACGTCCGTCCGGTCCCACCGGCGCCGCTCCACCCGCTCTGACCGCGCGCGGGTTTCAGGAGAAGCCGCCGCCGGAGGAGGTGCCCTTGGAGGCGCGGCCGGCCGGCGACCAGGAGGTATGAGCGGCGGCCGAACGTCGCCGGCCGCCGGTCGCCAGTGGCCGGGCGCACAGCCAGCGATGCGCGGAGGCTCTGTCTGTCGGGGCTCACCCGCTCACCTGCGTCGGAGGCATTTGACCGGCGGCGAGCGAGCAGTATTCGTTACTGGCGAGCCTGGAGTGTATCGCTTGTGGAGCTGGTGCAGAAAAGCGTGTCTGAATGTCTGTCTGCGCGCGTGAACGGTCTAAAGCAGGTTCACAGGGCCGATTGGGCCGTCCTGTTCACCGAGTTCCTCACCAGAGTCATATTGTAACAGTTGGCCGCAACTTCTATTGCGGGATCGCCGATCCGTGGGGTGCCGCCTCCGCCGATGTTTCGGAACATCCCGACAATGTCGCTCGGCGCCCTGGCCACGCACCACCCTCCGGTCTTACCCGACTGTGCGCTGCTGTGTAACCCTGGGGATACGGGCCGGCCCGCCAGTGTGGCCCGCCTCCGGGGGAGAAGGGGACATCGGGCACACCTCCCACCGTAGTAATTTAACGTAGTCAACGGGAAAAGTGGCGGATAGACGCAGGGTGGTGACTCTAGGTCGTTTGTCGGGAGAAGCGGTCGGCTGATCGGATCATGACCCCGCCGCGCTCGGGGGCAAATGAGCGCGCGACTCAGGGCGCGACCCTCCCTCCGTCACTCCTTCGCATGAAGTAGTGCACTCACTGAGAGCATAAGGTACTTGTTGACAGATCACGGGCCGTTGGTTCGCTCCTTGCCGACACTCGCGTTCCAAACCTGACTAACTGCGCGTCTATCCCGTTTCGACCCTAACCCTTGGTCCACCCCCCCCCCCCTTTGCCAGCTAATGAAGGTAGTCTTCGGATGACATTAACATCTTAATTGACATTGACAGACATGGAACGTCTTTCCTTTGTCGCTAAATTCGCCATAGTCTCTGGGTTTTGCCTGAGCTACTAAAAAGACGCCCCCCCCCCCCCCCCCTCTCGCGCTTCACACCACGCGACGCTGTTTCCCAGACGTAGACCTCGACATCGAGCGCGGTCCTGGCGGCGGTAGCCACCGCTCCTTACACACCGTCACGTCAGCGCTCGTGACGGCCACGACACAGCCGGCAGCGTGTCGGTAGATCAGGCGTTTGCGCAGCGGAGCTTCGTCTTGGCAACTGTGTGCCGCTAGGGAGGATATTCGTCCGTTTCTGTCCCGCTGTGTACACGTTGAACTAGCGATGCATGACCGCCGTCATCGCCTGTGTGTGGCTCATGACCTTGCTGCTGCCGTCTTTCGCGTTGATCATGCAGGAATCCGTGTGACACCGACCTTTATTTTGAAGTGGGCGGCTACTTAACGGTGCTTAGAGCTGGCAGTGCGCGGATTTCGGTGGTTATCTACTGGTTTTGAGTGCGGGTCTCTCCGTAGTACAACCTGTGATATAGAGGCAGTTGCGTTCACCAAAAGTTTTGCGCCTTTTCCACCGTTTGTTGGAATGCTGGCTCCTATTTTGGCTGTCCTGCTTCGAGCCGTGCCATGCCTGGTGCCGAAATACATACTATGAGCGTGTGATCGGCATGATATACATACTTATGACGTCATGAAATCCGTGTATCGATATGATGTGGATCGCGCTTATATGTGACGTGCTCGATTTCCCTTCTGGCGGGATGACTTATCACGGTGCTTGTTGAGTTAATTCGAGGGACTTCCAGGTGTTCGGGATCGTTACATGTGCAGGCCAGCCTCCGACCTGGGCGCGTACTGCTGTGCGGCATAATACAGTGGCAGGTCGGCGCGTGTTTCTTCGTTTGGGGATGCGGCTTAGGTGGTAGGGTGGGGCTAGCAACCACCGAAGCTGACGCCGATTGATGCTGCGCGTTAGTTTCTCCGCGCCACAAAGACAAGCTGAGGCTTCGTGCGACTTGAGGTCTCGACGGCATTCGTAATGGAGTCCAAATACACGCCTCCCTTCCGTGCATGGTTGTTTGCCGAGGTCAGCACGAATGTCTGCGAGCAGCGCTTTAACACTGCAGCGTTATTGTTTCTGGCCGTTGGCCGCGGCTGGTCGGTGTGCTTCGGCTTGCCCAGCTGGTAGCGGCGTCAGTCGCCTGCGGTGCCCGCTGCCTGTCACCGTGTGCCCACACACGCATGGCCTGAATTGTGGCGGTTGTGACGAGTCCCCGGCCTCGATGGCACGCTGCCTCACAGCTGCAGGTGAGCCGCCTCCGGTTTATCCGGCTCTTGTTCTTGAGAACGCCTCCCAGTTTTGGTGGTGTTCTATTGCGTACTCCAGCCGCTGGTTCGAGTGATCAAGGCTGATTTGTGTGACATTCGGAGGTGGTCCCGCCGCGTGCGGATCTCCACCACCAACTCGCTCCCGGGCTCGTAACAGGCGCTGTTGAGGCGCGTCCGTCACCGGGGTCGTGTGCGTCAGGCGACTTCATTGTCCATTCAGGCGACAGCATGGTCTGCGTGCTGTCTCGCTGTCCAGCGCGCGTCGCCCGCCCGCCGTTCTCACGCGTCGTGACCTCGCGGCGAGGGGGATGTCTGTCCTGACGCGCCGACGTCGCCCGCAGGTGCCCAGCGTGGCCGTGCTGGCCGGCGAGCAGACCAGAGTCGACCTATACGTCGCCAACGACGAGGTGTGACGGCCCGGTCACGTGACGGAGGAGATGTGACGGTCCGGTCGGGCGTCCGGGGTGTGCCGGTCCGGCCACGCGCCTGAGGTGTGACGGTCCGACCGCGCGTCTGAAGTGTGACGGTACGGCCACGCGGCTGAGGAGATGTGACGGTCCGACCACGCGTCTGAAGCGGTGTGACGGTCCGGCCATGCGTTTGAAGTGTGACGGTCCGGTTACGCGGCTGAGGAGGTGTGGCGGTCCGGCCACGCGTTTGAAGTGTGACGGTCCGGTCACGTGGCTGAGGAGGTGTGACGGTCCGGCCGCGCGTCTGAGGTCCAGTCACGCGGCTGAGGAGGTGTGACGGTCCGGCCACGCGGCTGAAACGGTGTGACGGTCCGGTCACGCGTTCTGCGCGTCCTGTGGCTGCGATGAATCTCGTCTACACGTCCGATGGGCCCGGCTGACTGCGAGTGCGCCCGCCGGCTCGGCCAGAGTACGTCCCCACGTCCACAGCCGTGCCCGTCGACCGCGTGGACGTTTGACATCCGTGTTTCCCGCACGCCGGACAGCGGGAGGTCGGAGCCAGCGGCCGTACGTCCGTCACGCCCGCACAGCCCCGTTGACAGGATGCCGGATGTCCGCACCGGCCGCCGATCCCATGGGGTCATCCGGGCAGATATCCGGGCGTATCAGCGCACGTTGATCACCCCCCCCCCCCCCCCTCTTACAGTGGAGGACGTCACTGGTGTCCCACTGCGACTTTCTGCGCCTGGAGTGCGCTGTCAGATCACGGTGTCAGCACAGCAGGCCGTGCTGCAAGGCACGGGCGCTCGTTTCGCACGAGCAATAATGTAGCTTACCAACCGTGCGCTTGCGTGTCCTGTGGTGTAGTCTCTTGCGAGCATGTGCTGTTCTCGGAGATGGTTTCGGTACCTTTATTTATGGAAGGCTGCATTTCAATGCGTTGGATAAGACTGCGCTTTGTAACTATGGTGTGTCATTGACAGTTCTTGCGAGACTGCCTGAGACCGTTGATTCGGCTTTCGTTCTTCGACTATCTGCTGAGCTCCACGGAGCAGAACGGTGGGATCTTTGAGTATATTGATCGGTGACATTAGACAGCCACTGTCGCTGAACAAGATCATTTTGATCGTATTCAAGAGTTTAGGTTCATATGTTCAGGGTATCGTGGTCTTCCAGAGTTGTGTCGGCATTTGCCAATTTTGTTTTCGTTTGCTCAAATCAGACGCAATGGCATCATCATGCCGAACACACTGTGTGAGTGCGTATGCATTGTCATGCTTTTAGATCACTTGCTAATGCCTGTTATATTATTCACCTGTGGTACAGTGTCTTTCGCGCTGATGCCGAGTTTCAGGGAAGACGGCGCGATTATCAGCATCCTTGCTGCTATCCTCGTGTTCGGGCTCCGGGAGTCATGGGTCTTGAGCTCGAATCCAACGGTACGATGTTTTTCCTTCTCTGGTATCAGCTGACTAGTTTTGTGACACCGACTAGCTGAAGGATCAGGTTCCTCAGGGGACGCCTCAGGGGTACAAGTGAGCAAAACAGCATGCCCCAATACCGAAAGCCACAACGAGCAACATGTGAGGCACGCACAGTCTCCATGAGGAAGACGGGTGTTCTACGCTGTCACCGGACTCTGCATTAAAGCGCCAGCCAACGCGTGATCAAAACGCAGAGTTTGGCCTCGGGTCAGACGCACCGCTCATATGAGGCGCGCAAGATCCTGAACTGCAAGCTGGCGCGGGAGGCACGTGGAACCTGGGAGGAGGACCTTAAAGTGAACTTGTGCCTGGCTTCGGGCGGCGCTGGGTGCCGTGCACGTGCTTGAACTCTTGGTTGGCTGACGTTTGAGACAGTAACGGACGTAAGTCGCTGTAATCGTGCCCATTTGATTATTTTAACGCTTCGGTCTTATTCCACACACGATGCTGCTATGCTGAGGCTTATCCCGCGGTGATAAGGTGTGAAACTATACGTGCAGGGGGTGAGTAGGGCTTCATTCAGCCACTGCAGGTATGCGCACCGAATCAAGTGACACTATTCCACAAGCTACAAAATTGCGCATTAGCTAAAATATTCAAAGAGACAAAAAAGTTATATATATATATGAATAAACGCCTTCACATATACTCCACGTTCTCGGGCCTCCTTATAGGTCTTATATATGGTCTTATGGGTCTGTATAGGAGATTGTATTGCTGTGTACACCTACAGCAAAAATATGAATTTTGATTACAACGGGAGGCCAGAAACGACGTTTCGTTTCACTCACAGACACTGAGCAGGTACAAGTTGGTCATTAACGTTTCATGCAAGGCAGCCTGGTCCTCTAAAATAATCAATGTGTTAACATTTTCGCCTGCCAGGCGGGATGCGTGCGGGAAAATAAACACTCTTTGAAGCTGTTTGTGGTGTTGGTAGATCAGTTATTAAATTCAGAAATGAACGTGCGAGGCTTGAACGTGCGAGAGGACCAGTCTTGCACTATAGTGGTAATCACAATTTGAGTAAACTGATGCCGAATATGGCTGAGTCCAATCGGAAGCCCGGAGCATTTGTTCTTCATGTGTGTTACTTGGACGTCTTACGAGTGGAATAAGTTGAAAATTACGCCCGCTTTCACACCGCAGCTCCAAAGCATATATATATATATATATATATATATATATATATATATATATATATATATATATATATATATATATATATAATGCATGTTTGAGGCTTACGTGTGCGTCCACAAAACCAGATATGGATGCCGAGCAGTTTGCATTAGCTCACCCTACACGCACCCGTTTTGTGAAGCAGGTGTGCTGTTGCACCTCCCTCTTCCATACTGAAATGTGAAATATGCGTATAATTTATCATGGTATGCTTCGATAACATGTTGGGTATTTATGCATGCATTTACAAGCATGAAGAGACAACAATACATATGCTTATCGGGACCCGTTTACATGCACGTTGTGGGCACACCAAAATCTAATGGACAAAAAATACATTTCAGTCACTGCAAACCAAAAATGAATTCTCCTCCACAACCATTTAAGAAAACAAGCTTTCGCCAAATATGCTGAAGCAGATGCCCTCTTTTCAGGATGGCTTTTCACTGCTTTCAATGATCACGTATTGTAAGCCTGCTGTACCCCTGGTGGTACTGATCCAAGCTGTTGTGGCTCTGAACGGAAAGCGATTCTCACCCGCTTCAATTCGGTGTGACGAACGAAACGCCAGGCAGGCCAATGTCATGCGCAACACAGGTTGGTTGTAACAGCATTGCTAGTTGAGCTGGCTCGTCAGTGGCCGTGAGATTTAACTGTACGCACATTCCGTCCTCAATGAGATCACATCTCGTTACAACTACGTGGTCTCCCGTTACAAGCACTTGGTCTCCTGTTACAAGCATTTTGTCTTCTGTTACAAGTACTTTGTCGTCTGTTATAAGTACTTGATCTCCCGTTACAGGTACTTTGTCTTCTGTTGCAAGCACTCGGTCTCCTGTTACAAGTCTTTTGTCTTCTGTTATAAGTACTTCGTCTTCTGTTACAAGTGCTTGGTCTCCTGTTACAAGCACGTGGTCTCCTGTTACAAGTACTTTGTCTTCTGTTACAAGCACTTGGTCTCCTGTTACAAGTCTTTTGTCTTCTGTTATAAGTACTTCGTCTTCTGTTACAAGTGCTTGGTCTCCTGCTACAAGCACGTGGTCTCCTGTTACAAGTGCTTTGTCTTCTGTTACAAGTACTTTGTCTTCTGCTACAAGTACTTGGTTTCCTGTTACAATTATTTGGCAGCCATCCGCGCACTGTATAAGCTGTGCGGCACCAGCGGGACAACATCGTTTACGTTTTATGTACTGGTCAAAACGGAATCCATGGACGAGCCCCGATACACGTTGAAGGCAGGGGTGGGCAGGCGCCGCTGCTCGAGTTGTAAGCTTTGGTATATAGCGAACGCCGCCGAAGGTCACCGAATAGTCATGGGCCTACGCACGTCGTGGAATCTCGATGCATCCACCAGCAAGTAGTGAAGGCTGCGGTCAAATACCTTTTAACATTGAATTAGCCACATCAGCAATATCTGGTCAACATCCATGGCTCGAATATGCTACCTGAAATACTTAAGATTATCGTCTCAGTTGAATGACTCCTCAGAGCCCCTGAGCCCCTGAGCCCCTGCAGGCCACATATTTACTGTCAACGAATTCGTGGGTTGGCCTCACAGCTTTGAGCCTTTGAAACTGGAACCTGAAAAGCCACTTCGTGGATGGTTTTCGAGCCAAATACAGCTGAAATGAGTAAATAAGGCTAGAAGCATTGTCGGCGATGATTCCTTGCCACAGACGACGGTACGGATAACACGGTGCTCGCTTCCGGGTCCTGCTGTCGCCACGCGTCATTCGATGTCTTCGCGGCGGTCGCGTCGGCTGGCTGCACTCTCTCGACGACCCCTTTACCGTTACATCGCGTTGGTGTGACGAAGGGCACACTGCTGTGTCATGAGCTCCTCAATCGCGTCGACACAGAGAGAGAGGGGGGGGGGGAGTTGTTGGGCTGTGTATCGGCACTTCCCGCTTTGGGGGCGGGCCCATCAAGCAGTGGTTTCGGCGATTGTCAGGAACACGTTCCACTGTTCATCTGGCGAAAAGGCGTCAGGGCAGAGCTCCAGTCGGCGGCCGCCAGATCCTGCGGAGACTTATCTGTGTTCTTTCTCCAATATACTTTATTTCGTTTTTCCTTTCTTTTGCTGCTGTTCTGCTGCGTTTTACGTTCAATGTAGGAGTGGCTGGATAATGGTCACTGCAGTGGCTGGACACAATGTCCGTGTGTTGGATCTGATTCGGAGAGTTGGTGATAATCACGTCCAGCGATGGCTCGCAGCCACTGGGTAGATGTGAAAATAGGCTGCGGGTGCGAAAAATGTTCCAACACATGAGGAAGTCGACACGTGCGATGCTTGGCTGTCTCCGTGGAACAGCGTTCAGGTGAGATCACCCATGATCAGCGTCGACCGCACGCACTGTACATTGTGCATTGTACAATGTATGTACAAGGCAGAGGTTCCATTTTCGGTAGCCCCGCGGGACGGTGTTGACCACGCACTTGTTGGCAATATGTACCCCGTAATACGTAAGCATGCAAATATTTATACCGATGTTTTGGATTTAAGCGTCAGACAGCTTCTCCGACGACTCAGAGACCAGGCTCTGGCTGGCGGAGTGTTTGTCCTGAAACGGGGCGACCACTTCCCTATTGCCCTCATTGCCCGGGTGGGAGCCAGCAGAGCAGAACCCTACCAAATGAGGTGTGTACCTAAGACCTCTCGCCAAGATTGCCGTGTGCATTAACCGGCTGTGCTACCATGGTGGCGCAGTAGGTCATTAAGTCAATCATAAGTCCTAGGATATACGCTTTAAATGTGGTTGCTTGGTGTGCATATTCACTGTTTTATCATATGTGTTGTGG
The DNA here is from genome assembly GCF_011947565.3 of Pollicipes pollicipes. Taxonomy (NCBI): domain Eukaryota; kingdom Metazoa; phylum Arthropoda; class Thecostraca; order Pollicipedomorpha; family Pollicipedidae; genus Pollicipes; species Pollicipes pollicipes. The sequence goes on from NW_023596420.1 coordinate 33,335,528, forward strand.
TGTTTTGGAATATTGACAAATGTTTGAGTAGTCTAAGTTTGTCTTTCTCTTTAGAATGCTTTTAAGATTTCCTTGCTAGAAACATAGCGCTGTTTTAGCTCAAATTGTAGTTTCGTAGGCCTCTATTTATGTACTTCGCCATCACATTTGTATCCAATGCGCAGTGTGACGGTCCAATGCAGCTTGCAATTCGTTCTCAATCAAGTCGAAATCCTTGACAACTGCGGTGCCGCCACCTCGTTGGCGCATGTTGCCAGCCACCTCAAAGCAGTTTTGATCCACTTGCCTCTTGAACCAGACGTTTTTCACTTTGGCTGCGCTGTGGGCTGGATACTTCGTGGTGGCGAATGCGACCGCGCGTCGCCGACATTAAGCCTAACCCACGGGGGTGTCGCTTCGCTTAATAGGTTTGGGAAGGTGAGCGTTGAAAATGAAAACGAACTTCTGACAAACACCTTCAAAAAAGTCTATTTCCGCATCTGACCCCACTTTCCTATCGAAGCTGGGTACCAACAGTTCTCAACTGATAAGGGATCTACATCGTCGCTCGCATACGTTTTCTCGCTCGGCATCGGCGGGGGAAATGCTGTCGTCCGGCATCATTATCATTTTGTCGGACGTCGATAGCCAAAACCAGGCTTCGGTAATCGACGTATGGTTGATGTTATGTGCTTTAGACATCTGTGGACGTGTACGACCGCAGGAATACTGAGCGCAAGTTGATGTGCCCTGCCATTAATGCCTGTCACGATAACATCCGGTCGATGGCTACTAGGCGGGCTGTAGGCTGCAACGCAGCACTCGCTTTGGACATGCTCGTCGCTGCTAATGTTGTTTTGGTCGTCATTGTCGGACGAGATAATGTCGGACGAGATAAGGCGTTGTGACAGAATAGCTTGCTGCAGTCTGCAGAACTTAAAACAACGCTGGCTAATGGTAATACACTCAGGCAATAACACAGAACTAGACTACCATCAGCAATACATGTGCGTCGTGTTATTGAAAACACGTTGGATGGAACAAAAACGGAACATGCCGACGGAAACACGGCACGCACGCGGAGCTCTCAAAATGTCACTAGCCCATATAGATACAATCAACTGTACATAACTTTACAGCTTTCACCGTGTCTGTTTCCTTAACGCGCGCCCGACCTGGGGGTGAAGTTGGCTTCCCTCCAAGGTTTTTTTCCGAGCACTGGTCCAAAACGGGCGCTCGCGACAGCACGAAATTTTCGACATTGTACATTTACTAGTTTTGCATACTTTCAGCAAATTTGAGTTCTGATCTTCCAAGATTAGTAACCTAGGTTAGTTCAAAGACGTCCAGCCCCCCAAAAAAACTTTGACCACCCATAGTTTGCGTTGCTTTATTTGCCGTTGTTCAAACTTGCTATAGTAATTGTACGTTGTAGTACCTACGGTTTATATATTTCAATTTTTAGAAAAGGCAAGGTCAGTGACCTGAACTCAGGTAATTTTTGCTGTTTTTTGCAAAGGATGCAAATCTGCGGCATTCTGTGTGCTTTCGATGTTTGTATATGAAGTGAAGAGTAATAACTCCCATGCATAGCCGACATATGACCACAGAGCACATGACTTTGACCCAGGTCATGACCTACCGACATGGGTACAGTCTGCAAATCGTATGCTGGGGTCAAAATGGGTAGTTTTTATGTAATTGTGGACGCATAATTCGAAAACTTCACTGATAAAATGCTGCGAATTTATTCTAATGCATACTGATGACGTCGTCCAAGGTAAATGGCCTATTTTGCGGCTGTGGAGAGGCTAGATAAACGAGTGCGACGCGTGTAACCACCTCCTTGTTGTGTTTGTGAAGCTGACGACTTATAATTGCATGTACAAACGCGCCTATTCTCGATTTGTTATAAATACGTTGCGAAGCGTGGAAGGGACTATGTATAATCAGACAACACCTATGCGACCTTGACCACATGTAGACGCACAATACACTATTTTTGATCACAGAAAAGTGTTGCAATGGTCACATGAATCCGTTGGCACTTTAATTTTTTCATCTGGGTGGCTTATTCATTTGATCTAAGTTTACCCCAGATCAACCCCAGGTCAACCTAAGATGACATTTTTGTGTCTAGCATGCTTTTGTCTAACAGCTGCATTTAATAAAATCGATTTATTCGGAAGCGTATTGCGAAAAGCTACCGTTCTTAAAGGCTACTGATGGACTAATTTTAGACGGTGACGCGCTCTGACCTGACCGTTTGCGAGGGAGCAGAAATGGTCGGAATAGACTCTCCACAGTCTTATCGCTCATTTCCGTGCCCTCAATATCCGTCTTGACGTGCTGACAAAGGTTTAAGGTGCATCTATCCGAACGATAGTTTTATCTTTTGTGGCCTCTGGTGACCTCACATTTGATCTGAGGTCAATGAGTTGATGTGTATTCTTCATGATTTGATGAGACCTTCACGACGGTATCTCTGTTTGGTGGTGGTTGGAAGCTGAAGCTGAGGATCCCAAGGGAAGTCATCTCCCCCTCCCTCCCCCCGGCCGGGTGCGGTTATCTCAGACGCTCGGTCTACCGTAGGTTAAGCCGGTGGAACAACCATTAGAAACCTTTTTTAAATTGACATAATTTTGGGCTCCCATTTTTCATGCTCTGCATGTACTTGGGCTTCAGAAGGGCGGGCCCTAAACTCATCCGTTGGGGGGGGGGGGGCACATCAGATATTGAGGGGGGGGGGGGGCAGTGGACCACCCAAAAGAACACAAATCGACACCTGTGATGGACGGGAACAGGTGACACCAAACTCCTAGGCACGTGTCACCTGGCTAGGAGTTTGGCTACCAGGACCAGGCTACCTGCTCTAACACGGCTGATGAGGTCAGGTGACACTGTACGGCACCCTGATGAGGTCAGGTGACACTGAACGGCACCCTGATGAGGTCTGACCCGGCGGCGCTGCCCTGCGCTGCCGTGGGATATCCGACTGCAGGAGCTGCGATCTGCTGTGGGCCATCCGACTGCAGGACCTCTGCAGTGGGGCATCCGACTCCAGGGGCTGCGATCTGCTGCGGGACATCCGACTGCAGGACCTCTGCAGTGGGGCATCCGACTGCAGGGGCTGCGATCTGCTGCGGGACATCCGACTGCAGAGGCTGCGATCTGCTGTGGGGCATCCGACTGCAGAAGCTGCGATCTGCTGTGGGGCATCCGACTGCAGAAGCTGCGATCTGCTGTGGGGCATCCGACTGCAGAAGCTGCGATCTGCTGTAGGACACAGCGGTGACTGCAACTGCGACCCGTGGCACCGTGACCCGTGGCACCGTGACCCGTGATGCCGTGACCTATGACACCGTGTGACCGTGGCAACGCACTGTGTGTGCTGTAGTAACTCCGACACGGTGGTGGAGTACTGCGCAGAAATCCTGCTGGACAGTTCGCGAAAGGTTCCTCCAGCACGGCTCCGTTCTACGCTGGGGATCGGAGGAGATTCAGTTGCTACAAGCGTGTGCGTCGGCTGAACGGATAGGTGAGTTCATTTGGAGATGGAGATGCTCAGACCACAAAATTTGACATAACACAGTCAGGCTACAGAAACGATCACGCTTGTGCTCTATGTGTCTCAATAGCTTCATCTTACATGGAGGCTGTTCAGCATCCATTCTCCGCACTGACGAAACAGAATTACTTCCTCCTTGACCATATGAAGTGCGATTGGCCTCAACATGGTGTCTCCATGTCGACATCTTTGAACCCGATTCGCAGAATGGTCTGGTGTACGGCCGGCTCGTGTTTTCATTGGCCTAACGGCCCGTCGGCCAACGGCCCATCAATGATATGAAATAATGACCTGTGTTTAACGTTTGCTGGCCAGTCTTAACAACATTCAATCCTGTCTTCTTGGGATGAGAAGAGGGACAATGTCCGTCTCACAGTAGCTCTTAAATAACTGAGCCATCAACTACGGACCGTTGATGGCTTCATGCTTTCAGAAACAGAGAGACGTGTGTTGAACTGTTACCCCTCATTGCAGTTGCTCCCACCATAAAACTGCTCGGTCGTGACAACTACCACTAAAAGCCACATCCAGTTTCCGTCATAACGGTGCATTCCGTCTCGAATATGCTGCTTTTCAACGTCTGAACCAGCGCTGGAAGTATGCCTGAGAAAAATATAATTTCAGTCCCCAAAAGAATAACTTCAGAAAATTACCAGCATGCAAATGAGTACCCACACGACAGCAAACCTCAGTCATTATAAATTCAAGGCGTAATGTGCTCAGAAACCTCCACTGTTGATTAGCCGGCAATCTGTAAGACAGACCAAAAGAACCATACGAACGTCTTGGCAATTTGTACTCAACCGGCTGGTGGCCACCCCGTAAGTATTGACGAGCATTTATCACGCACTGCATCGCCCCTAATACTGATCACGTTGTTTTTGTGGCCGTTTTTAGCGCTACATGATGTCGCCACACGAACATTTACGTCGAGTGAGCGAGGAGGCCTTTTTCCGAAGCACATGAGCCACACGGCACGGAAGCGCGTGGTGGTCTTTATCGTGTCATTCTCATCATGCTCAGAGAACCCATGAATAGTGTTATAGCTGAAAACCCTGCACTCTTTCGCTCAGTTTGCCGTTCGCATACGCGTCGTGCATCAGTCAGTCACTAAACTACCATCCCCTCAGCCGCCGGGCCCCGGTGAGTAAGCGCCACGCTGATGACAGACCACAGACCGGCTTAGCTGTCCGGCAGCTCTGCTGACCCGGCCCGGGTGTGGGCCGACGATCAGACCAGCGGCTGCAGACCGGCTCAGCTGTCCGGCAGCTCTGCTGACCATCAGGCCAGCGGCTGCAGATCGGCTCAGCTGTCCGGCAGCTCTGCTGACCATCAGACCACCGGATGCAGACCGGCTCGGCTGCCCGATAGCTCTACTGACCATCAGACCAGCGGCTGCAGACCGGCTCAGCTGCCCGACAGCTCTACTGACGATCAGACCAGCGGCTGCAGACCGGCTCAGCTGCCCGGCAGCTCTACTGACCATCAGACCAGCGGCTGTAGGCCGGCTCAGCTTCCTGGCAGCTCTACTGACCATCAGACCATCAGCCACAAACCGGCTCGGCTTCCCGACAGAGCAGCTGCAGCTCTGCTCAGCTGCTGGCAGCTCTACTAGCCATCAGACCAGCAGCTGCAGACCGGCTCAGCTGCCCGGTCGCTCTGCTGGCACGGCCCGGGTGTGGGCTGAACATCATACCAGCAGCTGCAGACCTGCTCAGCTGCCCGGCAGCTCTACTGACCCGGCTCTGGTGTGGACTGGCCATCAGACCATCATGGTGTTCATCTAGCTCGTCTGAAGGGTTAGGAATTGTCGGTGAGAGCTATAACCTCTTTCATGAGATATCGATGAATGTGTTATAGATCTGGATGGCTGCACGCACTGAGGCGGCCTAGTATTTATTCTGGTTTTTCTTCCGATCTCTAGGCTCTAAATACCAAAACCTCATTGGAGTTTCTAGCTCGTCGTGTTTCTTACGGAGGGAAGAGCTCCAAACCGGACGCAGACATGCTTCCCAACAACTGGCTCACCATCCCACCATCCCACCCTCTCGGGTCAGCTTCGCTCCGATGCGCGACACGCCTAAATGACGACGCAGGCAGAATCGCCTCTGATTGGCCGGGGCGGGGCACTGCACGGGCGTCACAAAACATCTGGGGCGTGCAGTGGCCGCGTTCTATGGACGCCAACAAAGGAGTGGTCAGAAGACCATACCGCTTACATGGAGAACCGCGAGACAATCGTGAGAATCGACACACAAGGACGCAAGACGCTGACACAGGAAGTCGGAGAACACTGCCGAAGGGCTCCGCAGGACATTCAAATGGTTTACAGAGGGCTGCAAGCCACGTGAAGTGGTTAGTACTGAGGACCACAAGACACTGGCTCAGAGGGCTTCAAGATACCGACACAGAGGACCGAAGGCACGAAAAATGGGCGACGCGAATGGCCGCAAAGCAGTGACAGAGAGCTGCAATGTTATCCGCTCCGCCGTTTTGTTTGGCGCTCCAAACACAAGACAACGCGGTCACCTTTGACCGCTTCCATCACCTCCCCACCTAGCCTCCATTTTATCTCGCCGAACCATATCGGGTACCGCTCCCGAACGCCAACCGGCCTGCCCGCGAACAAGCACAATTCCGTCCCGGATCTGCAGGTGTCCAGCCGCCCTGAAATCTCTCCCGGGTCGGCCAGGGCCTGCCCGCCTGCCCGGCAGCGGGCCGCGCAGTGCCAACCGACGGCGGTCGCTGAGTCAGGCCTAACGGTGGCCGACGCCTGGACTGGTTCTCACGTGGTTCGGGGCGGCGACGGGCTGCGCCGGCCGGCGAAATAGGCCAGCGCGGCCGGCCGGGTCGGCTTTGGGTCAGCGGCCGGCGCCGCGGGCCGCGTCGGCTCGATGCCAGGCTGACGGCTGGACGGTGAACTGGCCGGCGAGCCCGCCGCCAACGGCCGGCTGGGGCCGCCGGCGAGCCCGCCGCCAACGGCCGGCTGGGGCCGCCGGCGAGCCCGCCGCCAATGGCCGGCTGGGTCCGCCGGCGAGCCCGCTGCCAACAGCCGGCTGGGGCCGCCGGTGAGCCCGCCGCCAACGGCCGGCTGGGGCCGCCGGCGAGCCCGCCGCCGACGGTCGGCTGGGGCCGCCGGCGAGCCCGCCGCCAATGGCCGGCTGGGGCCGCCGGCGAGCTCGCTGCCAACAGCCGGCTGGGGCCGCCGGCGAGCCCGCTGTCAACGGCCGGCTGGGGCCGCCGGCGAGCCCGCCGCCAACGGCCGGCTGGGGCCGTGGCTGCTCCGCAATGGCCAGTTTGGGCACTTTCACATGTGTACGTGGAAATCACGGAGGAATCTTTATGTGTAGGTCGTAATGGCTGTACGTTACTAATGTTTTTGTAGCGTTAACAACTGTCACCGCGCGTCAACGTCTTTAAGCACGGTTTGAACGTTTTGTCCAGTCGTTGCTTAAGCCGTATGCATGATGTGCAAAGAAGGTCATAGCAATTATGGGCAGGTGCTGGTGCGAAGAAGACACGGATAACAATCAGGGACTGTCCAAACCGGTACAGTCGCTGGGGTTCGTTTGAAAGAAGCCAAGGCTTGCGTGACTGTTCGGACTCGAACAGTTTAAGACTCCTAGATGGTCGACGGAGGCTGCTTGCTTATTTCAAGCTGTCGGAATCACCAAGTGTTATTTTCTTGCCCCAGCTGCCAATAGCTACTCATGGCTTAGGCACATGCTCTCGTCCAATTTTGGCAAATCTGGCTTTTGACCATCATATTACTGACGCCGGCGATTGTTGGCACATCGTCCCCTGGAAAATCATTTATGTCGCCGTGTCCCCCAAGTACTGCTATGTCGTGCTCTCCAAATATGTCCAACTCTAATCATGATAATCGCGTGGTATTTTTGTTTAGTCAGTACATCCTTGCAAAATGTCTTTTTTCAGCATGACAAGTCCTATCTCGGCAAATCGAGTGGCTTGGTGCATGGATGGAGCCAGAAGGTGGAGCACGCGATGAACACGGACGAGGCCGCATGCCAGACCTGTCAGAGTACCAGCCGAACAGAAATCTTGCAGCTTTAGCGGCCTGTCCCATCCCCAGCCGGACAGCCTTTGGTGGGCTGATATCTCTGCAGCCACTGATGGCGCCGCTCTATCGTGGGAGTATGTTCAGTGTTGACAGCAACAAGTAGCACGACTTTTTGATGGCTGCGCTGTAAGATTTTAAAAGCATTTGCTGCGGTTTGTTTCACAGGGTATGGTTTCTCTACAGAGTTACAATATCACGTAAGCTAATCTTCTGCATTCTGCATGGGATACTGCGATCTGCAAGCCTCAAAAAGCTGAGCGGCACAAGTCAAAACCTAGTTCTGCTCACGGTAGTCCAGAGCCGCAATGACACGAGATCAGTATCGTTCGACGCAGCAGAACCCGGATAATCGTGTTGGCCATGGTATGATGTAAACAACCGGCCTGGCCTTCCAGTCGGCCACAGGCACTCGAGCAGAAAACATTGATCCACCGCTTTGGATCGTGTTTCAGCGAAGGTGTCGAATCTTGGCGACCAGGGAACACCATACAAAACCAACTGTACGGTATAGGTGAGAGTACCGTCTACAAATCACTAAGCCAGCCCAACACTTTCCGACCAACTTGTAGTGATACCACCCTGTGGTGATATTCCACTGTGGCGATACCACCCTGTGGTGATACCAGTTGGCCGGTAAGCAATGAATATCACCCTTTTACCCGGGCTCGAATATCGCACACACTGGGGCCTTGTGAGAGCCTGATGAATGAAAGCTGCACAAAAGCTGCACATGAGTGTGTGCCGGCTCACTGTGACCGGCATCCACATCAGAGCTCTGCATGGTCGCCATACCTTGGCCGCAGTTAGCAAAAGCGTACCACATTGCTTCAAGTTCCACCACTGTGTTGAGACAGGTTGCCGAGCCCGGACACACGCGAGGCCAGTTAATTTCCTTCCAGGATTATCTGTGGATTTGCGCGCTGACGCTTTGCATAAGTAAAGTTTTAATGAATCAGTCGGCTCAGGCTAATTTATCAGTCTAATGAGGCAGAAACGTTCGCAAGTTCTAATGAATCAGCAAGCCTTCTTTGTATTGGCGACCAAAGGCGAGAACGGCTCCATTCGGTCAGGTTTCGGGGCTGTTTGTATGACGACAACATTTTTGTTATGCAACAACAAGAACAGCATTATCACCTCGGCCGTGCCACGCCACGCAAGGAGTCTTGTTGTATCTGATTGGGAATGCCCAACTACGAAGTCAGACTGATACCGATATCAGACCGGTTCATACCGGTATAGTATCATAGCGATACCATTTTCAGAACAACCTCCTTTATCGTCGGGGCACGGCGGCTTGTATTTTGGAGCTCGTTCTTAAACTGCCGACACGACATGCCCCCTCGTTCTTTTGTGCTCCAGATGCCCAGTGGTGGACTCCTTTCCTTATAGACAAGGTAACCATATTCGTTGAAGTATTTTTGTTGGTGGCCTTTTTGCTCGTTACAACTCGTGACAAAGGCTGATGGGTTTGCCGATTGCACCCTTGAAGTGGTGTATTTTTCACTGCAACGACAGCGGCATGCTGCTCACCGAGCCGCAGATCCCCAGTGCCGACCAAGGCGGACCTTCGTCGCGTTTCAGTGCCGTCCAATTGAGGTCCTGTGCGGAGACAGATCACCGCAACTCGCCTGATTGCCTGGAATGTGGCATCAACAACAGCAATATGCAACGAAGGACTTGTTGCAGGACGTAGCTCGAAAATGCGCTATGGTTGCAATACTCGCAGCTATAATAAGACGGCTCAGACCTGCGCGAACTCAGTTCAGACGGACGTATCAATGTTCTCATCTCGATATCTATGTCTAGCTCTCGAACAACTCGGCTGGAAATGGGCCCGGAACTTGAATTGGCTCACTAACAATCTGATCGCTCTCGATGATGTACGACTGACCACCAGCAGATCAATGTAATGGTTTGTTCCCGGATTTGATAGCATATTAGGGGATGTTATCGCCATGCGCACATTAGCTTGATGACACCAATGATATTTCGTGTCAGTGCTGGAGTTTTTTGTTTCATTTATTTGCTTGTTACTGCAAGCAAGTTGTTTCTCCTGCACGCCGTGCGTTTGAGGCTTTATCGCTTAGCTGTCAACGCTTTTCACAGAGCAAAAATGACCCCGATGGAGCATTAACCTGCGTTGCAAAAAGGTAGCAGGGGAGCAAAGACCTGCGGCGTTATCTTTCACTTCTTTTATATGTGTTTATCGGATTATATTGGCGCTCCCCCACATGCAAACGTTCACGCGGTGTCGGGCTCTCTTTCTAACGACACATTCCGCCCTGGCCAACACTCCCGCCACGGGCTCGTCTCTCCGTTGTTGAGGCTTTCTCGGCCAGGTGTAAGATTTTCAAACTTGATCCGAGCTGGGGTTTGCTCGTATGCTCAATGAGACAAAGTCGTTTTCTATAATTATAGGTTGTCATTAAGTGCACGTGTTTACATCGCTAATAGCCACGTCCCATTTAAGATCGCACCACTTGAATGTGCTCACCGACTGCGATGCATTTTAAACAGCTTCAATGTCAATGATGTCCTTGTTCCGGCCTAAATATCTCTGAGACTCGCTTTCTCCATAACAGAGCATACACGGGCTTCATGCCGCGGAGTGCAGAACAGTCCGAAACATGTTTTCAGTAGAGGTGTAACATGTAAGAGAGTTTTACCCGGGGCAGGTCCTAATTTTTTCACTGCTGGGGGACAGTTATCTCCAAAATTACTCAAAAGATGGTAACCATGATAACCGGCCTCAACAATTTATCAGGACTTTCCCGGTGCGTTGGTTGAGGGCCTCCGTTCTAAGCCATCGCGTCTTTTGGTCGGAGATCACGGAGGGATTGCGCATATACATTCATTCGAAGAGCACATGCATCGGATGCTGATTGTCAATTTACGTCCATGAAATTTTTGGGTTAAAAATATGCTTTGTTTGAGCCTGTTGCAAACACGTGCAGTATGAAATATTTACTTAAAACTTAAACTTAAGGGTGGTTATTGGTCAGCAGTGGGTTTATTTCACAAGTACGCTTGGATTATGGGCCAGTGCACTCGGTTTTGACCCGGGAATGTTATATTTGAGACCACATGTTAAAAGCGTGGCATCACACACTATCCGGTCGATTACCAGCATTCTTGTACATCTTACTGCATCGAGTCATTTAGCGATCTGTGGGCGATACTCTCCTCTGCACTGGTATTTTTATCAACGGCGTGTATTTCCTCCGGCTTGAGATAACGTCAAGTCCCTCCTGCCCTCTTCCTTCCTCACCATAGCTGACGGATGTTTCGTTGTCTCTCGAGTGCACGCGACCCATCCCTTCGAGAGACGCGAAATGATAACGACTCGACGGGTCGTTCTTCTCTCAGCCGGATGTTGTTGGTTTTGTGCTGCCCTAACCCTGCGTTGTCGCGATGCAGACCCGTTCTCGACCTGTATTGTGACACGTTTCATAACTCGCGGGTTGTGTGTTTCGCATATTGAGTGAAAGACGCGCGTATGCTCGTACTGGCAACGACACAGCGGCACCACACACCCAAAGCCTGTCCTAAAACTCTCATGCACACGAGTCTGACTTGGTGCGGAAAATCGGCTCAGCAGCTTTTTTATTTACCATCTATTGTGCAGAAAGCCAAAAAAATCTGGCAAGCGCACGAACATACGCACAGCTCGTAATTAGGGAAAATATGGCAGAACATTGTACGTAACAGGTGTGGGTGCTGTGCAGAATGCCCGTCAAAAAACGGAAATATAGACCCTGTATACCGCTCATGTTGTTTTACAGGTACCTGAATCGAAATGATGCGCAATGCCACACTTTCACACCGAAAACTGAGCTGGAACAGTGCACACCTGCGGTAGCTTCCTCATGCACGAACTTAAACATATCGTACAAGTGGACTCACTGATAGCACAGCGATTGCGCTGAGCACTCAGCGCTTGCCTAATCATGCCGATCGTGTATTAAAAAAGTGATAGTAGACTCCACTACAGGTTTGGCGTTCTTTCCTGACCATCTTCATGGTAAAATGTCTTTGAAAATGTCATTTGTGCAGACCGTCATAAAAGACAAAGGTGACCCGCAGTATTCTAGAGCAGCAGGGAAAACATGCTACGGAGTCGGTGAATGTCATTCTTATGCCGTTTCTATTTCGCGGTACACCAGGCAGGCAATGAATTTCTGAAGGGTTGATGAGAGTTGTCTGGCTTCAATTGGATTGTACTTACTCAAAACAGTCTTACTTGATGTTCTTCGCAACGAACAGAGTTCCGATGTCAAAAAAGGTTATCCCTTTCTACACATCCTGAACGCGCGATATATGACTGCTTCTTCGCATCGTCTCCGGTACTAATGACCAAAACCGTCACTTAATTGCTTTTTCCACGATGTTGCACTGATCCCCATCGGGCCCATGATAAGAATAAAACTTAATAGAATTGTTACGAGCTCTCAGAAAGTCTAACTTAAGCGATCTAGTCGTCTACATTCCAGATACTGATGGGTTTGTTATCATTGATTTTGTAGGCTCATATATTTTTCGAAGACATGCAGAACAATTGAATAAAAAGCTGTACTGCATACATTGCTATGCCAACTTGAACGATCCCAAATATGGGATTCACCTAACCTATCTATCAATTCCGCTTTTTTCTCGGTTTTAGGTCACATTGGCTTTGTGTTCGGGCCATGACGAAAAATGCAGTGAATTGATACATAATGCGGCTGGAGCAGAGCTAGGAGAGAGTTGGAGCAGCTGTAAGCTGGCGGAACGAGGTGTTGAAATATGCGGTCAGCGGTGGGAGATTTAGCCGAGCACAGGGGTATGCCCTCCGCGAGCGATCAAAAAAGGATCTGGTGTAAATCCATGTATATCGGCAGCGAAAATGATAGCAGCGTTTCATCCTGTTTTCTGCCTTTTCCATCCAAATCTTTTGCGTTTTTCAAAAGCTTAGTGACAATTACCAAAAACTTAAATCGTAGCAAATTCAGTTACTTTGTTGACTGAAAAATTGTCGTCCCTTACCAGACTCAGTGACGGCTGTTTTTATTTTCCATCAGCCCGTAAATATTACATCAATGGAAATCCACCCGTTAGATTTGCGTGGACAGGAGCTTTCCAATGCTGTAGCCAAACCTCATACCAGTTTGAAGGTCATAGCCCAGCTTAGCTTAATACGCGATCTAAATGAACATAATGAGAAATTATCACATCTGTTGTGGTCTCGGTCCTCCCGCGCCTCAAAAGGCGTCTTACTGTTTACAACGTAAAGATGCAATTCCGAGGACATATAGATACAACAGATTACTTGAAGAAACTTTTCAAAATTTGTCACATATTTCATTCCAGTGCTATTCTTGAGGAGCGCAACCCATTAATGGTTCCCAAAATGGTATCTGCCATGCGAAAGTTTACTAGCCAGCACCAGTCAGTTTGTTATCGTTTTAGATCATTTGGAGACCATGTTGAACGGTGCTACACACTAAGCAGTCCCAGCCAAGCATTTTGCATCATAAGTTTGTTTGTTTATATTATATAAATATACATATATATATATATATATATATATATATATATATATATATATATATATATATATACATGATATAATATTATAAGTTTATTTGTAGAAGTTTGTAATTGTACCAGCGGGTTTAGAAAGCCTTTAATTCAACCAGCACCGTTCTCCGTTTGGCAGCATTCTCATAATGCTCCACGAAAGTTCAACAGTATTTGCACTTCTATATAATAAATTCACTATAAGGTTCGTCGACCCCAACCAAAACGCTTGGCCTCACCAACACCGAGCTACCGCACGAAACCTGTCGACAGCGACAAAGACGGAACACGCCGCGACGACAGCGTCCGAGTCGTGTCCGCCTGACGGCGCGCTGGCGCGAAGGCATCGTGCTAACAGAGACCTGTCTGAGACCGCGCGGGAGCGGTACCGCACCGAGACCTGACCTCGACAGCGTCCGAGTCGTGTCCGTCTGATGGCGCGCCGGAGCGAGGGCATCGGGCTAACAGGGACCTGTCTGAGCCCGCGCGGGAGCGGTACCGCACCGAGACCTGACCCCGACAGCGTCCGAGCCGTGTCCGTCTGACGGTGCGCTGGCGCGAAGGCATCGTGCTAACAGAGACCTGTCTGAGCCCGCGCGGGAGCGGTACCGCACCGAGTCCTGACCCCGACAGCGTCCGAGCCGTGTCCGTCTGACGGTGCGCTGGCGCGAAGGCATCGTGCTAACAGAGACCTGTCTGAGCCCGCGCGGGAGCGGTACCGCACCGAGACCTGACCCCGATTCGACATGCGGTCCATCATTACCCAATTACGCTCGCGTTTCGGCCGGCGACGCCAGGCGCTGTGTCTTGTTACGCAACGGGCTCGGTCCCTCCATTTGATCTGATACCGGGCCACCTCAGGGGGCTTGCTCGTTTTGTGGTAATCCGTGAGCATTTGTGACATTTCATGCCGAGATCATATTAGGAAAGCTAGAGCGTTCTTTACATCGATCGCTGGTCTTCAGGATTGTCGTTACGCGAGGGAGTAAATCTGCGGCGTTACCTAAACTCCTAAATTCTGTTGCGAATAGCGGTTATTGAACTTCCCACCCCTCGAAAGAATCTCTGGCATGATGCCAGGGTCGTCAGCCCACAGTGTGGACCATCTAGGTATGATATCCGGGTGCAGATGCGCTGTGCCGGTCAAAAGGAGCGCTGTCGCGTCACCGCCTTACTCATATCGGGGTCGAGTAGCCAGGAGGGCCTGCACGTTGAATAAAATGTTCGGCGATTGGTGACAACTTGATCCAACGTAACAGGGTGTATATTCATGTAAAGACATATTCGGGTGACGTCATGACTTGAAAGGGATGAAATATGACGTTGTTGTGAACCTGTCCTTAGTGGATCTATATGTACTTAGTGAATTCCAGTTGCGCCGGCAACTGCCAACATCCCGCGGTGAGTTGTGCATACAATGTATATGTGCACATACATGCATAAATACGAGCCCATTAGTTTCACGCAGACTTTGGTCATGACTTTTACCCCTAGGTTCTGTTCACATTGCTTCGAGGCGAGAAGCAAACACGCGTGGAGGTGGGCACCGGGTGGGCTATTGGGTTCCGAAGGCTTTCCCAACATCCAATAAAGTAGGCAGGGTCAGCACTCAATCTCCGCCTGATGAAATCGGGTCACTCGAACTCTCCGCCCGACCGCGCGGACAGCGCAGACACGACCAGCTCCTAATGATCAGTCTGGGTCTCGAGGGTCTGGGCCAATTTCGGGGGTAGGTGAACAGCACAATGCGTCCTTACGCCGAGTCGCCCGGCCCCCGACGACCGACATCTCACCGCGATGTCTCGGGGGCGGTTTGGAGGTCAGGCGTACAGCGGGCGTCGCGGCTCGGGAGATCACATCGGCTGGCTCCGAGACACGCTGCAGCGACACTAATCGATGGATGAACGTGTCATGCACGACGTCGCCCCGTTTGGCTGGACCGCAGAGGCGGTCAGATCAGGGCGGACTTTCCAAACGGTGCGCCGAAGGTTTGGAGCGCGCCAGACGGCGCTCCAGCTGCTAGCGGATGAGGCATTGCCGGCATTAACTTTGTACATGATACAGGCGTTTCTAATTAACTTTTTATGGCGTGAAATGAATGGTTCGCAGGTTTATGGGTGTGGGGAAACGGGCAAGAGTACGTTTTCTCTCTCATGGGATATCGGCTCGAGGGGGCCAAAATATTTGACGCTCAAGAAAGCACGGCAAGGTAAAAGTTGATTATCACCAAAATTTGGAATTCGTCTTTACCTGTCAAAAAACCCTGCCCTCCAGTCAAAGAGCAAGTGACATCTGCCAGCATTGTTCACAGCAAAATGTCAGGGAGCGTTTAAGGACAAGTAGCGGAATGGCAATGGACATTAACATAACGCGCGATGTGCGATCGTTTTCTTAGTTGGCTTGTCGCAAGCAGATCCCACTCTAGCAAACAATCTGGTTGTTAACGAAAGACTAGTCGGTTCCACCTTTGCTTCGGTTTCAGCCTTTGCGTATCAACGCATATACCGCGTTGCATATATTTTCATGTGTTTGCTTCCTGTAGTTCATTACACTCAACTGTCTGGACACGGAGCATGAACAACTCTATACGGATTGTTCAGACGTGTCCAAAGCTAGCGCCATAACTAATCAGCTCCTCACTCATTACTTACGGCTGTGGGCTTCGGACCCCGTGCTATTTTTAGGCCTTAAGGCGCTGGGTCCTGCCACTTCAGATGCCTAACGGGGCGTGGGGCCTGCGGTGTTGTCATAGAAGAACGTGGGATATCTCAGCAAGGCTTTCCTTGAAGTGACGGTGATGTGCTGCTTCCGATGGGTACTTGCCAACTACCAGACAGAATATATATGTATATATATATATATATATGTATATATATATATGCATATTTGGTTCATAGACGGCATGTTATTGCTATTTAAGGCATTACTACAGCCCTGCCGTCTTTTCAGTTCAATGCATGGATTATTACTGGACCAGCTTCTGCTCCCGTCTGTACTGGCCACCGTTTCCATCTGCCGGCGCATGTCCATTGTTCCACATTTCGTCGCGGCATTCTGCCTGCTGGGAATATATAGTAGATATTGAACGTGACATAATTCACACTTATTGAGTCCGCATTTCTACCCGCATGTTAACAGTTTGGAATTTGTCTTGATCGTTTTATTCATTGTCACAAACTTCTGAAAATTAAGTGCATTTGAGTATTTATAATAAGCAATATCTTGCGTCTGGTCATTGATGGATATGTTAAATATCAGTTTCCATGAAGCGTGATCAGACCAGAATTAACGTATGTACCTCTGAGCTGGCATGTTTTTACTCTCAATTAGTGCAGGAGCCAGCGCCGTGCTTGGCATGCATCTGGGCGGTTGAAATATTGATGAACAGTGCATGTGTCCGCGACAGAGACACATTTTTCTGACCTCTGCGGACATGTCTTCTGGTCCCCAGGTCAGGACGTCGCGAGGTCAGATCAGACTGTGACGGGTTCAGTCACGAATGACGATCTGGATCCTGGATAAAATTAGCCCGTGAGTGCACATCAAAGGATGTCACAAACTTGCAATCGTCAAGCCTTCCCACCCATCCGCCGCATACGTGTCCGACTCGCCCGTCGCGCAGTCTCGGGCACCAGCTGTCCGTTACATCCGTCTGCCGCCCCGGGTCGCGGCGCGGCCGGCGGGTATCCGGCCGCGGGCTGACCCAGCTTCGCTCTCCAGCGACGCGGCGATGACGCGCGCCGGCGGTGACGCGGCGCCGGTGGCGGCGGCCGCCGCCGCCGCAGCTCAGTTCGCCGCGCGCCGCCGAGGAAGTGGGTTGGACCGCGCGCCGAGCAGCGAAGCCGCGCGAGACAGAGTGCCCGCCGCCGCCGCCGAGTGCCCGCCTCTTCGACGTTCGTGTCGGCACCGTTCCGTTAGAGGGAGCCGGAGCAGGGCTCGGGACTATGTCCCCCCGACACATTGACGCCAGGTGAGGACTCGACCGCCGGAGAGATCCGGGAAAGAGGCGCCGCCGCCTCTGGCCGGTCGGTGACGCTCCGCCGGTGAAACCCTGTGCGCTCGGCCGGCGCAGGGGCGTCACCAGCGGGGCATTGTCGGACGCCAGCCGACCCTGGCCCGACGCGCTGGCTGGTGAACCGTGGCCGGACCGAAAACAAACGGCGCGGCGGCGCAGTCAGCGGCGACGGCGACTATTTGCGATGGGGTCGGTCGTTGGGGACTGTTCCACCAAAGCGTGCCGTCTCACCGTCGGGGTGTATCAGGAGTTGGAGCCGGGCCAGCCTAACGGCTCACCTTGTTGAACCGCTCGAATGTCCCACTGTGGCTGACACCGAGGTCTCCGGGCTGTATTGCGGGCGGCAGCCAAGGACTCAGCGAACGTTGCGGAGAGCGTTCACCTTTAATGCACGTCCCGAGTTTATGGTTGTGACCCCTGAAGCTGCCTGCAGAATGTTACAGAACGAACAGCTCCTCGCGGTGCCTAGATGACTGTCAGTCGCCAGACAACGAATTCTGACTGACGTGTGAACCAGGCGTGTCTTGCCTCGCCCAGTAAACTAAAAACGCATTTTCCTCGGCCTTTTATGGAGCTAAGCTGGTACAGAACGCTGATTCGCGTGTTTGAATCAACAAATCCTCCGTGTTTTTATGCTGGCATGTTGTTCGTTGTGCCCGATAGGACTGTGCTTCCCGTCAGGAATGACCCTCGCGTGCATGTTCGTTGGCGCGACTTTTGTCCCGCCCGTAGCCACGTTAGGGACGTGGCCGTCGCCGTCAATCTGTCTTCCAAATCACCCGAAGCGCAATCCCGCAATCACATGATTTGTAGCGGCGGTGGTACCGTTCGCGGCACCGGTGCGTCACTGGAAAACAGAGAGCCGCGCCGGCTCCGACGCCGGTGGGAGCCCGCCCGCCGCCCCCCCCCCCCCCCCCCCGTCTCTCCTCACGACGGGCCCGTCCTTGCCCAGCTGACTGCGCGGCCGCAATTCCCTGCCTGGGGCGTAAGAGAAACGGCCGCCAGACTGATGGGCGTCCTGCGGCTGACGGCCGCCCGGGCCGGGGAGCGGACGGGGCGGCGGCCGCGGCGCCGGCCAGCGCCGGTCTCGGCCAGCCAGCTGGATCGCCCCTCCGGAGCGGTGGGGGCACCATGGAGAAAGGCTGGATGCGGAAGGTGGGATGGAGCGTGCAATGGTGGGCTTAAGGCAGAGACACCATCCAAGAAAATAAGCTGGGGGCAGGGCACGAAAGATTTGCTCGTTTTCATCTCAAAGTTGCGGTTGTTGAAGCCTCCCCCCCCCCAACAAATAAAAATTACACCCCTGGCGTAAGGGAGCGCACGAGGAGATGGCCAGACGACGACCAGATGGCGAGGTTGTGATGATCGTTGTGAAAGGCCATTGCTGCATTGTTGCTGCCGTGTCGATCCCCTTCAGTCCCGCTCTTGCTTTTCCAAGCATGGCCACGAGGAAGCTGTGTTATCTGTGACATCCCACGAGATGCTGCAATTAGAAGGCTTTCTTGACCGCGTTGCCACACCACACAATGGCGATTTTTCGATTCCGGCACACAATGTGCCCGATGTTGGGCAACGGCACGCGGTCAGAATGAAGGGGCCCAGCCCGCCACACACACACACACACACAGCCAGACAATGGACCGAGCGGCCGACGGAGCCGACAAGAAGCCGCCGGGATGCTCTGACGAGGGTGTACGGTGGTGCAACGCCGGGGCTGACCGCGGCTGGGAAGCTCCAGACGGGGCTGCTGTCACTGCCGCTGGTGACGTGCCGACCGTTCCGCGCCGCGGCGGTGCAGAGCTGGTGCTCGTCACGGGGGGCTCTGGCTGGTGTTGGTAAGCGGAGAGTTGAGGACCACCACTTGGCTTGGACAGCAGTATGAAGGACACAAAAAGACCCATCGCGACAAAGCAGGACTTGAGCGCCTTCTCTGTAAAGACTCTGTGGCCTCTCGAAGAATGCCTCTAGCCTGATCCTGGCGTGAACGAAAGTTTTTTTCTAGTGTAAATATCATATCGATCACAAACGTTAGTGCCTACAATGCGCTTTTGATCACCAAGGCTGTAAAACGCATCCATGGCTGATGCCAAGCAGAACACATGCCGTTTCTCCTTGTCAGGTGAAAACGACGCCGTAAAATGCGCTGGCGGGGTGGCGGACATTAATTAAGCCCGCCGTGCGTTACGTTGGATGATATTCTGCTTGCGTTCGACCCCAAACCAGTGAACACGCAGTTCCGACGCTTATTGTTCGTCCCAACTGGCGTCAAAACTGACCCACTTGCGGTGATTTAGTGTCGCGGGTGTAGGCACGCACGTAGCATGTTTGGCCGTTGGGCATCGTGGGACGGAGGACCCATGTGCCCGGTTTTGCTTGCGTGCCCCCTGACCGGTCCAGCAACGCGCGGGTATCTTTGGGCGGTGCACCAACACGAGGCGAATGGCGCGCACAGCACCTGCTCCGCCGTACGGTTCCGGGTTGGCCCGGTAGTGCGGAGCAGTAGGTAAAGTATGCTTCACTTCGTAAAAGGAGAGAGCATCCGGCCAGGTCAAAAGAGTCTGCAATTCTGAGCTTCTTCGGTAATGCAGCGTTTGTTCCTCTGTCCTTGTCGCAAGGAACGAGAACTGTAAACGTTTAGTTGGTTTGGGTGACGATATTTATGCCGACATACTGATGTACCTTAAAGACAGTATAAAAATTAATGACTGTTTGATTCTGGCCAGATTGTTTTCTAGCATGCCTGAGTATGGTGAGCTGAGTATGTCTGGACTATGGGATTGAGGCTCCGTATGCTCAGAGCGTTCCCTCACCTGTTGAATAGCCCATTTGTCGTTAAGTGATCTATTATGCTCGAGGTCTTAACCCATTTTCCACGGCGATTAGCTGGCGCAGGCCCTTGTGCGGATCCGGCCGCTTTTATTGTTGCTCGGGTACGCTGATCAGCTGCGCCTATGCGCTTCTGAGCCGAACCGTCGTGCACACCCAGTCTGACCTCTACCCGTGACTGGAATGTGTGCGCTCGATACGCGCGCATCCCGTTGTCCGGTTGTCCACGTGCCTAACTCGCGTGTGACCCAGCTCCATCACCCACCGTGTGCTTGTGCCAGCGCCTTGTCATCTCTCGCTCTTTATCCCTGTCGAATCCTGGTCTCCGTTCCTGACCCGGTTTTGACGCCACTCTGCCCTCTTTGGTGCGTCCGGGCTCACCGCCTTAGCGCTGTTTATTCGACTCTGTAACGGTCTGACATTCCGCGGGTCCGTTCTAGGCCTTGTCAATCGTGCTGGCTTTGTTGTCGTATCGAGCCCAGCGGCTCTACCAGAGAGCTACCGTTTGTGGGATCTGGCACACCCCGCCACCTGGTGCTTATTAACCACATGTAAATCTCAATGTGTGCTGCGCTGCGTTGTCCTGATTGGGGCCCGATGGGGCTCCGGATGGGACCCAGCACGCGGGGATGCGGCCAGATTCATTGCAGCTTATCATCTCTCTCGTTCGAAACACATGCCTCATTCGTGTAAATGCTCACCTCACCATTAACCTTTCAATGGTCACCTGTGTCAGCCTCACCATTATTCCAGGCCTCTGGAACGTTAGTCCCAGCCTCACGTGTTTCTCACCTCACCTCACCCTCGCTGCCATCATTCTCACTGTTAGCGTAAAAGTGGCCCTGGTCCTATATCGATCTTCACCAGCTCCTCGCAAGATAGCCTGTGGATGGCCATGCTCGCACCTCGATCCTTCTCGGCTCCCTTCACATGGGGTCCTGTGGATGGCCATGCTCGCACCTCGATCCTTCTCAGCTCCCTTGACATGGGGTCCTGTGGATGGCCATGCTCGCACCTCGATCCTTCTCAGCTCCCTTCACATGGGGCTCTATGGATGGTCATGCTCGCACCTCGATCCTTCTCAGCTCCCTTCACATGGGGCTCTATGGATGGTCATGCTCCCACCCCGATCCTCCCCAGCCCCCCCCCCCCCCCCGCTTCAGTGGCCCGGTGGATGGTCATGCCCCCACCTCGATCCTTCCCAGCCCTCCACGTCCGTGGCCCTGTGTGTGACGAGGCCACGTCCTGCTCAGCCGGCCGCCGGCTCCCTGCAGTGCGGCTGGCGCGGCTGGCAGTCCGACCATGCTGCCGACCGTGACTTCAGGGATACGTCCCCACTCAACGGCACCGCAGCCAAGGACAGCTGACGGCCTCCGCTGGCTGTCGCGCAGTGGCCACTTTTCATGGAACGCCGACAGTCAGCTGGTGTTAACTTGTCGGTTATAAATGAGCCTGTATTTTACGACTCGTTGCTTTGTTAGTGCGGAAACGTTCCCATTGTGATGGCGTATCCGTTTCAGCTATGATATCCCCTTTTCGAGGTTATTTCATTTTAGCTGTCAAGACTGGAATAATAAACAGGTGTCTGCTGTTTTGAACGAGACTGAGACATATTAATTGACACTTGTTCCAGAACCGGACATAAAGAAGTCGACCATTTTAAGGTGATGTGGAGATGAAACTTTCCTATTGAGTTATTTCGATAGATGGTGGGAACCACAAAAGCGTCCAAATTAACCGCGATTGAACATCCTCTATAACTCGCACTTGCTGTTGCTGTAACTCCGCAAGACCCAACCTCAGAAGCATTTAAATATCCAGCCCTCTTAGCCTTTGGAGCCTCCTCCTGTCCACAATCATGCCTGAGCTCTACCCAGCTGATTCTTGGTCCGTGGGCTTCGATCGCGGAGCGCGGCTCTGACCGTTACCCGGACCTGTCGGGAGTGACGCCGTGAGTCGGCCCGTTTCACCGCTCCCCACCGCCGCTTCCGGCCCGCAACAGCACGCACCGCGCTGCTGCGCCGGCAGCAGCCCACAGTCGCCCGTTACCTGCCTCCCCCCGCCCCCCCCCCATCCCCACCCCGTCCTCCTGCCCCTTAATCGAATGGTACTGCCGGTCAGCTGATATCGGCGCCCTCGGCAGCGGCTTCTCGAACGCTCGCCGCCACCTCCTGTGGGCCACGTCCGGACGCCAGCGCCGCCGCCGCGCGCCTGCTGACCCACTGGCCTATATGGCTGCGCGCGCGCATCCGCCTTCCCACCTGGCCGCCGGTCCCGAGTCGCTGTCCCCAAAACGCGGCACCCCTCCGCCGCAGCGGCGCTCCCCGCGGCGCCCGCGGCGCCCGCGGCGCCACCAGCGGCCGCCGCGCCGGGAGAGAGGCGCCCAGGACAGGACGTCCGGCTCTTCTGGCGCCAGAAGCTGGTGACGTCACGGCGGCAGTGAAAGTTATTGGTCATCGGCCGACACGGAGGCGCCGCTCTTTCGCGCGGACGCAGTCGGACTCTGCGCCGGTGTCCGTCGCGCGGGCGGGTTCCTCCGCGTGACCCGCCGCCCGCCGGCGGGGCCGACGGGGGACCGCCGCTGGCCTCCTACCCGGGCGACTCGCGCCCTCATCCGGTCCCGGCACGGACGGTCCTCTTGCTGCCGGCCGGGAGCGACGTGGCTGGCGTTGCGTGGGCGCGGCGGAACGCTTCTACCACTGGTCCGAGGGTGGCCACCGCCGTCTGGCGCCCTGCCCGCCGCCCCGGGCGTGGGAAAGTCCGTTCCGTCGGCGCTGTCTGCCTCGCCGCCGTCGGACCAATGACCTGGGCCTGCGGTCGGCGCGTGCCAGGAAACCGGGCCACCGCGCTGCCGCCGCTGGAGACCCTCGCCTTTTGGTTCTGGGGTGCAGTTGATTAAACTGTCTTCGGGGAAAAGTCGTCGTAGGTCGCTATTTTCTTCTGTGCACAGGGGCCCTTCTGCGTCAACCTTCTGGGCGTTGATGCAGAAGGCTGTCGTTGTCTGTGTGCCCCGCTAGCTCTGCCGCGCGCTCCTGTTGTTGAGCAGCATCCGGCGTCAGCTCTCGTTCCAACTCCGCTGCTGCAAACGCGCCCGTCAGCCGCCGCTAAACGGCGCCGGGCCGTTTGTCTGGCCGAGCGAGCCGCCTGCCGCGTTATTGGCTTAGCGGCGGTTGCCGAGACCAGCGCGCGCGCGCGCAAAACGCCGCGTAACGGTCGGCGAAAACGGGGCCCGGTGGCGGCGGCGGCGGCCGCCACCCGGCTGCTAACTGCTGTGCGACCGCGGCGGCGAACGACGGCGCGCGGCGGCGTTCTCACCGCGCGCCGCCGTCGCGTGGTCTATCACGGCGCGGCGACATTTCGCCGCGACTAACGGCGCGCGTCCGCGCCGGATGGGCCGCGGCGGCTGTAGCCATGATTTGCTTCCTCTTGCGGCAGCTGGCGAGCGCGTGCGGCGGCTCCCAACGGCCGGTGCGGAACTCGGGGACGGAGAGGGACGCGGAGGGTGGCGCGCAGACAATGGGGTCGGGGCTGCGTGGGGAGTGGTTTCAGCTCCTCCCTCCAACCGACCCTGTCCAAGAGCCATGCGCCGAATGCTCGATGGCGGCGAAGTGAATCCTGCGATTTTGTTTTACGAAAGGGCTACGGCGCGCACATTGTCTCGCGCCTTTGTGGAGGGCCAGTGGGTACGGTATAAAAATGTCATAAAGGCACTGAAAAGCCCTACCTTAAGTCAGGAAGCGAACCTATGTGCCAGACAGCTACAGCGAGTTACCCCAAGTCATAAATACAGCCGCCTTCAAAGCATCCCTGCGGAGGCACGTGAAGAATTTCCCTGGAATCTAGAACGGCTGGCGTTTCGCGGAGGAAAATGCGTGCGTTCTGGAAATAGCATGTGCGCACTTCCGGCTTACTCACATCCGGTGTTACCCAGAGCGCCGTAAAATGGGGCGGATTCTGTTTGAGTTGTCCAGGAGAAAGTGCGACCTGTTAGCATTTTTACCACGGAATATCGCCAGCGACATGAAATTCGCCGCACTACCATAAATCCGAGTCCGGTACGCGCATTAAAGCGAGAAGAAAGAGTGGTCAAATATCACCATACGTCTGGAGAGATGGGGAAGTATGGCCGATAGTGGACCTTTGGAAGGCCGTCATTACTTGGTGGCCAGGAAAGGATTCTTTTCAGCGCTTTGACGTATTGGGCGTTTGCATAAATTGATATGAAAATTCCCCATGCACATGTTGTCCATGTACTTAGGAAAAATGTTTTCATTCAGGCTTAGGTGGCTATGCGTCAAGATATAATTGGTCCTTATCTGCCTTTTCTCATTTTTTGTATATGACGATTCAGAATGAGCTGTCCAGGAGAAAGCGAGACCTACCAGTATTTTTTGTCCAGCGGGTAAGAGAGAGAGAGAGAGAGAGAGAGAGAGAGAGAGAGAGAGAGAGAGAGAGAGAGAGAGAGAGAGAGAGAGAGAGAGAGAGAGAGAGAGGGAGAGAGGGAGAGAATCAGAGACAGAGACAGAGACAGACAGAGAGAGAGAGAGATGTACACACACACACACACACACACGTATATATATATATATATATATATATATATATGTATATATATACATATATATATGTATATATATACATATATATATATATATATATATATATATATATATATATATACATGTGTGTGTGTGTGTGTGTGTATAATCATTCTACTTTAAACTCCTGGGGGTCGTCTAGTGATGTGTCTGATGAATATGTTCCAAGGGATCTGGTGCCATCCAGCAAGCACATCGGGTGGCCATTGTGTGACCTCTGTGCCCTGCGCCCGTGCTGACCCGGATGTTCTGCTTTCAGGTTACCATGGGCGTGCGCTGTCCTAGTTGTCGCCCTCACGCTATGTCGTCCTGTCGCGTCTGAGAAAGGTGAGATGAGCGTTTTTTGTGCTGTAAGAGCCTGTCTTGTTTGGCCCTTTCTGAGCCGTCATCTTAGATCGCACTTAGTATCAGTAGCACAGCTCACTGGAGGTGACCATCAGAATCGTGCCGCGGTCGAAAAACACGTCGTGCGTTTCGGGCCCCGCGTCCCAGATTTTGGATCCGGATGCAGGATCTGAGACTCAGGTGTGTCGTGGCCAACTACGTCCATCACCACGTCTTTTTGAGACGGCAGAACATTGGCCCGATCGGACGGTTATGTTCGGAAGAAGGGTGCGTGCGTGAAGGGTGCGAAAAGGGTGCCCTTTCTGTGACATGAATCCTACATCCGGAATTACCCATAATGCAACTCACGCTTTGGTTGTAGGACATTCTGGGTCCCAGATTGTATGCTCCATTTGCCCTTCACGACCCGTTAATGATGGCATGCATATTCTTGCTATCTGTGGAATGTTTGGTTACTGCTATGACCAGTGACCAGTGGCCAACCCACTCTGCTTTTGAAGGGAAGGATGGCGCTGTGCAGCCTATGGATAAACATGAAATCGAGATCAAATACACTGTCTGGGAATAAAATCAAGCCAATCCCTTAGAGTGAGTCGGTATATATAGGCACCATGTATGTTGGAAGGTGCTGTACTAATTGCCCACTGAAGTACGTTTTCGTGACGCATTGAATTTAAACGTCACAGTAAACGCATTGAGACTGACTGGGTAATATTTCATGCCATGCCCACTTGTGACAATGTCCCAGCAACTAAATGACTCATTAAGTGACCTGACCGGTCGAGCTTAGGCCCACCACGTTAAACTACACACAGTGGGAAAGTCGTCTGATGACTGGCCCTTGCACGTCGGGAGCATTTCTTTTCTCATGGGTGGTATTCTAGCCTGCATGAAAATCAGACGCTCTGTCCATTGCCGGACATGCCGGTAAACCAGCCGTCTCCTTTGAGAGACCGCTGTCGCCGCCGCCGAACGTCACACCGCGGCCGAAGCCGTCCCATCCGCCCGCGGCTGTGGCTCTCGTGCCCACGCTCCGACCGGAGCGTGGGCACGAGAGCACCCGGAGAGCGCCGCTCGCAGTGTGTTGACGTGACCTGGACAGATCCGGTTGCCTTGTTGATGCGACCCGGCCGCGCGCTCCACCGCCGCGACCGCCGGCCGAATGGAGCGTAATTGTTATTTACCGTAGACGAGCGGACGGGCCGGAAGCAGCCGCAAGTGGACTAGGGCTCCGACCAACCCGCTACTTTCGGAGGCGCAAAAACGGCCGACGAGGGAAACCGGCGGACGTCACACGAGACGTGCTTGGTCGGCCCTGGCCGCCTCCGCCGCGCTGCGCCGAAAGAACGCGGGCTCACACGGGTGCGACTGGAGGGCGCGGGCTGACGAGGCACGTGGTTCCCGGAAGCGGTTGAAGGCGGTGGTTTTCCATGTCGGTGCCACGTAACCCGGCGATTCCCAGGCAGGCCGCCTAAGACATCGCTTCGTAACGGGACTAGAAATGTGTGCTGCCGCGAAACGTGTTGATACAGGCGACGAGAGTGAGAGAAAAAGAGAAAGAGACACGGGAGAGAGAAGGAGAGAGAGAGAGAGAGAGAGAGAGAGAGAGAGAGAGAGAGAGAGAGAGAGAGAGAGAGAGAGAGAGAGAGAGAGAGAGAGAGAGAGAGAGAGGGTGAAGCCACTGGAAAGCTTATCATCCTCACGGTTATCACTGCTTAAGCGTTGTGTTACGTTTGTGCCTCATGTTAGGCTCGTTCAAAAACATATTGTGATCAATGGAAAAACGATCGATTTGCCACGCAAAATAGGGCAAAAAATGTGGACCGAAAAGTGATGTTGCTGGGCGCTGAAATGCTGCAGCGGCAGCCCTTGCCGTCGGCTACGGCTGCGGAGCGGCGCGGCCCCGCCTCGACCTCGAGAACGCAGGCAGTGCCGACCGTTCAGAAAGAGCAGGGTCGATGGCACTAGGATTCAGCTCCGCTTTGTACGCCGCAGGGATGTGTATAGACGACAAAATAGACCAAAATATGTTCCAAGAAAGCGACTGACTTTGTAGAACGTTAAATGTGCACGACCCTCATGGCCTGTGGGAGCTGTCTACGTCAGTTATCATGCCTTTCTTTGCGGACATTTGAGGAGATGGTCGCAGTTGTGCAGAACTAGAGTCAAACACGCGAGGGGGCCGGTGCGGAAACCATTTCCGTTGCTGTCCACGTTTAGATGCGAAGTCACGGAAATGGTCTGTTCATGTTTCATCAGCCATGATTACCAGAGAAGCACAAGTCACACAGCGATTCAAGACAGGCGCGACGGGATCGTTTATCCCGAAATAAACACGCCCCGACGTCGCATCGCTTGATGTACGATGAGATGTTCAAGTCACTGGGCAAAGCTTAGTGCATTTTCAAGTGCCTTCATGCGAACAATATTCTGAGCATATGCCGTTTTGATGGCGTCCTGGACGATGGCTTATAATGATGCTTTCCGAGAAAATAGTCGTTGCAGACCTGGCACATAGGTCACAGCTCGGCATATGTTCGCTGTTGACCAAGAGGAGACATTTGTTGCTTGGAATCAGTGGTGTGGTGCAGTTGCGTCATTTGGAAGCCTACCTAGATTGAGCTGCCCTCAAAACAAACAATCGTATTGTCACAGTTGTAGGTTGCTATGTGCAAACAGTCACGTGCTCTGGACCGCAAACCATGGATCACACCGTTTTTAGGTCGTTTTAATGATTGCTGTAAGATCTCAGCTGCCATAGAAAATGGAGGTAGGACGTGAACTGCGCCGTGCAGACGAGTTTGCCGTCAACAAACCTGCTAACGGATCTAAAATTTGCGATAGTTGCTCCGGTAATCGACCGGAATGCGGCTAATGTCACGCTTTCCGAAATGGATCCGACGTACACTCGAGCTTTGCCGAGAGAGATCGGCAGTCGAGAATTACACGGGCGCGTGGCTTTGTTCATTAGGAGGCAATATTCTTCCAAATATTTGCGTTTTTCTCAAGAGTTTTATCACAACTGCCAGAGCCGTAAATCACGGCGACCTAATCGATTTCATCGATTAAATTGTCAAGCCCGTCCAGATGTCTGGCCGACTTTATTTCATGTTTTCTTATCAGCAGATTGGCGTACAGGTGCTCATTAGCGGGCCAGGGCCTGTTAGATTCTATTCAAGGTAGACTTTCCAACGTATCGATCAAACCCATTGATGTCGGCGACTGAAAGTGTCCGGCTTTATTAGCCCAGCTTTTGCTATCATCTGGGCGATAACAAGTGATAATCCTCACAGCTTTCTTGAACCCGCTCGTCCCACGCTGCATAGCGAGTTGCTGTTGATATTTTCGTTCCAATACGTGTGTACGCTGCCAACTATACTGCAACGTGATTGGCTGAGGCAACACATGTATGATCAAACACAGCATAACACAAAATTGCTACACTCGTACACGCGCGTAACGCCGGAAACACGCTTTCATCAATTTTTTTCTCATTTATTCATTGTCTTCGCTAATGCCCGCTTTGAAAGTTGAGCTTTGGAGCACAGCTTTGTCTATTGTGTTCTGTGAAAGTGTTGGCAGGCTATAATCAAGCACATTCATCAGACCATACACGTGTGGGCAAACAGCCTACGAGACATCACAGAACATCTGGTGTCCATGTGACGTCAAACACACACTCAGCATAGGCAGCGCAATACAACTCACAGGTCAAAGCGTCACAATCAACCCAAATGCGATGTCGCCAGTCAGTGCCCTGTTCTGCCCCGCCTGCCCGCCTCGTGGAGCGTCATCCGCGTCGGAGCGGCCCGGCCCTGATCCGTGACCCCCGCCCGCGGCCGTGTCATCGGGCCACGACCGCCTCCGTCACGGCACGGGCCCGTGACGCAACGGCGCGAGCCGGGTCACCGCGGCCGCCGAGGGGCATCGCCGGAGGCGCCGCGGGAGGAGCAGCCTGTGACGGCCGGCTGCAGGGTGGCGCGCCTTTCACGACAGCAGACGGACGTCATTAGAAAGGAATGCCGGGTGGCGGAGGTCGGGGACTCTCCGAGAGGTCTCCGAGAGGTCTCCAAGAGGTCTCCGAGAGGTCTCCGAGAGGTCTTGGAAAGCGTCATGCGGGCGGCGCCGGGTCCTCGGGCAGAACGCGCGGCTCGGGAGTAGTTGAGAGGATTCTCAGAGGCTGCCACGCCCATCTGGGAGAGCGCAAGCAGCCGGGAGGTTGGTAGTTGGCAATGCTTGACGGTGATAGCCATAATTCATACTCATTGGTCCATCACATGCATGCGGAATTCGGGAGCACTCGGAGCTCACAGAGTTGAATGGTCCCACAGAGACGTTCATGGATACACCATCGAAGAGCAGAACCCCTAAAATGGTGTCAGGTTGAGTGTTCACCGACGGCAGTCGGATGACGCCTTCTTATCGACTTTCGAGGCAATGACCCATGGAACTGAGTGGGCCATAACTAAACCATGTTTTCAGCAGTTTTCACAACGCGTGCCTAGTGGTTGCTCTTCCAGAATTATCTGAGACGGACGCGACCCGCTGCCGCTTACGTAACAGCTCGGGTAGCGAGCGTGGTCCGAGCTCCTGACCTACTGTCGGCGCGTGCACGCTGTTGGGCTCCCTTCACCGATGCCGTGTGCGCGCTGATGGGTTCCCTTCACCCATACTGCGTGCGCGCTGATGGGCTCCCTACACCCATGCCGCGCGGTCCAATGGACAAGTTTGGCTGCGCATCCAGTGACCAGCGGGCAGGTCGGGACTTCGAGGGATGGGACTACCACGCATGGTAAAGCCTGTTCGCCTGACTGCGGCTCATGTTGAGACGTGTATGGAGTTTCCAATGCTGCCTTCGACGCCGGATCATAACATAATGGTCGATTGTAACGGCAAGGCTGCAGGCAAGAACTGCTGGCAAAATGTGACACATCACCTTGAAAGGCGACGCCAGCTGACCCACAGTGCTCACGCCGTGACCGGATAACCTCCGACGCCACCGCCACATGCCCCGGATGCTGCCCCCCCCCCCCCCCCCGAAGTGTGACACGGCGGCGGCTGACCTGGTCTTTTTGCCCGCCAGGGGGCGGCGACGCCCCGCGCCGGCCGGGCCGCCCAGCCCACCGCCGTACCGTCACACATGCAGAGGCGGGACAAAGCGCGGCAGGCGTCCCGGGCGGTCGTGTTTGAGCTCCGTGACTGGGTGGGAGCGAGCGGGCGCTGCCGGCGGCGGGCGCTGTGTGACGCGATGTTTGTGCGCGCCGTTGGGAGGGGCTGGGAGCGGCGGTCACGCAACCGTCGGCGCTGCCACCAGCGGGCGTGTGTGTGTGTGTAAGTGTGTGCTCACGGCTACAGAACGGGTGATGTCGCAAAACACGAGCGGGACGGGCAGCAAAATAAGAGCGCTTGGGAGATGGTGCTCTTGCAAGAAAAACTCCGGAGGAAGCAAGGCTGTTCTCTAACGTAGGTGAACCATCTTCGGGTAGCGTATCCCCTGTGAGTTCACTAACAAATTTGTCATGGACATTATGCCTCATGTGCATGAAGTCAGTTACCAAGAATTCATAGACATATGTTGATTCCATGCGGTCGGCAGCGTAGTCAATTCCCGTGAATCATGCCTGTCATGTAATAACAGTGTCCGGTCGCGAAGCGTCCAGTGAGCCGTGCTCGGCCATTGCCGTAACCAGACCGGTGGCACACCGCCGTCCGTCTCCGGAGAAATTCTGCAGCCCTTCCAGCCATGCACCTTTCCTGGAAGTGAAACGCGATGGTGCGTGGACACGTCTGGCGGGCAGACCGGCCACGGCGGTCTATGCAGGGCCTAACCGCCGGCGCCGGCCGGCGTCCAGCCACCCAGGAGTCTGGTTTCGATCGGCACGGGACAAATGCCACGAGCCCGGTGATCACGCTCGACTGCTTTCCCCCACTGCAAGCGATGCAACGAAAGTGACCCGGCGATGAGCGAAAAGTCTTCATTCTTTTCAAGCTGGATCAAGTCATCAAATGATCCCTACGTTCGTTGTGCAATAAACGCTGCGTAATGCGCCGTGTGGTGTTATTTCTCGTATAAGCTGGTTTTAAAAACCAATATTTCCTGACTTACAACACCACTCTCCGTCACCATTCAGGCTTGGCGACCCAAGCTCCCATGAGTTGGCGACCCAGTCATGTTTATGATCCGTCCGTGACCCCCGTGACCTATTGCAGGTCTGGTGAAACCGGGCAACTGCCCGCGGCATGTGCTGCCATCTAGCCGCTGCGTCTGGAACCAGACGGACGAATGCGTCTCCGACGCGGAGTGCAGCGGCGTCGCCAAATGCTGCTCCACTGGCTGCGCCAAGTTCTGCGTGATGCCGCTGTACACCGGTGAGCAGGGACGAATCGAGGGAGTTTCACGGACACCGATAGCGTTCACCCCCAGCAGAACCCGTTGTTGTCTGTGGCCTCACCAACATCAACTGTTGCGACATGCTTAACAGCACATACACAACACAGCAAACATGAAAAGGCGCACCGAAACGCCCATCCGTTACCTCTTCTGACTAGACTGAAGACCAAGTCGGCTAAGCAACATCAGGAAAATCGCTCGGCTGCCGTCCGCGCGCCGCCGGCCGCCGGTAGCGGCGGGCCGTCGCGAGTCTCTCCCCCGCCGAGCGGCAGCCGGCCGGCTCCGGCCGAAGCGGCGCCGTTCCTGCACACTTGACCGAGTGGACGGCGGCCGGACCGGGCCGGCCGGCCGGCCGGACCGGCGCCGTTTCACTCTCTGTGACATACTACCCCAGTGTTGCCGGCGGTCCAGGATCCGGTCCGGGCCGGGCCGCGGCCGGTCCGCCGGCCCGGGCTGCCTCCTCGCGACTACCGGCGCAGGCCGCCGGCAAAAACAGGCAGCTGTGGACGAGCGTGTTGACGCCCCAGCGGCACCGCACTGTCGTTAGGGCGGCCTGCAAATGGTGTTGTGAACGGCGGGTGGTTGGCGGTATAAGTGGAGTGCCACAAACAACAGGCACGGTGGGAAGCGTGGGGCAGACCCACTCTTAGGTCGGCTACAGCGCGGCGCCCCTGTCAGGTGTCTGCACTGCTTATTTAGTGGGCTCGTTGCCCTCGGGCGTTACGTGGAGCCGCCGCAGCCCACGCTGGCCCATTTGCAGCTGGGCCTCCCGCGCTGGGAGGGGCGGTGGGAGGATTGCGGCGAAGCCTGGGTCATCACCCGAGCAATGGCGGCTTTCTCTGCAAACTGGGGCCTCCTGCAGAACACAGCGCCATGCGCGCGGCCAGGCTCGCAGGGGGCTGCAGAGAAGGGCCGCCACACGCTCGGCCCGAGTCATCAGCAGAGACACGGTGACAGAGGACTGTGGCGGGCGAGCGGCACAATTATTGCACACGTCTTGAGTAATTCGGCACGACAGAGCTGTAGTATAGAATATCCGTGTGGTTAAGGATGCTACCCCACATAGTGTGTGGCCTGCCATTTTCTGTACAACTAGCCCAAGGTTTTTCAGATGTCCCAAATACCTTTCCCCACTTGATCAAACCAAACCAAACTAAACCACGGGCCGAAGCCGTCCGATTTGTAGCATGGCTTCATTGATAACACCTCCAATCATAGCCTCACTTTACGGAAAATAACCACCTACGCCAACTTCCCACTCCCATGCTACCGAATGACGGTGTGATGTAATCGCTAACATGGTAACACCTGAGAAACGCTCCACAATGACCACCGTCGGCGCGGCCGGCCCCCGCGCCCCTGTCCATGTGAGGCCCGCGGCTCAGCCCCGCTGCCCATCCATGTGACCCGCCGGCCCGGCCCGCTGCCGCCACCGTCCTGTGGACCCACCGGCCGGCCCCGCTGCCCTGTCCATGTGGGACACGCCGGGCCGGCGCGCTTGCCCTCCATTTGGGACCCGTCGGCCGGCCCCGCTGTCCCGTCCATGTGAGACCCGCCGGCCGGCCCCGCTGTCCCGTCCATGTGAGGCCCGCCGGCCGGCCCCGCTGCCCCGTCCATGTGAGACCCGCCGGCCGGGCCCCGCTGCCCCGTCCATGTGGGACCCACCGGCCGGCCCCGCTGCCCTGTCCATGTGGGACCCGTCGGCCGGCTCCGTGTCCGCCGCTCTGTATGACGCAGCGCCTGACGTCGGCAGCGTGTGAGCAGCAGCTGAAGTTCTCGCTGCGGAGGAGCCGTGCGCTGACGGGCGAGGCGGCCCGACGCGTGCGCATCCCCGACTGCACCCCCGACGGCCAGTTCAGGCCGGTGCAGTGCGACCCGGTCAAGGAGATCTGCTGGTGCGTCGACGACAACGGCTTCGAGCGGGCTGGCACGAGAGCGCGCTCGCTCGAGCTCACCAACTGCTCCAGTGAGTACCGACGCGATCCTTACAGAGACTGTCGGGAGAGAGAAGCGATGAGTAGAGCCCACATATTGTTGGGGGGAGTATCGGCGTTGTGGTCAATGCCCAATTTCGGTGGGTCCTTATTCTCTTACCCGAATTGGGGGCAGGTATTGCTCCAGCGTTTCTTCGATGCGTCTTTGCAGTGAATAGCTTAAAAAGCAGAGTAAGGTATTTCCCAGCCCCACCCCTACTCCCACCCCCGCTTCGCTAAAGCAACGTCCGCCAGACATGCCCCGCGGTACATCCGAGTCATCTGAAGTCATCTGCACGCTTACGCCGCCGACTCGCGGTAGCGCAAGAGAACTGGGTGAATGGCATGCCACCGGTGCAGTTTTCCGGTGAAAACTCGCCCCGGCGGGACCGGTCGGCGACGGGGGCGTTGACACCGGCGTCCGCCGAGCCCGAGCGTCCCGCCGCCCAGCCGATGGCCATCTGGGAGGGGACTCGTGTGGGCTGCACAGCCGCTGCAGGCACGAGATCAAGAGACGTCTGGCGGCCGGCCACCGGCCAAACACGAGCCGCCAGGCGGATGCGCGGAGTGGATTGGCACACTTACTGGGGCGGGTGGTCCTGACAAACGTGATAAGCTGCGGTGTTGGGGGCGCCAGCCGGTCAGGTTTTCACGCGATGTGTTACAATAAAGTCACGATTCCTGCATCAAAACTATGGCCTGGTGTATGCATGACATGTTTTCATCTTGACAAAAACGACATTGAAAAAAGCAATGGAGAGCACGATTGAGATGCCTTTTATAGTCGGCTCCTGCGGGCGCAGCAAATACAGTATTCATGCGCGTATTCGGCGGGTGCAAAGGAAGCCATGTGTCAGAATCAGTCCATAGGTTGACGTGTTAGCCCTGACGAAGCCATTCGTACTTCCTCCGGAAATCCGTCTCCCACGGCCACGTTTGAGGCCGAGTTGTTTGTCGCCGACCCTGCGATAGTGACGCGCTGGGCGGGCGCTTATACGGAGCCAACAGGAAGCTGAGACAAAGGGAGACAGACATATTAAGTGGGAGAGAGGGAGGGGTCAGGCTAGCAGAGAGAGAGAGAGGGAGAGAGAGAGAGAGAGAGAGAGAGAGAGAGAGAGAGAGAGAGAGAGAGAGAGAGAGAGAGAGAGAGAGAGAGAGACAGAAAGAGAGAGAAAGAGAGACAGAGAGGGGGAGAGACAGAGAGAGAGAGAGAGAGAGAGAAGAGGAGAGAGAGGGAGAGACAGAAAGGAGAAGAGAGAGAGAGAGAGAGAGAGAGAGAGAGAGGGAGAGAGAGAGAGAGAGAGAGAGAGAGAGAGAGAGGAGATAGAGAGGGAGAGAGGATTGCGAGAGAGAGAGCGATTAGAGAGAGATGAAGATGAGAGAGAGGAAGCGAACGGATGAACATGGAAAAAGAACAGATTTTGAGTGCGGAAAAATGTCAGATAGAAAAGATGCTGACGGTACAATAAGAAGGAAAGGTGACACAAGTACATTGGGCATCTATTACCGAAAAATCATCTCGATCTATCTTATCGGGGCGCTGTATCAGCCCGCTCAAGTTCGAGCTCGCCCGCTATCAGCCCCCCTGAGCTGCTGTGCCGGCCGTGCAGGCGCGGTCTCGCCGCCCTCTGACCCCCTCGCCCTCACCCTGCAGGGCAGGACGACTGCGCCTCGGTCAACTGCCGCATGCTGTGTCCGTACAGCTTCAAGCTGGACGAGCGGGGCTGTCCGCTCTGCCAGTGCTGGGACCCGTGCCAGGACGTGCAGTGTCCCGGCCAGCTGTCCTGCCAGCTGGAGGAGATGCCGTGCGCCAACGAGCCCTGTCCGCCCGTGCCCACCTGTGAGTATGACGCGGATCCCCTCACGCTCCGCATGGCTTGTGACGGACATCAGCTGCATGGAAGCGTCGTTCTGTGATGCTTAGAAGGCTTGGTTTGTACGTTTAAAGTTTGAATACAGAGTAGCCCATAGTGGTGTTGTGAATCGACGCGGTTAGTCGGGCATGGTCTTTGTGACGGCTTGGAGCGCTGAAGTAGAAAATGGATTGCTTAGATTACTGGCCCCAATGGAAAAATTCATACCTTCCCCCCATTGACCATAGCAAACATAGTGATGTGGCCACCACGGCCCTTAATGCACTGCGTGTGGGCGTCGACATATCTATTATAACCGTTTGACTGTGGGTGGGGTGAGCCTTACACCAATGTGTTGTAATGAGCGGCTGCAGATGGACGTGTTGCTTTTCTGTGAGGACCTGTCATTCCAAGATAGTCGTCCAGTCTACCTGTTAGGCAACAGCCTCAATCATCGAGCGTAATCGACCACATGTCAGGCATAATTGTGGACAGAAGTCCGGTTACGTTGTACAGTTACCAGCGCATGTTATGCCATTCGGAACCATATGGTGGGAAGGCTGTGCTATAGGAAAGTGAAGAAATTTGTTAGCCACTGCCCAAGTGGTTATAAAACTATGTGCCAACAGCTTGGAGGCACCATCTTTGTTTCAAAGAAATCGGACAGGCGCTTACGGAACAGATCGTAGTGGGCACAAGGAAGAAACTCACTTTCCCCAGCTCACTATCGCTCTGACGTCTTCCATTCCAGGCAAACAGCCCCGTTCCCTGGAGACGCTCTGCCTGGCGGGACGACCCCTGACCTTCGCAGAGGGCAACCGACCGTTCCTGTGCGGCACCGACTCGGGAAAACCTCAGTGTCCGCCCCTGCACGAGTGTAACGTACCCTCAGGTCAGCCACGGTGTCCATTTGGCGGCGTCCACTTCCCAGTGTGCGTCCCATGATATGAGTGAGTCTGCTGGCGGCATTCCGCAAGATCATCGCACGTGCCGCGTCAGAAAAGCGGAGTTCATGACGCGTCGCATCTTCGGTTTGCGTGCCTGGTGTGGCTTGCTGAGAAGGGCGCGAGATACTTAGAGACAGAGTTTTTTAGAGTTTTTTTTTTACTTAGAGTTTTTTAGCGTTGCGCCGCTTCTGACAGCATCCTTGTCGTCCCATGACAGTTGTCACACCACAGCTGATCTGGGACAGTTTCGACGCTCTATTGTGATGAAACCGGTCTTTGTGGAAATAGAAAATATGAAAGAGAGCGAGAGAGAGAATGTAGCGTTCGGGCAGTTTAAGATTCAAGAATAACGGAGTTTGGCTAGTTGATTAGACACGCACACACACACACACACACGCACACATCAATATTATATCATATATGTATATATATATATATATATATATATATATATATACATATGTGATATAATATTGATGTGTGCGTGTGTGTGTGTGTGTGCGTGTCTAATCAACTAGCCAAACTCCGTTATTCTTGAATCTTAAACTGCCCGAACGCTACATTCTCTCTCTCGCTCTCTTTCATATTTTCTATTTCCACAAAGACCGGTTTCATCACAATAGAGCGTCGAAACTGTCCCAGATCAGCTGTGGTGTGACAACTGTCATGGGACGACAAGGATGCTGTCAGAAGCGGCGCAACGCTAAAAAACTCTAAAAAATATATAGATATTGGAGAGGTTTCATGATTGACGTTAGAGCGCTGGTATCTTTCGGTTCGTTTTTGTCATGAAAAGATTTTGACAAGTTTGAGCATTCGTGCTCCTTTCTCTTTGATTGACTGTACTCTCACCAACCATCCCGTTCACATATTGCGGCCAGCTTCTCTGTGCCATGCCGGTGTCGATGTCCCCACCACACGCTACACGTAGTTAGTGCTCTGATCCCAACTCGAGTGCGAAACAAAAATAACGTAGATAAACCTATTTAAGAACGACTACCGACTTTCCGCCCACCATCTATGACCTGTCGGAGCTCTGGCTTGTGTGACCCGCGTCGCCGTTTCGCCAGGCGCTGACTACGGTGTATGCTGTCCGTCGATGGAGAAGGCGTTGGCGCCACCGGCCCGCTGCCCGGCCCCGCCGCTCGGCGAGCGGGAGGTGTGCGGCGTGCCCTGTCAGTTCGACTTCCAGTGCTCGCGCTACGACGCGTGCTGCCGCTCGCAAGAGTGCGGCACCCACTGCGTGCCCACCACCAACAAAACCAGTGAGTGTGATGCCGTGGCTCGCCCCGCCCGCTCGAGACGAGCATCAGCGGCATGGCGTTCGAGGTCTGGGGCTGAGGCTCCAGGGTCCGTGGCCTGGGACTGAGGCTCCAGGGCTCGAGGTCTGGGGCTGAGGCTCCCAGGGTTCAAGGTCTGGGGCTGAGGCTCCAGGGTTCGAGGTTTGTGGCTGAGGCTCCCAGGGTTTAAGGTCTGGGGCTGAGGCTCCCAGGGTTCAAGATTTGGGGTTGGGGCTCCAGAGCCCGCGATCTGGGGCTGAGGCTCCCAGGGTTCAAGGTCTGGGGCTGAGGCTCCCAGGTTTCAAGGTCTGGGGCTGGAGCTTTTAAGATATGTTTGGTTCATGTACTGAAAACGTTAATGTTATGACCAGGAGGTACCGCCAGACGAATACGCCGACCTATCGGCGGTACCGCAAAGGTACCGCCAATAGGCCGCCATACGTTCACCAGGGCTTCCGTGAGCATTTCTTGTGTTCCTATCACACCTGAGTGGGTCACCGGCCGTCCTCTCTCGGAGCGCGGACGAGCCGCACGAGCCAGCCCTCGCAGCCCCCTAACCCGTCGGCGCCGTTCGACAGAGTGCGAGCAGAAGCGCCAGCTGGCCGAGCTGATGATGATTAACGAGAAGCAGGGCCGCGGCTACGTGCCGCAGTGCACCGAGGACGGCAGCTTCGAGCGGCGGCAGTGCTCGCGCAACGGCCTGGTCTGCTGGTGCGTCGATCCGGACGGCACCAACGTGCGCGGGACCATGGGCCCGGCCGACGGCGTCGTCTGCCACCCGTCCGACGGTGAGTCACCGGGGTGGCGACCACGCGGGCACGGGCGGGGCCGAGCACGGCGGCGACGGCCGCGCCCGAATGACCTTTCTGACCGTGTGAAATTAAGTGATAAGCTAGGGATTTATTTCGCTTCCCATTGTGAGCTTTTGTTGTGATTTATTTAAAAATTACAAGACTCGTGTGCAGCGATATTCTATGCATGAATGATTAAGTTAGATGTATAAGATGTTAATAAAGCATGCCTGCATTATATATGTTTATATATATATATATTTATTTATTTATATATATACATATATATATATATATATATATATATATATATATATATATATATATATATATAAATACAGTACATAATCGAACGTCCATCGTATGTAGCATCAAATGTTATGAGGCACACCGCTCAACAAAGGTCACACTTCCTCAAGGGAAGTACAAGTCCCCACCTCACCCGTCACCAACTGACATCTGCCGTGCGCCTGGCTCTCGGCAGTCAACCGCATCAGCAGCGGCCGCTCTCTGGGCTGCGCAACGCTGCGCTGCGCCGAGGTCTGCCAGTACGGCCACCAGCCGGACGCGTCTGGCTGTCCCACCTGCCAGTGCGTGCGCCCGTGCGACGAGTACCCCTGCCCCGAGGGCACCGTCTGTGTGGCCACGCCCACGCCCGGCTGTCACGGCCCGCTCTGCCAGGCCACGCCCAGCTGTGAGTGTGGGTCGGGGTGGTAGCAGGGGCGTCGGCGGGAGACTTGAGAAGCCGAAGCCGGCTGTTCTGGAGATGGTTGGGAATGGCGGGATGGAAGATGGGCAGTGGCCAAGGGGATAGCCTTAGTGGATACGGATTATTCCTTTTTTCCTGGCATCTGGCGGCTTAATCTTGTTATGGAATGCATTAGCTGCTGACAATGTGTGTGCCATCGTTGCGATACCACGCAGTTCGATCTATAACTTTTTCGGCTTCGATACGATTGGCAAGTAAAAAAATCATGTTTTATCCGAGGCCAACCGTGTATCTCGTGTTCAGGGATAAAAGTGTTTTAATACCGGTACCGGGTCCGCAGGTGTTGCGTTCGAGATCCAGGGCACGCCCGACATCCCAGAGCAGCCTCAGACCGACAGTCAGCAGACGCCGAACGAGGGACTCACAGAAACTCACCAAAGCGAGCTGATGACTACCAACATGCACCAAATGAAGGCAGCCACGGAGCAGAACCAGCTGCCGACCGAGGGTGCCACCGGCTCGGACGCGACCGCCGAGCCGGTCGCGGCCAGTTTCCCACTGGAGGGCGGCTGGACGGTGGACGAGACTCCCAACGGTGTGGCGCTGGACGGGGACTGGTCGGCGCCGACGCCGGTCAAGGTGCCGCTGCAGGGCGACTGGGTGGAGTTCGAGGAGGGCAGCGGCGAGCTGGAGGAGCCGGTCGCGCGAGGCGCGGCGCCGCCGGCCGACGGCGTCCTCCAGGTGGTCGACAGTGTGGTGAGCGTGCTGATGGACCACCGCGCTCAGACCGGGGACGGCGAACAGGCGGAGGTCGTCAGGGACTACCGCCAGCAGGGCCAGGGGCAGGAGAACGTCGGCGTCGCGCCGGAGGAACTCGACACTCCGGAGGATGGCGGCGAGCAATCCCAGGGCAGCGTCGAGAGCGTGCCCAGCGAATACGTGGGCGACGCCGACGTAGGTGACTTCGTCGAGTACGAAGTGGAGCAAAAGCTGCCGGCGCCTGCGCCTGAGGACTACACGATCGAAGCCAGGGTCAGCCACCAGGGCCAGGGGCTGGGCGGCAGTCGGATCCAGGCGCTGGACGCCACGGAGTTCCAATTGCTGGAGCATGAGCCAGAGAATGCCGTCGACCAGAGGTTCCCAGGCAGGCTGGATGCTGGTGGTGGCGATCTACTGCCGCAGCGCCCCTCTGAAAAGCCAGGTAACTCGCATGTTTAGTGATAGACGGTGAATAATCCTTTCCGTCCAACATTGTTCAGTAGCGTCATGTGACGACAATGCTTTCATATTTTTGCTTTCAAAGACGAATCATCTGTCATGAGATCAAACTTGATACATATCCATGGCTCGCACACCACAAGAGATGTCTAAGGATGTTTGACCTTCTCATACCTGTGATAGAGATGAATTTGCAATTCAAATTTATGTTTTACACATATCGTCCTGCTACTTGCGCCACAAACTGTGTTTGCCGTCATGTTAAATGACACCCTCCCAGCGCACAGACTTTCGGCCTTTATCACGCCCTGCCCACGTGCCGTCTAAGCGGTGCGTGTCGTCACGGCGCGAGTGTGATGACGTCATCGGTGCGCAGGCCAGTGCCCGTACTCGGGCCCGGTGGGCGGCGGCAGCTGTGACCTGCAGTGTGCCGACGACGCGGACTGCACCGGCGAGCACAAGTGCTGCTCCAGCGGCTGCGGCACAGAGTGTGTCCGCCCCCTGCTCGCCACAGGTCAGTCCCGCCCTGCGCTGGTCACAGGTCAGCTCTGGACCACGCGCACTGGCTGTCGAGCGGCGCTGGGGTGGGGTCACGGGAATGGTGGGGCCCCGGGCTGTATGGGCTCCGCACAGGAAAATGTAAACAGTCGACTTGTTGGTAGTGAATGCGTAGGACTCCTCCAGACTCAATGCTTGCGTTGTTAATGTTTGCATGCTCTGCAATTTAGTCATCCGTTTACGATGACGTGTATACCCACGTGGGATCTTCTACCATGGTCAGAAGGCATGCTCCCCTGACCCGAGTACATGGTGCAAGCTCGGGGTTGCCACATCGTGAGGAAAAGTGTGCGTCACGCGGGAACTGCAGGCCTGCATAACACAATAGCACGCACCTGGAGGCCGTGTGCGCCCACCGCAGGCCGCGGCAGCCGCGGAGACTGCAGTATCACACAGCACAGTATCCTACACTTGCGTCAGGAAAAATTGGAACAGCAAGTTTCGGCAACCGGTAGCTGAGCTGCCACCACTGTTGTCGTTACCTTATGGCCTGCCGCGATTTATGGTGGAATGTACTCACCATGACCGCCTCAAAACCGGGGACGGCAAGAACACTTTCGCCAGGATGTGTTCGGCGTTTCGTGTTCGCCCATTGTGAAATGACTTTTTCCGCGCACGGACATTCCGCCATGGCCACCTTGACAAGCGCGCCAAACGCCCGGGTTCCGCAGCGTGCCAGCACGAGAAGGCGGTGCTGGAGGAGCGGGCGCGCTCGTCGGGCGTGCCGCTGGGCCGCACCTACATCCCACACTGCCGGAACGAGGACGGCCACTACTCTCCCGTCCAGTGCCACCCGGTGCTGGGCGTGTGCTGGTGTGTGGACGAGGCCGGTCGGGAGCGGCCCGGCACGCGCGCCGCCGGCCGACACAACGTCAACTGCAGCCGGCCCGGTCAGTGGCGTGTGGACGGATGGATGGCAGAGACGGATGGGGCCGTAGAGACGTCGGCTGGTTACAAGTGGGCTGTTCGGTACTTCAGCCCACGCAACTAGCAGTACTCGATGTCTGACTGAAGTTAATACGGAAGCTAAGAGCTTTGCGACCATCCGGGACCAATCACATGAAAAAGAGGTGCACCTACACTACCATGCAATTTCCAAGCAAAAGTGGCTGTTGTAGGTGTCATAAAACGGGGTTTCTCCCACACTGCCACGTTTTGAACTTCGTTTGCTCGAAGATGGTCGATCCCGCCCTTTTTGCAATCGTATTACGCAACCAATAAACATGAATATCCAGACAGGTCTCGGCGTGTTCCCTCCCGCACGCACTTCTTCCCCGGCGCGGCTGACGCGTTCCCCTCTGCTGGCAGCGCTCTCCTCCTGCCCGCGGCTGGACTGCCCGGCCTACTGCCCGGCCGGGCGGCGGCTGGACGCCCGCGGCTGCCCCACCTGCCAGTGCCACCACCCGTGCGAGGGTGTCCGCTGCTCGGAGGGCCTCGAGTGCCGGCCGGTGCCCGTGCGCTGCGTGTCGGGCCCCTGCCCGCCGCTGCCGCTGTGCCTGCCGGCCGTGGCCGACCCGTGCCCCCAGGGCAGGCCGCTGCCGGGCGCCCGGTGCGGCCCCGGCCAGGAGGCCTGCCCCGGCTCGCACCAGTGCCACATCAGCCCCTTCCACGAGTACGACGTCTGCTGCCCCAAGCCTCGTGAGTACTGAGCGGGTGTTGACGGAGCTCTGGACGGGTGCTGGGTGCACAGGCTGAGTAATGACGCTGATTGGCTGATTGACTGAGTTCAGATGGTCTTCGATGGTGTCTCATTTTTTGCACGGATACTTCTTTTAACTGACGAATAACTAGAGTTGTAACGGTGCATACATGGCTTTGGCTGAACTGACTAGTGCTCGGAGCATGCATTCTGGCAATGTTTCGGTAACTCAGGCTAAGCTTGTCTGAGTATTTCTGTTAATTTTATTACTGCTGACTTAATTCTTCGCGTTCGTTATCAGAAAGGGTTCAGCTTTGGCGACGAGACTGATTAGCAGAAACATATTATCTTGTTATGAAATAGTTCCATTGTGATTAATGCATGTTCCATCAATTCGCACTGTGTTTAGTTATATATTTGTATTATACACTAGCATGCAAACACGCTCGGGGAGCGCGACTAAAATATATGCGTGTACTTTTTGTACCTAGCACTTTGCTGTAGATCGTTTCATTCACCATGTCGTGTCTCTGCGAATATTGTCTCCCGTCAGCGTAGTCTGGCGATCCTGTCATGCGCTTTGGATGCTTTAATCCAATATTTGGCTGGCACGAAGACTCGCTTCGAAAGCCATGCTGAAAACAATTCAGGTCACAGTGGTTGAAAGCTGTGATTGAAACGGTAAGGAATTTTTTTAGCTCAACTTATCCTTCGACCCGAATTTTTACACCATCGCCTGTCCAATCATTGACCGCACTAGCACTTCGGGTGTCAAGATTTGCAATGCCTGTGGTGGTTACATACTGCCGATTTAAAGGTGTGCATGCGTGTGGCATAAGGTGGAACCGGATGTGCGACTCGCTTGTACGCTGGGGACCATTCTCGCATGTCATAGTGTGCATGCCGTCTCGTTTGAGCTGATTTGTGATGGAAATACACAGCATGCTGTTACGGCGGATTGAGTGCATTTTATTTTGT
Source organism: Pollicipes pollicipes (assembly GCF_011947565.3). Classification (NCBI taxonomy): domain Eukaryota; kingdom Metazoa; phylum Arthropoda; class Thecostraca; order Pollicipedomorpha; family Pollicipedidae; genus Pollicipes; species Pollicipes pollicipes. The sequence continues at coordinate 33,378,833 of NW_023596420.1, forward strand.
AGCGACATTCCAAACCGGCCGCAAGTTTGATATTCGAGAGCGAAGTGCATGTGTTGCACGCGACGCGTCGGGTTTTTCTCGGAACCTTGCGACATCCCCTCCCGACACCCTCTCACAAGAACCGTCCGTGACCCTTCTGGCCCTCTTAGCGGACACGCGGTCTCCAGATCATGGCCGTTCGCTGCCTGTCTCCGGTTCCAAGAGTCGACTCCGCACCTTCGCTGTGACCTTGACCTGGTATGTCTGCGGTGGCGGGTCGGTGACTGACCTTGACCGGACGGCCACAGGTGACGTGTGCCAGCTGCCGGTGGCCGAGGGGCGCTGCGGCGAGAGCCTTGTCCGGTGGCACTTTGACCGCGAGACCGGATCCTGCCGAACCTTCACCTTCAGCGGATGCGGCGGCAACCAGAACAATTTCGACACGCTGGAGGAGTGCAAGGCCGTCTGTCCAGGTGCGTTGGTGCAGTCGTCAACGAATGCATTGGTCACAGGAATCGTGTATTTCCATACCGGCATAGTTCATGATTTCAGTGCTCTGCCAATCTTCATTGGAAAGACAGCACTTGTGCCGTGCTCATTGTGTACCGTGTATCATAAAATGTGGGTTTTTGTAGGTCACAGAGTCCTTCACAGCCTTTTAGTGCTTCGGTGTATCATGCCTGACTCATTCACTCCATACTTTGCACTTACATAAAGCTAAAAGTCGCTCAAGGTCTCATATCCCCTTCTCCAACCGACTGCAGGATATCACGTGTAAACCCAACCCCTCGCCCCCCCAAAAACCTCGCCACTCACCTTCCCCTCCCGCGCCCGGCAGTGCTGACCCAGTGCCAGCAGCAGCGCGAGAAGAGCCAGCTGGCGGCGCAGCTGTACAAGCGGGTGGCGTTCATCCCCAAGTGTCACCCGGAGACGGGCGCCTGGGAGCCGGTGCAGTGCCAGCCCGAGTTTGGCCTTTGCTGGTGCGTGCATGCCAACGGCACCCAGGTGCGCGGCTCCATGGTGGCCGGCGTTCCCTCCTGCTCGGCGCGCCAGGGCCGCCGGCTCAGCCTGCTGCCGCAGCGCACGCACAGTGAGTGGTCTCGAGTGGACAGCTCCGCTCGCCAGCGCGCGCCGTGTGCGGAACGTTGCTGCGCTGTGCGTAGCGACGTTCCGCAGCTGTTGCTGCGCTGTGCGCTGCGACGTCGCGTTTGACGAGTCACAGCTGCATCGTCGTGCAGCTGTGGCAGCGTCGTCTTATGTCCGCCACAGACAATTTTTTGGATTCGATCAGAACCTTTAGATCGGATGGATTTCTGGAACCGGCGCCAACGCTATGCACTAAGAAGTGCTCGTTGCATGAGAACCTTGCTCCCCGTCCGGGGTCTACGGAAAAAAATTTGCGGCAAAAGCCGAGCGTGACGCAATGCTAGGCACAGTCCGTCCCTCCCTCTGACGTCATCTGACCTCTAGCGTGGCCGCCGTCACAGGCCACAAGCCATCTCAGTCTGCATTCGACCTGGCTTATCTCGTAGCGATGAACTTTAGACCACGCGGTAGGTACGCCCTTCGCTAATGTTAGCCTGCCGCCCGCGTGACTCTGCGATGTCCACTGACCGCCGTCCGCGGCCCGGCAGTCTGCGAACGGGGTGAGACGGTGCACGCGTGCCCGCGCTCCCTCTGCGAGAACAAGGTGTGCCTGTCCGACCCGAGCGCCACCTGCCGGATCGACCCCTGCGGCCGCTGCGGCTACCGCTTCTACGACGCTGGCGGCAATGAGGTCGACTGTTCCCGCGGCCTGACGGCCTGCCAGCGGGAGCGTCAGGAGGTGAGGCGGCACGACCCGGGCCGCTCCGCAAGCTGTGGACGCGGTTTGAGGCGAGCCCCTATAGCTCCGGGATGGGCGGGGATTTACAAGCAGCGATGGCCTACACATTCTGGGTGCGTCCTTCGTGGTTAAAAGAAATTTGGTTAATCAAGGTTGCGTTGCTTTTAGCAGTCTTTCTTTGTTTTGCGTGTCAGCTAGAGGAAAGGGTGATATGGAAAGCGTAGTAAGTGTTACAAACTTTCTATGACCTCGTCCGATTTTTGGCGTGTACCCCCACGTGACGGCTCGTGTCTGCGGTGCCAGGTGTTGAACTCGGCCGCCTGGAGACAGCACGGCCAGTACGAGGCCCGGGATAGGTCGTCCGTGCGGCTCTACGCAGCGCTGCGGGGCATCCTGTCGCAGAGGTGAGTGTCCGGAGCATAGCGCCGTCCCGAACACGTCACACTTGCGAGGGCTGCGCCTCGTGACAATATTGGGAGATGCTCTGCATTTCTCAGCTTGCATGGTGCTATGAAACTTCCAACGTCCGGTTCGGTTTGATTTTCGCATTTGAAACCGTTTCGTGGCAACACTTTCAAACGCGTTTGAAAGTGGCCAGCTTGGCTTAAAACGAGCGTAACTGCCCGCCAGGTTGTGTCGTTGTTCAAATTTAACACCTAAGTGTTACTGCGCCGGTCCCAATCATAGCTGCAGACCAAAAAGCGCAAACCTCAGCTGAACATGTTTGATAACCCCCGTCGCCACCGCGCAATGCTCCACCGGTCGATGTATTCGTGGGGTCGCCGTGTAACCTTGCACCGTCCTGTGGCAGCGGCGCCGAGCCGGGCCGCGGCTCGTCACTGCACGGAGACCTGCTAGCCGACGGTCTGGTGGTGGGGCCGCCCGTCTGTGACGAGCTGGGGGGCTACCGGGCCGAGCAGGGCTCCGGCGGCCTCATGTGGTGCGTGGCCGAGGACGGCGCGCCCCTACACCGCACCATCACCCGGGGCCTGATCCGCTGCGACCGACAGGGTAAGCACGCTCACGCTGCGGGGGCAGCTTCCCGGGGCTCAAGTGGTTACCGCCATGCTCGTTTCTAAACGTGTAGCAGCAATCCCGTCGCTTCCACCGCATAAGCTAGGTGCAAATGCTTTGGATCGATGTCGCTGAGATGCGTGACGGATGGGAAAGTGTATTTCTCAACCAGATAATCCTTTCTCTTTTTTCTGCCTTTCCGATTGCTGGACAGCATCGGTAACTCGCCTGGCGCGTCCCCAGGCAACGTCGTGGAGCGCCAGGCGCTGTCCCCGGTCTGTGACTCAGAGGTGGCGCCGCGGGTGTGTCGCCACGAGTGTCTGCGCGCCGCCTGCCCGGGACACACGGACGCCGTTTGTGTGGCCGACCCCTGCAACAACTGTCACGTGACCTTCTTCAGGTGAGGCGTCCGCATTGGCGAAGAGCTGGGAGTGGACGAGTGAGGGAAAAGGTTGTCTGAGATGAGTGAGCCGCTAACCTTCCTGTCTTTCCAGCATGATCTCTCTCCATCCCCCTGGCGTGACCTACCTCCACTCCCAGCGTGACCTCCTTCCATTTCCTCAGCGGGACCTCCCTCCCGTCTCCCCAGCGTGGCTTCCCTCCGCCTCCCCAGCGGGACCTCCCTCCACTTCCTCAGCGGGACCTCCCTCCCGTCTCCCCAGCGTGGCTTCCCCCGCCTTCCCAGCGGGACCTCCCCCGTCTCCCCGTCGTGACCTCCCTCTCGTCTCCCCAGCGTGGCTTCCCCGCCTTGCCAGCGTGACGTCCCTTCGCTTCTCCAGCGTGACCTCCCTCCGCTTCCCCAGTGTGACCTCCCTCTGCCTCCCCAGCGTGATCTCCAGTCTCCCCAGCGTGACCTCCTTCCGCCTGCCCAGCGTGACCTCCCTCCGTCTCCCCAGCGTGATCTCCAGTCTCCCCAGCGTGACCTCTCCGCCTGCCCAGCGTGACCTCCCTCCGCCTCCCCAGCGTGACCGGCCGCGAGGTGCAGTGTGACCGGCCCTGCAGCCAGCCGGTCGTCTCCGGACAGTGCCGCGCCAGCATCCCCCGCTTCTTCTACGACCAGCAGCTGGGACAGTGCCAGCCGTTCCTCTACGGAGGCTGCGGCGGCAACGACAACAACTTCGGCAGTCTTGATGACTGTCAGGCGCAGTGCGAGCAGCCTGGTAAGCTTACGTGGAGCTGAGTGTCGTCCTCGGGTCTTTCCTGAGAGGTGAAGTGATCGATTCCCAGACGGTAACGGCAAACTCAGACCGAGGGGCTATGCATCGGTTAGTGTGTGTGCTTTTTGGCTGTTTCTAAGTGAATTGGCTCCCGAATTACTTCACTTAAAGTGCCTATCACCATCACCAGTCGAATTCAAACCAGCTGTGTCTCATGTGTAGGTCGCCTGTAGGTTCCTTTCCTGACCTCTGTCACTGTCTCTGCGCTCATGTGAGCTGTGGGTGCCGTTCCAGTGGACATCTGCTCGCTGCCGGTGTCGAGCGGCCCCTGCTCCGATGCCCACGTGCGCTGGTTCTACAACTCCGTGACCGAGGACTGCGAGCCGTTCACGTACGGAGGCTGCGCCGGCAACGGCAACAACTTCCGCTCCCGACAGGCGTGCCAGGCCCGCTGTCCAGGTAATGAGCGGCCAGTCACCGATCCCACCTTCCGCTCCCGACAGGCGTGCCAGGTCCGCTGTCCAGGTAATGAGCGGCCAAACACCGCCCCCGCCTTCCGCTCCCGACAGGCGTGCCAGGCCCGCTGTCCAGGTAATGAGCGGTCAAACACCGCCCCCGCCTTCCGCTCCCGACAGGCGTGTCAGGCCCGCTGTCCAAACAATGAGCGGCCAAACACCGCACCCGCCTTCCGCTCCCGACAGGCGTGTCAGACCCGCTGTCCAAACAATGAGCGGCCAGTCACCGATCCCACCTTCCGCTCCCGACAGGCGTGCCAGGCCCGCTGTCCAGGCAATGAGCGACCAGTCACTGATCCCACCTTCCGCTCCCGACAGGCGTGCCAGGCCCGCTGTCCAGATAATGAGCGGCCAGTCGCCGATCCCACGGGCGCTGGCTGCTGCTATGTAATGCCACGCTCATCTTCTGTTCATCGTATCTCTTTGTGTGATGACATCTGCGGGCTCTGGCTGTCGACGGTGCTTTAATAACCAGCATTGTGGTGGGATTTTCTAGCTTGTGCTCAGAAAAAAATCACATTGTCGTTGCATGTTATTCTCCATTCCTTGAGTGGAAATAAATATGAGGAAATGAGGAATTTAAAGACTGACAAACATATGGTTGACGACCGGTTTAGGCACTTGGACGGCTGCAAGCCCAGCTGTGTTACGGGCATAAATGCATGATGAACGGAAAATAGCTGAGGGTGAGATGAGACCAGAGAAATGGCTTGACGTCATGCCTCACTCCCTGCCCGCCCTGCCGGCAGACCTCGTGCTGTGTCCGTCGGTGCCCGGCTCGCTGACGGCCTGCAGCCGGGGCCAGAGCTGCGGCAACGCCACGTGCGCAGCGCGGCCGTCGGCCGTCTGTCGCGTCGAGCCCTGCTCCTGCCAGCCGTACTTCACCGACGTCAACGGCGAACGCATCGACTGCCAGGTGCCACTATAATGCGGCGCTAGACACGACTGCCACTGTCGTTGCAGGTTGTCAGGCATCAAAGAGACGTCTTTTGGAGCCCACTTCGTGAAGTATATTTACATTACAGTTACGGATGTTTTTTATTCGATTCCTTTAATAATTTTATTCGCTTTAAGTTGTTCCGTGATCGCGGTCGGCGAGCGCCAGACATGGCATGCGCAGTTTCGCTATGACAGTGAATTGTTTCTGAATCATGGTGATGCAGCAACACTTAAACTTGCTACGCGACGCTACTTGAAGTATTGTTCACCGATATCAGAACTGATTGGCCGATCCCAAAATGACGCGGAGCTGACTGGCCCTTGCAGGCTGAGCCGGAGGATACCGCGCAAGGACACGCCAAGGTCGTGATCGTGAATGCCGTTCCCAAGACGGTGACGTTGAAGAAGGTCATCAAGCACATCCCCACTGAGCCATCATCAACGACGACGACGATGACGGAGATGGCCGAGGAGGACCCGACCACAGTACCGGTGCCGGCGGCCGCGCCCGAGACGGCTGGCCCTCAGCACACACCCGTCTCCGCCGGCCCACAGTACATCCCGCTACCAGCCGGCCCAACCGAGCAGGAGGCGGCTATCAGTCGGAACGAGCTGACCGACGACGACGGCGGCGACGCTACATCAGCGCTCGAGGGCATGCGCGAGGTCACCTTCACCCTGAGCTCACCGGCCGGCGAGGTGAGCAGCCCGTGGGGTGCCGACTTCGACGCCACGCCGGCGTCAGAGGTGTCGTCCGACGTCGCAGAAGACGGCCTGACCGCCACGGTGGCGGTCGGGTTCGACCTGGCGTCAGATGAGCTGTCGATGACGTCAGACGCGACGGCACGCCAGCCGGCGTCGACGGACTCGGCGGACGCGGCGACCCTCTCTTCCAACGCGTTGCACGACGCCGCCGGTGCGGCCACCGCCTTCGCCGCCGCCGGCTGCGAGCGCGGCGGCGGCGGAGGACGTCGGCCGAGCCGCGTCGCCGCCAGGCGCGCCTGCTGGCCGGCCGGGCCGACCGCCAGCTGTGGGCCGAGCTGCGCACCGGCGGCGCCGACCGGCTCGCCGCCGCCGAGGACCACTACGTGGCGCTGCAGCGCGAGGTGGTCTCGCGCCAGCAGGGTTTCCCGCTGACGGCCGCCGTTATCGTCATCGCCGCGCTCACGGTCACGGTCGTCGCCGCCACCGTCATCGGCGCCATCGTGTACCGGCGGAAGAGCACAGGTGAGCGATTGGAGCCGCGGGCGCCTTGGCTGTGCGCTTCAGAGCTGCGATGAACTCAGCGAGGCGGTTGAGGGCCGGTGACACTCGATGGTAGTGCCAGATACTTGTTTGGACTGAGTTCGGATTCAGAGTTATTTGGACTGAGTTAACATCGCGCTTGCGACCAGGTCTTCTTGGCATTATCTGAGACACGAGACAACGCCGGCTTCGTTGGGTTTGGACACCCACGTGACTGACGATGATCGCTTACCTGGCTCTGCAGGCAACTCAACGGACGAAGCCGCGTCATCCTCGGTCGACAGCGGCGCCATCTGCAACGGTCGCAGTCTGCACGAGCAGCTGGGCCGGCAGCAGCCCAGCCAGCAGCCCGCCTTCAGGTGGAACTTCTGATCGACGCCGGCAGGTGGCAGGCCAACAGTAGTTCTCAACGTCACCAGCAGATGGCATGTTTACCGAGCCGTCCGTTTCGCGCGCCGCGGGGCCCGCGCGCGCTCTCCGAGTGATCCACGACAAGCGTGAGAAGAAGCCAAAACATTCGGGCGTGACCCGGCAAACGGTGCGGGCGGCCCGGGCCTCTGATATCCGTGAGTGTGTGTCCAGACGTAAACGTTATTTATTACCTACTGCTGTCGAGGTGCATGCTAATGTGGTGGCCACCGCCGGGCTCGTGTTATTGCTAGCGCTGTTGAAGAGTCGGCGGCCAATGTGACAGATTTCAAATGGACTACGAGGTCTCGAGACTTATTACGACATGCAGTGTGCAAATGTGTAAATAGCAGTGTATGGCAGCGTTAAACAATGTATGTGAAAACTGAATGCCGATATTCGAGCTGACGTTCGAATAAAGTAACAAATGATGCCCACTTGCGTTTCATAATGCTCCAGGGCATGCAAGGCTTGCAGTACACAAAAATGTGCTGCAGTCTGAACGGCTGCCAAAACATTTCAACCTGAAACTGAAGTCACCACGTCATGCCCGAGACGCTGGAAACGACGCTCAGGACATATTGTGATACGGCAAAGATGCACTTGTCTCAGGTTGCAACCATGACAGCAATTCGAGATAGCACAAAATGCATTGCACTCGGTCCCCAGCACGAGATGTCCTCGCGGTCAGCGTCCTCGGCCCCCGCACGGGGGCCCGGGCGCGGTTGCGGTAAATCCGTGCTGCGGCATAACATCTGAGCGCGTGTGCGGTCGCTGCGGTCCTCCACGCTCCATAAAAGGACGCGGCGGGACGGGCGCCGCACCCCGTTAACAACCTCTCGGCACGGTCTCCATGAGCTGCGCAGGCCATTGAGAGTCGGCGTCACGTGACTGCCTGTATTGCTGCACATCAGCGCCCTCTGTCGTGGCCAGCATCACGCCGACGGCCAGGACTACACCACGTCGCGTCCAGCGCTCGGCGAACTCAATATCGAAGGTATGCACCTGCTAAAAGAAACATTACAGCCGTCGCTAACCGTACATCTTGTGCGCGTGCGTTCACTTGTGCGTTTACGCAGTTGGTGTGACATAACGGTGCTGGGCCGTAACATACCATACTGCACGATGGATATTGCAAAACAGATGCGAAGTACAATGCCTAATTCGTTGCGACTGATTCGTTGATGCCTGAAATCTTCACCACTAGGCTCATTCCGTTGAACGATAAATAGTTTAACCGACATGATTTTGGCTCCATAAATATGCCCTTAAATCAAGATGTCGCAGCAATGTTGATCTAGCCATGACAAACGGGCAGCACATGATGGAAAGGTAGAAACAGCACTCACAGAACCAAAAGCTGGCACCAAAAATAAACGGCAAGATGATCGACGATCGATGAACGACGTGTTTGTGCCTAATCGGGTCATGTGGCCCTAAGCAGCCGACAAGAAACGTCGAACAAGCAGGGGTTTCATCATAACACGCTGAATATTGCAAAATGATAACAGGAGCAACACAAACATGACTATTTCACAACGAAGCGTGACGGGTCCCACCATAAAGCGAAGCGATAAAGGTCCTAAGCTTGCGTAAGAGCACTCAAGCCTAGCATCCAGTAATCTGCAACAAAATCCCTCAGCGCATCCATTCCGATAAAGCTTTCAAGCCAGCAACAACTAATTTCACCTGTTAACCTTCAATTAAGTACTCACATCTCATCCAATCACCCTTCTAACCAAAAATGTGTCACCTGGACGGATTAGTGAAAATAAAATGCTACCGGACCGCAGTAAGTACTATGTTAATGGTTTCGCTGACTAGCATTGTACGCAGACGCACAGGTACCAAAATAATTTGCGTCCCCGGCGCCGCCGCCGGGCCCGGGGCCGGCGGCGGCGACGCCGCGGGACCGCTCGACTGGTCGGACGGTCGAGTCGACTCTATCACCAGACTCGGATCGGAAGGGTGGCGCGCCGGCCGAACGGCCGCGTCACGGGCTGGCAGTAAGACGAGAGCGGGGCGGCAGCTGAAGCAGGGCGGCGCGCGCGCAGTCCGGAGCGGGCGCCGTCGCGCTCGGCGCCGCCGGGCCGGCGGTGCGAAGCCGGCAGCTGCATGAGCGCGGCGAGGCGACTCGGGGCCCAAGAGCCCAAGACGGAAGCCGCGGAGCCGGGAGCCGGGAGCCTCGGAGCCGGGGGCGGCCAGGCGCCCGCGGCTCCCGCTCCGACGGCGCCTCCGCTACCGGTAGATCTTGTTAAGCGTCTTCACCTTGTCGCGGCCGCCGGTCGTCGCGAAGTCGCGCAGCGAGCTCTTGAGCAGGTTGCCGACGGAGAGCGGGCTGGGGCGACTGGCGGCGCGCGCCGCGTCCGTGTCGGGCGCGCCGTCTTCTTCGCGCGGCGCCGAGCCGGAGCCGTCGGCAGCGCCGCTGGAGGGCGCCGTGCGCACGCGAGGCGCCGGCTCGCGCGCGCGCGCCCGTCCCAAGAACAGGTCGGCGGAGTGGAACAGCGACGTGTGCAGCGTCAGCACCTCCTCCAGGTCCGACTCGCTGCAATGACCGGCCACCGGTGAGTGACATCATCGGGTCCGACAGCCAAGATGGAAGGGCGTTGGGAACACCGGATGTTAGGATGTCTATGAATCGCAGCTGGCTTCAAGGACGACTGGGCAACACAGACAACTGCGACACAAATATTGAGAACGCCATGCTAAAGGTGCTATGTTTTGAATAACCCGTACGTCACGGCTGCAAAATAAGCAATCAAATATACTTCGAGCAAGGGAGCCTGAAGCCAAAAGCACGTCGCGAGTACGTTGTGCAGATGTCCAGTTCAGATGACCCAATGTTGGTGAATGTACATAAATCAAACGGTCACAGCAAGCGAGTCGGGCAATCACACAGGAATTCATCGCTCAAGACAACCCCACGCCCTACATGACGACGCTGACACCAGACACGACCCCACTGACACCAGACAGGACACCACTGACACCAGACACAACACCTCTGACACTAGAGACGACACCACTGACACTAGACACGATGCCACTAACACCAGACACGACGCCACTGACACCACATATGACGCCACTGACACTAGACACGACGCCACTGACACCAGACACGATGCTCCTGACACCAGATACGACGCCTGACACCAGTACAGACAGCTGTTGCCGCGCTCCTGCCGCACCTGGCGACCGGTGACGAACTGTTTGTGCAGCTGCGGCTCCAGTATGTTGAGGCCTTCGCGCGGCGCCACGTGCTCCAGCGTCTCCCGGTTGTACAGGTGGATGAAGTCACCCAGCTGCTTGGCGATCAGGATGGCCTTCTCCACCGGCGTGAAGTGACGCCCCGGCGCCTGAAAGAACGGAAGCCATGACGCCTCCACGTGACCGCGAGTGACACCACCCACTTCGATGACGTGTCAATTTGAGTCACGCCACCCCCTTCGATGACGTGCGACCGCAAGCGGACCGCCCGCCTCACCTGAGATCACGTGTAACCAGAGTGGACGCCGCTCACCTTATGACGTGTCAACCCAGAGTGACGGCCGCTTTGTTTAGGGTGACGATAATACCAGAGTGTACGCCCGCTCACCTGAGTGACGAGTAAACCCCGAGTGACGCGCCTCACCTGGATGACGTGGTACCCCGAGTGACGCCGCTCACCTGGATGACGTGTACCTCGAGTGACGGGGGACGCCCTCACCTGCCGCTCACCTGGATGACGTGTACCCCGAGTGACGCCGCTCACCTGATGACGTAGGCGTCGGTGAGGTTGCGCGCCGCCTTCCTGATGAAGCGCAGCACCATATCCAGCTGGACCGGAGCTCTGCACCTGCTCCATGTTACACATGAGCCGGCGCTGGATGTGCTGTAGGTAGAAGGCTGAACGCCAGCCGGCGCCTGGGTACCGGCTGCCGACGCGGAGACAGGCAGCGGTCACCGGTCAGCCGGCAGTCGGTGACGTTTCACTGCGGATGGTTACCGGGCTTTTCACGGCGCGTCGACTTTCTTCGGTTACACCAGCGCCTGATGCAGCTGCCCCACGGAGTACCGGACAAGGATAATGACGTTCCGCAAAAGCGCGGGTCCTTCAAAAAAATTAAAGCATATATGCAAATGGCTTCCCATATTCCATGTGCGAAGTCAGTCTATATTCAGGATAGTCCATATTCCAGAACAGTCCATACCCGAATGACTTCCCTTGGCGTCTCAACATTCGCCAAGGCACCAAGGCGGCCCAGGCCGGCGGCGTCGGGCCGCTGCCTCGCCGGCCGCCGTACCTCATGCGCACGCCGCGGTGCATCTCCTCGATGATGGTGCGCTTGACAGTGAGCCGCTCGGACGCCTGCTCCTCGGGGTCGCGCGTCTCGCCGCAGCCCACGAACGCGTCCTTGGAGCCGCGCGCCAGCGGCCGCTCGTAGCAGGCCGTGCGCTCGTTGCGCGACTTACTGGTGATGCTCAGCGACGGGATGCTGCTGCTCTTGCGGCTCAGCGAGCGTGGCCCTGCGCGGGAGGTGCTGTCAGCGACGCGGCGGTGAGGTCCGGCGCCAGGGACGCGTCAGGGACACAGTGAGCATCCGCGCGGGAGGCGGTGTCAGGGACGTGGCGATGGGATCCGGCGCCAGGGACACGTCAGGGACACAGCGAGGGTTTGCGCGGGAGGCGATGTCAGGGACGCAGCGACGGGATCCGGCGCCAGGGACACGTCAGACACAGCACGGCCCTGAGCGGGAGGCGGTGTCAGGGACGCGGCGATGGGATCCGGCGCCAGGGACACGTCACGGACACGGCGAGGATTGCGCGGGAGGCGGTGTCAGGGACGCAGCGACGGGATCCGGCGCCAGGGACACGTCAGAGACACAGCACGGCCCTGAGCGGGAGGCGGTGTCAGGGATGCGGCGACGAGACCCGGCGCCAGGGACACGTCAGGGACACAGCGAGGATCCGCGCGGGAGGCGGTGTCAGGGACGCGGCAACGGGATCCGGCGTTAGGGACACAGTCTGAACGGACCTAGGTGTGAGACGAGCGGGCCTAACGTTGCGCGTTGGACTACAAACCCATCACACGCCACTTCTGCACGAGCATCGCTCGGAACTGGTTTACCACCGAGCACAGCACAACTCCGCACGAGTGTAACACGTGCCATTAGTTAACCCACGTGATCCAGAGCCCCATCCCTTCCGTTGTGCTCTTCCCTTCCGCCCCGTTGCCATACCGTGTGGCGCGGCGCTCGTGTTGGGGTACAGCTCCTCGTGCAGCATCTGGTTGAGGTGCGAGTTGATGGGCGCCAAGAAGCAGCTGTACAGTGACCAGGTATCGGGTGCCGGGAATATGCGGATGAAGGCGCCGCGGCGCGCCTGCTCCTCGCGCACCTCGCGCACCACCCGCGCCTCCTCGGCCGAGAGAGCCGAGCGCATCTGGCGGCCGCCGCGCGGCACCGAGTCCATCGACGGCGCGCGCATCTGGGAGAGGAGGCCCGGCGTCAGGCGCGGAGAGAGCGGCCGTGTGCCGCGGACGGCAGCGTCCGGCAGCCGGAGCCCGCGCCACAGCCCGGTGAGGGGGCTGGTGGAGCGTTGATTTCGACACTCTCGCGACGCCCGCGTGTTTCGTCACCACTGATTGGAGTTCGCCAATCATGGGGACTATGCTTGCCACACCTACGCAGTCACATTTAACTTAGCTTTATACTGCCTTATTTTCTCCAAGATGTAAACAATGGCTATCCCTCGCGTCTTCCTCTTTAGCATGCTCAGCTCATGACACCGGCTGCAACCCTCAAAGGCACCGCTCGACCCTATGGTGGTGATCTGCCCCTGCCCTGGCAGCCGTGTCACTGACCCGGACGGTGGCGCGCTGGCGCTGCTTGACCTGGCGGGCGCGGCTCGGGTCGACGGCCGGCACGCCGATCAGCGTGAACAGGTCGGCGACGACGGCCGACTTGACCTTGCTGTCGAGCGGCGTGTCGCAGCCCAGCGACGGCGACAGGTTCACCTCCAGCAGCCACGGCCGCAGCGACGAGTCGATCAGGATGTCGAAGCCGTACAGCTCTGCGGCGCACGGCGCGTCATCAGCCGCGCCCGCCAGCGGCGCCTCTGGGCCTGGTACCCACACACTAGGGACACGTACCTTATGTCGTGTTAGTAAACATGGATGAGTCACGCACCATAAGGACATTGTATGACAGTGGGGAAACAAATCAGAGTGCAGGGCTGTCGGTGACTCCAGGAGTCGGCCCTACTGCCAGTGGTGTGTTTTCTTTACTGATAAACACAACACTGCGCATTCTGATCGTGCGCTCCAGATCAACCTTTGATCATTGATACGAACGAGTTTCTGTTTGTCAAGTACAGGCGCAGTACATCACGTTGGTTTGCGCAATGCTATTTTTTGGCATTGATTGATTTAGGGCACCAGCTTGCACGCATTGGTACTGATTCGTACAAACAAGATGGAAGCGTGCAAAGCTCACGACGCCCGGCACAGAGGCTTCCCAAGAGCTGTGTCCATAACTGATGCCCTTTCTGTAATTTCGGAATGGAGTTCGCATGCAGCATTTCTCCTGCCACGCTTCCCTGTCCAGCTACAAATAGCAGCCAATCACGCATCACCTACTCGCACCGAACAACAGATAGCCAAGATAGGGCATGCAACAACAGGGCATGCATAATGCAACTATTGGCCATTCACGCCTGCTCCACAGTTACAGAAAGCCCTTCCCCGAACGGCGCCAGCACATCGGACCACCCGCGACAGCCAGCCGTCAGTCGCCAGCCAGCGGCGCGCCTCACCGAAGCAGTTCCTCCTGGCCGGCACGAACATCTTGCAGGCGGTAGTGACCGTCGGCGCCACGGCAATCACAGACTTGACGACAATGGCCTCAATGTCCTGCCGGCAGCCGGCCGAGGCGTTACCTCCGGCAGCGGCGGAACGCCCGTCGACGATGGCACGCGCGCCGGCGCGCTGCCCGGGGTCATCGGCCCAGGCATTCATACCTGGACCGCGTGATGAACCGCTTCCCTTTTTAGCATTCGCGCACAGAATAACAATAACCTGGTTCGTTCCTTGCATTTTGATGGGGGCCGGGAATGGGACAACTGGGGCATAATTCACCACCTTTCAAAAGCCGACAGCGCAGCTAACGTTGACATTCATAAATCGCGATCCATTGTGACAACGAGGGCCGCCGACCATAAAGAGCTTCCGCCAGCAATGCCGCAGCGGACAGCCCGCGTGCCATCCCCAGACCCCACGGAGGCAGCACACGACACGACGACACACTAGCACCACCACGTGGGGGCGACGCCTTGCGACGTCGTACGAGGGGGAGCCTTATGCCAGCATCCGCCGGGCATGCCGACTGCCGCCACCGTGCGCGGCAAAAAAAAACACCCCTGTGGACCGGCCGCTATCCAGTGTGAGGGCGGCTTCCGTGTCAGCGCGGGGGCGTTTGCCGCGCCCGTGTGTGGGCAGCGACCAGCGTCGCCGTGCCGGGGCCGTGGGTGCTGCTCGGCGCCAGTACGGCGGCCCCTCACCTGCATCAGGCGCGTGGTGTCCTCGCCGGCCAGCTTCAGGTGGCGCAGCAGTGCCGACAGTGACCATTTGTTGCCGTAGTCGTCTACCTCGGCGTCATCGTTCCTGCGGCAGGAGCACAGTCCGGCTAACGGCCCAAGGCGGCACCGCCCACACAGCACTCACTGTCTCAACACCACACGGTGCTGTGTGGACGTCACACGGCGCTGTGCGAACGTCACACGGCGCTGTGTACAACGACACGCGGTGCTGTGTGAACTTCACGCGGCGTTGTGTGAACATCACATGGTGCCGTGTGAACGTCACACGGCGCTGTGTGCAACGTCACACGGCGCTGTGTGCAACGACACACGGCGCTGTGTGCAACGACACACGGCGCTGTGTGAACTTCACACGGCGTTGTGCGAACATCACACGGTGCTGTACGCACACCGCATAGCACTGTGTGAACATCACACGGCGCTGTACGCGCACCACACGGTACTGTGTGAACGTCCGACGGCGCTGTGTGAACGCCACACGGCCCCGGGTGAACGTCACACGGCAGGCCAGATTCGAGCCGGCCAGGAGTCATGGACGCCGTTTTATGGTCTGGTGCCCTACGATGTCGAGTCCCGTGAACCATTAAACGGGTTTGTCGTGCACGGAGAGATTTATGTTAGATACGGCCTGCAGAATAAAGGGATTCTGTGGATTTCCAGCTAAAAAGAACGGAAGCAACCGGCAGACTGAAGACCTTCCCAGGCACCGAGCCTAACGCGTTTTTCGGCTAGATACTACGCCATGCTTTGACGGACCACACCACGCTGCCATGGGAGATAATTTGAAGAATCAGTGTTAGACAACTGGTGTATGCAAAAGCTTCACATCCGCGATATACGACCCTAGAATGCAGCAACATGCATTTACGACATACAACGCGTCAACCCCACTTCCGTTTCCATATCTAACGGAAACGGGTTAAATACGTGAACAGTGCACGTCACTCCTGCAACGTCACAGCCTCACACAATGCGGCCGACCGGTCCAACAGTGCACGTCAGTCCCACAGCGTCACAGCCTCACACGATACGGCCGACAGAGCTAACAGTGCACGTCAGTCCCACAGCGTCACAGCCTGTCACGGTACGGCCGACAGAGCCAACAGTGCACGTCAGTCCCACAGCGTCACAGCCTGTCACGATACGGCCGACCGGGCCAACAGTGCACGTCACTTCCACAGCGTCACAGCCCCACACGACACGGCCGACCGGGCCAACAGCGCACGTCACTTCCACAGCGCCACAGCCTCACACGATACGGCCGGCCGAGCCACGTCGACGACGATGACGATAGCAGGCCCCGACCATTCGCAGACACCTCCGTCAGCCCGTCTTACCACAACCACTTATACAAACTACAAGCCACACACCCCTCACGACCTGTTTACCCGGAAACGGGTTGAGAAACCGCACTCCCGCCGCGTACTCACTGCACGTAATTGGTGTGGTACTTGTTGACGCTGTAGTTGGTGAGGTGCATGCAGGGGTTCCAGAGCATCTTGGCGCTCTGGTCGTACTTGACGGCCGCGAAGCGGATCAGGCCCTCCTCGTACAGGTAGATGACCAGCGGGTCGTAGGAGGTCACAGCCACGTACAGCCGCACGTCGCACTTGTAGCCGTCCACCAGCAGCGGGTTTTCGATGTACTTGCACACGACCACGCTCTCGTCCAGCGGAATCTGGTCCGGCTGTGTGACGTCAGACGCGCGACGTCAGACGAGTGACGTCTGGCGGAGTGACGTCACGCGGCACGACGTCGGATCACAGGCACGGTGGGGAACTCGGCCTTGGAGCAGGCAAGACGAAAAGGATGTGCTGTGAATACCTCTCTGACAGATGATGCATAGGGGGGGTTCGGGTGGGACTAGGGGGGGGGGGGAGGGTCCGCCCGAATGGACGTAAGCAAGTAAACGCACACGTGAAAACAGACGCATTCGTATCAGAACACGCACCCAGGAATCATGGTCGAAAACGCATGGCTATCGCGTTCGCCACGACATTCGACACACACACGACTTTCAAATTAATAACGTTTACCACTAAATGTCTTGAAACAATCTACGTCTTGAAACCAGCTGCACCAGTGTAGCACCACTGCATGCGATGAATCAACCGGACACATCAAAGTCCAAAGCCAGGCACAACAAAGCCGGCCGTATGCCCTGACGTTCAGCGCCGGCCGATAGCTGCCAGGGCGTACGGCCCGCCCTCGTCGGCGATGAGCTCACCGCACCCAGCCGCTCCTGACTCAGAAGCATGCAGACGGGCACGGACCGCGGTGCCTGTTGCAGCGCTATCACAGCCGCACAAGCTGGTTCGCTCCACACGGCGACGGCGATCAGACGTGATTTTACTGATTCTGTCTCTGCCTCCCCTCCCCGCATGCCTCGTCACTGACGGGATGAACCTACATGTCGCCAGGACCGACTTCAACCCGCTCTCCATACTTACGAGTCCATGGCATTCCGTTGCATTATTGAGGCCTTGTCCGCCCCCCCCCCCCCCCCACATCAATGCAATAATCCTCACAACGCCTTCCCAGTCACGCCAGCATGGACCATGCAGCACCGCTGCCCACAACGACGTGGGCGTCCCCCCCCCCCCCCCCCAGGCAGCAGAGCCGTGGGCGGCGCCCCCCCCCCCCTTCCCTGCTGCACTGACGTGGTTAATGAGGTAGATGCCCCGACCGCGGGACGAGGCGACCGGCTTGACGATCCACGCGCCGCGGTCCTTCAGAAACGCTGAGCAGAACTCCTGTCGGCAGCGAGGTCACGAGGTCAGGTCAGGTCACGCCAGGTCACAGAGGCGCGGTCGCGACAGTCCGCAGTCGCCCGGGCCGCGTGGGCCGCACACCGTTGTCGCTAAGCGGCTTCGGACGGAGCGCTATTTGGAGTTGGGCTAACGCGGCGTGCTTGGCGGCGTGAGTCATAATGTCACGTGACGAACGGGCTGGGGGAAGCTCGTGTCCCAAGGTGCTCGAATACAACGAGGGAGCAGGCGCCCTGGCCCAGGAACCACCAGTCCGCCAGAGTTCGTTGCATAGATAAAGCTTTACTATACAATAATGTTATGTGGTTATAAAATTGGCGAAACTCGTATCATATCAATACGCCGCCATGCGGCCTCGTATCAATAACTCGTATCAATACGCCTTACATGAATCAAATCGACTGGGCGTTTGCCAGACATCCATATCTTTCAAACATTACCTGATATTCGTTTGGCATGATATAGCTGGGCGGTATGAAGTCAAAGTGCTTGGCGCCGCGTATATACTTCATCCTCTCGATGTTTTTACACAGCCGGTCCTTCCTCGTCAGCTCGTAAGACCTGACAGCAGAAAACAAGCCGGCTACAGCAACCGATCCAGTAGCTGCACATAACCCTTCCCGCCGCCGCTGGCGCCCCGCCCCGCTGCACACATGGCCGCGTGCAGCGGGACTGCACGGTACAGCGGGCGGCCGAATCTTGCACGGCGACGTGGAGCCTGCACGAGACAACTGGCGCGATTTCTGGATCGGGAGAAAGGCTCCACACCCCAGACAGCCTCGCCTTCCGTGGGAGAACACGGTAGCTGCGTGATCGGGTGGACCACGGGATCCAATTACACCGACACGACGAGGTTCGCCGGCTGTCAACCAACGACCAGGCCGATTGGGCGCTGCTGTTTGTCAATCCTATGCCGCACGGCGGTTACTTTTTTATCTCGCCCCACGCCCGCACGCAAGCGGAAATAAACACGTGGAACTCGGCCAGCTGAAACCGACGCTAGACCAAACAAACCACTATCTTTAGAACCGCCCACCAAAAGCGCCGCAAGTCACCCTGTCAGCCCAATGCCCCAAGTGACATGGACAGCGGGGCGCCGCGGCATCGTCTGCGATTATCCCTGCCCCGACCCCCGCTCCTCCTCCGCTCGGCGAGCGGTCCTAGATAAGCCGCCGCTCTCGGGGATTACACCGCTGGCCAGCGAGGTCAATACCTCCGGCCAATAGTCAATACCGTCCGAGGCCGGCGGCGCCGGGGGAGCGGACACCGGCGGCGCCCACCTGGGGAAGTGGTTCACGCGCTGGTAGTCGTACAGGTTGCGCAGCACGAACGGCTTGGGGTGCACGCCCGTCCAGAGGATGTTGAAGTCGCAGACGGACGGCGACGCCTCACGGACGCCGTGGACGTCCATGAGCCGGCGGAACAGCCTGCCGGCGCGGCAGCACCAGCGCTGTGTCACCCACTCAAACGGCCGGCAGAGACCCGCGCATTGCCGCCGTCATGGATAAATAAAATAAAATGCACTATATATATATATATATATATATATATATATATATATATAGTGTTATTTATACATGTCAGACAATGTGTACAACAACAAAAATACAATATACAACAAAATATGTAAATATGAATTAAATGCAGTACATCGGGTCAGACGGGAGACATGTGCCGCACGGTTGCCGAAACGCAAATTTCAGACACCAAAGACCGACGTGAACGGTAAAGCAGCGCCCGAGGCACGGGCGCTGCTTTACCGTCAGCGTCAGAAGCACGTCCGTTAGATGACGCTGCTGCGGCCAGCGAACGGACTTGCGTGTTCCTCAGAGTGAATCGTCAGGAAGGGAGTCGACGGGGAAATTGAAACAAACAATATAACTTTGTTCTGACAGTGGGGAAGCTGCCAATCTCGACGAATCCATCAGCCGATCCCCACTATTGATCAAACGGTGAAAAACAGCCCCCACCGGAAGGTAAACGGCCCCCCGGACTGAGTTTGCAAACAAAGGGGAGATAGAATCACCAGCGGAACGACGGCCACTCTTCGACCCGCCACGCAGAATACCGAACAGCGCCGCGGGCACGCGGTCAGCCCCACTCACTTGCTGTCGGTGTTCTGCATCTTGAACAGCATGTGGTACTGCCTGCCGACGGGGCCGATGGGCTCGTCGTCCAGGTTGCCGCAGCTGAAGCGGAGCAAGGGCTGCTTCCGGCCGGCGCCGCCCACCCAGATCAGCCAGTCGTCCTCCAACATCGACCTGAAGAGATTGGCGGGAGAGCGTCACCCCGCGCTCAAGACGGGACGAGCACGACACGCCTGCTGTGGACCTGCCGCCAGGGTGATGATCACCACCGTGCGCTGTTCTCCCATCAATGGACAAACCCATAATTCCGCTTAATCAGCTCGAGTGCGGTCCAGACTTCCTCCCACGCACGCATGCAGAAATCGTGAGGGATGTTCACTTCAGGCAGCTGATGATGGTGGTTAGTCGTACAGTGACCGGTGGCGTAAATCACCCCTCTCCAGATAACAACAGCACGTCCGCGTGTGCTTCACGTTTCCATTGAGCGAGGCCTCTACCGGCAGCGGAGCACGTGACCTCTCCCGGCAGCGGTGCACGTGACCTCTCCCGGCAGCGGTGCACGTGACCTCTCTCGGCAGCGGTGCACGTGACCTCTTCCGGCAGCGGTGCACGTGACCTCTCCCGGCAGCGGTGCACGTGGCCTCTCTCGGCAGCGGTGCACGTGACCTCTCTCGGCAGCGGTGCACGTGACCTCTTCCGGCAGCGGTGCACGTGACCTCTCTCGGCAGCGGTGCACGTGACCTGTTCCGGCAGCGGTGCACGTGACCTCTCTCGGCAGCGGTGTACGTGACCTCTCCCGGCAGCGGTGCACGTGACCTCTCCCGGCAGCGGTGCACGTGACCTCTCCCGGCAGCGGTGCACGTGACCTCTCTCGGCAGCGGTGCACGTGACCTGTTCCGGCAGCGGTGCACGTGACCTCTCCCGGCAGCGGCGCACGTGACCTCTCTCGGCAGCGGTGCACGTGACCTCTCTCGGCAGCGGTGCACGTGACCTCTCCCGGCAGCGGTGCACGTGGCCTCTCCCGGCAGCGGTGCACGTGACCTCTCCCGGCAGCGGTGCACGTGACCTCTCTCGGCAGCGGTGCACGTGACCTCTCCCGGCAGCCGGGTGCACGTGGCCTCTCCGGCAGCGGTGCACGTGACCCTCTCCCGGCAAGCGGTGTGCACGTGACCTCTCCCGGCAGCGGTGCACGTGACCTCTCGTCGGCAGCGGTTGCACGTGACCTCTCCGCTCCCGGCAGCGGTGCACGTGACCTGTTCCGGCAGCGGTGCACGTGACCTCTCCCGGCAGCGGTGCACGTGACCTCTCCCGGCAGCGGTGCACGACGTCAGCGCGTTCCCCGCGGACGGCCGTCCGTGACGCGGTGCGGTCTCCGACACGCGCGCCGCCCCGCCCAGCGTCGCCCAGAGGCGGCTTCGAGGGACGACAGGAGACGGGTGGCGGCGCCCGCCCTCCGACACTCCTGTGTGGGAGGACGGACGGCCATGGCCGCAGACGAAGCGATCTTATCTAGCGGCTCCCTGTTCCGCACTGACTAGGTCTCCTGCGAATATTACGCTCGCCTACAAAGACTGTTTCAAGCCACAGGATATCGGAACTAGGTAGTAAGTGCGTACCTTCTACGCACGATCTCTACGTGGATGATCAATCCATGCAAAGACAGGCTGCATGTAATATAGAAGCTGCTAATGACAGAACATGATGTAAGGCATCACTATATTACGATATAGACATGGAAACGTGTTCTAGGGATAGGTCCAGTCCGCAACCATGTTCTTGCACGGATGCTTTCCCACAACCACCGCAGTTGCACCGCTGCAGCGTTGCTTACAAGCATGAACACATGGTGTTTGAATGTTACATGTCGTCACCACCACGACGTCGTTTGCATGCATTATTTCGTGTCCACAGCCAGCGGCGAACGTGTCTCGACTCTGCAAAAGCCCGACGAACCCGCGGACCTCACGAGCACTCCAAAACGAGACTGTCGCCGGGGACGTCCGAGTGGAGTCGGGCCCTGCTTAAGGCAGGTCACGTCCACCACACCGTGCGTTGGGCGGCGGCGGCACGAAACTCATCCGCGCCACGGACAAGTCGGGCCGGCGGCGGCCATGTTGGGGAGGGGCGAGCCGGGGAGACGGGCGTGAGTCAGAGCTGGCTGAAACGCCGACCGATGACCACATGGGCGCGGGAGGTTGGGGTACGGCCGTGACACACAGAACGGGTCATTTCTCGTGGGTGGAACGTGGAATAAGGTGGAAGTTTTAAAAAATGTTTGCCGACGAACGTTCCCACTAAGACCATACATTTTCAGATACGTGACAGGAAGTTTCAGCGTTGAAAACTACAACAGAACGGTTGCAATGCATGACAGGGAGTGCGAGAGAATACGTTTTGCACTCGCATCTCCTCGCGAACGAGCGGATGCGTGTTCACTTTATCAGCATGAAATGAGCAAACCCGTTATTAAACCCATTAAATATCATAACCCGTTACATATATTAAAACCCGTATATAAAACCCGTTAAACCCTTACGACCAGTTAAGTAGGCGTGAGTACGAAACTGACTTCGGCTGAGGTTGAGGCTTCACTAGCCCGCAGTTTTCCTCTAGTGGCTTCGTGCTCGGCTTTGGCTGCAAGCCGTTTTCATGGTTGCCTTTTGCTTTCGTTTTGGCTTGATCCGATTTTTAAGGGCTCGCTTCGGCTTCGGCTGTGTGGCCATTCGTAACAGTTGTCTTCAGCTTAGGCTTTAATTTTGTTAATTGAGCTTCGGCTTCAGCCTCATGCGATCTTGCACTGCTGGCTTCGGTTTTGTCATGGTGATTTTTCTAATTGTAGTTGAGACTTCCCTTCACAAAAATAGTGAGACTTCCCTTCCCTTCACAAAAACGCTTGTCCTGTCAACACATCACACAACTTTCCAACACTCAAAACGCCACACAATTCCTTTGAAAAAACACAACTGTCCAAAACACTGCGATCTTGCTAATCGCAAGACGAGGAAGATGATCCCGAAAATCTTTCATCGGCAATGTTGCACTCGTCCCAATCGCTCTCCAAAATCCTGACTATATTTTCTGATCCCTTGCAGTTTTACCAGAGACGAAAATGATTTCGGTTTCGCAAAAACAACATTGTAATCGGCTTGATTCAGCTCCGAGTTCCACCCTGTGAGTTCCTGCTGACGGGTTCGGCTCTGACTTCGCGTTTCCTAAGTTCGAAGACATTAACTTCGGCCTCGGTCTCGCGTGATCAAAGTTCGAAACCACTGGTTTCGGGCTAGGTTTAACGTTCCAGCCACGACGTCCCTGGCCCCGGCATCGGCCTCGCAGTTCCGGACTTTGAAGCTGCCGCTTTCAGCTTCCACTGCGGCTTCATGCCACTGTCGTGGCCCTGGCTTCGACTTCGAATCTAAAAGCCTGGCTTCATCCCCATGCCTGCTGCCAACACCATTGATTTTCCGAGCGGCCCGCGCCTCGCGGCTGGCTTCATCGGGAAGTCACGCCACTGGCGCAAATAATTAATCACGGGCACGTGCTTTTGGCAAAAAAAAAAACGCGTCGCAAATAGCTCGATAGCGGGAGGAAACATTCTATTTAAACATAACTGCAACATACCACCACATAGGCTGCGGCAGGCCACTCTTTTCCGTCCAGGAATCCAGGACCATGGTGCTACGGCAGTGAATACTTCGGCGTCATTTCCTGAGACTGTGTGCCAAAAAACGGGCACATGGCATTCCAACACACGCCGAGGCTATACAATATTCAACAATTTTTGCTGCCTGTGGGAACTCGCCGATATACAAACAAGCTTGACCTGGCGCGCATCCGCGTTGCCAATGCCGTGGCATAGTACTCAACACGCCTTTCGGTAATAAATAAAGCGTACACAGCACGCCCCAGTTTTCAAAGTAAAAGAGCACATCACACGGTATACTGCTGACTTCAGTTTCCAATTCGAATGGAATGGAGTAGACTGCAAAATTCATTACATTTCGGTTTAACGAAACTGAAGCCGAAGCCCAGCGGCTTCAAAGCTCGGAACTGTGAAGCCGAAGCCGACACCCAAACCAAGTCACAGCGGGCTGTTCATTCTTCATCTACAACCGTAGGTTGTCAACCGCAGCACAGACAGTATCGTTCATACATGCCAAAATAAAAGATAACCCCAAGGCTAACTTCAAACCTAAACAAGTTGTCCACCAGCGTCCCAGCCCCGACCAACCGCCACAAAGACGAAAAGGATATATGATGTACCTTACGCTATCCCCCACCTTGTAGTTATGGCCGCAAAGTCGAAAAATTCGTGAAAAATTGTCAAAAAGGACAGAGCGGCTTGGACCAATTCAAGAGCAACTAAAACAGCACCCGTTCCGCACCGACTGCGCAGACCGACCGTACCTGATAGAAAGGGCAGGTGCGTCCCGTGTGCCTCTGGATTTGATAGCACTCGCTCTGCCCAAGAATGCAGTTTGTACCGAGTCACATGCATTCTGTGTCCGGGCTAGCCAAACAGGAGTGTACACGTCCGGTCTGTGTCAGGTTTCGTGGTCCTCGCGCGGGGGCATTCCGCAGATTCATCAATACCCGGTTGGGCTTCACTTTTCGGACTCAGCAGGGCTTTGGCGTTGCTTCCTGACATGCCGATACAAGGGAAAATATCATGCAAGCGTCTTTGGGTACGTAGCAAAAAGAACTTCACGCAGCAATTTCGGCTACGTGGCCCTATAACATTTCATAAACAGCGTCAGCAGTTGGCCCTTACTAGGATAACCGAGAGCATTTGCACCAAATGGACCCAAGTACACTTCTTTCGTATGTCCTGAATCAGCCTTGTGTGTCCACTTTCTATTAATATTTCCTTGATTGCCATTTGTTCGTCATCTTACTCTCATAAACATAAACAGCGTCCCGCTGTTCACAACCTGCGAAATATTTGCGAGGGTAAGATTGACCAATGTGTTAGAATGTCTCGGTAAATAGAAAATTTTCACATAAAGTGTCTCCATAAAACGTCCTACGTTCTGGATTCTTGTTTGTCTTTGCATTATATTTACGGTGAGCCAAAATATGAAAATTTCCAAGCTTCCACCTAGTTGAAGAGGGCATACTGCCAAAATATAGTTAGTTTTGCGGCCTATCGTATTGTACTCGAATTGGAGACTTAATGTCACCAATTCCATAGGCAAAGACTCATTCCTCGCCTGGCCAGTTTTTTGCCTCCTACGCTGCCATCATGTTTGTTTGCCCAAAGAGCTGCATTAATTACCTCGAATTCGCTACGTTTGTGTCATCTTCCCATTACATGCAGGGGGTCGCCAACATTACACTTTTCCTTCGTGTGAAAGGGATTGAGCACGCCGAACATTGGCCACGACCGCAGAGCACTGGCCACGACTGCAGAGTGGCGGAACCTTTTAATCCATACATTTTCTCGCGTGTCATTTACCCTTCCCACTGCAATATTTCTGCAACGTTTTGCTACGATGCGGGCCTCACGTGTGTCAAGTACGCTCCAGTCGTACCTACAGTACCGCAGAGTACTGGGTCACAGACGCAGGGACGTAACCCGACGACATAACACGCAAAAAATACTTCAGCGGTGTCTGCGTTTGTCGCGGCTGAAACCAGCCCTTTCGGAATCACCATTAATCAATGGTTCTAAAAAAAACTCCGAACGCTTTTCACAGGTCTTAACCTTTTAAAAAGACAGGGCTTAATAAAAGGCTTTCTGGTTTCATTTTTCTTAGGAAGTCTGGAAAATCGTTGTCCGAAGCTGACAGCTTTCAACTCCACCCGAGAACGCCTGAAATAATGTTACTCTTGCGCCTTGTCATTTGGCTGTCGTGTGATGGATTAAAGCGCACCCATAATGACAGTACCGTCATGTGGGAGTTGTCTCTCATTGGGAACGTGTTAAGACCAAAACTCTGCAGCCTTATTGCGGCGTTTAAATGGAAAGCTCCTGACAAAAATGGGTACCGCAAGAATAAGGAATTCGTCACACATTTCTGCACAATTAACTCGGACAGGCTTATTGGCAGGTCCTATGTCATTAAAGGGAATATCACAGCTTTTCAAAAAAAAATCAAAAACATGCTCTGGTGAATCCACAGGATCATTTTGATATATTAAGAGCACTGCGTAGTGCCGCTGCGGCACCATCAATATATAATGGGGAAATATATTTTCTCCTTATTTTACCGTCCAAATAATGCTGTACACGTCTCATGACAGCACTACACTTCTTCCTTTTTTGGTAGCCCAGAAATGTATCCAGAGTCTGCGACAACCGCAGTTGTCGCGACCGCCGTCGTTATACAGACAACAGAATCTGCAGAGGGCTGTTGTCAGCTGTTGGGAGTTAAATGTACCACTTTATGCATACATATATATATATATATATATATATATATATACATATATATATATATTCATTCTTGTCCAAACCACCCCACAATTGTTTTTTAATATTCATTCTTGTCCAAACCACCCCACAATTGGTTTTTATAACAACTTTGGTGACTAAACATGCGTCACGAGCAAGCGTCAGATAAACAATAGTCAAGCCTGCCATCCAAGAATAGAAGCTAACTCATTACTCTGCTAGCGTAGAAGCGAAAACTAGTAATTATTTACCAGATTCAACTGCACCACACCATTGATTCTGCAGGTCACGGCCACGTTATTCGGCTGTTATTCGATATGCAGAGACCCATGTTCTTGATAATGACAATAGGGGTCTTAGAGACGGTCATTTCATCGTGAAACCCATGTTTCCAGCGACAACTGACTAAATAGGTTATTGCGACCAAAACGTTACCTCACAATGCTATCAGCAGACATCATTCCGGGAGAGACACAAAACGAGCAATGTGGCGCGCTGTGCCCCATGGATGGTGTATTACTATCGATCGCTGAAAATGAGGAACGCACTTCCAGCTACCCACCGCCTCTAGCGCTTCCACTTCCAAAAACGCTTTTTCCCGATCTGACATCCTTCGACGGGGACGTCCGTACATGACCCTGTGCCAGATGGGCAGCAGATGCAGTCATCTGCCAGACCGGAAGGCTGAAGGCCACCAAAACACCGGGAGAAGGCCCAAACAAATAAGCAGTTTTCAATCAAACTGCGCAGCGGGCGTCGGCGCTCCCTCTCTGAGCTACATGACTGCGTAATGTCAGGTCCCAAGGCCAAGCTATCCGAGCGTACGCCGCTCTCGCCGCAGGGCGGACCACCTACCAATTACTCCCCGCGCTCAAATTACACCTGACATCGACGCTGGTGTTTTGCGTCGCAGGCACCGTCCACGGCATGCGGTTTTGGGATACCACCAAGCG
>NW_023596420.1:33406691-33423585 GCF_011947565.3 Pollicipes pollicipes
GTCACTCGTGTATTCATTCATTCATTCCTTGTGGCGAATCAAATGCATTACCCGAACTCCTTATTTTATGAATGCCAAAGAAACCGCACCAGGCGAGGAAAGAATAAATTGCAACTGGCGCGAGAAGAGGACCGAAGAAATGTAACGATTTGTCAGCGAGGCTCAGTGGTGTAAAACAGCAATCTCTGTGGCTTCGCGGGGTTTGTTTTGGTGTCACTAAGAGTCTAACAACACAGAAACATTGCAGCAGCATTGACAAGTGACAATGACGAAATGAGGAAAAACTGGCGTTTGTAGTGGTAGCAAGCGTAGTTTTCTTTAGTGTTTGGAATGTAAAGCAATCGTCAAACCGCAGTGGAAGTCTGGAGAGCAAGGTTTCAACGCTCCTGGTAGTGGGTACATCACGTCCGGTTACCGTCAGGCATCCCGGCAGCCAGAGTTCGGGTCAGCCAGGGAATTTTATGAATGGTGTTGAATGCGTCCCGAAATAATGCAAACACAAATCGTCCATAGACGCTCCGTCGCTTAATGGAACAAGCTCGCAAGCACATATAAGCTTGCATATATAATGCCACTACATCGGTAACACCCACGTCAAATTACTTTTACACGTGTCCAATGGAAAGAGGGGCGTCAGCTGCAAAATGATATAGACTCACAGGGAGGCTGGGCAAACCAAGGAAAATCGGGCGAGTTACCGGTAACCCAACCCGACGGTCCTCTTTTGTGAAACGCCTGCCTTCATCAATCGAAAACAACGCTTCATTTGCTTGTGTCGAGGATGTTATCGTTAAGCCCCCCCCCCCCCCCTCTTATATACCCAGAATTAGTTTAACCCGGCATTGACCGGTATCCCCAGCGGCACACGATTGACCGAAGATGGCCACATTTGCTTTCTGCTGATCTCAAGAGCGGCTGGGCCGAATTCAAAAATTCAAGTTGTAATCGATAGCGCCGTGATGTGCGGTCTTAAACGTTCAAACAGACTCGACTTGAACTGTGTGTTTAGGTCACAGGTCGAGTTCAAATTTTAGAGGCGCTTCTTCTGGATATCGGACCGCTCCCACAAGGCATTTCATTTAGAAGCACATCCCGTGAGGTGAAATCACTGCAACCTGATCAAATATGTTGTGTAGGACGATATCCAATGTTACGCGCGTCGCACTACACCTAGAACGAAGGTCACATGCCGTACAAATGAGAGCTGAGGCCTTGGTCTGTATGGAAACTTGGTCTATTTATTTTCGTCATATTTGAACCATCTAAACGCGACGTGACAGAGCTTAGCCGCAGTTATGGTTATCAGACACGTGAGCAAGAGTTGTTACCCTTTTATAAACCGTCTAAGATCAAGGTCAGATAAATGACATCGGCTTTCAATAAGCGGCCAGATCGATATTCGTGTTATTTTCGACAGTTTAGTCCTGCCGACAGCGCACCCTAATACCCTTTGACCCCGCCGTCGGGCACGTGGTCAGTTCGCGAGTGAAACTGATAAAACGGCCTCTGCCGCCCCGTCATCGTGCCGCCGCGGCAGACCTGAGCCCCGCCGCCCGCCGCCACGTGCCTGGGCCCACCTGGGCTCGGACAACGTGCGCTGTGATGCATGTCGAGTAGTAACGTAATCATTGTTACAGATAATTGCTTGAAACTTGGTATCCATCTTCGTCGTATCTAGGAAAGCTTCTTCATGTTTTCGTTTTTGAGACCGAGACCAAAAAATGTTATGTATACTTTTATAAATATTTGTTTTTGTTATTTGACATGACAATATTTCCAAATTCAACACGGAAACAATTCAGCGACAAAGGATATGAATAATGGACTAATTGGCTCACATTTCCCGTATACAGGTAACATATGTTTTTCTCGTTCGGTTTTTGTGTCAACCTGTCTGCGGCGTGATGTTTACAGATCGTAAAAAATCGGCAAACACCACGTCACTCTGGTGACACTCACGCTTGACCTATCAATGTATGATAGTCGTCGTGTGAACACAAAGCGTAGAATTTATCAATTAATCGGCAATGAAATTCGCAGTGACATCTCAAGGTCTTTTTAAATTATCACGAAGTATTGGACGCGGGGGGAGCAGATTTCATCCCCTATACCCGCAACGCCGGGGTAATGCGATGCACAACGCCCATCATTGCCGACTGCACATCTGTGCAGCCACGTTTCCGCTGTAGCAGTCTTAGATATCTATGCTCGGCATAGCCGTTTCCGATCTAGCGGTGTATCTTTGACAAAGAGTTTCAATATCAACACGATTCAAATCTTAAGCGTCTTTCGTACCTTTCGGTATTTGGAATGTGTATTTGTAAACGGGAAGTTCAGTAACGCAACACATTCACACCGAATGTTCGGGCGGAAGGCTTCCGGCGGCTGACCGACGTCCTATCGGAATGGGCGGCGGCATTCCGCGCCTAATCTGGTGCGTTAATTAGGGAGTGGTGCGCGAGGACAATGCGCCAGGATCGTGAGGAGCCAGAGTCGTACGAGACGCAGGTACTCCCCAAATATCAGCTGGGGCCACTCTGTCGCCATCGGATCCGGAATCTGGCCGCACGGCTGGCAACGTCCGGCCGGTGACTGACCACGGTAGATAACTCCTCGTTCAGCGCTGATCAACTGTGAGAGCACCCAAATTGGTACAAGTGTCACATGCATCTCTGGCGTGGTCGATTGGCAGAGATGTACCGGATTTCAATCAACAATCAAGCCTGCAGAACCGATGTTCCATTAGGAGACCTTTAGGTCTGATACATTCCAGGTCCAGATCGGGTCTTCGGGCATGTCGAGACCATAGGATCAAGGCCCCATTCGAGGGTTTGAAGCAGGGCTTTTTAAAATTTTAATTGGAGGATTATCCCCACCAGTGCCTGTCAAAATCCCCCCACCCCGCAGTAAACAACGAACCACCCCACCCTGCGCGGAAAACTGATTTACCAGCAGGTCACGCCCGCCAATGTTTTTGAAACGGCTCAGGCAGAGATTGGAGCCGCGGTGGGTACATGCATTCCGTTTGGCGCTAACAATGGTAAGAGGAGGCGGCTGTTCTTAAACAGAGAGAAAACAAAATTGAGCCAGAAGCCGTTTTTGAAACGACTGGCAGGTTAGACGGGCAGATCAGGTCAGATGTCGGCAGGGTCAGAGAGGCAAACAGACGTGCACAATTTATTGCGTACCTAAAATAAGGTGGCACATTCCCGGTCCTATTGTTTTCGTGCCTACGTCTGTCAGTTGGAATTTCATTGGTGTAGATGTACACGGCCCACCTTTTGTAGTATGGCACACCATACAAGCTTCATTATTAGGCTTCCTATTTGAATCAACACAAGGCTGTGAGCAGTGACACAGGGAATGACATAAGCCACCTTAAAGATATCACATGTTTGGCAGCTGTGTTTTTTTCCTTAACGCTTCCTTGTTTCTTCAACGCAATTGTATGCGAGTAGCATTGGCAATGCTTTAATAAATGACGTCTAGCAGACCTATCAAACGCTTGTTTTAGCAGTTCTTGGGCCCTTGTTTGGGAACAGGCGTTATCATGCAACTTCTCTGAGTCACGTACATTAATCCTGAGTCTGACAGATCATCTGTGCAGTTTGAAGCAAGACCTTCCAAATCCGTCCCAGAAACGGTGGAAAATCCTTTGTCAATCAGAGCACTGTCATTAGCCGCCGGAACACGGTCAGCCGCCGCCGGCTCGTAGGCCTGAGCCGCGCTAGCCGGCCGCAGCCAGCGTGCCCCCCGCGTATGCGTCCGCGCGATCCTGGGGCTGGTCACCCCGTTCATTGGTCCGCAGCGGATGTCGAGCAGCGGGTCTGGGGCGCGGCCAGCGTGCCCCCGCGTATGCGTCCGCGCGATCCTGGGGCCGGTCACCCGTTCATTGGTCCGCAGCGGGTGTCGAGCAGCGGGCCTGGCCGCGGCGCCGCTCCCGATGTCGAGCACGCTGGATTCCGCTGCAGCTGTGGAGGCAGATGTCGGCAGCGGGACGGCTGCACTTAAGTTAACTGCATGTTTATGGGTGTGCGTGTGTGCTCCAGGCGTCGTGTTGCAAGTGATAATTAAATGCGGAAGCTTTGCAAATCAGCGATGCGGCCGGCCATGCAGTATGCATGATGTGCTGCCTGGGGATTAACCGAATAAAATGAACGTTTCTATCGGACAGTGTGTTGCAGTGCCAGCTGATAGCACTACGGTGGTGCTATCGAATTCACACGGTCGCACTCTTTGCACGCGACTTTCAGCTTTTCCCGGGCCGCTGTATGCTGTCTATACGCTTCCACGGGCCGGCCGGCCCGCATTTCGTAATCCGCCGTCCGGGGTCACACGAACAAAAAAAGTGATACCGGCCGATGACCGATTTACACTGCCAGCTGATGCCGCCCCAGCATAACATCGTGTGTACAGGGGTCGGATCCACCGCGCACGAACAAAATCACTGTAAGCTGCATCTCGCAACGTTGTAATTTACCCGTGCGGTCGACCCACCAGCATTGAGTGATTCGCTGTTACGGGGTCAACCCAACCGGACAAGCTCAAGGCAAGCAACATGATCATCGAGTTATTCGTGGCAGGTGCACGTCAGCATGATTTCTTGCTCCAGCGGACCTTCATCGGCTTTTAATCAACGTAAAGCTTTAAGTGCAAGTTTGAGCACGAATCTCGTTTTGTGCTCCATGGTGCAGGAAGTTGGACAGTGGGGGCGAGTTATGACGGTAAGAAAAGCGCAATTACCGAATAAAGGAGTGGAAGCAAACAATATAGGCATGGATAAACATGCAAAGGCATTCCCAGAAAGCGCCGGAAATACGAGCACATGACAATATTTTGCTTCGCAAACACGTTCTAGCACCGCACTGCCACCTTTTGGCAAGTCGAAATACTACAAGAAAGTCAGCCCGTCCGCTGCAGTGGTAATTCTGACTCGGTCAGTCTGGCAAGCGATCACGTCATGAAGACATTCCATGACGTCATCAAACGATATCGTACGGGTTAACATATTTACTTAATAGTGAAATTATGCTATCTAGAGCAGTTTCTTAACTCTTAAAAAGCACACAAATATATACAATTGTGCTTATTTCATCACATCTGATTCTTGCCTTAGCATTTTCAAACATAGAACATTCCATTAAGCAATGCTCTGTCAGGGATGAAACGAATAAAATGGATGCCTCGGTTAGACAAATGTGCTACAATGGGTGCTAATAGTCCTTCGGTGGCATCGAACGTACACGTCCGCGCACTTCGTGCACGGTTATAAGTACTGTTCGCGGATGACTGTATGAAGGCCATCACACTGCGGGTTCGCCGGCCACGTTAGTAAGACCCATCAAAGGGCCGCATGAAAGGGCGTTGCCGGTCAATGACAGAGTTATATTGCCTGCTGATAGTGCTCATACAGTGAAATTTAGAGCACGCTGTCGCACTCACCGCGTACGATATAAGTATTTTAAATCGCACCCCCGTGATTCTGCATACTGTCGCTGCGGCCGACGTGCAGCATTGAATGATGCATTGTGGGGGGGGGGGGGGGGGCGGCAGCGGGTGGGTTGATCGGATACGTGTTGCTCTGGTAGATGATAGCCCCTGGGCAGTGCTATGGAATGCACACGGTCACGTTTTTCCCACGAGATTATACGTTCCAGGACGGGCGTGCGCTCGCCCTCACAATACGGACTGCTCGTCGGCATCAAGTAATGCGCCGTCAGAAGGTCAGGTTAGTAATTAGGGTGATATGTGTTGATAGCTAACATGCATTGTCCAAAAATAGTGCTTCCAGAATCCATTCCATCCATCCCATAATGACATCTTCCGCACACGGCCGTACCCGACGTGCACGAAAATAACCATCATTTCCATGGCAAATCGCCGCTGCATCCGCGCGCCATCATTGAGTGATGGTGGGGTCAGCTTTATCGGGCATGTGTGGGGGTCAGCCGAATAAGATGGATTGACGCGCGATTACAAGTGTCAGCTGCCACCGCAAAAGTGTGTTGCGATGGCAGCTGATAGCCGTACAACAGGGCTGACTGCAATCGGTCGCACTCTCCACGCGCGATTGTTATTATCTTTACCTGGCGTATGATAGGCATAAGTGAGTGGGCCAGCCGGCCTGCAACTAGTATTGCACAGTCAGTCACAGGAACAGAGAGGTGACATCAGCCGATGACCAAGTTAAAACTGCGGGGAACCCCCCAGCATTCAGTCATGCGCTGTCGAGGGTTCAATCGACGAAGGTGGGTGCCTTGATAGGACAAATGTGTTGGAGTGGCAGGTGATAGCCGCACAGCAGCACCATCGAGTGCGCGCGGCACTCTTGACACGCGATTATAAGGACCACCTGGTCGCCGTATGCTGGCATTACGCTACGGGCCGGCCGGCCGCATTTAGTAACGCGCCCTCACGGTGTCTTATCGTCGCGCTTGCAAGCACTCACCGACGACGGAGAGAAAGGTTGCTCTGGCTGCCCATCAGATCACCAACCAGTAGACCATCAACAGTGCTTAAACTCGCACCTCAGAATATATAACGCTAACTGGTTGGTCGCGGCCATTTGGCCAGGACCTCATACTTCTGCGTTGGCAGCAGTGGCGGACCCAAGAGGGGGGGGGGGGACGAGGTTGCGCTTCCTGAGCTTCAAAGGGGTCCATAGCCGGCCGAACGGAAGCAGCTTTTTATCACAAAACGCAACAAAACTGGACGCTTCCGCCTGCTCATATGTGTGGGCCTGGCTTCATTAATTCACGCACACAAGTCCGAGACTACAAGATGACGTTTTCCCTTGGCGCCTCAGCCTTAGGGCAGCTGTCGGATATGTGCCGATGAAGGTATGCGGACCGTTGTCCAACATAATCTTATGTGCTGCCGCCGTCATATGCGCCATTGCCGTTGTTTATTGCGTTATGACACTTATCATACTTGTACATCATGTACCTGATACATCTGGAATGATAGAGTATTGTGTACTCTTTCATAACAGTCAAGGCAAAGACTCCGCATTAATCATCAGACTTCCGCTGATCACATCGGCTTATCCGGATGTTCGCCGGAGGCGGGCAACCGTAAATAGGCCAAAATTAAGTTCAGGTCTGATTTTGATGGTATTTAACTGCCACCTCTAGCTCATTTTGTCATATTTTCTCCGAAATGCTTAGCCTCAAAATAACAGGATATATAATGATATGACAAAAATGAACAAACTGTATGTATGTGCATACAAAGCACGCCTAGTTTTGCAGGACCACGCACAGTAAGATGGGTCCCGTACGAAAAAAGCATGCATACGAATCTTGCAATCGGATGATCGGAATACGATTATGTTTCTTGGGAAGGTGTCAGCACTGTGGTGTGCCCCTTCCCCTCCCCCTTCACGAAACCCTGAATCCGACACTGATTGGCAGTGCTGATACATCTGTAAGTATTGTTGTCGGCACCGATCTGGTGTCGATCAGGCGCTGATAGGAAGAGAGAAACGCGTTCTCGTGAGAGAATGGGGGACGGATCCCGGATATGAAAACTTTTCGGCGGTTATCCTATGTATTGGTATTTGGCTCAAGATGTATATACATATATATGTATATATAAATATATGTATATGTATATTTTTCAGTGGGCATCCTATGTAATGGCATTTAGTTCAATATGTATATATATATATATATATATATATATCATGTACCTCGGAAATCTCATTCATTTGTTTATGCATTCCTAACGGCAGACTGTTCAGAACATATGTAGCAATCGCAACTCGTATATGCGCACATACTCGACACACCTAAATCTAATTGGCAAAACAGATACATTCCATTTCATGTAAAACAAAACATACTCCTAGTACTCCTAGTACTAATAAAGTACTCCTCCACGCACCATTTAAAACAATGGAGCCCGACCTTTCGCCAAGATCGCTTAGGTAGATGCTCTCCTGTTGGGAATGTCTTTACCTCACTTGTTTCAATGAGCACGCATTGCGAGCTTGCTGTACTCCTGGGATACGTTGTTCTTAAAGGGAATACTTAACATTTGATGAAATTGAAGCAAGCATCAGACACGATGACAAAAGCTCACTTATAACTATTTATATGTTTTTAAATAGAAAGGACTGATCTCTGCAACACTATTCCACTGTTTACATAGTAAACATGCTCCTCGATGCGTCATCGTTTGATTACGTCATCGTATCTTCCAAAACATTGATTGAGAGCCGAATGACGGCTGTTATATCTGGAAATCGTGCTCACGAAGGCCAAATATGAACGAATCGACCATTTTGTGTTTTTCTTGGCCTTGATCTCCGTAGTTGTCATCGCAGTTGTCACTTTCTTTGCTCCTTTTTCCTGTTGCACAATTATCAGTAACCTTTGAAATGTATACATTTTTTAACTCTCACTTTCGATGTTCGGCTTGTACACTGCCTAAGCATCAGAAGCTTGGGGTCCCAAATTTACTTTGGTGGTGCCAAAATGGGCTCTGTGGGGGAGAGCCTGGTCCACCCAAAAGAATAGAAATCGACATCCGTGCCTGTGCCAGCACTCCAAACGCGCCCCACCCAGCCGGCAACGAAGATGCGGGCGATCGAGATTGGCCCCGAATGCCCGCCACACGGATGGGCTTTTCATCCGGGGCGGGCCGAACCGGTCGGTGCACGTAACCGGGGTACGTTGGGACCGGTCCGACGGGACAGCAGGCCGACGCTGTACCGATAAGGACGCTGGCAAAACGATAGCGTGCCGGTAGCTTGAAACCATGTGTGGGGGGGGCTGTGTGACGGTGCAACCTTGGCATGCCTGGCAATAGGCACACGCCCGGGTGCACACCTTAATGTCCCCAGGGCATGGAAGGCAACAACAAACCGTTGGGGTCTTGTTCCACAAGTTCTTGCGTCCTGCAAAGTTCTGGGTGTGGACAGGACCGTTCAGGAGCCGATGCGCACCCGTCCTCCAGTAGGCTTGCTGGCACCAGCGGGCGGGGTTCGCCCGTTGGACTCGTAAACCAGAGCTTGCGTCCACTCGCCAGCGGGGTGTCAGACAGGGCCAGCGAGGACGGCGAGCTGAGGTGCGTCTGAAGGGCGACATCCTGACTTTCTCTGTCTTACCATGGTCGTCAAGATCGTTCAGCGGGGACCGCGCTGCCTGTGCCATGGTGACCGTCCGCGAAGCTCGTCAGCCACCGTGTCCATCTTGTCCGACTCGTACCTGACGTCGATTTGAACTTTGACCGATGGAGTCAAGGTAACGGATCTCCCTGGACGAGAAGCGGTCAGAGCTGTATCCAGGGATGTCACGTTCTGAAGGTGGTTGGGATGGGGCTGAGCCAATAAAGTTAACTTAACCTACCCTCGAATATTTATTTCTTCCCGCATTTCGGCTACTTTGATTTGCGTCCTATGTCAAAATTAAAATTAAGAAATTGGTTCGATTTCAGAGCTGTTTCGATCTTGAGAAATGACTTCATACCATTTGAAACATACTGAAAGTTATGATATATGATAATGGTAATAAAGATGATGGTGTGGTTGAAACCTATATATACCAGTTGTTCAGAAGACACTTGCTGCATTTCATTGGTGAGGTATCCCCTTTTTGCTCGTATGCATGGGGAGGGGGGGTGGTGGAGTGGGTTCAGAGAGCACTAAGGCGGCTGAAGGTCAAAAACGTGGGGGGGGGGGGGGGGGCTAGGCCCTCGGACCCCTGCCGCCTCCTGGTGACAACCGCTGACTGGACCCGATCGCAGGACGCCACGGGCTGTTGATCCATGAAGATGTTGGAGTTGCGAATATCGACGCAATGCCGGAAGTTCCTGATCGCCTGACCACAAACCAGAATCTTCCCGGCCGAAAGTGCTGTACCGGAGCTCTTCCGGCTCCCGAAGAAGAACCTTCTAGAAGAGCGACGGGTCTCCCAACGGTCAGCCCGAATTGCTGGAGTATCGCTCCGATTTCTGTGTCAGAAGCGTCGACCTGTGGAGTGGGCAACCGCCCGATGTCTGATGTGCGAGTCGGGTAGCCCGCACTAGAGGCTGACGGCTAGCAGGTACCCACTCTCCAGCACGAGGGGGCTTACGGGCCCCCCCCCCCCCCCTGGAGGTGGTTGGCGCCACCAACTAGCCTTCGGTCAAGTGCACCCCAGAAGGCTCTGCTCGCAGGGGGGGACAGGACAGTGTCATAGGAGGCCTTGCTGTTGCCTGGTCGTCCATCGGGGGGCGGTTGCTCTCTACTTGGAGAGCGGAGGCGCTGGAGAAGCCCGTGAAACCCGGCCACGCTGAACCAGGGTCAATCTGACGTTCTCCCGTCCCCCAGAGGAGGCGGGGTAGGCCTCACAGATGGCACAACCTCTGGGGGAGCATTCACAGCCGCTGGAGTCGGCGCAGCGGTATTTGCTGAGGGAGGCAGCGTGATCCTTGCCGCAATTTGAATTCTTCAACCTCGGACTGGTACACCACGAAATATCGGGACTGGTGCTTCGAGGACGCGCACCTTGTGCACCAGGGGTTTCTTCGACAGCTGTCTGTAACATGGCTATAAGATTGACAGCGGAAACAGCGGTGTAGGTCTGGAATGCGTGCCCTGATTAGGACTGAATGGCATCCCACTTGGACTTCTGGCGTAAATGTTGGCCGGAACGGGACAGAAACTTCACATGGGATCGAAACTTCATAATATGAGTCCCAAACGCAATAGAATGGTCATCACGCGTCTATCATTTTCACGTGCATGCGCGCGTGCCACTTTTTACGCGTCACGTTTTAGGTTTTGCATGCGATCTACACGGATATATGTTACTAGATCAGGCACAATCATTGACCGGGCGACCGCCAGGCCCTCAGAGCAATTGTGCAATGGCATGTTCAATCACCAAAACAATATAATGGTGGGCGCATGTCTAGAATTCTTGAAAACTTGTTCGTCTGTCACGCCTGTGCTTATTTGGGTAATCTTGCACCTAATCTGCAGGGAGGTCTATTTGGAACTATATAGTTATCAAGCAGAAGTTCCGGTCTCGTAATGCGAAATTTCGGACCGAGCGATGACGAAAATGACGGAGAGCCCAAATCTGACATTTTCACTTCCAAGTGCTTGTGTCACGTGTGTAACGCGCTGGTCGGTATTGCAGCTGATCTGCAGGGAGTTGCGTTATTCGACTTCGCGATTGCGGGCAGTGGGGATGCCTGTAGCCTAGACCGATTTGAGAGTGGAAAATTTAGACTGGAAGATGATAGGACGGTAGTACATGTTATTGTGGGAACACCTATAATAGTCTAAACATCTGTAGTTTGTTCTTACGTCTGTCACGCGCGTTTGTTCTACGCAACGTCTCTTACGTTCCGCACATGCTCGGGTGCAGCTTGCCACCGCTTCACTGGCCAGAGAGTCACTTAGCTGATATACGTTTCTGGCGGACAATAAATGCAATGTTTTTATATTTTTAAAATAATATGCAAATTTTTGAGTTTTTATTTAGATTCTAGAATTTCATTTTCCATTTTATTGTTTCTTTCTTGGGTAACAAATGATTGAAAACAAGATCCACTAGGTTCTGCCTAGAATAACCCGGCATGAATACCGGAAGATCATAGGGTAAACCTTATAGCTGGTGACTGGAATGATGAATAGCTTCAAACGTTCAGTAATTATCTTTATTGAAATAAATATATGTATATTTGAGTAAGTTTTAAAATAATATGAATTTGTTTTTAGATTTTTTAGTAATAGGGCGGTTAATTTATCCATTGTAATCAGTTCCCGCTAGGTTCACCGCAGGCCGTAGCCTCTGTTGCGCTGCCTTCGACTCTGTGATATAGTAGGGCCATAGCCTTGAGCAGGGCAAGGGAAGACTTCAAGACAAGGAAGGGATGGTCGCGTGCGGGATTTTGTGCGGAGGGCGGTCCGTGAAGCTGCGTATATGATCCACGATAAGGTCTGTATTAGTTACACGCATCGTTTTATTGAACTCGATTTTAAAAGGACGCTTAATGCGTCATGTATCCTTCCGTTATCCTTGGACTTGTCCTGGATGTTGCCAAAACTATGAAGCGTTGTATTTGTGGATGTTCCTGCTTTCTTGCTCCGCCTCTTGGTTCGTCTTGACTGAGACACTGGAAATAGCTGATATATTTTTAAAGGAGTGTGCATTGACATTTCAGGCATGTGTCTTCTTTCAGGCTGTTAAAGTTAAGAATTGGAGGAATCCTGTCATTGTGCATACATTATGATGGTACCATGCCATATCATTTTTGGAACATACCATTGGTGTGCTCCAAAAATATCACCTAATAACAGTGATAGATTGATGTTTGCAGCAAACTGTAGTTGTTTTGATGATGCAGTCAATGGTAGAGTGGGGGTTTAAATGTCAAGTTAATTTAATTATAAGCTAAATGCTGCCCTTTGGCTTAAATTAGAAGCATATAC
Organism: Pollicipes pollicipes; assembly: GCF_011947565.3. Lineage (NCBI taxonomy): Eukaryota > Metazoa > Arthropoda > Thecostraca > Pollicipedomorpha > Pollicipedidae > Pollicipes > Pollicipes pollicipes. The sequence goes on from NW_023596420.1 coordinate 33,419,116, forward strand.
AGCTTTTTATTTGCATCATTTTGATTGCTCATGATGAGCATCTACTTTTTCTTTCTTTGATTTAGATATCTTGCTATCATGAAATAATAAAGCATGGCCCATCATAAAATTGACCAAAATAAAAGAAATTGATTATCTTTGCCATTATAAGCTTTTCCAAAATATATGTATGATTAGACTATGCTCAGAAGTGAGTAACCTACAGGCATTTTGCAAATCATTTTCCAGTTTTTTGTGTTCGCTTATATGTTTTCTTGTTGATTGTAATAAACTTAATCACCATTTATTTCTTGGGTAGTGTATTACCAACAGCATTTATCATGAACATTTTTAATATTGATTTGCAATAGCCTGAGCTCAATGTAGAGCATAGACCTCACTAACACAAGCTATTCCAGTTTAATGGGAATTTTACATGTTAAAAGGTATGCAGGAAGGCATCAGAAAGCATAAAACAAGGTCACTTACAACTTTTGGTATGCTGTTCAAATGGAGAAGACTGCTCTATAGAGCACAATACTCTGGTTTGTCAGATATGAACTTCTCAACAATTATATTTTTATTGGCCTTTGATTGCATTATTACATGTCATATGGAATGGCAGGATTTGAATGATGTTATTATAATATTGATGTCAAGTCATCAATCATATCATATTATGATATGATTGATGACTTTGAAATACTCCCCATATACATTACTCCAAAATTAATCCAGCAGGGTGTGCAGGATGTAAATATAATGCATGCTGCCAGAACTCTGGCTTTCAGTGGTCCCCAGTTGATGCTAAACTGTTGCCTTTTGACCCCAAATCCAGACATCTGACCTGCCTAGCCAGTTTGTCAATCCTGAGACACTAAGAGAATGGGTTGACAGCTGCCCAGTTAGTTGCTGATTAGCCAATTTTAAGCAAGGAGTGGGGCAACCAGCAGTGAGCCTTAAGTCAGGATATAATAGTATGAAATTGTATTGATATCCCTGCCACCCAAGTGGTAGAATGTTGTAACACCACCCTGGTATACCTCTCACCATTTTTTCAGGCATGTTACTCAGAAACTAGCTGGGCATAGGTCTTAAGAAGGGCAGGATTGTGAATAGCGCTGAAATGTCTTCAAGATGGCTGTTACAGCTCAAAACCCGATATAAATGTGGAACACTGTCTTTAACCAGAGAAGCAGCTGATATTGTTGGGCCCCTGTACTTAGCTAGGATCCTGAATATCTAGTATATGACCACAGTGCTATAAGGTCCTGCTTAATTTGGTAGCAGTCATTCCATAGGTAAGATAGTTTGCATCATTGCCCCTTCAGATCCATGGCATGAACCATTATTGATTCATGCTTTGAGCACAAACAGGTAAAGATGTTACATACATCACCTAACATGTCATGATTGTCATGTGGTCCTGAATACCACTGTGTTGTTGGTTTGCCTTGAGTTTTCTTGGGACTCTAGTTTCTGGTTAGATCTGTGCTGAGGAGGAATATAGGCTGTTTTTGCTTTATATATTGAGACTTGTAAATGTTGTAAGCAGGTAGCAGGATCTACTAAAAGGTATTCTGGGATCCATTATTAGGACATGCAGTTGGTCATGATCTGAAATTTAATGCTGCCATAGATCATATGAAATCAGGGGCCCATACTCAGTGTCCAGATGCATGTTAGCCTGATATTTTGGGAGTCTTTAGATGATCTCTGATGCCTTTTATCACTTTTGTAGTCCAGAGGCATACATAGAAGCAATACATAGCTTAGAGGAAGAGTGGGCACAGAATACATTGCATGTTGTCACTTGTATGCTGCTTGAATGGAAGCATTGGTTATGTTGTCTCAAATGCCTGGCTTCAAGCATTTATCCCCCAAGATCATCATATCTGCTTCTCTGTGGATCCACTGGTTATGCCACAGGTACTAAGGTCAGGGAGATGCTTCTGAATGATGATGATGCACTACACATCATGTTGGTCCCTCCAGCTAATATTTGGAGGCCCTCACCACTTTATGGCTCCTCATCTCTGGAATGTGCCATGTTGTATAATATCTTAACCAGCTTAATGTCCATGGTGCACATGAATAACAACTTAGGCTGTCATGCCTGTAACATTGCATAGTTTGGATTGCTGGTAAATTTCAACCATTATTGCAGATCTGCACTGGTGACAGTGTTGTGTGCTCCCATAAATGATTTTCACTGTGATATGTCAAGCTGATATGAGACCACCAATCCCCCTGATATGAGGACAAAGAGCCTAATATGCTGGCTGCAGTGGTTATCCTTATCTCCGTCCTCACCGCAATGTGCGCGATATGCTGCAATCAGCTCAGGTGCAACTGCCAGCTCAGAGCGCACCTGGCGCGCAAATCCCCTGCACGCGCGGACGCCGTATCAGCGCCTGGGCTGGGGCCACGGCGCCGCCGTATCGCGCTAAGCCGCGGCACGCGAGTCGTTCACGTGGTGACACGAGCCCGTGCGCCGATCGCGGCGATACCTCCCCGCTCCGGAGCGGCGCGCGCGGCTGGCGCCCGCCGACCAGTACGGTCGGCGCGCCGCCGGCGGGGGCCGGTCCTGTCTGTGCTGGCTGCGCCTGTCTCTCCACCTCTCTGCCGTCTCACACGGGGCGTTCGGCCGGCAGCGGGCGTTCATGACGAGCCGCATAGAGAGCGCGCCGGCGGCTGAGCGCTACTTCTGCACGCTCAGCCCGCTCTGCAAGCGCATCATCTCCAACGTGCAGACGATCCGCACGCTGCACGCCGACGGCTGGGATGAGCTGAGCTACGCCGACCAGTGCCAGGTCATCGACGGCCACATGGTCAACCAGGTGAGCACCATCGGGCGCACGGCAGGGCGAGGCGGCTGGACTCGATTCCCGCCGCGGGAATTATTCGCTGGCAGGCGGTTGCCACCGGTGTGTTACGATGCCAGTGACGAGATGTTGCCCGCGTCGTTGTATTACCTAACCAGTATGTAAGAGAGCCTCGTCAGAGCGTTGGAGGACAGAGCGGCAGAGTCAGCCTCTCGAGCCCGACTGAACCCCCCTGTGCCGGTGCAGTGCGAGACGTGGGCGGAGGTGGGGCTGCGGGGTTGGGCCTCCATGCGTCCCTACACTCATTTCGGCTTTGTTGACCGATAGAACACAGGAGGCCCGACAAGAGCCCTACTCAAGATATCACACTCAAGCAGTTCGTAGCCATTATGATTGAGATGTGTACATTGCGCTACACCTGGTTTGCCCGCCGAACACAGCAAAGACGCTGGATGCATGTCCAGTGCTACCGTGTGTCGATGCTTTGTGTGAGCTTGGATTTTAGTTTCAAACAGGAAAGACTCATATCGACGACGAGACGGTAGGGCGGCGGACGGAGTAGACGCGTAAGATCCGCCAGAGGGTAACTGTCTCAGCGTCTGGTGCGGACGCTTGCCCAGTTGGCTCACCTGGGAGAAGGCTCAGCATTGGACCAGCACACAATGCATGCTCTGACAGACTCTGGTCCCAGAAGCAGCTCACTTCGTGCCGTCTAATTAAATTCCCACAAAAACGACAGTCCCGCGAGCGACCACGATGACATTGAAGCATGCTGGGCCCGGCCACATCACGAATCATGAAGTTGTAGGTGCATTGATGTGAAAGCACCACTGATCGGAATAGGCTTACCTGGTTTCAAACCTCGCCTTTTTCGCTTATTCTTCTGAAGACCGTTTCGTAGAATTCGCTATTGAGTTGGCACACCTTTCGCTTTTTGTAAAGAATGGCCCCAGACGTCGTGACCTCGGACCCGTCGCGTCGTGACGAAGGATAGAGAAAGTGGTGTCGCAGGTTGAATGTGTGCGCCAATCGCATGATTCCCTTGTGATGCCTGATGACGGGGCTCGTCTTTGATCCGATGTGAGTGAACCTCATGGGTTGACCCTTTCGTCCACGCCTGTGATCCTATTGGTGTTCTGTGGTACTGGCGCGTGGGGAGGTGCGGGGCGGCGGTCTTCAGGGCCTCAGAAATGGCTGGTGGTGCTGTCGAATATTGAAGCATTAGGTGCGGCCTTCCTGCGCAGCCGCCCAGTTTGAGACTCTAGATATGGCGGTGTAAAAAACGCCGAAGCTGGGCGCGGTTTCCCCTCCTTTGCACACCCGCATGATTGATGGCGAATATGCACGCCATGTAGGGCGTGTCCATGGGTACTCGCGCGCTTTTTAATATCAGCGGACCCCCCCTCGAGTCCGCTCCTCCTGAACTTTGCATTCCTCCCTTGCAGCGCGGCTACCCACGCGCTGTTTGTCCGTTGCTTACGTCCAGCTCCGCACCCAGCGAAAGCGATGTGATATGACGATAACGATGGCGCCCATCCGGAATGACCAGTTGGCTTCAGCTCGCGCTATTCCCGCCGTCCATCCGTCCCGCTGGCTCCAGCCCGCGCTATTCCCGGCCGTCCATCCGTCCCGCTGGCTCCAGACCTTGCTATTTCCAGCCGTCCAT
>NW_023596420.1:33424585-33635523 GCF_011947565.3 Pollicipes pollicipes
AGAGAGAGAGAGTTTGAGAGGAGAGAGGAGAGAGGAGAGAGGAGGCGGAGAGAGGAGAGGAGAGAGAGAGAGAGAGACGATGAACATGGAACAGAACAGATTTTGAATGCGGAACAATGTCAGATAGAAAAGATGCTAACGATACAATAAGAGGGAAAGGTGACACAAGTACATTGGGCATCTATTACCGAAAAATCATCTCGATCTATCTTATCGGGGCGCTGTATCAGCCCGCGCAAGTTCGAGCTCGCCCGCTATCAGCCCCCCTGAGCTGCTGTGCCGGCCGTGCAGGCGCGGTCTCGCCGCCCTCTGACCCCCTCGCCCTCACCCTGCAGGGCAGGACGACTGCGCCTCGGTCAACTGCCGCATGTTGTGTCCGTACAGCTTCAAGCTGGACGAGCGGGGCTGTCCGCTCTGCCAGTGCTGGGACCCGTGCCAGGACGTGCAGTGCCCCGGCCAGCTGTCCTGCCAGCTGGAGGAGATGCCGTGCGCCAACGAGCCCTGCCCGCCCGTGCCCACCTGTGAGTATGACGCAGATCCCCTCACGCTCCGCATGGCTTGTGACGGACATCAGCTGCATGTAAGCGTCGTTTTGTGATGCTTAGAAGGCTTGGTTTGTACGTTTTAAGTTTGAATACAGAGTAGCCCATAGTGGTGTTGTGAATCGACGCGGTTAGTCGGGCGTGGTCTTTGTGACGGCTTGGAGCGCTGAAGTGGAAAATGGATTGCTTAGATTACTGGCCCCAATGGAAAAATTCATACCCTTCCCCCATTGACCATAGCAAACATAGTGATGTGGCCACCGCGGCTCTTAATGCACTGCGTGTGGGCGTCGACATATCTATTATAACCGCTTGACTGTGGGTGGGGTGAGCCTTACACCAATGTGTTGTAATGAGCGGCTGCAGATGGAGGTGTTGCTTTTCTGTGAGGACCTGTCATTCCAAGATAGTCGTCCAGTCTACCTGTTAGGCAACAGCCTCAATCATCGAGCGTAATCGACCACATGTCAGGCATAATTGTGGACAGAAGTCCGGTTGCGTTATACAGTTACCAGCGCATGTTATGCCATTCGGAACCATATGGTGGGAAGGCTGTGCTACAGGAAAGTGAAGAAATTTGCTAGCCACTGCCCAAGTGGTTATAAAACTATGTGCCAACAGCTTGGAGGCACCATCTTTGTTTCAAAGAAATCGGACAGGCGCTTACGGAACAGATCGTAGTGGGCACAAGGAAGAAACTCACTTCCCCCAGCTCACTACCGCTCTGACGTCTTCCATTCCAGGCAAACAGCCCCGTTCCCTGGAGACGCTCTGCCTGGCGGGACGACCCCTGACCTTCGCAGAGGGCAACCGACCGTTCCTGTGCGGCACCGACTCGGGAAAACCTCAGTGTCCGCCCCTGCACGAGTGTAACGTACCCTCAGGTCAGCTTCAGTGTCCATTTGGCGGCGTCCACTTCCCAGTGTGCGTCCCATGATATGAGTGAGTCTGCTGGCGGTATTTCGCAAGATCATCGCACGTGCCGCATCAGAAAAGCGGAGTTTATGACGCGTCGCATCTTCGGTTTGCGTGCCTGGTGTGGCTTGCTGAGAAGGGCGCGAGATACTTAGAGACAGAGTTTTTTAGAGTTTTTTTTTACTTAGAGTTTTTTAGCGTTGCGCCGCTTCTGACAGCATCCTTGTCGTCCCATGACAGTTGTCACACCACAGCTGATCTGGGACAGTTTCGACGCTCTATTGTGATGAAACCGGTCTTTGTGGAAATAGAAAATATGAAAGAGAGAGAGAGAGAGAATGTAGCGTTCGGGCAGTTCAAGATTCAAGAATAACGGAGTTTGGCTAGTTGATTAGACACGCACACACACACACACACACGCACACATCAATATTATATCATATATATATATATATATATATATATATATATATATATATATATAGATAGATAGATAGATAGATAGATAGATAGATAGATAGATAGATAGATAGATAGATAGATAGATAGATAGATAGATATAGATAGATATTGGAGGTTCATGATTGACGTTAGAGCGCTGGTATCTTCCGGTTCGTTTTTGTCATGAAAGATTTTGACAAGTTTGAGCATTCGTGCTCCTTTCTCTTCGATTGACTGTACTCTCACCAACCATTTCCCGTTCACATCTTGCGGCCAGCTTCTCTGTGTCATGCCGGTGTCGATGTCCCCACCACACGCTACACGTAGTTAGTGCTCTGATCCCAACTCGAGTGCGAAACAAAAATAACGTAGATAAACCTATTTAAGAACGACTACCGACTTTCCGCCCACCATCTATGACCTGTCGGAGCTCTGGCTTGTGTGACCCGCGTCGCCGTTTCGCCAGGCGCTGACTACGGCGTATGCTGTCCGTCGATGGAGAAGGCGCTGGCGCCGCCGGCCCGCTGCCCGGCCCCGCCGCTCGGCGAGCGGGAGGTGTGCGGCGTGCCCTGTCAGTTCGACTTCCAGTGCTCGCGCTACGACGCGTGCTGCCGCTCGCACGAGTGCGGCACCCACTGCGTGCCCACCACCAACAAAACCAGTGAGTGTGATGCCGTGGCTCGCCCCGCCCGCTCGAGACGAGCATCAGCGACATGGCGTTCGAGGTCTGGGGCTGAGGCTCCAGGGTCCGTGGCCTGGGACTGAGGCTCCAGGGCTCGAGGTCTGGGGCTGAGGCTCCCAGGGTTCAAGGTCTGGGGCTGACGCTCCAGGGTTCGAGGTTTGTGGCTGAGGCTCCCAGGGTTTAAGGTCTGGGGCTGAGGCTCCCAGGGTTCAAGATTTGGGGCTGAGGCTCCCAGGTTTCAAGGTCTGGGGCTGGAGCTTTTAAGATATGTTTGGTTCATGTACTGAAAACGTTAATGTTATGACCAGGAGGTACCGCCAGACGAATACGCCGACCTATCGGCGGTACCTTTGCGGTACCGCCGATAGGCCGCCATACGTTCACCAGGGCTTCCGTGAGCATTTCTTGTGTTCCTATCACACCTGAGTGGGTCACCGGCCGTCCTCTCTCGGAGCGCGGACGAGCCGCACGGGCCAGCCCTCGCAGCCCCCTAACCCGTCGGGGCCGTTCGACAGAGTGCGAGCAGAAGCGCCAGCTGGCCGAGCTGATGATGATTAACGAGAAGCAGGGCCGCGGCTACGTGCCGCAGTGCACCGAGGACGGCAGCTTCGAGCGGCGGCAGTGCTCGCGCAACGGCCTGGTCTGCTGGTGCGTCGATCCGGACGGCACCAACGTGCGCGGGACCATGGGCCCGGCCGACGGCGTCGTCTGCCACCCGTCCGACGGTGAGTCACCGGGGTGGCGACCACGCGGGCACGGGCGGGGCCGAGCACGGCGGCGACGGCCGCGCCCCGAATGACCTTTTTGACCGTGTGAAATTAAGTGATAAGCTAGGGATTTATTTCGCTTCCCATTGTGAGCTTTTGTTGTGATTTATTTAAAAATTACAAGACTCGTGTGCAGCAATATTCTATGCGTGAATGATTAAGTTAGATGTATAAGATGTTAATAAAGCATGCCTGCATTATATATGTATATATATATATATATATATATATATATATATATATATGTAAATACAGTACGTAATCGAACGTCCATCGTATGTAGCATCAAATGTTATGAGGCACACCACTCAACAAAGGTCACACTTCCTCAAGGGAAGTACAAGTCCCCACCTCACTCGTCACCAACTGACGTCTGCCGTGCGCCTGGCTCTCGGCAGTCAACCGCATCAGCAGCGGCCGCTCTCTGGGCTGCGCAACGCTGCGCTGCGCCGAGGTCTGCCAGTACGGCCACCAGCCGGACGCGTCTGGCTGTCCCACCTGCCAGTGCGTGCGCCCGTGCGACGAGTACCCCTGCCCCGAGGGCACCGTCTGTGTGGCCACGCCCACGCCCGGCTGTCACGGCCCGCTCTGCCAGGCCACGCCCAGCTGTGAGTGTGGGTCGGGGTGGTAGCAGGGGCGTCGGCGGGAGACTTGAGAACCCGAAGCCGGCTGTTCTGGAGATGGTTGGGAATGGCGGGATGGAAGATGGGCAGTGGCCAAAGGGATAGCCCTAGTGGATACGGGTTATTCCTTTTTTCCTGGCATCTGGCGGCTTAATCTTGTTATGGAATGCATTAGCTCCTGACAATGCGTGTGCCATCGTTGCGATACCACGCAGTTCGATCTATAACTTTTTCGGCTTCGATACGATTGGCAAGTAAAAAAATCATGTTTTATCCGAGGCCAACCGTGCATCTCGCGTTCAGGGATAAAAGTGTTTTAATACCGGTACCGGGTCCGCAGGTGTTGCGTTCGAGATCCAGGGCACGCCCGACATCCCAGAGCAGCCTCAGACCGACAGTCAGCAGACGCCGAACGAGGGACTCACAGAAACTCACCAAAGCGAGCTGATGACTACCAACATGCACCAAATGAAGGCAGCCACGGAGCAGAACCAGCTGCCGACCGAGGGTGCCACCGGCTCGGACGCGACCGCCGAGCCGGTCGCGGCCAGTTTCCCGCTGGAGGGCGGCTGGACGGTGGACGAGACCCCCAACGGTGTGGCGCTGGACGGGGACTGGTCGGCGCCGACGCCGGTCAAGGTGCCGCTGCAGGGCGACTGGGTGGAGTTCGAGGAGGGCAGCGGCGAGCTGGAGGAGCCGGTCGCGCGAGGCGCGGCGCCGCCGGCCGACGGCGTCCTCCAGGTGGTCGACAGTGTGGTGAGCGTGCTGATGGACCACCGCGCTCAGACCGGGGACGGCGAACAGACGGAGGTCGTCAGGGACTACCGCCAGCAGGGCCAGGGGCAGGAGAACGTCGGCGTCGCGCCGGAGGAACTCGACACTCCGGAGGATGGCGGCGCGCAATCCCAGGGCAGCGTCGAGAGCGTGCCCAGCGAATACGTGGGCGACGCCGACGTAGGTGACTTCGTCGAGTACGAAGTGGAGCAAAAGCTGCCGGCGCCTGCGCCTGAGGACTACACGATCGAAGCCAGGGTCAGCCACCAGGGCCAGGGGCTGGGCGGCAGTCGGATCCAGGCGCTGGACGCCACGGAGTTCCAATTGCTGGAGCATGAGCCAGAGAATGCCGTCGACCAGAGGTTCCCAGGCAGGCTGGATGGTGGTGGTGGCGATCTACTGCCGCAGCGCCCCTCTGAAAAGCCAGGTAACTCGCATGTTTAGTGATAGACGGTGAATAATCCTTTCCGTCCAACATTGTTCAGTAGCGTCATGTGACGACAATGCTTTCATATTTTTGCTTTCAAAGACGAATCATCTGTCATGAGATCAAACTTGATACATATCCATGGCTCGCACGCCACAAGAGATGTCTAAGGATGTTTGACCTCATACCTGTGATAGAGATGAATTTGCAATTCAGATTTATGTTTTACACATATCGTCCTGCTACTTGCGCCACAAACTGTGTTTGCCGTCATGTTAAATGACACCCTCCCAGCGCATAGACTTTCGGCCTTTATCACGCCCTGCCCACGTGCCGCCTAAGCGGTGCGTGTCTTCACGGCGCGAGTGTGATGACGTCATCGGTGCGCAGGCCAGTGCCCGTACTCGGGCCCGGTGGGCGGCGGCAGCTGTGACCTGCAGTGTGCCGACGACGCGGACTGCACCGGCGAGCACAAGTGCTGCTCCAGCGGCTGCGGCACAGAGTGTGTCCGCCCGCTGCTCGCCACAGGTCAGTCCCGCCCTGCGCTGGTCACAGGTCAGCTCTGGACCACGCGCACTGGCTGTCGAGCGGCGCTGGGGTGGGGTCACGGGAATGGTGGGGCCCCGGGCTGTATGGGCTCCGCACAGGAAAATGTAAACAGTCGACTTGTTGGTAGTGAATGCGTAGGACTCCTCCAGACTCAATGCTTGCGTTGTTAATGTTTGCATGCTCTGCAATTTAGTCATCCGTTTACGATGACGTGTATACCCACGTGAGATCTTCTACCATGGTCAGAAGGCATGCTCCCCTGACCCGAGTACATGGTGCAAGCTCGGGGTTGCCACATCGTGAGGAAAAGTGTGCGTCACGCGGGAACTGCAGGCCTGCATAACACAATAGCACGCACCTGGAGGCCGTGTGCGCCCACCGCAGGCCGTGGCAGCCGCGGAGACTGCAGTATCACACAGCACAGTATCCTACACTTGCATCAGGAAAAATTGGAACAGCAAGTTTCGGCAACTGGTAGCTGAGCTGCCACCATTGTTGTCGTTACCTTATGGCCTGCCGCGATTTATGGTGGAATGTACTCACCATGACCGCCTCAAAACCGGGGACGGCAAGAACACTTTCGCCAGGATGTGTTCGGCGTTTCGTGTTCGCCCATTGTGAAATGACTTTTTCCGCGCACGGACATTCCGCCATGGCCACCTTGACGAGCGCGCCAAATGCCCGGGTTCCGCAGCGTGCCAGCACGAGAAGGCGGTGCTGGAGGAGCGGGCGCGCTCGTCGGGCGTGCCGCTGGGCCGCACCTACATCCCACACTGCCGGAACGAGGACGGCCACTACTCTCCCGTCCAGTGCCACCCGGTGCTGGGCGTGTGCTGGTGTGTGGACGAGGCCGGTCGGGAGCGGCCCGGCACGCGCGCCGCCGGCCGACACAACGTCAACTGCAGCCGGCCCGGTCAGTGGCGTGTGGACGGATGGATGGCAGAGACGGATGGGGCCGTAGAGACGTCGGCTGGTTACAAGTGGGCTGTTCGGTACTTCAGCCCACGCAACTAGCAGTACTCGATGTCTGACTGAAGTTAATACGGAAGCTAAGAGCTTTGCGACCATCCGGGACCAATCACATGAAAAAGAGGTGCACCTACACTACCATGCAATTTCCAAGCAAAAGTGGCTGTCGTAGGTGTCATAAAACGGGGTTTCTCCCACACTGCCACGTTTTGAACTTCGTTTGCTCGAAGATGGTCGATCCCGCCCTTTTTGCAATCGTATTACGCAACCAATAAACATGAATATCCAGACAGGTCTCGGCGTGTTCCCTCCCGCACGCACTTCTTCCCCGGCGCGGCTGACGCGTTCCCCTCTGCTGGCAGCGCTCTCCTCCTGCCCGCGGCTGGACTGCCCGGCCTACTGCCCGGCCGGGCGGCGGCTGGACGCCCGCGGCTGCCCCACCTGCCAGTGCCACCACCCGTGCGAGGGTGTCCGCTGCTCGGAGGGCCTCGAGTGCCGGCCGGTGCCCGTGCGCTGCGTGTCGGGCCCCTGCCCGCCGCTGCCGCTGTGCCTGCCGGCCGTGGCCGACCCGTGCCCCCAGGGCAGGCCGCTGCCGGGCGCCCGGTGCGGCCCCGGCCAGGAGGCCTGCCCCGGCTCGCACCAGTGTCACATCAGCCCCTTCCACGAGTACGACGTCTGCTGCCCCAAGCCTCGTGAGTACTGAGCGGGTGTTGACGGAGCTCTGGACGGGTGCTGGGTGCACAGGCTGAGTAATGACGCTGATTGGCTGATTGACTGAGTTCAGATGGTCTTCGATGGTGTCTCATTTTTTGCACGGATGCTTCTTTTAACTGACGAATAACTAGAGTTGTAACGGTGCATACATGGCTTTGGCTGAACTGACTAGTGCTCGGATCATGAATTCTGGCAATGTTTTGGTAACTCAGGCTAAGCTTGTCTGAGTATTTCTGTTAATTTTATTACTGCTGACTTAATTCTTCGTGTTCGTTATCAGAAAGGGTTCAGCTTTGGCGACGAGGCTGATTAGCAGAAACATATTATCTTGTTATGAAATAGTTCCATTGTGATTAATGCATGTTCCATCAATTCGCACTGTGTTTAGTTATATATTTGTATTATACACTAGCATGCAAACACGCTCGGGGAGCGCGACTAAAATATATGCGTGTACTTTTTGTACCTAGCACTTTGCTGTAGATCGTTTCATTCACCATGTCGTGTCTCTGCGAATATTGTCTCCCGTCAGCGTAGTCTGGCGATCCTGTCATGCGCTTTGGATGCTTTAATCCAATATTTGGCTGGCACGGAGACTCGCTTCGAAAGCCATGCTGAAAACAATTCAGGTCACAGTGGTTGAAAGCTGTGATTGAAACGGTAAGGAATTTTTTTAGCTCAACTTATCCTTCGACCTGAATTTTTACACCATCGCCTGTCCAATCATTGACCGCACTAGCACTTCGGGTGTCAAGATTTGCAATGCCTGTGGTGGTTACATACTGCCGATTTAAAGGTGTGCATGCGTGTGGCATAAGGTGGAACCGGATGTGCGACTCGCTTGTACGCTGGGGACCATTCTCGCATGTCATAGTGTGCATGCCGTCTCGTTTGAGCTGATTTGTGATGGAAATACACAGCATGCTATTACGGCGGATTGAGTGCATTTTATTTTGTAGCGACATTCCAAACCGGCCGCAAGTTTGATATTCGAGAGCGAAGTGCATGTGTTGCACGCGACGCGTCGGGTTTTTCTCGGAAGCTTGCGACATCCCCTCCCGACACCTTCTCACAAGAACCGTCCGTGACCCTTCTGGCCCTCTTAGCGGACACGCGGTCTCCAGATCATGGCCGTTCGCTGCCTGTCTCCGGTTCCAAGAGCCGACTCCGCACCTTCGCTGTGACCTTGACCTGGTATGTCTGCGGTGGCGGGTCGGTGACTGACCTTGACCGGACGGCCACAGGTGACGTGTGCCAGCTGCCGGTGGCCGAGGGACGCTGCGGCGAGAGCCTTGTCCGGTGGCACTTTGACCGCGAGACCGGATCCTGCCGAACCTTCACCTTCAGCGGATGCGGCGGCAACCAGAACAATTTCGACACGCTGGAGGAGTGCAAGGCCGTCTGTCCAGGTGCGTTGGTGCGATCGTCAACGAATGCATTGGTCACAGGAATCGTGTATTTCCATACCGGCATAGTTCATGATTTCAGTGCTCTGCCAATCTTCATTGGAAAGACAGCACTTGTGCCGTGCTCATTGTGTACCGTGTATCATAAAATGTGGGTTTTTGTAGGTCACAGAGTCCTTCACAGCCTTTTAGTGCTTCGGTGTATCATGCCTGACTCATTCACTCCACACTTTGCATTTACATAAAGCTAAAAGTCGCTCAAAGTCTCCTATCCCCTTCTCCAACCGACTGCAGGATATCACGTGCAAACCCAACCCCCCGCCCCCAAAAAACCTCGCCACTCACCTTCCCCTCCCGCGCCCGGCAGTGCTGACCCAGTGCCAGCAGCAGCGCGAGAAGAGCCAGCTGGCGGCGCAGCTGTACAAGCGGGTGGCGTTCATCCCCAAGTGTCACCCGGAGACGGGCGCCTGGGAGCCGGTGCAGTGCCAGCCCGAGTTTGGCCTCTGCTGGTGCGTGCATGCCAACGGCACCCAGGTGCGCGGCTCCATGGTGGCCGGCGTCCCCTCCTGCTCGGCGCGCCAGGGCCGCCGGCTCAGCCTGCTGCCGCAGCGCACGCACAGTGAGTGGTCTCGAGTGGACAGCTCCGCTCGCCAGCGCGCGCCGTGTGCGGAACGTTGCTGCGCTGTGCGTAGCAACGTTCCGCAGCTGTTGCTGCGCTGTGCGCTGCGACGTCGCGTTTGACGAGTCACAGCTGCATCGTCGTGCAGCTGTGGCAGCGTCGTCTTATGTCCGCCACAGACAATTTTTTTAGATTCGATCAGAACCTTTAGATCGGATGGATTTCTGGAACCGGCGCCAACGCTATGCACTAAGCAGTGCTCGTTGCATGAGAACCTTGCTCCCCGTCCGGGGTCCACGGAAAAAAATTTGCGGCAAAAGCCGAGCGTGACGCAATGCTAGGCACAGTCCGTCCCTCCCTCTGACGTCATCTGACCTCTAGCGTGGCCGCCGTCACAGGCCACAAGCCATCTCAGTCTGCATTCGACCTGGCTTATCTCGTAACGATGAACTTTAGACCACGCGGTAGGTACGCCCTTCGCTAATGTTAGCCTGCCGCCCGCGTGACTCTGCGATGTCGACTGACCGCCGTCCGCGGCCCGGCAGTCTGCGAACGGGGTGAGACGGTGCACGCGTGCCCGCGCTCCCTCTGCGAGAACAAGGTGTGCCTGTCCGACCCGAGCGCCACCTGCCGGATCGACCCCTGCGGCCGCTGCGGCTACCGCTTCTACGACGCTGGCGGCAATGAGGTCGACTGTTCCCGCGGCCTGACGGCCTGCCAGCGGGAGCGTCAGGAGGTGAGGCGGCACGACCTCGGGCCGCTCCGCAAGCTGTGGACGCGGTTTGAGGCGAGTCCCTATAGCTCCGGGATGGGCGGGGATTAACAAGCAGCGATGGCCTACACATTCTGGGTGCGTCCTTCGTGGTTAAAAGAAATTAGGTTAATCAAGGTTGCGTTGCTTTTAGCAGTCTTTCTTTGTTTTGCGTGTCAGCTAGAGGAAAGGGTGATATGGAAAGCGTAGTAAGTGTTACAAACTTTCTATGACCTCGTCCGATTTTTGGCGTGTACCCCCACGTGACGGCTCGTGTCTGCGGTGCCAGGTGTTGAACTCGGCCGCCTGGAGACAGCACGGCCAGTACGAGGCCCGGGATAGGTCGTCCGTGCGGCTCTACGCAGCGCTGCGGGGCATCCTGTCGCAGAGGTGAGTGTCCGGAGCATAGCGCCGTCCCGAACACGTCACACTTGCGAGGGCTGCGCCTCGTGACAATATTGGGAAATGCTCTGCATTTCTCAGCTTGCATGGTGCTATGAAACTTCCAACGTCCGGTTCGGTTTGATTTTCGCATTTGAAACCGTTTCGTGGCAACACTTTCAAACGCGTTTGAAAGTGGCCAGCTTGGCTTAAAACGAGCGTAACTGCCCGCCAGGTTGTGTCGTTGTTCAAATTTAACACCTAAGTGTTACTGCGCCGGTCCCAATCATAGCTGCAGACCAAAAAGCGCAAACCTCAGCTGAACATGTTTGATAACCCCCGTCGCCACCGCGCAATGCTCCACCGGTCGATGTAACCGTGGGGTCGCCGTGTAACCTTGCACCGTCCTGTGGCAGCGGCGCCGAGCCGGGCCGCGGCTCGTCGCTGCACGGAGACCTGCTAGCCGACGGTCTGGTGGTGGGGCCGCCCGTCTGTGACGAGCTGGGGGGCTACCGGGCCGAGCAGGGCTCCGGCGGCCTCATGTGGTGCGTGGCCGAGGACGGCGCGCCCCTACACCGCACCATCACCCGGGGCCTGATCCGCTGCGACCGACAGGGTAAGCACGCTCACGCTGCGGGGGCAGCTTCCCCGGGGCTCAAGTGGTTACCGCCATGCTCGTTTCTAAACGTGTAGCAGCAATCCCGTCGCTTCCACCGCATAAGCTAGGTGCAAATGCTTTGGATCGATGTCGCTGAGATGCGTGACGGATGGAAAAGTGTATTTCTCAACCAGATAATCCTTTCTCTTTTTTCTGCCTTTCCGATTGCTGGACAGCATCGGTAACTCGCCTGGCGCGTCCCCAGGCAACGTCGTGGAGCGCCAGGCGCTGTCCCCGGTCTGTGACTCGGAGGTGGCGCCGCGGGTGTGTCGCCACGAGTGTCTGCGCGCCGCCTGCCCGGGACACACGGACGCCGTTTGTGTGGCCGACCCCTGCAACAACTGTCACGTGACGTTCTTCAGGTGAGGCGTCCGCATTGGCGAGGTGCTGGGAGTGGACGGGTGAGGGAAAAAGTCGTCTGAGATGAGTGAGCCGCTAACCTTCCTGTTTTTCCAGCATGATCTCTCTCCATCCCCCTGGCTTGACCTACCTCCACTCCCAGCGTGACCTCCTTCCATTTCCTCAGCGGGACCTCCCTCCCGTCTCCCCAGCGTGGCTTCCCTCCGCCTCCCCAGCGGGACCTCCCTCCACTTCCTCAGCGGGACCTCCCTCCCGTCTCCCCAGCGTGGCTTCCCCCGCCTTCCCAGCGGGACCTCCCCCGTCTCCCCGTCGTGACCTCCCTCTCGTCTCCCCAGCGTGGCTTCCCCGCCTTGCCAGCGTGACCTCCCTTCGCTTCTCCAGCGTGACCTCCCTCCGCTTCCCCAGCGTGACCTCCCTCTGCCTCCCCAGCGTGATCTCCAGTCTCCCCAGCGTGACCTCCTTCCGCCTGCCCAGCGTGACCTCCCTCCGTCTCCCCAGCGTGATCTCCAGTCTCCCCAGCGTGACCTCCTTCCGCCTCCCCAGCGTGACCTCCCTCCGCCTCCCCAGCGTGACCTTCCTCCGCCTCCCCAGCGTGACCGGCCGCGAGGTGCAGTGTGACCGGCCCTGCAGCCAGCCGGTCGTCTCCGGACAGTGCCGCGCCAGCATCCCCCGCTTCTTCTACGACCAGCAGCTGGGACAGTGCCAGCCGTTCCTCTACGGAGGCTGCGGCGGCAACGACAACAACTTCGGCAGTCTTGATGACTGTCAGGCGCAGTGCGAGCAGCCTGGTAAGCTTACGTGGAGCTGAGTGCCGTCCTCGGGTCTTTCCTGAGAGGTGAAGTGACCGATTCCCAGACGGTAACGGCAAACTCAGACCGAGGGGCTATGCATCGGTTAGTGTGTGTGCTTTTTGGCTGTTTCTAAGTGAATTGGCTCCCGAATTACTTCACTTAAAGTGCTTATCACCATCACCAGTCGAATTCAAACCAGCTGTGTCTCATGTGTAGGTCGCCTGTAGGTTCCTTTCCTGACCTCTGTCACTGTCTCTGCGCTTATGTGAGCTGTGGGTGCCGTTCCAGTGGACATCTGCTCGCTGCCGGTGTCGAGCGGCCCCTGCTCCGATGCCCACGTGCGCTGGTTCTACAACTCCGTGACCGAGGACTGCGAGCCGTTCACGTACGGAGGCTGCGCCGGCAACGGCAACAACTTCCGCTCCCGACAGGCGTGCCAGGCCCGCTGTCCAGGTAATGAGCGGCCAGTCACCGCCCCCACCTTCCGCTCCCGACAGGTGTGTCAGGCCCGCTGTTCAGGTAATGAGCGGCCAGTCACCGCCCCCACCTTCCGCTCCCGACAGGCGTGTCAGGCCCGCTGTCCAGGCAATGGGCGGACAGTCACCGCCCCCACCTTCCGCTCCCGACAGGCGTGTCAGGCCCGCTGTCCAGGCAATGAGCGGCCAGTCACTGCCCCCAATTTCCGCTCCCGACAGGTGTGTCAGGCCCGCTGTCCAGGTAATGAGCGGCCGGTCACCGCCCCCGCCTTCCGCTCCTGACAGGTGTGTCAGGCCCGCTGTCCAGGCCATGAGCGGCCAGTCACTGCCCCCAACTTCCGCTCCCGACAGGCATGTCAGGCCCGCCGTCCAGGTAATGAGCGGCCAGTCACCGCCCCACCTTCCGCTCCTGACAGGTGTGTCAGGCCCGCTGTCTAGGTAATGAGCGACCAGTCACCGATCCCACCTTCCGCTCCCGACAGGCGTGCCAGGCCCGCTGTCCAGGTAATGAGCGGCCAGTCACCGATCCCACCTTCCGCTCCCGACAGGCGTGCCAGGTCCGCTGTCCAGGTAATGAGCGGCCAAACACCGCCCCCGCCTTCCGCTCCCGGCAGGCGTGCCAGGCCCGCTGTCCAGGTAATGAGCGGTCAAACACCGCCCCCGCCTTCCGCTCCCGACAGGCGTGTCAGGCCCGCTGTCCAAACAATGAGCGGCCAAACACCGCACCCGCCTTCCGCTCCCGACAGGCGTGTCAGGCCCACTGTCCAAACAATGAGCGGCCAGTCACCGATCCCACCTTCCGCTCCCGACAGGCGTGCCAGGCCCGCTGTCCAGGCAATGAGCGACCAGTCACCGATCCCACCTTCCGCTCCCGACAGGCGTGCCAGGCCCGCTGTCCAGATAATGAGCGGCCAGTCGCCGATCCCACGGGCGCTGGCTGCTGCTATGTAATGC
Source organism: Pollicipes pollicipes (assembly GCF_011947565.3). Taxonomy (NCBI): domain Eukaryota; kingdom Metazoa; phylum Arthropoda; class Thecostraca; order Pollicipedomorpha; family Pollicipedidae; genus Pollicipes; species Pollicipes pollicipes. The sequence goes on from NW_023596420.1 coordinate 33,438,385, forward strand.
CATGCTCATCTTCTGTTCATCGTATCTCTTTGTGTGATGACATCTGCGGGCTCTGGCTGTCTACGGTGCTTTAATAACCAGCATTGTGGTGGGATTTTCTAGGCTTGTGCTCAGAAAAAAAATCACATTGTCGTCGCATGTTATTATCCATTCCTTGAGTGGAAATAAATTTGAGGAAATGAGGAATTTAAAGACTGACAAACATATGGTTGACGACCGGTTTAGGCACTTGGACGGCTGCAAGCCCAGCTGTGTTACGGGCATAAATGCATGATGAACGGAAAATAGCTGAGGGTGAGATGAGACCAGGGAAATGGCTTGACGTCATGCCTCACTCCCTGCCCGCCCTGCCGGCAGACCTCGTGCTGTGTCCGTCGGTGCCCGGCTCGCTGACGGCCTGCAGCCGGGGCCAGAGCTGCGGCAACGCCACGTGCGCAGCGCGGCCGTCGGCCGTCTGTCGCGTCGAGCCCTGCTCCTGCCAGCCGTACTTCACCGACGTCAACGGCGAACGCATCGACTGCCAGGTGCCACTATAATGCGGCGCTAGACACGACTGCCACTGTCGTTGCAGGTTGTCAGGCATCAAAGAGACGTCTTTTGGAGCCCACTTCGTGAAGTATATTTACATTACAGTCACGGATGTTTTTTATTCGATTCCTTTAATAATTTTATTCGCTTTAAGTTGTTCCGTGATCGCGGTCGGCGAGCGCCAGACATAACATGCGCAGTTTCGCTGTGACAGTGAATTGTTTCTGAATCATGGTGATGCAGCAACACTTAAACTTGCTACGCGACGCTACTTGAAGTATTGTTCACCGATATCAGAACTGATTGGCCGATCCCAAAATGACGCGGAGCTGACTGGCCCTTGCAGGCTGAGCCGGAGGATACCGCGCAAGGACACGCCAAGGTCGTGATCGTGAATGCCGTTCCCAAGACGGTGACGTTGAAGAAGGTCATCAAGCACATCCCCACTGAGCCATCATCAACGACGACGACGACGACAGAGATGGCCGAGGAGGACCCGACCACAGTACCGGTGCCGGCGGCCGCGCCCGAGACGGCCGGCCCTCAGCACACACCCGTCTCCGCCGGCCCACAGTACATCCCGCTACCAGCCGGCCCAACCGAGCAGGAGGCGGCTATCAGTCGGAACGAGCTGACCGACGACGACGGCGGCGACGCTACATCAGCGCTCGAGGGCATGCGCGAGGTCACCTTCACCCTGAGCTCACCGGCCGGCGAGGTGAGCAGCCCGTGGGGTGCCGACTTCGACGCCACGCCGGCGTCAGAGGTGCCGTCCGACGTCGCAGAAGACGGCCTGACCGCCACGGTGGCGGTCGGGTTCGACCTGGCGTCAGGATGAGCTGTCGATGACGTCAGACGCGACGGCACGCCAGCCGGCGTCGACGGACTCGGCGGACGCGGCGACCCTCTCGTCCAACGCGTTGCGCGATGCCGCCGGTGCGGCCACCGCCTCGCCGCCGCCGGCTGCGAGCGCGGCGGCGGCGGAGGACGTGGCCGAGCCGCGTCGCCGCCAGGCGCGCCTGCTGGCCGGCCGGGCCGACCGCCAGCTGTGGGCCGAGCTGCGCACCGGCGGCGCCGACCGGCTCGCCGCCGCCGAGGACCACTACGTGGCGCTGCAGCGCGAGGTGGTCTCGCGCCAGCAGGGTTTCCCGCTGACGGCCGCCGTTATCGTCATCGCCGCGCTCACGGTCACGGTCGTCGCCGCCACCGTCATCGGCGCCATCGTGTACCGGCGGAAGAGCACAGGTAAGCGATTGGAGCCGCGGGCGCCTCGGTTGCGCGCTTCAGAGCTGCGATGAACTGAGCGAGGCGGTTGAGGGCCGGTGACATTCGATGGTAGTGCCAGATACTTGTTTGGACTGAGTTCGGATTCAGAGTTATTTGGACTGAGTTAACATCGCGCTTGCGACCAGGTCTTCTTGGCATTATCTGAGACACGAGACAACGCCGGCTTCGTTGGGTTTGGACACCCACGTGACTGACGATGATCGCTTACCTGGCTCTGCAGGCAACTCGACGGACGAAGCCGCGTCATCCTCGGTCGACAGCGGCGCCATCTGCAACGGTCGCAGTCTGCACGAGCAGCTGGGCCGGCAGCAGCCCAGCCAGCAGCCCGCCTTCAGGTGGAACTTCTGATCGACGCCGGCAGGTGGCAGGCCAACAGTAGTTCTCAACGTCACCAGCAGATGGCATGTTTACCGAGCCGTCCGTTTCGCGCGCCGCGGGGCCCGCGTGCGCTCTCCGAGTGATCCACGACAAGCGTGAGAAGAAGCCAAAACATTCGGGCGTGACCCGGCAAACGGTGCGGGCGGCCCGGGCCTCTGATATCCGTGAGTGTGTGTCCAGACGTAACGTTATTTATTACCTACTGCTGTCGAGGTGCATGCTAATGTGGTGGCCACCGCCGGGCTCGTGTTATTGCTAGCGCTGTTGAAGAGTCGGCGGCCAATGTGACAGATTTCAAATGGACTACGAGGTCTCGAGACTTATTACGACATGCAGTGTGCAAATGTGTAAATAGCAGTGTATGGCAGCGTTAAACAATGTATGTGAAAACTGAATGCCGATATTCGAGCTGACGTTCGAATAAAGTAACAAATGATGCCCACTTGCGTTTCATAATGTTCCAAGGCATGCAAGACTTGCAATACCCCAAAATGTGTTGAGGTCTGAACGGCTGCCAAAACATTTCAACCTGAAACTGAAGTCACCACATCATGCCCGAGACGCTGGAAACGACGCTCAGGACATATCATGATACGGCAAAGATACACTTGTCTCAGGTTGTAACCATGACAGCAATTCGAGATAGCACAAAATGCATTGCACTCGGTCCCCAGCACGCGAGCCGTAATGTCCTCGCAGTCAGCGTCCTCGGCTCCCGCACGGGGGCCCGGGCGCGGTTGCGGTAAATCCGTGCTGCGGCATGACATCTGAGCGCGTGTGCGGTCGCTGCGGTCCTCCACGCTCCATAAAAGGACGCGGCGGGACGGGCGTCGCGTCGCGTCCCCTAAAAACCCCTCGGCACGGTCTCCATGAGCTGCGCAGGCCTCTGAGAGTCGGCGTCACGTGACTGCCTGTATTGCTGCACATCAGCGCCCTCTGTCGTGGCCAGCATCACGCCGACGGCCAGGACTACACCACGTCGCGTCCAGCGCTCGGCGAACTCAATATCGAAGGTATGCACCTGCTAAAAGAAACATTACAGCCGTCGCTAACCGTACATCTTGTGCGCGTGCGTTCACTTGTGTGTTTACGCAGTTGGTGTGACATAACGGCGCTGGGCCGTAACATACCATACTGCACGATGGATATTGCAAAACAGATGCGAAGTACAATGCCTAATTCGTTGCGACTGATTCGTTGATGCCTGAAATCTTCACCACTAGGCTCATTCCGTTGAACGATGAATAGTTTAACCGACATGATTTTGGCTCCATAAATATGCCCTTAAATCAAGATGTCGCAGCAATGTTGATCTAGCCATGACAAGCGGGTAGCACATGATGGAAAGGTAGAAACAGCACTCACAGAACAAAAAGCTGGCACCAAAAATAAACGGCAAGATGATCGACGATCGATGAACGACGTGTTTGCGCCTAATCGGGTCATGTGGCCCTAAGCAGCCGACAAGAAACGTCGAACAAGCGGGGGCTTCATCATAACACGCTGAATATTGCAAAATGATAACAGGAGCAACACAAACATGACTATTTCACAACGAAGCGTGACGGGTCCCACCATAAAGCGAAGCGATAAAGGTCCTAAGCTTGCGTAAGAGCACTCAAGCCTAGCATCCAGTAATCTGCAACAAAATCCCTCAGCGCATCCATTCCGATAAAGCTTTCAAGCCAGCAACAACTAATTTCACCTGTTAACCTTCAATTAAGTACTCACATCTCATCCAATCACCCTTCTAACCAAAAATGTGTCACCTGGACGGATTAGTGAAAATAAAATGCTACCGGATCGCAGTAAGTACTATGTTAATGGTTTCGCTGACTAGCATTGTACGCAGACGCACAGGTACCAAAATAATTTGCGTCCCCGGCGCCGCCGCCGGGCCCGGGGCCGGCGGCGGCGACGCCGCGGGACCGCTCGACTGGTCGGACGGTCGAGTCGACTCTGTCACCGGACTCGGATCGGAAGGGAGGCGCGCCGGCCGAACGGCCGCGCCACGGGCTGGCAGTAAGACGAGAGCGAGGCGGCAGCTGAAGCAGGGCGGCGCGCGCGCAGTCCGGAGCGGGCACCGTCGCGCTCGGCGCCGCCGGGCCGGCGGTGCGAAGCCGGCAGCTGCATGAGCGCGGCGGGGCGACTCGGGGCCCCAGAGCCCAAGACGGGAGCCGCGGAGCCGGGAGCCGGGAGCCACGGAGCCGGGGGCGGCCAGGCGCCCGCGGCTCCCGCTCCGACGGCGCCTCCGCTACCGGTAGATCTTGTTAAGCGTCTTCACCTTGTCGCGGCCGCCGGTCGTCGCGAAGTCGCGCAGCGAGCTCTTGAGCAGGTTGCCGACGGAGAGCGGGCTGGGGCGACTGGCGGCGCGCGCCGCGTCCGTGTCGGGCACGCCGTCTTCTTCGCGCGGCGCCGAGCCGGAGCCGTCGGCAGCGCCGCTGGAGGGCGCCGTGCGCACGCGAGGCGCCGGCTCGCGCGCGCGCGCCCGTCCCAAGAACAGGTCGGCGGAGTGGAACAGCGACGTGTGCAGCGTCAGCACCTCCTCCAGGTCCGACTCGCTGCAATGACCGGCCACCGGTGAGTGACATCACCGGGCCCGACAGCCAGGATGGAAGGGCGTTGGGAAGACCGGATGTTAGGATGTTTATGAATCGCAGCTGGCTTCAAGGACGACTGGGCAGCACAGACAACTGCGACACAATATTGAGAATGTCATGCTAAAGGTGCCATATTTCGAATAATCCCTACGCTACGGCTGCAAAAATAAGCAGTCAAATATACTTCGAGCAAGGGAGCCTGAAGCCAAAAGCACGTCGCGAGTACGTTGTGCAGATGCCCAGTTCAGGTGACCCCATGTTGGTGAATGTACATAAATCGGACGGTCACAGCAAGCGAGTCGGGCAATCACACAGGATTCATCGCTCAAGATAGCCCCACGCCCTACATGACGACGCTGACACCAGACACGACACCACTGACACCAGACGCAACGCCTCTGACACTAGAGACGACGCCACTGACACCAGACACGACGCTCCTGACACCAGATAGGACACTGACACCAGTACAGACAGCTGTTGCCGCGCTCCTGCCGCACCTGGCACCGGTGACGAACTGTTTGTGCAGCTGCGGCTCCAGTATGTTGAGGCCTTCGCGCGGCGCCACGTGCTCCAGCGTCTCCCGGTTGTACAGGTGGATGAAGTCACCCAGCTGCTTGGCGATCAGGATGGCCTTCTCCACCGGCGTGAAGTGACGCCCCGGCGCCTGAAAGAACGGAAGCCATGACGCCTCCGCGTGACCGTGAGTGACACCACCCACTTCGATGACGTGTCAATTTGAGTCACGCCACCCCCTTCGATGACGTGCGACCGCAAGCGACGCCGCTCACCTGGATCACGTGTAACCCAGAGTGACGCCGCTCACCTTAAAAACGTGTAACCCCGAGTGGCGCCGCTCACCTGGATGACGTGTAACCCCGAGTGACGCCGCTCACCTGGATGACGTAGGCGTCGGTGAGGTTGCGCGCCGCCTTCCTGATGAAGCGCAGCACCAGATCCAGCTGACCGGAGCTCTGCACCTGCTCCATGTTACACATGAGCCGGCGCTGGATGTGCTGTAGGTAGAAGCTGAACGCCAGCCGCGCCTGGTACCGGCTGCCGACGCGGAGACAGGCAGCGGTCACCGGTCAGCCGGCAGTCGGTGACGTTTCACTGCTGTTGGTTACGGGCTTTTCACGGCGCGTCGACTTCTACGGTTACACAGCGCCTGATGCAGCTGCCCCACGGAGTAACCGGACAGGATAATGACGTTCCGCAAAAGCGCGGTCCTTCAAAAAAATTAAAGCATATATGCAAATGGCTTCCCATATTCCATGTGCGAAGTCAGTCTATATTCAGGATAGTCCATATTCCAGAACAGTCCATGCCCGAATGACTTCCCTTGGCGTCTCAACATTCGCCAAGTCACCAAGGCGGCCCAGGCCGGCGGCGTCGGGCCGCTGCCTCGCCGGCCGCCGTACCTCATGCGCACGCCGCGGTGCATCTCCTCGATGATGGTGCGCTTGACAGTGAGCCGCTCGGACGCCTGCTCCTCGGGGTCGCGCGTCTCGCCGCAGCCCACGAACGCGTCCTTGGAGCCGCGCGCCAGCGGCCGCTCGTAGCAGGCCGTGCGCTCGTTGCGCGACTTGCTGGTGATGCTCAGCGACGGGATGCTGCTGCTCTTGCGGCTCAGCGAGCGTGGCCCTGCGCGGGAGGTGCTGTCAGCGACGCGGCGGTGAGGTCCGGCGCCAGGGACGCGTCAGGGACACAGCGAGCATCCGCGCGGGAGGCGGTGTCAGGGACGTGGCGATGGGATCCGGCGCCAGGGACACGTCAGGGACACAGCGAGGGTTTGCGCGGGAGGCGATGTCAGGGACGCAGCGACGGGATCCGGCGCCAGGGACACGTCAGAGACACAGCACGGCCCTAAGCGGGAGGCGGTGTCAGGGACGCGGCGATGGGATCCGGCGTCAGGGACACGTCACGGACATGGCGAGGATTGCGCGGGAGGCGGTGTCAGGGACGCAGCGACGGGATCCGGCGCCAGGGACACGTCAGAGACACAGCACGGCCCTGAGCGGGAGGCGGTGTCAGGGATGCGGCGACGAGACCCGGCGCCAGGGACACGTCAGGGACACAGCGAGGATCCGCGCGGGAGGCAGTGTCAGGGACGCGGCAACGGGATCCGGCGTTAGGGACACAGTCTGAACGGACCTAGGTGTGAGACGAGCGGGCCTAACGTTGCGCGTTGGACTACAAACCCATCACACGCCACTTCTGCACGAGCATCGCTCGGAACTGGTTTACCACCGAGCACAGCACAACTCCGCACGGGTGTAACACGTGCCATTTGCTAACCCACGTGATCCAGCGTCCCATCCCTTCCGTTGTGCTCTTCCCTTCCGCCCCGTTGCCATACCGTGTGGCGCGGCGCTCGTGTTGGGGTACAGCTCCTCGTGCAGCATCTGGTTGAGGTGCGAGTTGATGGGCGCCAAGAAGCAGCTGTACAGTGACCAGGTATCGGGTGCCGGGAATATGCGGATGAAGGCGCCGCGGCGCGCCTGCTCCTCACGCACCTCGCGCACCACCCGCGCCTCCTCGGCCGAGAGAGCCGAGCGCATCTGGCGGCCGCCGCGCGGCACCGAGTCCATCGACGGCGCGCGCATCTGGGAGAGGAGGCCCGGCGTCAGGCGCGGAGAGAGCGGCCGTGTGCCGCGGACGGCAGCGTCCGGCAGCCGGAGCCCGCGCCACAGCTCGGTGAGGGGGCTGGTGGAGCGTTGATTTCGACACTCTCGCGACGCCCGCGTGTTTCGTCACCACTGATTGGAGTTCGCCAATCATGGGGACTATGCTTGCCACACCTACGCAGTCACATTTAACTTAGCTTTATACTGCCTTATTTTCTCCAAGATGTAAACAATGGCTATCCCTCGCGTCTTCCTCTTTAGCATGCTCAGCTCATGACACCGGCTGCACCCTCAAAGGCACCGCTCGACCCTATGGTGGTGATCTGCCCCCTGCCCTGGGCAGCCGTGTCACTGACCCGGACGGTTGGCGCGCTGGCGCTGCTTGACCTGGCGGGCGCGGCTCGGGTCGACGGCCGGCACGCCGATCAGCGTGAACAGGTCGGCGACGACGGCGACTTGACCTTGCTGTCGAGCGGCGTGTCGCAGCCCAGCGACGGCGACAGGTTCACCTCCAGCAGCCACGGCCGCAGCGACGAGTCGATCAGGATGTCGAAGCCGTACAGCTCTGCGGCGCACGGCGCGTCATCAGCCGCGCCCGCCAGCGGCGCCTCTGGGCCTGGTACCCACACACTAGGGACACGTACCTTATGTCGTGTTAGTAAACATGGATGAGTCACGCACCATAAGGACATTGTATGACAGTGGGGAAACAAATCAGAGTGCAGGGCTGTCGGTGACTCCAGGAGTCGGCCCTACTGCCAGTGGTGTGTTTTTCTTTACTGATAACACAACACTGCGCATTCTGATCGTGCGCTCCAGATCAACCCTTGATCATTGATACGAACGAGTCTCTGTTTGTCAAGTACAGGCGCAGTACATCACGTTGGTTTGCGCAATGCTATTTTTTGGCATTGATTGATTTAGGGCACCAGCTTGCACGCATTGGTACTGATTCGTACAAACAAGATGGAAGCGTGCAAAGCTCACGACGCCCGGCACAGAGGCTTCCCAAGAGCTGTGTCCATAACTGATGCCCTTTCTGTAATTTCGGAATGGAGTTCGCATGCAGCATTTCTCCTGCCACGCTTCCCTGTCCAGCTACAAATAGCAGCCAATCACGCATCACCTACTCGCACCAAACAATAGATAGCCAAGATAGGGCATGCAACAACAGGGCATGCATAATGCAACTATTGGCCATTCACGCCTGCTCCACAGTTACAGAAAGCCCTTCCCCGAACGGCGCCAGCACATCGGACCACCCGCGACAGCCAGCCGTCAGCCGCCAGCCAGCCAGCGCCTCACCGAAGCAGTTCCTCCTGGCCGGCACGAACATCTTGCAGGCGGTAGTGACCGTAGGCGCCACGGCAATCACAGACTTGACGACAATGGCCTCAATGTCCTGCCGGCAGGCGGCCGAGGCGTTACCTCCGGCAGCGGCGGGACGCCCGTCGACGATGGCGCGCGCGCCGGCGCGCTGCCCGGGGTCATCGGCCCAGGCATTCATACCTGGACCGCGTCATGAACCGCTTCCCTTTTTAGCATTCGCGCACAGAATAACAATAACCTGGTTCGTTCCTTGCATTTTGATGGGGGCCGGGAATGGGACAACTAGGGCATAATTCACCAGCTTTCAAAACGCCGACAGCGCAGCTAACGTTGACATTCATAAATCGCGATCCATTGTGACAACGAGGGCCGCCGACCATAAAGAGCTTCCGCCAGCAATGCCGCAGCGGACAGCCCGCGTGCCATCCCCAGACCCCTCGGAGGCAGCACACCACACGACCACACACTAGCACCACCACGTGGGGGCGACGCCTTGCGACGTCGTACGAGGGGGAGCCTTATGCCAGCATCCGCCGGGCATGCCGACTGCCGCCACCGTGCGCGGCAAAAAAAAACACCCCTGTGGACCGGCCGCTTATCCAGTGTGAGGGAGGCTTCTCGTGTCGGCGCGGGGGCGTTGCCGCGCCCGTGTGTGGGCAGGACCAGCGTCGCCGTGACGAGGCCGTGGGTGCTGCTCGGCGCCAGTACGGCGGCCTCTCACCTGCATCAGGCGCGTGGTGTCCTCGCCGGCCAGCTTCAGGTGGCGCAGCAGTGCCGACAGTGACCATTTGTTGCCGTAGTCGTCCACCTCGGCGTCATCGTTCCTGCGGGCAGGAGCACAGTCCGGCTAACGGCCCAAGGCGGCAACCGCCCACACAGCACTCACTGTCTCAACACCACACGGTGCTGTGTGGACGTCACACGGCGCTGCTGGCGAACGTCACACGGCGCTGTGTACAACGACACACGGTGCTGTGTGAACTTCACGCGGCGTTGTGTGAACATCACACGGTGTTGTGTGAACTTCACACGGTGCTGTGTGAACGTCACACGGCCGCTGTGTGGAACGTCACACGGCGCTGTGTGCAACGATACACGGCGCTGTGTGAACTTCGCGCGGCGTGTGTAAACATCACATGGTGCGTGTGAACGTCACACGGCGCTGTGTGCAACGTCAACAGGGCGCTGTGTGCAACGACACACGGCGCTGTGTGCAACGACACACGGCGCTGTGTGCAACGACGCACGGCGCTGTGTGCAACGACACACGGCGCTGTGTGAACTTCACGCGGCGTTGTGCGAACATCACACGGTTGCTGTACGCACACCGCATAGCACTGTGTGAACATCACACGGCGCTGTACGCGCACCACACGGTACTGTGTGAACGTCCGACGGCGCTGTGTGAACGCCACACGGCCCCGGGTGAACGTCACACGGCAGGCCAGATTCGAGCCGGCCAGGAGTCATGGACGCCGTTTTATGGTCTGGTGCCCTACGATGTCGAGTCCCGTGAACCATTAAACGGGTTTGTCGTGCACGGAGAGATTTGTGTTAGATACGGCCTGCAGAATAAAGGGATTCTGTGGATTTCCAGCTAAAAAGAACGGAAGCAACCGGCAGACTGAAGACCTTCCCAGGCACCGAGCCTAACGCGTTTTTTCGGCTAGATACTACGCCATGCTTTGACGGACCACACCACGCTGCCATGGGAGATAATTTGAAGAATCAGTGTTAGACAACTGGTGTATGCAAAAGCTTCACATCCGCGATATACGACCCTAGAATGCAGCAACATGCATTTACGACATACAACGCGTCAACCCCACTTCCGTTTCCATATCTAACGGAAACGGGTTAAATACGTGAACAGTGCACGTCACTCCTGCAACGTCACAGCCTCACACAATGCGGCCGACCGGTCCAACAGTGCACGTCAGTCCCACAGCGTCACAGCCTCACACGATACGGCCGACAGAGCTAACAGTGCACGTCAGTCCCACAGCGTCACAGCCTGTCACGATACGGCCGACAGAGCCAACAGTGCACGTCAGTCCCCACAGCGTCACAGCCTGTCACGATACGGCCGACCGGGCCAACAGTGCACGTCACTTCCACAGCGTCACAGCCCCCACACGGCACGGCCGACCGGGCCAACAGCGCACGTCACTTCCACAGCGCCACAGCCTCACACGATACGGCCGGCCGAGCCACGTCGACGACGATGACGATAGCAGGCCCCGACCATTCGCAGACACCTCCGTCAGCCCCGTCTTACCACAACCACTTATACAAACGACAAGCCACACACCCCTCACGACCTGTTTACCCGGAAACGGGTTGAGAAACCGCACTCCCGCCGCGTACTCACTGCACGTAATTGGTGTGGTACTTGTTGACGCTGTAGTTGGTGAGGTGCATGCAGGGGTTCCAGAGCATCTTGGCGCTCTGGTCGTACTTGACGGCCGCGAAGCGGATCAGGCCCTCCTCGTACAGGTAGATGACCAGCGGGTCGTAGGAGGTCACAGCCACGTACAGCCGCACGTCGCACTTGTAGCCGTCCACCAGCAACGGGTTTTCGATGTACTTGCACACGACCACGCTCTCGTCCAGCGGAATCTGGTCCGGCTGTGTGACGTCAGACGCGCGACGTCAGACGAGTGACGTCTGGCGGAGTGACGTCACGCGGCACGACGTCGGATCACAGGCACGGTGGGGAACTCGGCCTTGGAGCAGGCAAGACGAAAAGGATGTGCTGTGAATACCTCTCTGACAGATGATACATAGGGGGGGTTTGGGTGGGACTAGGGGGGGGGGGAGGGTCCGCCCGAATGGACGTAAGCAAGTAAACGCACACGTGAAAACAGACGCATTCGTATCAGAACACGCACCCAGGAATCATGGTCCGAAAACGCATGGCTATCGCGTTCGCCACGACATTCGACACACACACGACTTTCAAATTAATAACGTTTACCACTAAATGTCTTGAAACAATCTAAGATGTCTTGAAACCAGCTGCACCAGTGTAGCACCACTGCATGCGATGAATCAACCGGACACATCAAAGTTCCAAAGCCAGGCACAACAAAGCCGGCCGTATGCCCTGACGTTCAGCGCCGGCCGATAGCTGCCAGGGCGTACGGCCCGCCCTCGTCGGCGATGAGCTCACCGCACCCAGCCGCTCCTGACTCAGAAGCATGCAGACGGGCACGGACCGCGGTGCCTGTTGCAGCGCTATCACAGCCGCACAAGCTGGTTCGCTCCACACGGCGACGGCGATCAGACGTGATTTTACTGATTCTGTCTCTGCCTCCCCTTCCCGCATGCCTCGTCACTGACGGGATGAACCCACATGTCGCCAGGACCGACTTCAACCCGCTCTCCATACTTACGAGTCCATGGCATTCCGTTGCATTATTGAGGCCTTGTCCGCCCCCCCCCCCCCCCCACATCAATGCAATAATCCTCACAACGCCTTCCCAGTCACGCCAGCATGGACCAGTGCAGCACCGCTGCCCACAACGACGTGGGCGTCCCCCCCCCCCCCCCCCCCCAGGCAGCAGAGCCGTGGGCGGCGCCCCCCCCCCCCCTTCCCTGCTGCACTGACGTGGTTAATGAGGTAGATGCCCCGACCGCGGGACGAGGCGACCGGCTTGACGATCCACGCGCCGCGGTCCTTCAGAAACGCTGAGCAGAACTCCTGTCGGCAGCGAGGTCACGAGGTCAGGTCAGGTCACGCCAGGTCACAGAGGCGCGGTCGCGACAGTCCGCAGTCGCCCGGGCCGCATGGGCCGCACACCGTTGTCGCTAAGCGGCTTTGGACGGAGCGCTATTTGGAGTTGGGCTAACGCGGCGTGCTTGGCGGCGTGAGTCATAATGTCACGTGACGAACGGGCTGGGGGAAGCTCGTGTCCCAAGGTGCTCGAATACAACGAGGAAGCAGGCGCCCTGGCCCAGGAACCACCAGGCCGCCAGAGTTCGTTGCATAGATAAAGCTTTACTATACAATAATGTTATGTGGTTATAAAATTGGCGAAACTCGTATCATATCAATACGCCGCCATGCGGCCTCGTATCAATAACTCGTATCAATACGCCTTACATGAATCAAATCGACTGGGCGTTTGCCAGACATCCATATCTTTCAAACATTACCTGATATTCGTTTGGCATGATATAGCTGGGCGGTATGAAGTCAAAGTGCTTGGCGCCGCGTATATACTTCATCCTCTCGATGTTTTTACACAGCCGGTCCTTCCTCGTCAGCTCGTAAGACCTGACAGCAGAAACAAGCCGGCTACAGCAACCGATCCAGTAGCTGCACATAACCCTTCCCGCCGCCGCTGGCGCCCCGCCCCGCTGCACACATGGCCGCGTGCAGCGGGACTGCACGGTACAGCGGGCGGCCGAATCTTGCACGGCGACGTGGAGCCTGCACGAGACAACTGGCGCGATTTCTGGATCGGGAGAAAGGCTCCACACCCCAGACAGCCTCGCCTTCCGTGGGAGAACACGTTAGCTGCGTGATCGGGTGGACCACGGGATCCAATTACACCGACACGACAAGGTTCGCCGGCTGTCAACCAACGACCAGGCCGATTGGGCGATGCTGTTTGTCAATCCTACGCCGCACGGCGGTTACTTTTTTATCTCGCCCCACGCCCGCACGCAAGCGGAAATAAACACGTGGAACTCGGCCAGCTGAAACCGACGCTAGACCAAACAAACCACTATCTTTAGAACCGCCCACCAAAAGCACCGCAAGTCACCCTGTCAGCCCAATGCCCCTAGTGACATGGACAGCGGGGCGCCGCGGCATCGTCTGCGATTATCCCTGCCCCGACCCCCGCTCCTCCTCCGCTCGGCGAGCGGTCCTAGATAAGCCGCTGCTCTCGGGGATTACACCGCCGGCCAGCGAGGTCAATACCTCCGGCCAATAGTCAATACCGTCCGAGGCCGGCGGCGCCGAGGGAGCGGACACCGGCGGCGCCCACCTGGGGAAGTGGTTCACGCGCTGGTAGTCGTACAGGTTGCGCAGCACGAACGGCTTGGGGTGCACGCCCGTCCAGAGGATGTTGAAATCGCAGACGGACGGCGACGCCTCACGGACGCCGTGGACGTCCATGAGTCGGCGGAACAGCCTACCGGCGCGGCAGCACCAGCGCTGTGTTACCCACTCAAACGGCCGGCAGAGACCCGCACATTGCCACCGTCATGGATGAATAAAATAAAATGCACTATATATAATGATACAGCAATAGCGATATATATATATATATATATATATATATATATGTGTGTGTGTTATTATGCGTCAGATAATGTGTACAATAAAAAATACAATATACAACAAAATATGTAATATGAATTAAATGCAGTACATCGGGTCGGACGGGAGACATGTGCCGCACGGTTGCCGAAACGTAAATTTCAGACACCAAAGACCGACGTGAACGGTAAAGCAGCGCCCGACGCACGGGCGCTGCTTTACCGTCAGCGTCAGAAGCACGTCCGTCAGATGACGCTGCTGCGGCCAGCGAACGGACTTGCGTGTTCCTCAGAGTGAATCGTCAGGAAGGGAGTCGACGGGGAAATTGAAACAAACAATATAACTTTGTTCTAACAGTGGGGAAGCTGCCAATCTCGACAAATCCATCAGCCGATCCCCACTATTGATCAAACGGTGAAAAACAGCCCCCACCGGAAGGTAAACAGCCCCCCGGACGGAGTTTGCAAACAAAGGGGAGATAGAATCACCAGCGGAACGACGGCCATTCTTCGACCCGCCACGCAGAATACCGAACAGCGCCGCGGGCACACGGTCAGCCCCACTCACTTGCTGTCGGTGTTCTGCATCTTGAACAGCATGTGGTACTGCCTGCCGACGGGGCCGATGGGCTCGTCGTCCAGGTTGCCGCAGCTGAAGCGGAGCAGGGGCTGCTTCCGGCCGGCGCCGCCCACCCAGATCAGCCAGTCGTCCTCCAACATCGACCTGAAGAGATTGGCGGGACGGCGTCACCCCGCGCTCGAGACGGGACGAGCACGACACGCCTGCTGTGGACCTGCCGCCAGGGTGATGATCACCACCGTGCGCTGTTCTCCCATCAATGGACAAACCCATAATTCCGCTTAATAAGCTCGAGTGCGGTCCAGACTTCCTCCCACGCACGCATGCAGAAATCGTGAGGGATGTTCACTTCAGGCAGCTGATGATGGTGGTTAGTCGTACAGTGACCGGTGGCGTAAATCACGCCTCTCCAGATAACAACAGCACGTCCGCGTGTGCTTCACGTTTCCATTGAGCGAGGCCTCTACCGGCGGCGGTGCACGTGGCCTCTGCCGGCGGCAGTGTACGTGGCCTCTACCGGCGGCAGTGCACGTGGCCTCTATCGGCAGCAGTGCACGTGGCCTCTACCGGCGGCAGTGCACGTGGCCTCTCTCGGCAGCGGTGCACGTGACCTCTCTCGGCAGCGGTGCACGTGACCTCTCCCGGCAGCGGTGCACGTGACCTCTCCCGGCAGCGGTGCACGTGACCTCTCCCGGCAGCGGTGCACGTGACCTCTCCCGGCAGCGGTGCACGTGACCTCTCCCGGCAGCGGAGCACGTGACCTCTCTCGGCAGCGGTGCACGCGACCTCTCTCGGCAGCGGTGCACGTGATCTCTCCCGGCAGCGGAGCACGTGACCTCTCTCGGCAGCGGTGCACGTGACCTCTCCCGGCAGCGGTGCACGTGACCTCTCTCGGCAGCGGTGCACGTGACCTCTCCCGGCAGCGGTGCACGTGACCTCTCCCGGCAGCGGTGCACGTGACCTCTCCCGGCAGCGGTGCACGTGACCTGTTCCGGCAGCGGTGCACGTGACCTCTCCCGGCAGCGGTGCACGACGTCAGCGCGTTCCCCGCGGACGGCCGTCCGTGACGCGGTGCGGTCTCCGACACGCGCGCCGCCCGGCCCAGCGTCGCCCAGAGGCGGCTTCGAGGGACGACAGGAGACGGGTGGCGGCGCCCGCCCTCCGACACTCCCGTGTGGGAGGACGGACGGCCATGGCCGCGGACGAAGCGATCTTATCTAACAGCTCCCTGTTCCGCACCGACTAGGTCTCCTACGAATATTACGCTCGCCTACAAAGACTGGTTCAAGCCACAGGATATGGGAACTAGGTAATAAGTGCGTACCTTCTACGCACGATCTCTACGTGGATGATCAATCCATGCAAAGACAGGCTGCATGTGATATAGAAGCTGTTAATGGCAGAACATGATGTAAGGCATCACTATATTACGATATAGACATGGAAACGTGTTCTAGGGATAGGTCCAGTCCGCAAACCATGTTCTTGCACGGATGCTTTCCCACAACCATCGCAGTTGCACCGCTGCAGCGTTGCTTACAGGCATGAACACGTGGTGTTTGAATGTTACATGTCGTCACCACCACGACGTCGTTTACATGCATTATTTCGTGTCCACAGCCAGCGGCGAACGTGTCTCGACTCTGCAAAAGCCCGACGAACCCGCGGACCTCACGAGCACTCCAAAACGAGACTGTCGCCGGGGACGTTCGAGTGGAGTCGGGCCCTGCTTAAGGCAGGTCACGTCCACACACCGTGCGTTGGGCGGCGGCGGCACGAAACTCATCCGCGCCACGGACAAGTCGGCCGGCGGCGGCCATGTTGGGGAGGGGCGAGCCGGGGAGACGGGCGTGAGTCAGAGCTGGCTGAAACGCCGACCGATGACCACATGGGCGCGGGAGGTTGGGGTACGGCCGTGGCACACAGAACGGGTCATTTCTCGTGGGTGGAACGTGGAATAAGGTGGAAGTTTTAAAAAATGTTTGCCGACGAACGTTCCTACTAAGACCATACATTTTCAGATACGTGACAGGAAGTTCCAGCGTTGAAAACTACAACAGAACGGTTGCAATGCACGACAAGGAGTGCGAGAGAATACGTTTTGCATTCGCATCTGCTCGCGAACGAGCGGATGCGTGTTCACTTTATCAGCATGAAATGAGCAAACCCGTTATTAAACCCATTAAATATCATAACCCGTTACATATATTAAAACCCGTATATAAAACCCGTTAAACCCTTACGACCAGTTAAGTAGGCGTGAGTACGAAACTGACTTCGGCTAAGGTTAAGGCTTCGCTAGCCCGCAGTTTTCCTCTAGTGGCTTCGTGCTCGGCTTTGGCTGCTAGCCGTTTTCATGGTTGGCTTTTGCTTTCGTTTTGGCTTGATCCGATTTTTAAGGGCTCGCTTCGGCTTCGGCTGTGTGCCATTCGTAACAGTTGTCTTCAGCTTAGGCTTTAATTTGTTTAATTGAGCTTCGGCTTCAGCCTCATGCGATCTTGCACTGCTGGCTTCGGCTATGTCATGGTGATTTTCTAATTGTAGTTGAGACTTCCCTTCACAAAAATAGTGAGACTTCCCTTCCCTTCACAAAAACGCTTGTCCTGTCAACACATCACACAACTTTCCAACACTCAAAACGCCACACAATTCCTTTGAAAAAACACAACTGTCCAAAACACTGCGATCTTGCTAATCGCAAGACGAGGAAGATGATCCCGAAAATCTTTCATCGGCAATGTTGCACTCGTCCCAATCGCTCTCCAAAATCCTGACTATATTTTCTGATCCCTTGCAGTTTTACCAGAGACGAAAATGATTTCGGTTTCGCAAAACAACATTGTAATCGGCTTGATTCAGCTCCGAGTTCCACCCTGTGAGTTCCTGCTGACGGGTTCGGCTCTGACTTCGCGTTTCCTAAGTTCGAAGACATTAACTTCGGCCTCGGTCTCGCGTGATCAAAGTTCGAAACCACTGGTTTCGGGCTAGGTTTAACGTTCCAGCCACGACGTCCCTGGCCCCGGCATCGGCCTCGCAGTTCCGGACTTTGAAGCTGCCGCTTTCAGCTTCCACTGCGGCTTCATGCCACTGTCGTGGCTCTGGCTTCGACTTCGAATCTAAAAGCCTGGCTTCATCCCCATGCCTGCTGCCAACACCATTGATTTTCCGAGAGGCCCGCGCCTCGCGGCTGGCTTCATCGGGAAGTCACGCCACTGACGCAAATAATTAATCACGGGCACGTGCTTTTGGCAAAAAAAAACGCGTCGCAAATAGCTCGATAGCGGGAGGAAACATTCTATTTAAACATAACTGCAACATACCACCACATAGGCTGCGGCAGGCCACTCTTTTCCGTCCAGGAATCCAGGACCATGGTGCTACGGCAGTGAATACTTCGGCGTCATTTCCTGAGACCGTGTGCCAAAAAACGGGCACATGGCATTCCAACACACGCCGAGGCTATACAATATTCAACAATTTTTGCTGCCTGTGGGAACTCGCCGATAAACAAACAAGCTTGACCTGGCGCGCATCCGCGTTGCCAATGCCGTGGTATAGTACTCAACACGCCTTTCGGTAATAAATAAAGCGTACACAGCACGCCCCAGTTTTCAAAGTAAAAGAGCACATCACACGGTATACTGCTGACTTCAGTTTCCAATTCGAATGGAATGGAGTAGACTGCAAAATTCATTACATTTCGGTTTAACGAAACTGAAGCCGAAGCCAGCGGCTTCAAAGCTCGGAACTGTGAAGCCGAAGCCGACACCCAAACCAAAGTCACAGCGGGCTGTTCATTCTTCATCTACACCGTAGGTTGTCAACCGCAGCACAGACAGTATCGTTCATACATGCCAAAATAAAAGATAACCCCAAGGCTAATTTCAAACCTAAACAAGTTGTCCACCAGCGTCCCAGCCCCGACCAACCGCCACAAAGACGAAAAGGATATATGATGTACCTTACACTACCCCCACCTTGTAGTTATGCCGCAAAGTCGAAAAATTCGTGAAAAATTGTCAAAAAGGCAGAGCGGCTTGGACCAATCAAGAGCAACTAAAACAGCACCTGTTCCGCACCGACCTGCGCAGACCGACGTACCTGATTAGAAAGGGCAGGTGCGTCCCGTGTGCCTCTGGATTTGATAGCACTCGCTCTGCCAAGAATGCATTGTACCGAGTCACATGCATTCTGTGTCCGGCTAGCCAAACAGGAGTGTACACGTCCGGTCTGTGTCAGGTTTCGTGGTCCTCGCCGCGGGGCATTCCGCAGAATCCTCAATAACCCGGTTGGGCTTCACTTTCGGACTCAGCAGGGCTTTGGCGTGCTTCCTGACATGCCGATACAAGGGAAAATATCATGCAAGCGTCTTGGGTACGTAGCAAAAAGAACTTCAAGCAGCAATTTCGGCACGTGGCCTATAACATTTCATAAACAACGTCAGCAGTTGGCCCTTACTAGGATAACCGAGCGCATTTGCACCATATGGACCCAAGTACACTTCTTTCGTATGTCCTGAATCAGCCTTGTGTGTCCACTTTCTATTAATATTTCCTGTATTGCCATTTGTTCGTCATCTTACTCTCATAAACATAAACAGCGTCCCGCTGTTCACAACCTGCGGAATATTTGCGAGGGTAAGATTGACCAATGTGTTAGAATGCCTCGGTAAATAGAAAATTTTCACATAAAGTGTCTCCATAAAACGTCCCACGTTCTGGATTCTTGTTTGGCTTTGCATTATATTTACGGTGAGCCAAAACATGAAAATTTCCAAGCTTCCACCTAGTTGAAGAGGGCATACCTGCCAAAATATAGTTAGTTTTGCGGCCTATCGTATTGTACTCGAATTGGAGACTTAAGTCACCAATTCCATAGGCAAAGACTCATTCCTGCCATGGCCAGTTTTTTGCCTCCTACGCTGCATCATGTTTGTTTTGCCAAAGAGCTGCATTTAATTACCTCGAATTCGCTACCGTTTGTGTCATCTTCCCATTACATCGCAGGGGGTCGCCAACATTACACTTTTCCTTCGTGTGAAAGGGATTGAGCACGCCGAACATTGGCCACGACCGCAGAGCACTGGCCACGACTGCAGAGTGGCGGAACCTTTTAATCCATACATTTTCTCGCGTGTCATTTACCCTTCCCACTGCAATATTTCTGCAACGTTTTGCTACGATGCGGGCCTCACGTGTGTCAAGTACGCCCCAGTCGTACCTACAGTACCGCAGAGTACTGGGTCACCGACGCAGGGACGTAACCCGAAGGCATAACACGCAAAAAATACTTCAGCGGTGTCTGCGTTTGTCGCGGCTGAAACCAGCCGTTTCGGAATCACCATTAATCAATGATTCTAAAAAAAAACTCCGAACGCTTTTCGCAGGTCAGCCTTTTAAAGACAGGGCTTAATAAAAGGCTTTCTGGTTTCATTTTTCCAAGGAAGTCTGGAAAATCGTTATCCGAAGCTGACAGCTTTCAACTCCACCCGAGAACGCCTGAAATAATGTTACTCTTGCGCTTTGTCATTTGGCCGTTGTGTGATGGATTAAAGCGCACCCATAATGACAGTACCGTTATGTGGGAGTTGTCTCTCATTGGGACCGTGCTAAGACCAAAACTCTGCAGGCTTATTGCGGCGTTTAAATGGAAAGCTCCTGGCAAAAATGGGTACCGCAAGAATAAGGAATGCGTCACACATTTCTGCACAATTAACTCGGACAGGCTTATTGGCAGGTCCTATGTCATTAAAGGGAATATCACAGCTTTTCAAAAAAAATTCAAAAACATGCTCTGGTGAATCTCCAGGATCATTTCGATATATTAAGAGCACCGCGTAGTGCCGCTGCGGCACCATCAATATATAATGGGGAAATATATTTTCTCCTTATTTTACCGTCCAAATAATGCTGTACACGTCTCATGACAGCACTACACTTCTTCCTTTTTTGGTAGCCCAGAAATGTATCCAGAGTCTGCGACAATTGCAGTTGTCGCGACCGCCGTCGTTATACAGACAACAGAATCTGCAGAGGGCTGTTGTCAGCTGTTAGGAGTTAAATGTACCACTTTATGCATACATATATATATATATATATATATATATATTCATTCTTGTCCAAACCACCCCACAATTGTTTTTTAATATTCATTCTTGTCCAAACCACCCCACAATTGTTTTTTAATATTCATTCTTGTCCAAACCACCCCACAATTGTTTTTTATAACAACTTTGGTGACTAAACATGTGTCACGAGCAAGCGTCAGATAAACAATAGTCAAGCCTGCCATCCAAGAATAGAAGCTAACTCATTACTCTGCTAGCGTAGAAGCGAAAACTAGTAATTATTTACCAGATTCAACTGCACCACACCATTGATTCTGCAGGTCACGGCCACGTTATTCGGCTGTTATTCGATATGCAGAGACCCATGTTCTTGATAATGACAATAGGGGTCTTAGAGACGGTCATTTCATCGTGAAACCCATGTTCCCAGCGACAACTGACTAAATAGGTTATTGCGACCAAAACGTCACCTCACAATGCTATCAGCAGACATCATTCCGGGAGAGACACAAAACGAGCAATGTGGCGCGCTGTGCCCCATGGATGGTGTATTACTATCGATCGCTGAAAATGAGGAACGCACTTCCAACTACCCACCGCCTCTAGCGCTTCCACTTCCAAAAACGCTTTTTCCCGATCTGACATCCTTCGACGGGGACGTCCGTACATGGCCCTGTGCCAGATGGGCAGCAGATGCAGTCATCTGCCAGACCGGAAGGCTGAAGGCCACCAAAACACCGGGAGAAGGCCCAAACAAATAAGCAGTTTTCAATCAAACTGCGCAGCGGGCACCGGTGCTCCCTCTCGGAGCTACATGACTGCGTAATGTCAGGTCCCAAGGCCAAGCTATCCGAGCGTACGCCGCTCTCGCCGCAGGGCGGACCACCTACCAATTACTCCCCGCGCTCAAATTACACCTGACATCGACGCTGGTGTTTTGCGTCGCAGGTACCGTCCACGGCATGCGGTTTTGGGATACCACCAAGCGAATATTTGGTTTCGTGTATCTTCATCAAATCTAATGCGTGGGTACTGTCGCAGGCGCGGTGTCACCCAATGGCAACGAAGGGGGCGGAGAAAAATGGATGGTGGTGAGGGCATCTATAATTTTTATTATGATGCAACAGCATGACTTAATGGTAAACCAACGATTATCCGAATGATGTGGTCTCCGGGGCACCGCTCTTAGACATGAATATGCAGCCATCGCGTTTGTTTGCTCCGACTAGAACACTGCGGCACAGATGTCCCTGACCTCCGAACGCAGGTGGTGCTAATCATAGGATAACCATAAGTGATTGGCCAACAAAACCAGCACGGGGCATGCCTACGAAGCGTGTTGAGGTCAAGACTGCATCCGATAGCAATGGGGCAACTTCTTTTCAGCGGTCCATATCTTGCAGCGTGAAATCGGTCGTCATTGGGATTCTTCGTCCCTGGAAGTTTCGACATGAGCTTGAGCGCCTCAAGGAGATGAGCTCTTCACGGATTCCCACGGACCCGTTTGGCTAGACACATGCACGTGTGTTTGATACACGCTATGATGGAGGTCCAGGCCACTTTCACCGAAAGAACACCAGACTTTCCCACCGTCGTCAAGAACGGGGATAACGCCACAGCCTAGATCGCCGTGAATTCCGAGCCCACCTAACATGTAAGCCACTGCACCACGAACCAAACGGCAATCACACACGGCGGCACAGAGGGAAAGTGAGCCCCAGAGACAGGATGAAATCTTTTGTTACAGACGGGTGTCAAACGCGCAATATCCGCGCACAAGCATGGTCAGCTCTCTGTGAACGGTCTCCGAAGTGCGGCTCGCCCTTATTATTATAATATAGTTGCACTTTACACGAGCCGGGACCGCGCGTTCCAATCCCTTGGACCACGGCAAGTAGGCGCGACTTCGGCGTTTATTGATTCCCAGCCACTTCATACGGCCAAGGGCTGACCCAGCCTTGTCGCCGCTACGATCAATTGCCCGGGACCCGTCATTCCGCGAATCTCGCCCGTCTTCGACGCAACTGTCACTAAAACTCGGAGCTCAGCCATCCCAGCAGTGTCCGGAGTGAAAATCAATGGGAGCGCCGCAGCCCGCCACCCCCTCCCCTCCCCCTCACGCCACCCGCCTGGGGTAAAGTCTGGGTGGGGCGGTGTCTGGGGCGGTGGTGTGACATCAGAGACCAATTTACGGGGTCCCAGGGGCACGCACACCACCGTCATTGAGTACGTTACCTGCTGCATGTATTATGCTAGTAAGTGCACTTAGATTGTGCCTCCGCATTCACATATTGCATACGGCTTTCACGTGCTGGGTGGTCCGCCACACCGGACGGTGATGGGTGCAGATATTCAAGCGTTAGTCAAGGGTAAGGTAAGCATGCGGGGATACGCGACGGAGGGGGCGAAACTGAAGAACGTGCGCGGAAAATCAAATTTAGAGCGCCACAGGAACGTGAAATGTCTTGCATGGCATAAGGCAACATCGTATGTTCCCAATACGTTTAGATATATGCGTCCACTTCCAAATGTAAATTGCAAGAATGTATCCATGCACACATCAATACACGCAATACATTCGATAGGGGGCGGGGCACGTGCCCGTGCGGGCAACCACGCGATTGCGCCTCAGCAAGGAGCGCTGAGCATCGCCAGGGGAAACACCCAGCCCAGCCTCGAGTGAGTGTCCCCATCGCGCCACCGCACCGAGAGTAGTCGCTGTATACCATCGGTGGCTCAGTGGATGGGCCTGAACAGAGATCACTTGCACAGACATTGTTTTCACTAAGAGGTGCCTGGAAGTTCAAACTCAGCCAAATGAAGGTACAGCTGGTTTCAGTATCAATGTAGATAGGGTTTCCCTTGTCACCAGTGGCCTTGGCAGTTGACTGTCACTGTCCTCATGCATTAGCAAAAATATGCCTGCCTATTTTCTTGAATGTCCTCCAATGTAAGAACTGTCATAAGGTGCTGTAATGTTCATAACCTAACATCCTATGCAATGCCTTATTCCTAATATGCATTGTTTGGGCTTTAATAGTCCATTAATCAAATGTAAACAATCAAATGTAAACAAACCCTCTCATTTATTATCATATTTTTCAACATTTTTCCTGCCTTGATATATCAAACCAATTTTTCAGATATTTTCAGGATGGTTTTAAATCACTTAAAATGAGACAGAGACCAATAACTAAGATATCACATTAAGACAGGCTGACTATTTAAATATGTCTTAATTAACCGGCTTGGTTATGCTGTTGAACATCCCATAACACAGAACTACATTCCTTGAGAACTAAAAATAAGACCTCCTCTTTGCAGCATGGCAACGGTTCATCTAGAAACTTGAGCCCAAAAGTTGTGCAAGTGTGATGATGTACATTCACAAATGAAGTGAATTATATACAGGTTTCTATTATCATCATGCAGTCACCAAAAACCTGGTAATCTGTTACACAAGTATAGCAACCACCTAGCCCATATCAAGCATAAAAATATCAAAATTTCTACCATAGAAAATCAGCTGCAAGCCATGCAGAACAATAATGGTTTAATGTTTTATTGCAGGACTTACATGGCATAATATGTTGATACTCTAGTCATACAATACACTGCTCATTGAAGACACATGATACATACTATTTCCATTCGACTTAATCCTATCTAATCGATGCACTGACAGCCGAATTCTACTCTACACACATACAATGATATAGTCTTGACTTACTCATCCCCCTCTCCTCCCTCCAGTTCTGTTGAGTCTTCCCAGAGCACCCGGCGCTGGGCTGCACCATTACGTTCTTGTGCATTCTTCCATTGTGCATTTTTACCAATGTCTCCACCTGCACATATTTCTTCATGTGATATAGTTTTGTCTCCCATCAATCAAATGCACAGGAGCCTAAAGGCGCCTTTCGAAGTATCAAATTTAAAGCTACACTTCAAGCTGAATTCACTAATGGTACTGATGGTAAGCGATCACCAATGACCCCTTATATCAGAACTATATTCCGTATGTTGCTTATATAAAAAATTACAGTAGGGAGGTTGAAAGGCAACGATTACACCACGCATACATTACATATCACAGACCGCTCACACACGCCCACACCTGCCCGGCCTGAGATGCAAACAGGCAGCCAGCAGAAAGTTTGTTTACAGATTATATGAGAAGGCGTTGGACGGCAGCCATATGGAAGCAGATATGTGACGTCAGAATAGCGCTTTTCATCCAAGAAATCAGGTTTCATTCTAGTAGCACATAAGCGGGAGGAATAATAAAATGAGGCGTGACAGTATAACAGACATGTACCCACATAGAAATATATATTAATAATGTGGGCACGGCTTCTGCACTCATAACATTGAAGACGGTTTTTCTGCATTTCTCACAATTACATCTGGCATAGTAGGCGGAAAATAGATCAGGCTGGCCCTGCGAGCAAAAAAAATTCGTGCCTCACAGTTAAGTTATTTTTTCGATTTATAGCAACAGCAAGAATAAACAGCTTTGAATCCGCGATACCGGGCTGCATGCATCCAATTTTAAGAAGAAGGAGCTTGTTTATGGATAGTTGGATTCCTTTACGGGAATGCATAATGCTGTCCGTAATAACGTACCAATTTTTTGTCCCCTTTAAGTTATCTCACAACCTGGCAACAGACTGCATTTTACGCTGGGTATCCCCCTTTAAGCGCCAGTTATGCTTTGAACTTTTAGATGCTCCGGCATGGTGCCCAATCCCCAGCTAAGCACACTGCATCATGCTCGGTACACTTCTTCCCCTCACTTGTTGCTATTCAGCCATGCTCCAGCAATCAAAGCATTACGCCTCCCCTAATGTGCAGGGTAAATTTGTGGCGGCTCTTTCGCACCACAGAGCTTGGAACTAACATATTATGTTGTGTTTCCAACGTCTATCAGACACTTAAGAATTACTACTCGAGTTGTTTACAATTTTGATCATTTTGAGGACAGCATATGCAGGCTTCGCAGAAAATACACATTTTGCTAAATTATTGGCATGGAAGTGTCTAGTACATACTAGCAATAAACTATATGACGTACACGAAGGAGTTTATGCCCCATGTGTCCGACCTTCGGAATGCATTTGTCGGAAATGCGCCACGGATGTCAAACATGCTAGTAGCTGTGGTGTTTATGGAGCTGGATCAGCTCGCGTATGGTATGGTCCGGCGCGAACCATAAAATGCGTGGTAACTGTCGGTGGGGAACTGTTTATTTATTCGAGGTCAAACAGGGGTTCATTGCATATGGTAGCAGGGGCGGGTATGATAATGCAGGGGAATGTGAATGGTTCTCATTTCAACGATACATAGACACTTCAGTTACCAATATTCGTTACACCTTCCCATTGACGCTTTACTTTTAGTACTTACCTCTCTGCGCCTCCCTAGGCCGAGAACAGAGAGCGGTAAGTGACATCTTGGATACCACGCGTCAGCATTGTATAATGCACCGCCAGCCGCATCACACAACTAACACAGCAGCGTTTCATGCGCGCGGTATGAGCGCACCCGTCTGAGCACTAATACTATCGATATCGGGTGGATGGGTGTCTGGGTGTTGTATGTTTTTGTCATGCTTTTTTAACTTAATGTTCTTACCTCCTGTACTATTGAAATGGAGATGTTATAGCCACGCTTCATTGTGGGTGGCGGCTTGGACGACATATATACATACAGCAGGTGCCTACAGGGATCATCAATGCCTGGGACACGGACCGACACGGGAGTAGTATGCATTAACAGTGAATCGAACGGGCAATTGCGCTGCGCAAAGTATGATTTCGCACGTGCCAGGTGTCCGCGTGCGCGGACGACAAGACGAATTTGGCTACTGCCGGCCGTTTTTTTCACGTTTTGCGTCATATTTTGGCAGCCAGGGCACCTAGACGCTTGAATTAAACTGCATAATATAGATGATTCATAACTATACGTTTCTCCGCTTGGTGTGGAGAAGCAAGCGTGTTAAAGCCTGTCAATAAACTATTTGCTGAGGGTGCGTCTGTTTGTCTGGCTGTCCCCTTTTGCCTAATGCCGTCCACGGGCAGAACGTCGGGCCGCTGCTGAAATGGCGGGCGATTAAATTTTGACACGACGAGTAGGTGCAGAAGGCGGTTTTCCACGAGAAGATCGCAAGTCGCTGCCGTCCGCGGTTCGGGCGTGGCACGTGGCGGAAAAACTGTTAAAGGCCCGACTGTTTTGCGCGGGTGACGAGAAAATGTAGCCCACGACAAAGCCGATTATTACTACACCTTGGCAAAAAAGGTTGGAGTAACAATAAATTAGCACGCAAAGGTTGATCGAGCGGGAACCACGTGGTGCCAGGCGCGTGGCCCCACATGCCATGTGTCATGCTCGCGGCAGCGGCCAATATGGATTCGCCCGGTTTTTTCGTCAGGGCGAGTAGAGGTGTGGCTCCATTTTCAAAGCGTCGGTCAACGTACCATCTGCAATATGTATTCTACACGAGTTTGTGCGACGCACGGTTGCGCCGATACGGACAACCTGGGAATGTCGGCAATTCGAAAAACGGTGCCGAATACAAAGCGCTGTCTTCGAAACTGTGGCCAGAGTCGTAGCGACGTGTACATCGCGTCGAGCACCGATTCATTGTATTTACTAGCCATTTATATTTCGTTATTTACACTCTTCCGGTCATACATCAATTTTACCTTAACAGCTGGAGTTCGACTTTTTCGCGTCATCGAAATACCACCGTTTAATCGCCCAGTCGCTGGCGGCCATTATTTCAAGTAAAACGACAAGACGAGCACGCACTGAATGTTGCCAGCGTCCGGCAGCCGTCACTCGTGTATTCATTCATTCATTCCTTGTGGCGAATCAAATGCATTACCCGAACTCCTTATTTTATGAATGCCAAAGAAACCGCACCAGGCGAGGAAAGAATAAATTGCAACTGGCGCGAGAAGAGGACCGAAGAAATGTAACGATTTGTCAGCGAGGCTCAGTGGTGTAAAACGGCACTCTCTGTGGCTTCGCGGGGTTTGTTTTGGTGTCACTTAGAGTCTAACAACACAGAAACATTGCAGCAGCATTGACAAGTGACAATGACGAAATTAGGAAAAACTGGCATTTGTAGTGGTAGCCAGCGTAGTTTTCTTGTAATGTAAAGCAATCGTCAAACCGCAGTGGAGGTCTGGAGAGCAAGGTTTCAACGCTCCTGGTAGTCAGTACATCACGTCCGGTTACCGTCAGGCATCCCGGCAGCCAGAGTTCGGGTCAGCCAGGGAATTCCATGAATGGTGTTGAATGCGTCCCGAAATCATGCAAACACAAATCGTCCATAAACGCTCCGTTGCTTAACGGAACAAGCTCGCAAGCACATATGAGCTTGCATATATAATGCCACTACATCGGTAACACCCACGTTAAATTACTTTCACACGTGTCCAATGGAAAGAGGGGCGTCAGCTGCAAAATGATATAGACTCACAGGGAGGCTGGGCAAACCAAGGAAAATCGGGCGAGTTACCGGTAACCCAACCCGACGGTCCTCTTTTGTGAAACGCCTGCCTTCATCAATCGAAAACAACGCTTCATTTGCTTGTGTCGAGGATGTTATCGTTAAGCCCCCCCCCCCCCCCCCTCTTATATACCCAGAATTAGTTTAACCCGGCATTGACCGGTATCCCCAGCGGCACACGATTGACCGAAGATGGCCACATTTGCTTTCTGCTGATCTCAAGAGCGGCTGGGCCGAATTCAAAAATTCAAGTTGTAATCGATAGCGCCGTGATGTGCGGTCTTAAACGTTCAAACAGACTCGACTTGAACTGTGTGTTTAGGTCACAGGTCGAGTTCAAATTTTAGAGGCGCTTCTTCTGGATATCGGACCGCTCCCACAAGGCATTTCATTTAGAAGCACATCCCGTGAGGTGAAATCACTGCAACCTGATCAAATATGTTGTGTAGGACGATATCCAATGTTACGCGCGTCGCACTACACCTAGAACGAAGGTCACATGCCGTACAAATGAGAGCTGAGGCCTTGGTCTGTATGGAAACTTGGTCTATTTATTTTCGTCATATTTGAACCATCTAAACGCGACGTGACAGAGCTTAGCCGCAGTTATGGTTATCAGACACGTGAGCAAGAGTTGTTACCCTTTTATAAACCGTCTAAGATCAAGGTCAGATAAATGACATCGGCTTTCAATAAGCGGCCAGATCGATATTCGTGTTATGTTCGACAGTTTAGTCCTGCCGACAGCGCACCCTAATACCCTTTGACCCCGCCGTCGGGCACGTGGTCAGTTCGCGAGTGAAACTGATAAAACGGCCTCTGCCGCCCCGTCATCGTGCCGCCGCGGCAGACCTGAGCCCCGCCGCCCGCCGCCACGTGCCTGGGCCCACCTGGGCTCGGACAACGTGCGCTGTGACGCATGTCGAGTAGTAACGTAATCATTGTTACAGATAATTGCTTGAAACTTGGTATCCATCTTCGTCGTATCTAGGAAAGCTTCTTCATGTTTTCGTTATTTGAGACCGAGACCAAAAAATGTTATGTATACTTTTATAAATATTTGTTTTTGTTATTTGACATGACAATATTTCCAAATTCAACACGGAAACAATTCAGCGACAAAGGATATGAATAATGGACTAATTGGCTCACATTTCCCGTATACAGGTGTAACATATGTTTTTCTCGTTCGGTTTTTGTGTCAACCTGTCTGCGGCGTGATGTTTACAGATCGTAAAAAATCGGCAAACACCACGTCACTCTGGTGACACTCACGCTTGACCTATCAATGTATGATAGTCGTCGTGTGAACACAAAGCGTAGAATTTATCAATTAATCGGTAATGAAAATTTCGCAGTGACATCTCAAGGTCTTTTAAAATTATCACGAATATTGGACGCGGGGGGAGCAGATTGCATCCCCTACACCCGCAACGCCGGGTTAATGCGATGCACAACGCCCATCATTGCCGACTGCACATCTGTGCAGCCGTTTCCGCTGTAGCAGTCTTAGATATCTATGCTCGGCATAGCCGTTTCCGATCTAGCGGTGTATCTTTGACAAAGAGTTTCAATATCAACACGATTCAAATCTTAAGCGTCTTTCGTACCTTTCGGTATTTGGAATGTGTATTTGTAAACGGGAAGTTCAGTAACGCAACACATTCACACCGAATGTTCGGGCGGGAGGCTTCCGGCGGCTGACCGACGTACTATCGGAATGGGCGGCGGCATTCCGCGCCTAATCTGGTGCGTTAATTAGGGAGTGGTGCGCGAGGACAACGCGCCAGGATCGTGAGGAGCCAGAGTTGTACGAGACGCAGGTACTCCCCAAATATCAGCTGGGGCCACTCTGTCGCCATCGGATCCGGAATCTGGCCGCACGGCTGGCAACGTCCGGCCGGTGACTGACCACGGTAGATAACTCCTCGTTCAGCGCTGATCAACTGTGAGAGCACCCAAATTGGTACAAGTGTCACATGCATCTCTGGCGTGGTCGATTGGCAGAGATGTACCGGATTTCAATCAACAATCAAGCCTGCAGAACCGATGTTCCATTAGGAGACCTTTAGGTCTGATACATTCCAGGTCCAGATCGGGTCTTCGGGCATATCGAGACCATAGGATCAAAGGCCCCATTCGAGGGTTTGAAGCAGGGCTTTTTAAAATTTTAATTGGAGGATTATCCCCACCAGTGCCTGTCAAAATCCCCC
Source organism: Pollicipes pollicipes (assembly GCF_011947565.3). Taxonomy (NCBI): domain Eukaryota; kingdom Metazoa; phylum Arthropoda; class Thecostraca; order Pollicipedomorpha; family Pollicipedidae; genus Pollicipes; species Pollicipes pollicipes. The sequence continues at coordinate 33,468,778 of NW_023596420.1, forward strand.
ACCCCGCAGTAAACAACGAACCACCCCACCCTGCGCGGAAAACTGATTTACCAGCAGGTCACGCCCGCCAATGTTTTTGAAACGGCTCAGGCAGAGATTGGAGCCGCGGTGGGTACATGCATTCCGTTTGGCGCTAACAATGGTAAGAGGAGGCGGCTGTTCTTAAACAGGAGAAAACAAAATTGAGCCAGAAGCCGTTTTTGAAACGACGGCAGGTTAGACGGGCAGATCAGGTCAGATGTCGGGCAGGTCAGAGAGGCAAACAGACGTGCACAATTTATTGCGTACCTAAAATAAGGTGGCACATTCCCGGTCCTATTGTTTCGTGCCTACGTCTGTCAGTTGGAATTTCATTGGTGTAGATGTACACGGCCCACCTTTTGTAGTATGGCACACCATACAAGCTTCATTATTAGGCTTCCTATTTGAATCAACACAAGGCTGTGAGCAGTGACACAGGGAATGACATAAGCCACCTTAAAGATATCACATGTTTGGCAGCTGTGTTTTTTTCCTTAACGCTTCCTTGTTTCTCCAACGCAATTGTATGCAAGGAGCATTGGCAATGCTTTAATAAATGACGTCTAGCAGACCTATCAAACGCTTGTTTTAGCAGTTCTTGGGCCCTTGTTCGGGAACAGGCGTTATCATGCAACTTCTCTGAGTCACGTACATTAATCCTGAGTCTGACAGATCATCTGTGCAGTTTGAAGCAAGACCTTCCAAATCGTCCCAGAAACGGTGGGAAAATCCTTTGTCAATCAGAGCACTGTCATTAGCCGCCGGAACACGGTCAGCCGCCGCCGGCTCGTAGGCCTGAGCCGCGCTAGCCGGCCGCAGCCAGCGTGCCCCCCGCGTATGCGTCCGCGCGATCCTGGGGCTGGTCACCCATTCATTGGTCCGCAGCGGATGTCGAGCAGCGGGTCTGGGCGCGGCCAGCGTGCCCCCGCGTATGCGTCCGCGCGATCCTGGGGCTGGTCACCCGTTCATTGGTCCGCAGCGGGTGTCAAGCAGCGGGCCTGGCCGCGGCGCCGCTCCCGATGTCGAGCACGCTGGATTCCGCTGCGCTGTGGAGGTAGATGTCGGCGGCGGGACGGCTGCACTTAAGTTAACTGCATGTTTATGGGTGTGCGTGTGTGCTCCAGGCGTCGTGTTGCAAGTGATAATTAAATGTGGAAGCTTTGCAAATCAGCGATGCGGCCGGCCATGCAGTATTGCATGATGTGCTGCCTGGGGATTAACCGAATAAAATGAACGTTTCTATCGGACAAGTGTGTTGCAGTGCCAGCTGATAGCACTACGGTGGTGCTATTGAATTCACACGGTCGCACTCTTTGCACGCGACTTTCAGATTTTCCCGGGCCGCTGTATGCTGTCCATTACGCTTCCACGGGCCGGCCGGCCGCATTTCGTAATCCGCCGTCCGGGGTCACACGAACAAAAAAAGTGATACCGGCCGATGACCGATTTACACTGCCAGCTGATGCCGCCCCAGCATAACATCGTGTGTACAGGGTCGGATCCACCGCGCACGAACAAAATCACTGTAAGCTGCATCTCGCAACGTTGTAATTTACCCGTGCGGTCGACCCACCAGCATTGAGTGATTCGCTGTCACGGGGTCAACCCAACCGGACAAGCTCAAGGCCAAGCAACATGATCATCGAGTTATTCGTGGCAGGTGCACGTCAGCATGATTTCTTGCTCCAGCGGACCTTCATCGGCTTTTAATCAACGTAAAGCTTTAAGTGCAAGTTTGAGCACGAATCTCGTTTTGTGCTCCATAGTGCAGGAAGTTGGACAGTGGGGCGAGTTATGACGGTAAGAAAAGCGCAATTACCGAATAAAGGAGTGGAAGTAAACAATATAGGCATGGATAAACATGCAAAGGCATTCCCAGAAAGCGCCGAAATACGAGCACATGACAATATTTGCTTCGCAAACGCGTTCTAGCACCGCACTGCCACCTTTTGGCAAGTCGAAATACTACAAGAAAGTCAGCCCGTCCGCTGCAGTGGTAATTCTGACTCGGTCAGCCTGGCAGCGATCAACGTCATGAAGACATTCCATGACGTCATCAAACGATATCGTACGGGTTAACATATTTACTAAATAGTGAAATTATGTTATCTAGAGCAGTTCTTAACTCTTAAAAGCACACAAATATATACAATTGTGCTTATTTCATCACAGCTGATTCTTGCCTTAGCATTTTCAAACATAGAACATTCCCATTAAGCAATGCTCTGTCAGGGATGAAACGAATAAAATGGATGCCTCGGTTAGACAAATGCGCTACAATGGATGCTAATAGTCCTTCTTCGGTGGCATCGAACGCACACGTCCGCGCACTTCGTGCACGGTTATAAGTACTGTTCGCGGATGACTGTATGAAGGCCACCACACTGCGGGTTCGCCGGCCACATTTAGTAAGGCCCCATCAAAGGGCCGCATGAAAGGGCGTTGCCGGTCAATGACAGAGTTATATTGCCTGCTGATAGTGCTCATACAGTGAAATTTAGAGCACGCTGTCGCACTCACCGCGTACGATATAAGTATTTTAAATCGCACCCCGTGATTCTGCATACTGTCGCTGCGGCCGACGTGCAGCATTGAATGATGCATTGTGGGGGGAGGGGGGGGGGGGGGGCAGCGGGTGGGTTGATCGGATGCGTGTTGCTCTGGTAGATGATAGCCCCTGGGCAGTGCTATGGAATGCACACGGTCACGTTTTTCCCACGAGATTATACGTTCCAGGACGGGCGTGCGCTCGCCCTCACGATACGGACTGCTCGTCGGCATCAAGTAATGCGCCGTCAGAAGGTCAGGTTAGTAATTAGGGTGATATGTGTTGATAGCTAACATGCATTGTCCAAAAATAGTGCTTCCAGAATCCATTCCATCCATCCCATAATGACATCTTCCGCACACGGCCGTACCCGACGTGCACGAAAATAACCATCATTGCCATGGCAAATCGCCGCTGCATCCGCGCGCCATCATTGAGTGATGGTGGGGTCAGCTTTATCGGGCATGTGTGGGGGTCAGCCGAATAAGATGGATTGACGCGCGATTACAAGTATCAGCTGCCACCGCAAAAGTGTGTTGCGATGGCAACTGATAGCCGTACAACAGGGCTGACTGCAATCGGTCGCACTCTCCACGCGCGATTGTTATTATCTTTACCTGGCGTATGATAGGCATAAGTGAGTGGGCCAGCCGGCTGCAACTAGTATTGCACAGTCAGTCACAGGAACAGAGAGGTGACATCAGCCGATGACCAAGTTAAAACTGCGGGGAACCCCCCAGCATTCAGTCATGCGCTGTCGAGGGTTCAATCGACGAAGGTGGGTGCCTTGATAGGACAAATGTGTTGGAGTGGCAGGTGATAGCCGCACAGCAGCACCATCGAGTGCGCGCGGCACTCTTGACACGCGATTATAAGGACCACCTGGTCGCCGTATGCTGGCATTACGCTACGGGCCGGCCGGCCGCATTTAGTAACGCGCCCTCACGGTGTCTTATCGTCGCGCTTGCAAGCACTCACCGACGACGGAGAGAAAGGTTGCTCTGGCTGCCCATCAGATCACCAACCAGTAGACCATCAACAGTGCTTAAACTCGCACCTCAGAATATATTACGCTAGCTGGTTGGTCGCGGCCATTTGGCCAGGACCTCATACTTCTGCGTTGGCAGCAGTGGCGGACCCAGGAGGGGGGGGGGGACGAGGTTGCGCTTCCTGAGCTTCAAAGGGGTCCATAGCCGGCCGAACGGAAGCAGCTTTTTATCACAAAACGCAACAAAACTGGACGCTTCCGCCTGCTCATATGTGTGGGCCTGGCTTCATTAATTCACGCACACAAGTCCGAGACTACAAGATGACGTTTTCCCTTGGCGCCTCAGCCTTAGGGCAGCTGTCGGATATGTGCCGATGAAGGTATGCGGACCGTTGTCCAACATAATCTTATGTGCTGCCGCCGTCATATGCGCCATTGCCGTTGTTTATTGCGTTATGACACTTATCATACTTGTACATCATGTACCTGATACATCTGGAATGATAGAGTATTGTGTACTCTTTCATAACAGTCAAGGCAAAGACTCCGCATTAATCATCAGACTTCCGCTGATCACATCGGCTATCCGGATGTTCGCCGGAGGCGGGCAACCGTAAATAGGCCAAAAATTAAGTTCAGGTCTGATTTTGATGGTATTTAACTGCCACCTCTAGCTCATTTTGCCATATTTTCTCCGAAATGCTTAGCCTCAAAATAACAGGATATATAATGATATGACAAAAATGAACAAACTGTATGTATGTGCATACAAAGCACGCCTAGTTTTGCAGGACCACGCACAGTAAGATGGGTCCCGTACGAAAAAAGCATGCATACGAATCTTGCAATCGGATGATCGGAATACGATTATGTTTCTTGGGAAGGTGTCAGCACTGTGGTGTGCCCCTTCCCCTCCCCCTTCGCGAAACCCTGAATCCGACACTGATTGGCAGTGCTGATACATCTGTAAGTATTGTTGTCGGCACCGATCTGGTGTCGATCAGGCGCTGATAGGAAGAGAGAAACGCGTTCTCGTGAGAGAATGGGGGACGGATCCCGGATACGAAAACTTTTCGGCGGTTATCCTATGTATTGGTATTTAGCTCAAGATGTATATACATATATATGTATATATAAATATATGTATATGTATATTTTTCAGCGGGCATCCTATGTAATGGCATTTAGTTCAAGATGTATATATATATATATATATATATATATATATATATCATGTACCTCGGAAATCTCATTCATTTGTTTATGCATTCCTAACGGCAGACTGTTCAGAACATATGTAGCAATCGCAACTCGTATATGCGCACATACTCGACACACCTAAATCTAATTGGCAAAACAGATACATTCCATTTCATGTAAAACAGAACATACTCCTAGTACTCCTAGTACTAATAAAGTACTCCTCCACGCACCATTTAAAACAATGGAGCCCGACGTTTCGCCAAGATCGCTTAGGTAGATGCTCTCCTGTTGGGAATGTCTTAACCTCACTTGTTTCAATGAGCACGCATTGCGAGCTTGCTGTACTCCTGGGATATGTTGTTCTTAAAGGGAATACTTAACATTTGATGAAATTGAAGCAAGCATCAGACACGATGACAAAAGCTCACTTATAACTATTTATATGTTTTTAAATAGAAAGGACTGATCTCTGCAACACTATTCCACTGTTTACATAGTAAACATGCTCCTCGATGCGTCATCGTTTGATTACGTCATCGTATCTTCCAAAACATTGATTGAGAGCCGAGTGACGGCCGTTATATCTGGAAATCGTGCTCACGAAGGCCAAATATGAACGAATCGACCATTTTGTGTTTTTCTTGGCCTTGATCTCCGTAGTTGTCATCGCAGTTGTCACTTTCTTTGCTCCTTTTTCCTGTTGCACAATTATCAGTAACCTTTGAAATGTATACATTTTTTAACTCTCACTTTCGATGTTCGGCTTGTACATGCCTAAGCATCAGAAAGCTTGGGGTCCAAATTTACTTTGGTGGTGCCAAAATGGGCTCTGTGGGGGAGAGCCTGGTCCACCCAAAAGAATAGAAATCGACATCCGTGCCTGTGCCAGCACTCCAAACGCGCCACCCAGCCGGCAACGAAGATGCGGGCGATCGAGATGGCCCGAATGCCCGCCACACGGATGGCTTTCATCCGGCGGGCGAACCGGTCGGTGCACGTAACCGGGTACGTGGGACTGTCCGACGGGGACAGCAGGCCGACGCTGTCGATAAGGACGCTGTCAAAACGAAGCGTCCTGCGGCTTGAAACCATGCGTGTGTGTGTGGGTGGGGGGGGGGGGGGGGCTGTGTGACGATGTACCTTGGCACGCTGGCAATAGCCACACGCCCGAGTGCACACCTTAATGTCCCAGGGCATGGAAGGCCACACAAACCGTTGGGGTCTTGTTCCAAGTTCTTGCGTCCTGCAAAGTTCTGGGACGTGACAGACCGTGCAGGAGCCGATGGCATCGTCTCCAGAGGCTTGCTGGCACCAGCGGGCGGGGTTCGCCCGTGGACTCGTAAACCAGGAGCTTGCGTACACTCGCCAGCGGGGTGTCAGACAGGGCCAGCGAGGATTGTGAGCTGAGGTGCGTCTGAAAGGCGTCATCCTGACTTCCTCTGTCTACCTGACTTTCTCTGCCTAAGGTCGTCAAGATCGTTCAGCGGGAGCCGCGCTGCCTGTGCCATGGTGACCGTCCGCGAAAGCTCGTCAGCCACCGTGTCCATCTTGTCCGACTCGTGCCTGACGTCGATTAAACATTGACCGATGAAGTCAAGGTACCGGATCTCCCTGGACGAGAAGCGGTCAGAGCTGTATCCAGGGATGTCACGTTCTGAAGGTGGTTGGGATGGGGCTGAGCCAATAAAGTTGACTTAACCTACCCTCGAATATTTATTTCTTCCCGCATTTCGGCTACTTTGATTTGCGTCTCTAATGTCAAAATTAAAATTAAGAAATTGGTCGATTTCAGAGCTGTTTCGATCTTGAGAAATGACTTCATACCATTTGAAACATACTGAAAGTTATGATATATGATAATGGTAATAAAGATGATGGTGTGGTTGAAACCTAATATACCAGTTGTTCAGAAGACACTTGCTGCATTTCATTGGTGCGGTATTCCTTTTTTTGCTCGTATGCATGGGGAGGGGGGTGGTGGAGTGGGGTCAGAGAGCACTAAGGCGGCTGAAGTCAAAACGTGGGGGGGGGGGGGCTCAGGCCCTCGGACTCCTGCCGCCTCCTGGTGACACCGCTGACTGGACCCGATCGCGGACGCCACGGGCATGTGATCCATGAAGATGTTGGAGTTGCGAATATCGACGCAATGCCGGAAGTTCCTGATCGCCTGACACACAAGCCAGAATCTCCCGGCCGAAAGTGCTGTACCGAGCCTCTGCCGGCTCCCGAAGAAGAACCTTCTAGAAGAACGACGGGTCTCCCAACGGTCAGCCCCGAATTGCTGGAGTATCGCTCCGATTTCTGTGTCAGAAGCGTCGACCTGTAGAGTGGGCACCCCCGATGTCTGATGTGCGAGTCGGGTAGCCCGCACTAGAGGCTGACTGCTAGCAGGTACCCCCTCTCCAGCACGAGGGGGCTTACGCCCCCCCCCCCCTGGAGGTGGTTGGCGCCACCAACTAGCCTTCGGTCAAGTGCACCCCAGAAGGCTCTGCTCGCAGGGGGGACAGGACAGTGTCATAGGAGGCCTTGCTGTTGCCTGGTCGTCCATCGGGGGCGGTTGCTCTCACTTGGAGAGCGGAGGCGCTGGAGAAGCCCGTGAAACCCGGCCACACTGAACCAGGGTCAATCTGACGTTCTCCCGTCCCCCAGAGGAGGCGGGGTAGGCCTCACAGATGGCACAACCTCTGGGGGAGCATTCACAGCCGCCGGAGTCGGCGCAGCGGTATTTGCTGAGGGAGGCAGCGTGATCCTTGCCGCAATTTGAATACTTCAACCTCGGACTGGTACACCACGAAATATCGGGACTGGTGCTTCGAGGACGCGCACCTTGTGCACCAGGGGTTTCTTCGACAGCTGTCTGTAACATGGCTAAAAGATTGACGGCGGAAACAGCGGTGTAGGTCTGGAATGCGTGCCCTGATTAGGACTGAATGGCATCCCACTTGGACTTCTGGCGTAAATGTTGGCCGGAACGGGACAGAAACTTCACATGGGATCGAAACTTCATAATATGAGTCCCAAACGCAATAGAATGGTCATCACGCGTCTATCATTTTCACGTGCATGCGCGCGTGCCACGTTTTACGCGTCACGTTTTAGGTTTTGCATGCGATCTACACGGATATATGTTACTAGATCAGGCACAATCATTGACCGGGCGACCGCCAGGCGCTCAGAGCAATTATGCAATGGCATGTTCAATCACCAAAACAATATAATGGTGGGCGCATGTCTAGAATTCTTGAAAACTTGTTCGTCTGTCACGCCTGTGCTTATTTGGGTAATCTTGCACCTAACCTGCAGGGAGGTCTATTTGGAACTATATAGTTATCAAGCAGAAGTTCCGGTCTCGTAATGCGAAATTTCGGACCGAGCGATGACGAAAATGACGGAGAGACCAAATCTGACATTTTCACTTACAAGTGCTTGTGTCACGTGTGTAACGCGCTGGTCGGTGTCGCAGCTGATCTGCAGGGAGTTGCGTTATTCGACTTCGCGGTTGTGGGCAGTGGGGATGCCTGTAGCCTAGACCGATTTGAGAGTGGAAAATTTAGACTGGAAGATGACAGGACGGTAGTACATGTTATTGTGGGAACACCTATAATAGTCTAAACATCTGTAGTTTGTTCTTACGTCTGTCACGTGCGTTTGTTCTACGCAACGTCTCTTACGTTCCGCACATGCTCGGGTGCAGCTTGCCGCCGCTTCACTGGCCAGAGAGTCACTTAGCTGATATACGTTTCTGGCGGACAATAAATACAATGTTTTTATATTTTTAAAATAATACGCAAATTTTTGAGTTTTTATTTAGATTCTAGAATTTCATTTTCCATTTTATTGTTTCTTTCTTGGGTAACAAATGATTGAAAACAAGATCCACTAGGTTCTGCCCAGAATAACCCGGCATGAATACCGGAAGATCATAGGGTAAACCTTATAGCTGGAGACCGGAATGATGAATAGCTTCAAGCGTTCAGTAATTATCTTTATTGAAATAAATATATGTATATTTGAGTAAGTTTTTGAAAAATATGAATTTATTTTTAGATTTTTCAGTAATAAGGCGGTTAATTTATCCATTGTAGTCAGTACCCGCTAGGTTCACCGCAGGCCGTAACCTCTGTTGCGCTGCCTTCGACTCTGTGATATAGTAGGGCCATAGCCTTGAGCAGGGCAGGGGAAGACTTCAAGACAAGGAAGGGATGGTCGCGTGCGGAATTTTGTGCGGAGGGCGGTCCGTGAAGCTGCGTATATGATCCACGATAAGGTCTGTATTAGTTACACGCATCGTTTTATTGAACTCGATTTTAAAAGGACGCTTAATGCGTCATGTATCCTTCCATTATCCTTGGACTTGTCCTGGATGTTGCCAAAACTACGAAGCGTTGTATTTGTGGATGTTCCTGCTTTCTTGCTCCGCCTCTTGGTTCGTCTTGACTGAGACACTGGAAATGGCTGATAGATTTTTAAAGGAGTGTGCATTGACATTTCAGGCATGTGTCTTTTTTCAGGCTGTTAAAGTTAAGAATTGGAGGAATCCTGTCATTGTGCATACGTTATGATGGTACCATGCCATATCATTTTTGGAACATACCATTGGTGTGCTCCAAAAATATCACCTAATAACAGTGATAGATTGATGTTTGCAGCAAACTGTATTTGTTTTGATGATGCAGTTAATGGTAGAGTGGGGGGTTAAATGTCAAGTTAATTTAATTATAAGCTAAATGCTGCCCTTTGGCTTAAATTAGAAGCATATACAGCTTTTTATTTGCATCATTTTGATTGCTCATGATGAGCATCTACTTTTTCTTTCTTTGATTTAGATATCTTGCTATCATGAAATAATAAAGCATGGCCCATCACAAAATTGACCAAAACAAAAGAAATTGATGATCTTTGCCATTATAAGCTTTTCAAAAATATATGTATGATTAGACCATGCTCAGAGGTGAGTAACCTACAGGCATTTTGCAAATCATTTTCCAGTTTTTTTTGTGTTCACTTATATGTTTTCTTGTTTATTGTAATAAACTTAATCACCATTTATTTCTTGGGTAGTGTATTACCAACAGCATTTATCATGAATATTTTTAATATTGATTTGCAATAGCCTGAGTGCAATGTAGAGCATAGACCTCACTAACACAAACTATTCCAGTTTAATGGGAATTTTACATGTTAAAAGATATGCAGGAAAGCATCAGAAAGCATAAAATAAGCTCACTTACAACTTTTGGCATGCTGTTCAAATGGAGAAGACTGCTCTATAGAGCACAATACTCTGGTTTGTCAGATATGAACTTCTCAACGATTATATTTTTATTGGCCTTTGATTGCATTATTACATGCCATATGGAATGGCAGGATTTGAATGATGTTATTATAATATTGATGTCAAGTCATCAATCATATCATATTATGATATGATTGATGACTTTGAAATACTCCCCATATACATTACTCCAAAATTAATCCAGCAGGGTGTGCAGGATGTAAATATAATGCATGCTGCCAGAACCCTGGCTTTCAGTGGTCCCCAGTTGATGCTAAACTGTTGCCTTTTGACCCCAAATCCAGACATCTGACCTGCCCAGCCAGTTTGTCAATCCTGAGGCACTAAGAGAATGGGTTGACAGCTGCCCAGTTAGTTGCTGATTAGCCAATTTTAAGCAAGGAGAGGGGCAACCAGCAACAAGCCTTAAGTCAGGGTATAATAGTATGGAGTTGTATCGATATCCCTGCCACCCAAGTGGTAGAATGTTGTAACACCACCCTGATATACCTCTCACCATTTTTTCAGGCATGTTACTCAGAAACTAGATGGGCATAGGTCTTAAGAAGGGCAGGATTGTGAATAGCACTGAAAGGTCTTCAAGATGGCCGTTACAGCTCAAAACCCGATATAAATGTGGAACACTGTCTTTAACCAGAGAAGCAGCTGATATTGTTGGGCCCCTGTACTTAGCTAGGATCCTGAATATTTAGTATATGACCACAGTGCTATAAGGTCCTGCTTAATTTGGTAGCAGTCATTCCATAGGTAAGATAGTTGCATCATTGCCCCTTCAGATCCATGGCATGACCATTATTGTATCATGCTTTGAGCACAAACAGGTAAAGATGTTACATACATCACCTAACATGTCATTATTGTCATGTGGTCCTGAATACCACTGTGTTGTTGGTTTGCCTTGAGTTTTCTTGGGACTCTAGTTTCTGGTTAGGTCTGTGTTGAGGAGGCATATAGGCTGTTTTTGCTTTATATATTGAGACTTGTAAATGTCATAAGCAGGTAGCAGGGTCTACTAAAAGGTATTCTGGGATCCATTATGAGGGCATACAGTTGGTCATGATCTGAAATTTAATGCCGCCATAGATCAGATGAAGTCAGGGGCCCATACTCAATGTCCAGATGCATGTTAGGCTGATATTTTGGGAGTCTTTAGATGATCTCTGATGCCTTTTATCACTTTTGTAGTCCAGAGGCATACATAGAAGCAATACATAGCTTAGAGGAAGAGTGGGCACAGAATACATTGCATGTTGTCACTTGTATGCTGCTTGATGGAAGCATTGGTTATGTTGTCTCAAATGCCTGGCTTCAAGCATTTATCCCCCAAGATCATCATATCTGCTTCTCTGTGGATCACTGGTTATTCCACAGGTACTAGGTCAGGGAGATGCTTCTGAATGATGATGATGCACTACACATCATGTTGGTCCCTCCAGCTAATATTTGGAGGCCCTCAGCCACTTTATGGCTCCTCATCTCTGGAATGTGCCATGTTTGTATAATATCTTAACCAGCTTAATGTCCATGGTGCCACATGAATAACAACTTAGGCTGTCATGCCTGTAACATTGCATAGTTTGGATTGCTGGTAAATTTCAACCATTATTGCAGATCTGCACTGTTGACAGTGTTGTGTGCTCCCATAAATGATTTTCACTGTGATATGTCAAGCTGATATGAGACCACCAATCCCCCTGATATGAGGACAAAGAGCCTAATATGCTGGCTGCAGTGGTTATCCTTATCTCCGTCCTCACCGCAATGTGCGCGATATGCTGCAATCAGCTCAGGTGCAACTGCCGGCTCAGGGCGCACCTGGCGCGCAAATCCCCTGCACGCGCGGACGCCGTATCAGCGCCTGGGCTGGGGCCACGGCGCCGCCGTATCGCGCCCTGCCGCGACACGCGAGTCGTTCACGTGGTGACACGAGCCCGTGCGCCGATCGCGGCGATACCTCCCCGCTCCGGAGCGGCGCGCGCGGCTGGCGCCCGCCGACCAGTACGGTCGGCGCCGCCGGCGGGGGCCGGTCCTGTCTGTGCTGGCTGCGCCTGTCTCTCCACCTCTCTCCGTCTCACCCGGGGCGTTCGGCCGGCAGCGGGCGTCATGACGAGCCGCATAGAGAGCGCGCCGGCGGCTGAGCGCTACTTCTGCACGCTCAGCCCGCTCTGCAAGCGCATCATCTCCAACGTGCAGACGATTCGCACGCTGCACGCGGACGGCTGGGATGAGCTGAGCTACGCCGACCAGTGCCAGGTCATCGACGGCCACATGGTCAACCAGGTGAGCACCACCGGGCGCACGGCAAGGCGAGGTGGCTGGGCTCGATTCCCGCCGCGGGAATTATTCGCTGGCAGGCGGTTGCCACCGGTGTGTTACGATGCCAGTCACGAGATGTTACTTGCGTCGTTGTATTACCTAACCAGTCCGTAAGGGGGTCTCGCCAGAGTGTTGGAGGGCAGCGGCAGAGTCAGCCTCTCGAGCCCGACTGAACCTCCCTGTGCCGGTGCAGTGCGAGACGTGGACGGAGGTGGGGGTGCGAGGTTGGGCCTCCATGCATCTCTACACTCATTTCGGCTTTGTTGACCGATAGAACACAGGAGGCCCGACAAGAGCCCTACTCAAGATATCACACTCAAGCAGTTCGTAACTATTATGATTGATATGTGTACATTGCACTACACCTGGTTTGCCCGCCGAACACAGAGCAAAGACGCTGGATGCATGTCCAGTGCTACCGTATGTCGATGCTTTGTGTGAGCTTGGATTTTAGTTTCAAACAGGAAAAGCTTATATCGACGACGAGACGGTAGGGCGGCGGACGGAGTAGACGCATAAGATCCGCCAGAGGGTAACTGTCTCAGCGTCTGGTGCGGACGCTTGCCCAGTTGGCTCACCTGGGAGTAGGCCCAGTATTGGATCAGCACACAACGCATGCTCTCATTGGCTCTGATCCCAGAAGCAGCTCACTTCGTCCCGTCGAATTAAATTCCCACAAAAACGACAGTCCCGCGAACGACCACGGTGACATTGAAGCATGCTGGGCCCGGCCACATCACGAATCATGAAGTTGTAGGTGCATTGATGTGAAAGCACCACTGATCGGAATAGGCTTACCTGGTTTCAAACCTCGCCTTTTCGCTTATTTCTTCTGAAGACCGTTTTCGTAGAATTCGCTATTGAGTTGGCACACCTTTCGCTTTTTGTAAAGAATGGCCCCAGACGTCGTGACCTCGTGACCCGTCGCGTCGTGACGAAGAGGAGAAGAAAGTGGTGTCGCAGGTGAATGTGATGCGCCAATCGCATGATTCCCTTGTGAGCCTGATGACGGGGGCTCGTCTTTGATCCGATGTGAGTGAACACTCTATGGGTTGACCCTTTCGTCCGACGCCTGTGATCCTATTGGTGTTCTGTGGTACTGGCGCGTGGGGAGGTGCGGGGCGGCGGTCTTCAGGGCCTCAGAAATGGCTGGTGGTGCTGTCGAATATTGAAGCATTAGGTGCGGCCTTCCTGCGCAGCCGCCCAGTTTGAGACTCTAGATATGGCGGTGTAAAAAAACGCCGAAGCTGGGCGCGGTTTCCCCTCCTTTGCACACCCGCATGATTGATGGCGAAGATGCACGCCATGTAGGGCGTGTCCATGGGTACTCGCGCGTTTTAATATCAGCGGACTCCCCCCTCGAGTCCGTTCCTCCTGAACTTTGCATTCCTCCCTTGCAGCGCGGCTACCCACGCGCTGTTTGTCCGTTGCTTACGTCCAGCTCCGCACCCAGCGAAAGCGATGTGATATGACGATAACGATGGCGCCCATCCGGAATGACCAGTTGGCTTCAGCTCGCGCTATTCCCGGCCGTCCATCCGTCCCGCTGGCTCCAGCCCGCGCTATTCCCGGCCGTCCATCCGTCCCGCTGGCTCCAGACCTTGCTATTTCCAGCCGTCCATCCGTCCCGCCGGCTCCAAACCTGGCTATTCCGGGCCGTCCATCCGTCCCGCTGGCTCCAGCCCGTGCTATTCCCGGCCGTCCATCCGTCCCGCTGGCTCCAGACCTTGCTATTTCCAGCCGTCCATCCGTCCCGCTGGCTCCAAACCTGGCTATTCCTGGCCGTCCATCCGTCCCGCTGGCTCCAGCCCGTGCTATTCCCGGCCGTCCATCCGCCCCGCTGGCTCCGACTCGTGCTATCCTTCCGGACGTCCATCCGTGTGTGACCCGCTGGCTCCGGCCCGTGTCTGCCCGGGGCGTCTGTGGCGCCCAGCCCGGCTCAGCGCGCCCACGGCCGTGTGTCGCGCCTCGCACCGTCCGTGCCGTCGGCGGCCTTCGCGACGCTGCCGTGTGCCGGCGTCCCGGTGAGCCATTCATCATGCGCCGGCGCGCGCCGCCCGCCGCGCCGGCGTACGCCGCCGCGCTCAGCGAATCGCTCGCTCAGTGGACCGCACGCGCCGCCCGGCCGGCACCGCCGCCGCGCCAGTATTTGACCTTGTGAGGTGCCTGGTGCACGGCTTGGGGGGGGGGGGGCGACAATGGCGCTAGTGGCCTGCACGCGCGCTTTCAGTCCCTGAAATGGCAAACCGGCTCGCCAGGTCCTAACGTGTCATGGCGTTGTGCTTGGAAACGCAGGGCTGTTAGCCCCCGGCCCTGCGCTGGTCGCTGACACCAGCGATAGCAGCTGACTGGTCACCCTAATTGGCGCTCGCAGGGCGGCGCATCGCTGCAGATTCGCTGGTGGTAATGAACGGGTGCCGTGCCTGGGAGCCGCTACTGGCAGCCGCCTGCATGTGGCCAGCGGGAGGCAAAGGGAGCGCCTGGGAACCGGGGTGCCCGTTACCGGACCCTCGCGCTTGTGTTTACGTCTCGTGCAGCGGAGTGTGCAGCGAGCGTGCTGGGGCCGCGCATGGCCCCGCCGGCCCGGGCGCTGCTCGTCGCGGCCGACCGTCGCAGCGGCGGCGACGGCAGGACGGCCGGCGTCGGCCCCGCCCGCGGCTCGCTGTCGCCGCCTAACACAAACACGTCGGTCACCGGCGGCCTGGTGACGTCATCTCATGACACACGCGCCGCTGCAGCGCTGGCCGTCCCCGGAGGCCCGGCTGCGGTGACACGTCGACCGCAGAGCGCCGTTATCGGAAGGGTGGCCGCAGGGGGTGCACCGCAGTACCCCGTTCAACTGCTCCTATCGCCCGATGGATGACGCGCGCTTCCACTGAGCCGATCCCGCCGGATGTTAGGCCGGCTGCGAGGCTTCGCTGCCTCCGACCCGGCGGCTGTCGGCGCTGTGGTGTGCCGGCTTCTCGGCGAGGTCTTTCGAGGCCAGCGCCGTCGCTGACAGGCCGCCGTCAGATGGCCTGGCCTAGTCTCCGTATGGCGGGCACGGGTTGACAGGCCGGCCCAGACCTGGCCTCGTATCGGACGGGCGGAAACCGGGTCTGTTTCCGCTGCGAACGCCGCGCCAACTGGCGGGTTCTGTGTGTTATGGTTGCCCGCGGCCCCGCGCGCCGACTGCGTCCGGGCGTTATGGCCGCCCGGGGCCTCCCGCCAGCCGTCGAGCCCGGCGCTGTGACGCCATTGACCTGGATAGCGCAGGCACCAGCGACCACGGTGTGGGACGGCGCCTGTCGGTAATCGGCTTACGCGCAGTTACGGTGCGCTGGCGCCGCCGGCCTGCCACAGGAGTACATTGTCTTTCACAGGCGGCGGGTGTCGTTACTGTGTGTGGCGGCCGCCTCAGACCTCGAACAGCTGGCTTTCACCCAAGATTTAGTCGATAGGACGGGAAGACTATGTGTCTGCGTATGGTTGTCCTGTGTACCGCAGCTGGCGGGCCAGCTGACATGCAAAATTCAGTTGGCCAATCTGTTAATCTCGAATTCAGTGAGGTAATCTGTTAATCGTAAATTAAATGCAGCAGGCAATCTGTTAATCATATCTGGGTAGTGCTTCCCGCAGCAGATAGCCCGTTGCGACCTCTTGAGCGTGATCTGTGTACGGTTTGCCAGGCAGGCCGCCCGCTGTGACCTGCGACTCTGACCTGGTTACCGTTCCCGGCAGGAAACGGCCGACCACTGGCGCCGCCTGTCGCGCCAGCCCTGGCGACGGCGCCCCCAGCGGCTGGAACTCGACCCCGCCGAAGGTGGTGGAGGACGAGGACCCGGAGACGGGACAGGTGAGCCCCCCCCCCCCCCCCCGCCCTCTCGCCGGGAGGCGAGGGGCCGGAACATGGCCGGGACGTCGGCAGACGAGGTGCAGGCCTCAGGCGGGTGTGGTGTATATCACGTCCGCATGTCAACGCTGGTTTGCCGTGTACGGATCCTTCTGCTGCCGCCACTAGTGAATCATCCACATGACACCGGCGCCGCCCCCGGCGTCAGCCTGGCGTGGATCTTGTGTGCACTGCTCTCAGGAAACATGTCAGGAAGACTTTTCAAGGCGACAGTGTAAATTTACGAATAGTTTCCATGTTGACTCCGTTGTTCCAAGGCTATTTCCATTGCCGCACATGCGGAACGTCCTGGCTTCGCCGCATTCCCCGGGGCGTGCTGCCGCGGTCCATGCGATTGCACGTGTGCGGCGGCCACAAAAAGCATGCCGTCACACTCACGAGCCGGGAAGTGCGCACATTGTTCCCGCCACCAGCCTGATTGGCCTCGGCAGCAATGACCCCAAAACCCCGGTCATTGGTTATGTTTTGTGCTTTTAACTGCCATTTTTGCGGTGTGCTCACGATCACGATTGGAAGTGAAAAGGTGCTACACAAGCAGCTGTGTTCATTATGTGCCAGGGTGTCTGAAGAGAGCGCATTGATAGAGACAGGGTCTGCGGACGGCGCGAGCTCGCCTGCCGTGCCCGTGCCGTGGCGAGTGAGCGTGTGGCGATGCTGCTGCAGACGGTACGGTGGCGGGACGAGCACGCGGCACCCTTCTCCTGGCGCACGCCCAGTCAGGAGCGCGTGGCCGCCAGCTGCCTGCAGGCCGAGCAGGAGTCGCCTACGCACCGGCAGTCGTTCGTCGTCCGTGACAGCATCAGGAACAGACTGTCCAGGTCAGGGAGGCGCTGCTCTGTCCACGGCGGCTCGCCGAGGGCGCAAGGCGTCCGACATAATGTCTGGGGTGGCGGATTGAATGTTGTCAATGCCGTCATCTCGCACGCTCTCCGACAAGTTTTGGCTCATTAGCGGTGTTTCGATGATCGACACAGACTCATGACACCAGCTGCAGGCTCTCTGTATTCCTCTTGATGTCGATGCATTCGGCACAACCTGAGGTGTGGAAGACCGGCCCTGTCATACCTTCTCTAGTCAAATCTCCATTTCTGTCAGCACCTGCTGATGGAGTGGCTTGTGGGCCTTCAATACGCCAGCGCCAACGCTGGCAGTCTTGCCGTGACAATGTCACTCAATGTGTCGTATTGGCCATGATACCTCAGCATTTTGTCGATGAGTCAGCTATGACAAGCATGTCCTTGTTTAAAAACAAATGTATGGTTTTCGCTACTGCAGTACGATCCATGGTGATCGCTTTGATGCAGTGCAATGTCGTTATTTTATCTGCTTGCTGAGCACAAAAACATTGGCATGCAGTTTCATTGCTTCATGTGGTTACAACTTGGGTGCATGCATCAATTCAAATAGGCGCTGCTCTAAAAACAGCGTCGTCGTCGTGGATGGGGCCTATCTATGTCGCCGGCCTTGTGTTGTGGGCATCTGGCGCCGCGCTCATGACCTCACTGTTTATGCCGCGCTGGTTCCGTCGCCGCAGGGTGGAGCACATGTACGAGAGCTACTCTCCCAAGCGCACGGTCGGCGAGCGTTTCGACTCACCTAGCCTGGTGCTGGGCGGCTCGAGCGGCGCGGAGCCGGCCGCCGCCAGCCGCTTCGCTCAAGCAGCAGGTGCTGGCCCGGCTGGCGCATGGCCGGCGCGTGTTGCTCTCCATCACCCGGCTTGGCAAACAGCCGGCGGCGGCGGCGGCGCGGCCCGCCCACCTGCGTCCGGCCCGAGATCTCGCCGCCTCGGCCCGGCTTCGTCACGCCTCAGCCGGTCATCTCCGCCCCGCAGCCGGAGGTAGTCGTCTCCGCAGCCGGCCAGTCCGCTCTCCGCAGCCGGAGGCGGCCTCGCCGCGCCACGTGAGCAGCTCGGCCAGCTTCCGGCGGCTGACGAAGCCGTCGGCTCCGCCGCCGCCGCCGCCCGTGCAGGCGGCGCTAGTGCCGATCCGCACGGCGGCGGCACACGCGCCGTCGGTGCGCACGGCCAGCCAGTATGCGGCGCCGGCCGGCGCGCCGCCCTCGCCGCCGCCGCCGACGGCCGGCGCGCGCTGCTTGCCGACGCCTCCGCAGCTGAAGCGCGTGGCGCCGCCGGTGGTGCCGCGCCGCGACGAGCCCACCCCGGAGCGGGAGGTGGAGCCGCGGGCGGACGGTGACGGCAGCGAGCTGGCGCAGAGTCCGCGCGACGAGCCGCCACCTCCGTCTCTGTACCGACGGGAGCCGACCCCTGACTCGGAGCCGCTGTACCGCCGGGAGCCGACCCCCGAGTCGAAGCCGCTGTACCGCCGGGAGCCAACCCCTGACTCAGAGCCGCTGTACCGCCGGGAGCCGACCTCCGAGTCGAAACCGGAGCCAGAACCAGAACCGGAACCAGAACCAGAGTCCGGGCAGGAGCAGGCCGCGTTCCACAGCGTACTGGAGCAGCCCACGGAGGTACGGGAGCCGCGATACGTTATGATCACGGGCATTCGTTTCAGGAAAGGTGCGCCACCCGTGCTTCAGTGTAAGTATGCTCTTTCTGGCGTTGATGCCAAGTCTGTAAATGTCTGTCTCCGTCTTTCCCGCTATTTGCAAACGGCATGTCGTCTTTCTGACCCGTACTTGACATGAAAAGGGGTATTGTACGAACAACATTCCGGAATTTACGGCTCTGTGTGCTGATATCCACATTCGCCACTGTATGTGGTTACTCCAAAGATGCTGCTCGGAAGGCCTGGCGTCCGTGGATTAGCTTCCCGGGTGTCGTTGTCGGCCCTTGGAGCGTCAGCGTACTATTTATTCAGTTCTCCAACTCAACATGGGAGTCAGTCGTAGTCCGTAGGCCGTGTGGACTCGGCCGCGCGGAGGGCGCCGTCCCGTGCGGGGCGCCGCTAGCGAGGCCAGTACTCGAACTCGAACGCCGGCTGCGCGCGGAGGCCGGCGCACGCCATGTCGGCCCAGCCCCAGTCGGCGGCGGCGAAGCTGATCCAGACGGCGCAGTTGTCCGGCTCGCCGCGCCCGCTCGGCTCCTGCAGCAGGCCGCGGCGCGCCCAGCGGTTGAAGTGGGTCGGCTCGCCGGTCGGCCAGCGCAGCCGCAGGCCGCGGCCGCGCAGGCCCAGCCAGACGAGCCGGGGGCCGGGCGCGGCGCGCAGCCAGCCGCGCAGCCGGCGCTGCTCGGTCGCGCTCGTCACTGTCAGCAGGTGCGCGCGCTGCGGCGGCTCCAGTGTCGCGCTCAGCCGCTGGCAGCGGGCGCGCGCCTGCGCCCGCGAGACGACGCTCTCGCCGCCGGCCGGCAGCATGTAGCAGTGCACGCGGCCGGCCGGGTCCCGCCAGGCGCGCCAGCCGTTGGGGCAGTCGGCGCAGCGCTGGGAGCGCACGGCGTACTGGCGGCCGCCGCCGCAGACGCAGACGCCGCGCCGGCACACGGCACCCGGCGTGCCGCGGCAGTGGAAGTGGCGTGCGCACAGGCAGCCCACCTGCGCGTACCGGCACAGCTCGCACACGTGCGGCCGGTAGCGCGAGCACGCGGTCGTGGCGCGCCACAGGCCCGAGCGCGCCGAGAGAGTGACGCACTGCGGCGTGGTGCCCGGCGCCGGCCGCGCCGCCCAGCGCCGCAGCCCGCTCAGGCGCCGCGCGTTACGCCAGGCGAAGCGACGCTGCCCGGCCGGCCGGCGCAGGCCGAGCCAGGCGGCCGAGGCGCCGGTGGCCCGTACCAGCCGCGCCGCCAGCGCGTTCTCGGCGGCCGTGAGCAGCGTGGCCGGCTTGCCGGCCCGGTGGTGCGCGCGGCAGACCATCGGCTGCGCGACGGCCGGCGAGCGCAGCTGGCGGTGCACGCGCAGGCACTTGTGCGCGGCGGCGGTCCAGCCGGCCGGGCAGGGCACCTCGCCGCCTGCCAGGCCGAGCAGGCAGAGCAGCGCCGCGGCCGCCGCCCGGCTCCACATCGTGTCGCCCTGTGACGGCGGCGGCGCCTCGGCCGCCGGCTCCGGGCTCCAGGCTCCGCTCGACGGCTGACTGACGGCAGCTCTGTGGTCCCCGTCGGCCCGGGACGGCCGTAAACACGCACGCTGAGATGGCTGGCGTGTTTTCAGTCGCCGGCGAGGCAGGTTCAGGTTCACCGGAGTGACGTTTGAGGAGTCGCTGTTTGTTGGCACCTGACGTTTGGTTGGCTCTCGCGCCAACTTCGTGACTTGGAAGGAGCTCACCGTCAAGAAACAAGTGCACGTTTCAGGGCTGATCAGGACGTGGCTCCCCTGCGATTAACATTCCGCTTGCTTTCGGAATTCACCATGTAAAAACTTCCGCTTCAGTATGAAACTGTTTTGTCCGCAAACGTGGGAGTAAGTGCGAGGCAACCCGTAGCACACATTGGTGCCTGTCTTCGCAGTTGTAGCCGGTGATCAAATGGCGGGAAATGGCCGGTGCAGCATGTTACGAATCCGCGATGCTCTCGGCCTCCCGGACGCCTCTGACCTCGCACTCGTTCCAGGTGGACATCAAGACCGGTTTCGACTTTCTGGACAACTGGTAGTCGGCCGCCTGCGGCAGCGGAGGAAAGGAGGGATGTGCGGCGTCTGCCGGCCCCTGGACGTCTCAGCCGGCCGTCCCGGCCCGGGCGGCGCCTACACCCCTGCTAGTTGCTGTGCCATGTATCCAGTCTCAACTGCCGGGTCAGGAGCCCGAGAGCTCATCAACAAAAACCCGGGCCGAACTGCAGCAGTCTGCCCTGTGCTCTGATGATGCAGTCGCCAGACAGCCTGCTGCCGGTGTGTACAGCCCAAGGCGCCTAGCTAGGCCTAAGGCGTCGATAAACATTCTGCAATCGCAAGTGTGGAAGAAACTCATCTTGAACTTAGCACATACGAGACGCTCCGGCCTCGGCCTGGAAGCGGCTGCCATATCGCATCGTGCCACTCTGCCCCGCCAGTGTGGCGTTATAACACAGAGGGCCGAATCTCACTGCGCGACTGCCCGCCTGCTGGGTCTGCCATCGCATCGAAGCTGGTCCGCGACCATCGCTGTGAATAGCCGACCGCGCCGCGCACTGGACCGCTCGCCGCGTGCGCGCGAGCCGGGGCCTTGGCCCGCGCGAGCGGGGCCGGTCACCCGGGGTCGTGTCCAGGCGGGCCGGGGCCTCGGCCCGCCCGAGCGAGGCCGGTCGCCCAGGGTCGTGCTTGCGTTTGCAAGCTGGGGACCCGGCCCGCGTTAGCGAGGCCGATCGCCCGGGGTCGTGTCCGCGCGGTCCGCGCGCTGCATGCCGTGTGTGGTTGTCGTGTCGTGTCGTGTGCGTGTCCCGACGCCGGTCCGTTTTCTACATTTGTACGCCACGCTGGCGGCGCGCCAGTTTTCAGTAGCCGGGCGCGCCGCCGAGTAACCGGTAGTGTGTAGTCAGCTCGGGAGCCTGCAGCGGGCGGCGGCCGGCGCGGCAGCAGAGGCTTTACTAACTGCGGAGAAACGGTCTAGTCAACGAGCTTGAGCGGCGACCGTGGTCGCCTGGGGCATTACGGGACCGGAACTCCGCCGCTCTCGGCACGGGGCCTTGCCTTTCGGCTGCTGGTGGACCTAGTCCGGCGGCGCGAGCATTTCGTACCGCGCCGCCTCGGGCCATATTTTGGTTATTTTTGTACATTGTCTATCAGTCCAGTCATCAATAAATGTTTGCTATGGTTTTCCTCGTGTATGCGCTGGCGCGGCCTCGTGACCGGTCCGTACGGAGCGCGCCCTCCTCGCGGCAAGTCACGGAACACGTCACACGAGCATGCAACGGCTCGTTTCGATTCTATTCACCAGGTTTAAAACGGGGACTTGCGGGCTGTGGCCAGACTGATCAGAACTGAGTTTTGCAACGCGGCAGATTGGACGGCACCTTTTTTCGACGCTGACACGTGTAACAGGGCCAAGGTAAGGCCCGAGCCAGTGCAAAGAAGCCCGATATTGTGAACTAACCCAATGGGAACGCAGCAGGATCCGGCCTCGCATCGTGGTCGCCGGTGCAGCCTCATATAGCTCGGTGCCGTAACAGCGAAAATGACTTCTGCTTATATACGCTCTGAGACGCGATTATTTCGTTTGAGTGACGTGGCGTGAAAGATGCAGCTTGATAAAAGTTCTCCACAAGAGTTGCAAGACCTCACTATGTGCGTGCACTCAAATTTTGCGCCGTGCCCAGTTTCCCTTCGACGTCCAGAATTCTGCGTCATTCGTCGCTGACATTCAAATGCCGCGAAATCGTCGGGCATGGAGCCAGCGTTATCTAGTTCGAGCCTCACCTCGCCCCTTGGGCTGTAACGTGGAGCAGATTTATGGCCTGTACACGCTGGCTGTTCGTTACCCAAGCTCTTGTCACCTGAGATGATTTGTGGCTGCCGCGGCCCGTGTTATTGGGCGAGCGAGTGACCGCTGCACACCGGAGACCCACGGCCGGTCATGCGGCGAGGTCGCTGCGCAGTACGCGGCACCTCCCAGCTCAAAACGACAGCTGTTCTCGCTGGTGGCCAACAAGACAGGCGCGCGCGGACCGCACTCAGGGGTGCCGACAGGATCTGCCTCTCCTCCACCTTCATGTTGTTGGTGCTGACGCCTGACGGTGTCGGTGGGCCGATCCAAGACTGAGGCACATCGCGTCATTACGTCCAGGTTCAGCTCATGGAAGGTCAGTTCCCCAGGTGCGGTAAGCAAACCGAAGCGGCTCCCCGGCCAGCTGTTGTTCTCGATGGACGAACTGTACTGGCCCTCACGCGGCTCGGGGACGCAACGGCGCTGACGTCATTAGCTCTCTTCGGGTGCGTTGCTCTTCAAAGGTCTTCTTTAAATTGTAAATTTCCGATGGAGAGGAAGGACTGCAAACCAGAGACCCTGTCAACACGCACTTAACACTTGCTGGGGGTTGAGGTGGGGGAAGCAATTTGACCCCCGTAAAGTTTTCCAGCTTTCCCCCCGAACGACACAGCGAAACTGCGTAAAACTTTGCACAGCTGTAGGCAGTCGAAAAGCGGATCTTTTGGTGTAAAAATCGGATGTACCTTGTAGGTTGCTGGGTTACGTCAGGTCAAAGTTAGGTCATGGCTGTCAGCGCAGGTCATTTCAAGGGAATCGTTCAACGTGATGCGGCACCCTAGTGTAAGACGAAGCCATACATCTCTGAGACAGCTTCTTAGGTATTAAACTAATCGAAGTTAGAATCACAACAAATTCGATTCACCTAAGCTCGTGTATGAAGGTCAGGCCGAAGTAAAAATAATCTGCTTTTTTATTCGAGAGCTTACTGTACAAAGTAATTTCTCGCGCCCATTTCAAACTTCCGATGGCAGGGTCCTCGACAGGTACGTTCCATGGACTTTTTAAAGGTCAGAGTACGCCAATGGCCTAAAATGACTCGGCCCAACATGTTTTTTTGGCACATTTCGTCTAGCGGTATGTCCTGACGCTGACTTGAATGGCAAAAACAGCAATCTTGTAGGTTTTTCTGTCACCTTGACCTCATAATTGTCAGACAAGGTCATCAGTCTTAAATGAACACCAATGATGTTTTGCTTAGAACAGGTATATAGATTCGCGGCGGTTGCATGATGACTAGGGCACTTTTGACACCAGCATAGAGTTCGGCCATATTTTATTGTAAGGCCACGACCTAGGAACATCAAGTTTTGACACAAGTGAGTTCAAATGCAGGTCACCACACCCTGTGATTTCGGTGTCTTTAGCTTTTTTAGTTTCCGAGAACTCATGGGAGGGTGTCAAATTGCCCCCCGCCCGAGCAAAGGGTATTCAGCCAGCCACCCTGGCGCCCACCAAGTGATTCGCGTGGCTCTACAGCCCACGCCCACCAAGTGATTCGCGTGGCTCCACAGCCGGCGCCCACCAAGTGACTCGCCTGGCTCCACAGCCGGCGCCCAAGAAGTGATTCGCGTGGCTCCACAGCCGGCGCCCACCAAGTGATTCGCGTGGCTCCACAGCCGGCGCCCATCAAGTGTTTCGCATGGCTCCACAGCCGGCGCCCACCAAGTGATTCGCGTGGCTCCACAGCCGGCGTCCAGCAAGTCTTCGCTCTCCAAAGGAAGACTTTGGAGAGCGAAGACCCCGTGATTGATGTCAGCCGCTCCAGATCTGCAGCACGTGCTCGGAGTAACGGCCTTCTCCGATCCCTACGCTCAAAGGGCTCTCAAGTCCCAGGAGTTGACCTTGACGACGCAATGCGCGCGACTGTTTCGGAACACACGCTGACCGGCAACCGCCTTGGACCATACCATGCCGGTACCGAAGTACTTTGGTCACTTTCAGCGTCAGCAGTCAAGAACTACCGGAGCTGTGTGCTGAGAAGCAGCTGGGTGGTTGTATCGAGACGAGGCGGCGGTGGCTCACCATCATTTATTTTCACTGAATGTGTACTCGTCCGCCTTCCAAAATCACTTTCGCACCACACTCATGCCACTTTCTAAAATTGGCTGAGAGGTTGGGGAAGGGGGATTGAGCCAATACATTCGACCTAAGCTAACCCAAGGCATGATTTTTCCCCGGTTTTCGTGTCACTTTATTTGCGTTGCTGGCATAAACGATGTATCTATATTCTTATCTGCGTTCGATTAAAACATCGCGCCGTGGAGAAATTGTTCCCGATTTCCAGCCAATGTTAAGCTGAAATTTGCGACCTGGAATGGGTTATATATTACAGCAAAGCATATCAGCAGACTAGGCCGATATTGTCCCACAAAAAGGCACCCGACTGTTCACCAAATGTAGCCAGAAGCGCAAAAGCAGACGGCTTGATGCAGAGCGGTATGTCCTGACGCATGCGGACAGGAAGCTGCGGAAAATGTTTCGTGCACATTGGTAGAACGTAGGAGACGCCAGATGCTTCCAGCATTATAAAGTAGGGTCCTTATGTTGAAAACAAGCTACCTTCAGGATACCAGGAGGTGCCCGTTAGACGACATGAGCAAGTAACGATTGGTTATATTGAGAACTATATCGACATTTTGAAGATGCGCCCGTGACAACAGCTACCACAAAAAAGGTAATCACCCCAGTCATTCACGTTGAACACTGCGCACGAATTGTCTCAATGTTATTATTCGTCGACGCTCTTCTTCGGTACGGCGAGACGGCAGGTACATCACTGTCGGGGATGTAGTTTCCTGTTCAGCTGGGGCAGGAATTCAACCCCTTCCCCCAACGTTGGCTCCAGCCCACCAGTTTGAGAAAAGTGGACCAAATCCGAGAAGAAACCCGCCCGTCGGCGAATTTAAAGGTGCAAGTTATTTTCTTTCCACGATTAAGCTCCCGCTCCCCAACTCGTTTCTCCGGAACTACGCCCCTGCACCGTATTGTACTTAAAACCCACTGACCCCGCCCTGCATTAAAATTTAGTACACTTCTGAGAAGGCAGTCGTAGTCCACAAACGCGGAGAGCGGCGCGTGTATCGTCTGACCCCCTCCCCCCTAGTCGGGCGAACGTCGTCGCGCCCGCGAGTCCCTTCTTTTCCGCGAAAACGGATACCTGGAACGTCGAGTAAGGTCTGTCACTTAGGCTGCCCATTCTCGGATTAATATTGCGTCAAATTGGCGGAGGAAGAATCGTGGAAAGGTGAAAAAAGATGTAATAAACACCCGTCTATATCTTACGAGCTGCCAGGCGAACGCAGCATATGTAGTACAACGTCATCAGTAAAAATGTCAGGCGAACGGGCGGATGGCGCCATCTCATCCAGCGGTTTGCACGACTTTATGGTAACGTGGGCTAGTAATCCTGGTTTGAAGTCCATGCTCATTCGATCAGCCCTCGATAACCAAACGTGTCAATCGGCTGAAATGAAAAGTGATACCAATAGCGAATTATTCAGGCTCCTAGTTAAGAGAAAATCGACTGGACTTTGAAGCATTTCCTAGGCCAAGTTTTTTTTTTACTTCGCCCACATGCGCAACGGGGATCCGGAGGAGGAGGATGGAGGGGGAGGAGCTCCAGGTAGCACTGTGTGTGTGTGGGGGGGGGGGGGGGGGTCAGGCAACCCCGGGCATAGCGATTGACGCCCCTGCGTACACCGAATCGGAACTCAACAAATAAAAGCCAGTTACAGCATGACATTATTATTACAACGTTACCCTACAACAATTTATCAGCTTCCGTGCTTTGGCTTTCGCTTTTTCTTCTGCGGTGCGCCATCGGCACCCGCTTGCTCCGAGCCCCGATCGCGATGCTTCTGTTTCCCCCTTTTCTTGACCTTGGGAGCATCGTCATCGCTTCCGGGGTCGTCGAGGTCCCCATCCAGTTCCGCTGATTTTACTTCTGACACATCACTTCTCTTCCTTTTCTTCTTCTTCTCTGGAACGCCGGTGGGTTCTGCGCTATCCAGCGCGCCAGCGACACTTGCCAGAAGCTTGGCCTCCTGGGCGAGTATGCGGGCGAGCTTGCCGTCCATCTTGTGCCCGTGCCGAGCGCCCTTGTGCGCCGTCCTTCCGCCGCACGCGGCCAACAGCTGCTCGTCACTCGTCTGCACGCTCACGGACTCATCATCATTCTTTATCGCGACATTATCGACTGGGGCGCCATCTTCTGTCGAGTGGTCCCCATTCAGTACGCCACCGGCGACAAAGTTTTGATATGTGGGGCAAGACATCTTTGCTTTCTTTTTTTTCTTCCTGGGTTTTGCCACTAATTCACAGCCATCTGTCACTTCTGTGACTGAAATGTTTTTAGCGACATTATTGTATGCCTCACTCCACCAACAGTGTGTAAACTCTTTGGCTGGGTCATGGCCAACTCCAGAGGTATCAAACTTCAACTTGGGCTTTAAAGCCTCAGCCATCCCATGCCGCCGTTTGCCCAAACCATCTCCCTCCTGCCAACCAAGCTTCTTGAGATGTTCTTTTGCAAAGTCCATGTTCTACCTGAAAAGATATGGTAATGATCAGTTGAAGTGAGGCTGGATACCAGGCACACCTTAAGCTCAACCAGCCAAAGCTTGTGTGGCTTCAGAAGCATGGCATGGCCCGGTCTGACCCAGCCAGGCACACTTTGGTAGGCTTATATTTCTGGAAACACTTATTGTACCAACATGTAGATTTTAGCAACAAGAAGCATCATTAGAAGTTGTGCTATGATATTTTCCGAGAATGCCATGCATGCTGCATGATCAGGCAAAGTTTTCCTGGAACATTGCAGCACCATGACAACTTCACCTACCCATTCAATTAACACACTGATTAAACTTTTTATGATGAAAAAGCTTTAGATTATGGGTGAAAAAGGATCCTGGACTGAAGAACCCAAGGTTACAGAGACACAAGTAGCTTTGTTAAAAACAAGGTCACAAGAGACATAATTTCAAGGAGGGGAGAATGGACACTTGTGCTAGCACATAAAAAGTTCTGCAAGAGCTGCAAAAGCTGCAGCTGCAAAAGAATGTGCAAAATTTCAGTGCACACATTGCAACTTTCAGATGAGCTGTAACTATTATCTAAAGCAATGTAATAACTCTCAATTCTCCCTCAAATACCATGCCATGTCCAGACAAATGCAAGCATTGAAAACAGGTAATTTTGATAGGGGGAAGGGATAGCAAACCCAGCAAGCATTTTTAAACATTTATTTGCAACATATGAATAGCACATTTGACTAGCACAATTTGCTGTGGCTCATCCCAATTAAAGGTATCCCATTATCAAAACATGACTGTAAAAAACTAAATCATTCCTAACTCAGTACCTCAAATGGTTATAGTGGAAAGGCTGCCCAAGACCACAGCCATGCAATTTTGTTGCAGTGTGCATCTGGCAGTGTCAAGATCAACAAAATGTCAATTACAGGACTTGAACCTGGGGCTGCTGGCTTAAAGTTGAGCATCCTTTCCCCCTCTTAGATGCCTGTCTGCAAAAACCCAGTCTGATGACTGTATCAGCCTGACTCATTTCAGGGTAACTTGGAATTTTTAAACTACTTTTGCCTCATGAAAAAGTGAGATATTTTTGTTAACATTATCACCACAACATCCTACTTTCTTGCAATGTAGGCTTTCCATGCAATGGATTACAAAGCAATCCTCCACCGAGCTTGAAAAACTCAGACTTTTCACATTCTTGTACTAATGTTTTATTACCAAACTGTTGCCCCTACACAGGAATCTGTGTCATAGCATGTATTTCTGGCATTCTGGTATGAAAACAGCACATGAATTGATGAACCTAACCTTCATAGCTGTATCCTGAATAAGCTGTGCACTTATCATCACAAATGTCAGCAAGATACTTGATGACAAAAAAATGTAAAAAGTATGGAATACATCAGCACAAAATGGGAGAAGAGTGAAGCCCCTCTTTACTCATATACTCTTCAGTGCGGTTATTTTCAACATATTGGCAGCCACGTGCATACCAGATTGCAAAAAATGAATTGTACTGTGAGCACGTCTAGCACGGCAGCAGCATGACATGAACAAATGTATGCACACCGTAAGTCTGAGCACCCAGAATTTGGCGCAGGTACTGCCAATTGCAACTCAAAAGGACCCAGTACCTTGAGGGGTTATTATGTTGCAAAGGTAGGTCCACGATACGCATCCGTACAGAAAAAACTCTGGACCTAAAATACAGTCATATGAATAAGTTCCGCGCATCCCACAGGTGCCAAACGTGGTCCCACGTGATCCTCCTCAGCTTCAACACTTGCGCAGCTTTGCAGCCTTTTGCGCAGCTTTCAGCAGCAACCTTGTGATCTCTCAGAACGCATAGGACCACTAAATTATTTATTTCATGAGCAGCCGTCAAAATGTGTGGAGGTGTAAAGAATAATGTGAGGAATATGTTGTATGTATCATTTATTTGCACTTCTTGTGTAATAAAGATACGAATTTAATGTGTCAAAGTATCGTAGTATGTTTGTTACCATGAAAGCTTGCAGCAACACTGCTAATGTGAAATATCTACAGGCCTCTCTGTGCCTCCTATCGGCTTGGGGTTCTGTTCATAGGTTTTACAATTAAAAAGCAACAGACACTGCGTGAGCTATCAAAGAGAAGATACGTAGTGCACACTTGCTACTGAATTTGCGACAAGGACCCGCCTTGTTTATGAATGGCAAAAACTTCTTGAAAGATGTAAACAAACATGGCTGCTTGAATGTTCTTCCGCAATGTAAAAATCAAAACTGACGGTTAGTTTCAACGTTTCGCAGCTTTTAAGTACGAAAACGAGCATTTGTATTTATATCTGGGGAACGTAGGTGTCTTGTATCGGCTTTTTTAAACAGAAAATCGGTCTAAACCTGCACTACGTTTGTGCGGATGGTTCTGGCTAGAGTAAGAAGACGGCAATTCTGGCCCACCACCTGAGCCAGTGTTGCACCGAAATTGTTTGTTGTGTATGTTCGCGATGAGATAATTAGGTAAGAAGTTGACGTTTTTCTTTATAATGGCTCCTATAAATTAGTCTCGCAGGACACAATTGTGTGTTTAGACGGTATCACACCATATTAAGCTTGTGGTACTTATAATTATTACCATTTATATGTGTCCACGATTTCATGAGATAATGCCCACGCCTCACGCAATTAGATAAGTGAGGTGCATTATTCCCACTTTCAGACGAAGTCCGGAGGAATCTCAGCCAAATATACTGAGAGGAGTTTTGGACTAAGTCACTTAAAGGGGTTAATCACGAAGAAATCAAGGTAAGTACATGCTGGAGCTACTTATATTGGATTTTTTCCCCATTTTCCACAGCTGTAGTTATGCAGTCGATGTGTGTTGCGTGTTGCAAGGTGTGTTATGTTAGGAGACAATTACCCATATTATTTTGGGAATCATTTTGATTTCATTTCATTTGATTATTGTATGCTTATGTTTTTGGCTAGGATGATTGCGTACATTCCGCATGACTTAAAACTGGTTCATAGTGTAAGAAAGGAAAGGCCTGTGCATGCTTGCATCATGAACAGCCTTTATAGGTGGCAATAAATATAAATAATGTGTTTTACATCTCAGCTATGGAGTCTCACCAATTGGTGCTAATGTTCTAAAAATGATAGACTGGTTAAGGCAAGCTGAGATTATCTTCAGCTTACCGTGCTGATGCCAGATTAATGATTTCATGATTTATTTAATGCTGCTATGGTCAGTGAACTGATAAATAACATGTAAAATGAACAAAAATCCCTAGACTCAAATTATCTAATGATGGCCAGATTTCCACCCTAGTGGATCTTATCTGTCATATTTATGCATATACCTATCTCTCAAAAACTGTATATGAGCCTGGTTTGGACAAAAAGTGCACACAATATGCACAAGCACATCAAATTCAGCAGTTTAGGTGCACTACTGCAAGTGTAACTATGACTTATGGGACAAAAACTGTTATTTCTGATCAAGCTGCTTAATTGCTGTCATTCCACTTGAAAATCTAGGAATAGTACCAATGAATTTGCATGCTTCTCCCAGGATGTTTGTCTACTGATTTTTGCAAGAAAATAAGTGCTGGTATCATCACAGTCACTCTTGATGTCCTTTGTTGTCTTACTTCTATTGCATATTCTTGCACATTTTCTAGCATAAAAATAGCATGATCCAACATGCAATTGTCACTTGGCTGTGTATTGTTATGCTCATGTATTAATGCCCATGCTTATTTGTCCCAGCGGCTTAGTTCGCTAGAACACCTATCTTCTCATTCACCCACCAACAGCAGGGTGGGTTCAAGCTGCTTTAAGTTCTGAGAGGTTGTGCATGACTGAGATAGAATACACCAGTGGGGTTGTTCACTCTAAATATCAGCTGATGGCAGAAGGTGGGATGAGCCATGCTAAGCATTCTGGCATATTGTCCATGACCAAATTTTGACATGCAAATGGAATTGTCATTTCCCAGTTGCATGGTAGTGTTTGAATTCACTCAACAAGTGCAGTTCATCATTTGGTCGGATCCACAGTATTCACCCAGTCAAATGGTGGAGACTAGATAAAAAATTTAGGTGTACTTAAAGCTTAGTGTATCCCACATCTGCATCATGACTGTTGATTAGCTTCATTCAACATCTTAGAATATTCCATTAACAACCATATTGTGCTATGTGGATGATATTTAAGTAAATTGCAAGGTAAACAAGAGGCAAAATCATACAGAACTGAGTGCAATTATTTCAAGTCTTTCATCATGTGTACAATTTCAGTTACTTTGTTAGTGCATTGTCTTTGAGGTTTCCTTGTGCATTTCTTCTGTTACATAGGCTCTCATGTTTTTGAATACTGATATGTTCTTCTCAATACCTTATAATTTAGTTGTCATATTGCAAACTTCACCTTCTTTCACAATTATTTGGTTAATCATGCATGATCATTTTGTTCAGCAGAATTACTGTTGCTCCATGCCATGTTAATGTGTCATTGCTATAGTTTTGTAGGAATGTCTAAGCTGCAAGGTCTTGTTTGGTAGCTAGTGATATTTTGGCTGTTTGTGGTATCGCATGCTCACACTGTATCTCATTTGTTTCCAGTGTGGTTGATTTCCGTGTTTGGACTAACCACGGGCCATTGGGCGCGAACGCATGCACCGGGACAGGTGGTTGCGTTCCTAACCTGGTTGTGGTGCCAAATCGGGCTAAGCTGGGCTCATCATGCACCGGAGGTGGGTGTTAGCGGGCCAGCCGCCTCCGCTGGAGGGGGTGCACTGTGGGCCTGATGAGGTGCTGCTCCTGAGTGTGGGCCTGATGAGATGCTACACCTGGGCTGGCTCAGTGAGGAGGCCAGCTGTATGGCTGGACATGGTGACGCTGCTCGGGCATTCACTGAGCGTTGGGCTATAAGGTGTCTGGTCTCATTAGAGATATGTACTGCCTTTTCAAAGCAGGAGCTGTTGGGTAACCTGTCAGTAAATGGGTGGGAGGTGGAAAAGAGCTCCCCAAGGAGGGCCTTCAGGGTGCTTGGCTGGTTTTATACCCTTTTCTGAATCCAGGTGTCCATTAATTGTGTGGAGCTTTTCCATTTTGTAGCATTTCATGTACAGTCTCGAAGGGGTACCCCTTGTAAGCTGGATGAAGGAACCAGGTTGCAATTATGAAGTTAATGGATGGTTTCTGTAGCTTGGAGAATGGACACAGTCACCATACAGGATCAGAGGTATCTGATGTCATTCGTTTGGTCAATACACCCCTAAAAGTCTGCATTAAATGCTCCCACATCTTATTTGGCCTCATAGCTCAGTGTGAGACAAAAGTCAAACCTAGGAGGGCCCAGGCCCTTATTCTATTTTTATATATTTATTACTCTGAAGTAAGCACATCATTGGTCATATGGGAGGGCTGTGCCAGTGTGTGCTTTTATGTCAGACATGGATGGATGATGTAGCATCAACACATAGTATGATTTTGGATGGTGTGCCTCCACTGTACATTGCCTATGCTTTCTTGCTTTGAAAGATCAGTGTGATTGTTAATCAGCATACTTTGTAATGCTTTATTCTTGTTGGTAAGATGCAGTGGATCGCTTTTGTTCATGCAGTTCATGCAGTTTCCCTATAGCAGGATAGCAAGCCCTTTTATGCTGATGTAGCCTGCGTTTCGCTCCCTCCACGCTAGACCCCACGCTCTGACTGCTCACGCACGCGGCTGGTGCTGTCGGGCGTTGTCTGCCTGTGCGTGTGTGTGTGACCCGCGGGCCGGCCGGGTCCCGTGTGTGTGACGGCCGCTGCGTCCGCGGCCGCCGGCAGGTCGTCGGGCGGCCGGTTGGCGCAGGAGCTCGCGTCTCCGCGGAGTCCCGGCGAGGTGGCCCTCCAGCGCGACGTCATCGTGCACCGCGACAACTCCGGCTACGGCTTCACCGTCTCCGGCGACACGCCCGTCTCCGTGCTCAGCGTCAAGCCCGGTGAGTGGCCCGGCGTCCGCCGCCGTGTCTCCGGAGATGCTCGCGTCCCCCTCAGTTGGCCGGGTGACCGCCCACCGTCGCGTCCCAGAGGGCTTCGTGAAGACTTCCGTGACGTGGCGCAGGGCTGCTCAGTTATGCTTCGTACGTCTGACCTTGGCGTCCTCGGCGGTATGTGGAGGGATCTACAGGTGTCTGGTGTGTCTGGCGTCGCGTTAGCAGCTGCCCCGTTTCTATAGGTGTATCCGAGCGTAACTGGCCGGGATGATGTGTCGGTTTCTCATCACATGCTTGTCCTCCGTGGTGCGGGGGACTCTGCTCTTGGCTCCGTCCTGGGTGCGTCCGTCCTCGCTTCGAGCGTGGGGCAAACAGGCATACGACTGTGCTGCATCTCGCGATCTGTGATATGGATGGGGGGGGGGGGGGGGTATTCAGCAGACTTGTTCTGGATTCGACGGATAGTCCGAATCCAATTTATGAGGTAGCCGAATCGGGCTCGATTCGAATCTCTCGCCTCTGGCGAGATCCAAAATTGAAGCGTCGCTAAAATTGCAAGCAATTGCGGTTTTAGTGTCTGAGGAAAACGAATGACAGAATACATGGCACATTCTTTTATAATCAATTGAAGCTAGTTTAATCTAATTTTGACGCAACGTATAACTTGAATGAAAACAGCAGGTCGTAGCGCGCATTAGAGGTGTGCTGGGCGAAAAAGGAATAGACAAAACATTTACGGGTATGTGCCATGCCAAAATCTGTCAACCCCAGATGTCTGGACGAACTCTTGGCGTTTTAGGGAATGTTGACATTTCCTTCACGCAACCACATGAACAAAGTCCGATGACTTTTTGCGTAATCTAATGTCGTGCGGATAATCACGTAAGGAGTTCGGCCACCGAACATGATCAGTCTCTGAAATTCCTACGGTGACGTTCCTGTTTTTGTATTTGAAGCAGTAATTTCGGCTCCGATCACGCTGATTCCAACCATGATTTAGACCATATTCTGTCTGATCCAGAATCAGAATCAGACGTTAAATTTACCTGAACAAACATGCGTAAGTTTTTTAGTTCAGTTGCGAGGAACATTACGCATACACTGGATCAGTTCGTTTTGCCTTTCTCCTCATTGAATGACTAACACCGAATAGGGGTGTATAGAAGCATATTTACTGCGCACGATTGTATCGGCGAAGGTTTGTTGTCGAGATATCCATACGGCCCTTTTTATTTCTTAGTTATTTAACGAGGAATAAGGCCGATTGCACTGCTGTTATACCAGCAACAACAGTTGATTCGAATCAGTGTGTGAAAATATAGTTGGACGCGAAGCACGGTTGCCTCCCACTTATTTTGAGCCATCAGTTCGATTCCTGTGGAGTTAGCCAAGCACGAGTCCAGTTAGTGGCATACACCACTCCCAGCTCGTCTTGGGAGGCAGTTCCTGGGCTCGACGGCAGGGGAACCCCGTTTACCCGACCCACTCTCGACGCTGGTGGAGGAAGCCATGCTCTGCACGTGTCTGCACCGAGTGGGATGCCGATCAAACACTGTGCATGGTGTATCTGCCGTTGAGGTGGAGTGCTGACGGCAATTACACGCGGCCTAGCGCCGTAGCAAACGCCGCCAGTACCAGGAGGATACGTACCAATGTCAGTGTTACACCGGATCAGCTGAGCGGCCGTGACTGATAGCGGCTTTTTTGTACCATGGCTTGCGTGTTACGTTTTTGTGCTTGTATCGACATCGACCTCTCCTCCCCTCGTAGGCCCCCGTTTGCGTGCCTCGGACGTGTCTCCCGGTTCTTGTGCGTACACCGGGGTCAGCCATGATCCGGGGCGCGGATGTACCATGTACCATGTACCCGCCTCCGCCGCCGCCGCCGCCGTTGGAGGGCTCGATGCCAGTGGCGCCGCGTTCCCGCATCCCCACCCATTCGAGGTCCGGGGGCGCGCTCTTAGCGACGGCGTGACCGGCCGGGACGACCGGTGCTCGGCCGGTCACCGGGGGCGGCGCCCGCGCGCGTGCGGCCGCGCCGGCGGTGTCGGTGAGTCAGCGGCGCCCCGCCGTGCCGACTCTGTTTACATGGCGCGGGGGCGCGGCCGGCGCCGTGCGCCAGGTCACTGCGCAACGCCCGCTCACCGGCCGCCGGCAGACCGAGCACCCAGACGGGTCACCGGTCGGGCGGCGGGGCGCCGGTCTGACCGCCGGCGCTCGGTGCGCGCTGAGCTGCTGCCGTGTTATGGCCGCTCTTAGATTAGAGTGGAAAAAACTATTGCTAAGCTTTGATTGTTCGCAGCCATCCGGATAGTCAGCAGCCGTCGGGATAGTTTGCACAGCATGCACGCTGGAGCGGCAACTGTGCGTGGGTCAGGTCACGTAGCAGTTGTGGCGTGTTGACGGGCACGCAGCCGGCGCCGCTGACAAAGGCGGCGGCGCGCGCGGCGCGGCAGCCCCTCAGCGCCGGGGCAGCGCGCTGACCGGCTGCCGGCGGCATTTGCACGGCTGGTGTCGGGGGTGAGTGACCGGCGCCGGCGCGTGCCGCGCGTGTCACTGACGCCGCGCTCCGCTCCGCCCGCAGATGGACCGGCCGCCCGCGCTGGCGTGCAGATGCAGGATATCATCGCCAAAGTGAATGGTAGATCAGTCGATCAGCTCAATCACCAGCAGGTGGTCAACTCCATTTGCTGTGAGTAGTCTGGCGCGCCGCTGCAGTCGCACGTCGTGTGTGGGTGTGGGTGCGGGTGTGGGTGTGGGTGTGGGTGTGGGTGTGGGTGTGGGTGGCGGGGGGGGGGGGGGAGGGGAGGGCGGCAGGGGTGTGTGTGGAGGCACGGGAAGGTCAGGATTTAATGGGATGCGGCGTTTGTCGATTGCTGTGCTGTTGGATTGTAATGTGATATGGTGCGTGTTGATGGCTGCCTCGCTGGATTGTAATGGGATGTGGTGCTGGTCGATGACTGTGCTGTTGAATTGTAATGTGATATGGTGCTTGTCGATGGCTCTCGCTGGATTGTAATGTGATGTGATGATTGTCGATCGCTACGATGTTGGATTGCACTGTGATTTGGTGCTTGTTGATGACTGTCATGTTTGATTGTAATGAGATGTGGTGTTTGTTGATCAGCGTCATGTCAGACTAACGGGACGTGGTGCTTCTTGCCGGCTGTCACATCGTCCAATTTTCGAGGATCACAGCTGAAACGCTTGTTAGATCAGCTAGTTCTCGTTCATGAGTGACTTTCTAACCGTTGTGATTTAGCACCGAGCTGTTGGCACGGTTGGTCCCCGATGCGCCGCGCGTTTACATGAGATGTTCGCTGACGCTCGGCGGGGGTCGTCCGGTGTATTTTTAGGTGTGTGTATGTGTGTGTGTAAGAGCAGCGCGCCGTAGAGTGTGCTTGAGAGCTGTGTTAGCACGGTGTGTGGCGTGACACGGGTTCGGCGGCCGTGATGTTTAAAAGTGGTTAGCTGCGGTAGAAGGCCATGCCTCACATACACCAGCCATATTTTGTACAACGTATTAAGGGTTCCATGCTGAGCAGTTTTGGCCCACTGATCATTATAGACGTTGCGGAGAAGGCAAAGTCGCTTCATTTCATTCTGATTTATCGTGTTAGTTTTGTTAAAAGGACGCGACGCACGCCATTGCGCATCCTTCAGCGGATCGTCAGCGAGTGCAGCAGACATTTTAGGGCTCAGTGTGTATGACCATCGCGCAACCACGATCGGAACCTGTGCCCACCCATATGAGAGCTCACCGATCGATGACGACGCCCCCAGTGTGGAGAGAACAAAACGTGTCAGTCCATCAAGCTTTATGCGACCTCATGTATGTATGTATGGATTCCATCGCTAGCAGAAGAAAAGGTGCCGTCCCAGCGCAGGCGCTGATCCGAACGTAAACTCGCGCTACACTATTAACCTCGTGTGCCTCTTAACGTGTTCACGGTTCACAAGACAAGAAGAGTTTTGGGGGCCGTTTCAATGTAGATAAATGAGCGACTTGGCAGACGACGAGAGAGCTAACCGCTGAGGGGCGGCAGGTCGGTCGGTCGGTCGGTGGGGTCCTGTGTCAGCGGGACGCCGCGTCGTCGCCGCCTCCCGTGAGCTGGGTCATGGGACGGCGGTCGACGGCCGCCTGTATCTGTCCGTCTTCCGGTGGCGTGTGTGCCGGCGACGCTCGCTCGCCCGCGCGCGCGCGCGCGCGTTGGTCAGGCGGTGGTCTGAGCGGCCCGACGGCCGGCGGTGGCCGCCCGTGGCCAGGCGTGCAGCGCCGCGCCGCCGTCCGAGCGGCGCGGCCGGTGGCATAAACAGGCGTGTAGCCGGCGGCCGCCGGTGATGTCACCGGTGACGGGCGGTGTGACGCACGTCCAGCGGACGGTGTCGCCGGCGGCCGCCGCGCTGACAACAGGTCGCCGGTGCCGGCCATGGGGCCGGGGCTCGGTGACGGCTGGTCGTCGGTGTCCGGCGGTGGAGACACGGGCTGGCGGTCTGTAATGACCTTGGGCCAGCTGCGCCACTGCTGCGGGGCGCTTGTCATAAATATTTGTCGTTTGAATGAGCGCTCGCCGGTGCCGTGACCGGTGCTGATTTGTGGCCGCTGCGTATCCGTTGCTTGGCGATGTACCGATGCATGAATCTGTCAGCTGTGTTATGATTATTATGACGGGGCGCCGGGCGAGACCCAGTGCCATCGAATCGCCTGGTGACCGGCGGACGCCACACCACCAGCCGGTGCCGGGCGCCCTGCCCTGACTGCCCCTCGTCCTCCACCGCAGCCAGCTCCAGCGTCTTGCTCACCTTGGAGAGCTGCCGGAGCCCGTCCAGGATGCCCAACGGCGCCGGCAGCACGCCGCCCACGCGGCCGCTGCCGCCCATCCCGTCGCAGCAGCGCGAGATCACCGGGCCGCAGCCGGTGGACGTGAGTGGCCGGCCGCGCCTCGGTCCGCCGCCGGCCGCGGCGCGCCCGGCCAGGTGCCGGCTGACACCGGGGAGGGTCCGGGGCGCTTTGTCGGGGCGGAGGTGGGAGCGGCGGGTTTCTGGGGGTGCTGACGCACCGCTGGCGCTGCCGTGGCCCGCGAGGCGACGCATGGCAGATCGCTGGCGAGGCTTGTTGCGCCGGAGCCTCGCGCGAGTGACCACCGGACGTCGACTCGGTGCATGTGAGCTGCATGGCGCCTCCCGTCGCGCCCAGCGTCTGCAGCTGGGCGCCCCCCATCGGGCGCTGGGGCGCCGCGCTGCTGGCTTGCCGGCCGCCGCGCTGACGGCCGCTGCCTGCAGGACATGGCGCGCCGCCACTGGGCCTACAAGAAGTCGCACACCATACAGCTGATGCTGGAGGAAGAGGAGCGGCACGTGGACGCGGTGCGCGCGCAGCTGGCGGCGGCCAGCGGCCGGCCGGCCGACAGCGGCCGGCTGCGCCAGGAGCTGAGCAGCGCCGAGTCCTGTTGCCGCCTGCTGCGCCAGCAGCTCGACACGCTGGCCGGCCCCGCCCAGCCGGCCGCGGTGAGTGACGCGCATGCTGGCTGGGCCGCCTCCTGCCGCCACACGCACGCCCTCCGCCCCGGCTCTCCCGGCCCGCGCCGGCTGCTGCCGCCCACTCTCACCAGCGCCCGGTGTTTTACTTTGACTTTTAATATGATTTTCTCGGTGGTGCTGTTGCTATTAATATGATTTCTCCTGGTTCTGTTTTGTTTCCGTTTCGGCCGCTGTCGGCGCCGCGCCGGGCCGCTTCCCTAACCCGCATGCCGCCCTCAGCTCCGGCCCTGTACTCTGTTGCAGACGCCGCCGGCGGCGGCATCGCCGCGGCGCTCTCCCTCCGCGCCCCGCCCCTCCTCCACCGCGTCGCGCCCCTCCTCCCTGGCTGCCGCCGACACGCCGCCGCCGCTGCCCGTGCGCAATCGAGTCTTCACGTCCCCGCCGCCGTTGCCGGGCGGCGGTGGCGGCGGCGGCGGCAGTGGTGGTGGCGGCGCGTCGCGGCTGGACCTGCCGCCGGCGCTGCCGCCGCGCACCTACCGCACGGACCGGGCCGACCCGGACCTGCAACGGTCCGCCTCGTGCGCGTCGGCGCAGCTGCAGGTGAGCGGCTGCTGTGGGACCCGACGGGTGGTGCTGAGCTGTCTGACTCAGCTGGTGAGGACGGCGGCCGACGCCAAGACAGGGCAGTCGGTGGCGTCGTGACTGCGTCAGATCGGTACGATAGCAGGCGTCCGGTCCGTTTGTAGGGGACGGAAGGCGGTGCTTCTGCCGAGGCCAGTACGACGGCAGATCGTCACAGGTGGACGGTAGGCTAGCCACCATGTGGGGACGGCAGTCCAGCCGGCGTCACTGGGTGTGCGCTGCTGCCGGTTCATTGTGACGGGCGTCTCCCGAGTCGTCTGGCGCAGCTGGTGCCGGGGCGACGGGCTGGTATCGCCGGACTGGCGGTGGCGCCAGGGCAGTGTATAACAGCCGCTCACGAGACGCCCGACTGCGCTTATAGAGGGCGGTGTGGCGGGGGTCACCGGACAGGCAGCGGCGACAGCTCAGGGGGTTGGGAGACACCGACGGGCCGTTGTATGACCTGGACGGTGCAGCTGGATGACCCAGTGGACAGCAGCGACACGACATTGCTCATCAGCCTGTGATGGGCCCTACCAAGCTTAAAGAGAGCGATAGGAATGCGATGCCTGGGAAGGTGCCAGCACCGGAGTGGCGCCCCCTGCGCAGAACTTGACGCGAGCACCGGCCGAGTCAATGTCTCCCGTTTGGTGAGGGGGCGCCGCACCAGCCGCCTTCCAATGGATTACGCTGCGCGCTGCGTCGCCTCTCCCCGCCCCGCGCCAGCAGCGGTACACCAGCCATGTCGTTTTGTGTCAAAACAGCACATGCATTTCACCATGACGCCACGCGCCATTTGTAGCTTAGCAACGCACACAGCAGCTGGCTTCAGCATACTGTGGTTCTCACACTCCTAGCCGTCACAAGGCATTGGCTGTGCCGTCTTAGCGACATACGCCCCCATGTGACACAAGAACGGCGCAGGGCGCTGAGGCAACTTCCTGGCCGCACCTGGCGTCACATGCCTGGGCTATGGTAGGACTGATCTGAAGGGCGTCCCGCTGCTGCCCGGCGGCCCAAAAATCCCGTATCTGGGGCTGGCGGTGTCGTCTGGGACGGACACGGTATGTGACCTGCGGGTGGGACCCGCCACAGCATAGCTCCTGGCGTGCCGGGTCTCACTGATGACGGCCTCTGGTACCCTGATCCATGTCCTGATTTGTACGTGGAGATCGCATTCAGTGAAGTGGTGGTTCGAGGTCACACGCACGCACAGGGTGTGAAGGAAGGTGTAGGGCTACATACGCAGACAGGTTACCAGGGAGCGGTCTTAACCGATAAACTACCCTTCTGAGACACGCTAAATATTGTTTGTTTGGCTTCGAGACATTTGCCTTGTGTGCGTGGTACACATGGAGTGGTGTGAGCTAATACGCATCTCCACTCATGCATGCGATCTTGAGTGCGCCATGCCTCGTCGTCGGAATGTTGTTCCGTGTTGTGTGTGCGTGTGCCGTGCATCGCATGCCCAGTATGGCCGTGTTTGGTTTCTTCGTATCGCCCTTCGCTCCCACGGATGTCACGTTGCATCCCGTGGCTGACTGACCGCGTGGTCGCCATGTCTACGCCCCCTTCCCGCTCTCCGCGCGCGTCCGACGCACGCGCCCCGAGCTGCTCGGCGATCGCCGCGTACGCGTCCCGACTGGCCTGTGACGCCGGCCCGGATCTGCCGCGCGTGCTCCGTGCTGCCGGCCGACGTCACACGGCGGGGCTGACGCTGTCGTTCTGTGCCGCCCACCTGTGCCGCGTATTTGGGCACGGCTCCGCGTCGCGCGCGTGTTTCTCCGGCGTTGGTTGAGTGCTCACCGGGAGATTAGCGGGCTGTCATGCCGCGTGTTCTTGGGGCCGTCCGCGCTCTCGCCGCATCGACAGCCCGCTCGCCTTTTGTGGAATTAAGCGGCGCAAAGCTACGTCGTAAAGATGTGCATCTGCAGCCAGCTGTCCAGCCGCCCGGCGCGCGGGCGACAGAATGCATAATGACGGTGCATCCGAGTCCGCCACGGCCGAACCGGCCTCGTCATCGGCGCCGCGGAGGCCCGTTGTCCTCGCCCGCGCCTCACCCTCTGCCCGGCGCTGGTCTGGCGGGGTCCGGTCAGCCGGTGCCTGCGTGAATGGCGAACCGGCCGGCCCGGTGGCGGCCGCCGGTGACGTCAGCCGGGCGTGCCGACCGCGGCGAGACGTCTGGAACCGGCGGTCGGCCGGTCCCCCGCCGACGGTCCGGCCGCCCGGCTGGTGGGCCTCCCCTCTGACCGCGCAAGGGGGCGGTCGCTCTGACGCGAGACCGCTCCGATCGAACGGGGCAGGACCGGCCCGAGACGCACTCCGCACGGTGCGCTGCAGCGCGGCGGCCTCAGATCCGGTCCGCGGCGGCGGCAGCGGCGGTGACTCATGGCACCCCGCTTCAGCCGCCG
The DNA here is from genome assembly GCF_011947565.3 of Pollicipes pollicipes. NCBI lineage: Eukaryota > Metazoa > Arthropoda > Thecostraca > Pollicipedomorpha > Pollicipedidae > Pollicipes > Pollicipes pollicipes. The sequence continues at coordinate 33,510,406 of NW_023596420.1, forward strand.
TCAGCGGCGCCGCCACAGTCAGTGCAGCCGCGACCCGACGGCGGTCCGCCCGCGCCCGCGCCCGCGCCCGCGCCCGCGCCCGTCCGCCGCCGCCGCCGTCAGCGGCGCCCAGAGCGGCCCCCGCGCCACAGTGTGTAGTCAGGCGGCCTCACGTTCGGTCGGTGTGCGATCCGCGGTGTCGCCGGCGCTGGCGCTAGCGCACGGCTGCCAGCATGGACTTCATGGCGCGTCTGTACCGGGTAAGGCGTGCGCCGCGCCCACGTGCGCCGCTCCTGGAAGACGTGCGGTGCGTGTCTGTGCCGTTCTCTGTGCTGCGAGCGGACCGGTTTCATTGTCAGCATGTGGGTGTCTGTGTGTGGGGCCAGTGTGGCTGCCGTTCGTGCCTTGTGCCGTGCCGTGCGGCCGTGGCCGCGGTCGCCCCTTGTTCGCGGTCCATAAACAGCCGGTCGTGGTGTTTATAGTGGCCGGCCGGCCTGGCTGGGCCGGGCCGGGCTGGGCCGGGCAAGTGTGTCCTCCCACCTGACCGGCGCGCCCGTGGCCGGCAGAGCACGTCGCCGGCGCGCGGCGCCGTCACCTCGCCCACCCACCAGCGCACCAAGTCGTCACCCGACCCGGCCAGTCTGCGCGCCGCCATCGCCAAACGCCGAGAGAGTAAGTCGGCCGCCACGGCCGGTGCGATCGGTCGCTCGCGCCGACGCACGCACCTGCGACAGACGCGCTGTCGCGCGGAGACCCGCCTGTCCGCGCTTGCAGCCACGAACGCGTGCGTCCAGGAGAGTCGGACACGAGAGTGCGACAGGGGCTCCCGTTCGCTGGCAGGCAGTTCGCTTGCCTTCGCCGTCCTGCAGTAGGCGCTTCGTTTCTTGGCGCACGGACGCGCCGAATACCGGCCGGCGTGACGTCACCGCACACCTGCGAAGAAGGCAGAGGTGTGGGCGCTGGAACCGGCCCGGTGCGCGATCAGCCGCAGAGCCCGCGGCGCCGTGCGCTCGTGACGATTATGGCAAGGCCGCCGCGGCGCCCCGCGCGCTCTGTGCACGGGCTATCGCGTCGGCCGCGCTCCGTCATGTGTTGACCTCTGCGGTGAGCTCACGCCGCTGTGACGCCGACCGGCCGACGCCCTGCGCCGCCGCGGCGCTGGTCGGGCCGTAGCGCCGTCGCGTCGGACGTATGTCAGCCGGCCGGCGGCGTTTGGCGCTGTGCTGCCGACGGCGGCCGAGCTGAACGGCGGGATCTGGCGCGGCGGGGTCGCCTGCGGGCGCTGCATGTGGTGACCTGGATAACGGGGTCAGAGTGCAGCGGCGAGGCCCGTCGGCCTGATCACCTCGGGGAGAGATGACGCGTCAAATGTCCTGGCCGGTGACTGACTCCATTGCTGAGATCCGGTACACCTGACAAGACCTCCATTTGAGAACTCCTTGCCGCGTACATGGATGCCGCGGTAGGCTTTTCACCTGTCGCCGGGCTTAAAGCCACCATTCATTGCAGCTAGCTACCGTTCACATTAGACTCGAAGCACAGTCCTCATCAATAGAGTAAGCGAGCACCGCCCGCATGCGCGCGCGCGCTAACCATCACCAGGTGGTAGCCGTGCTGGTGGGTGCGCCCCGGTGGGACCGGCGGCTGGGCCGGGCGGCGGCCGAGCGGGACGCACCGGCGCCGCGCGCGCAACTTAAACAAACAGAAGCAGATGTGGCGGCGGCCGGCGCGGTGGCGTCGCCGAGCGGTCCGCGCCGGCCGGCGGACCGCGGACGGAGCGGCGCGCTGGCGCTGCGGTCCCGACCGGCGCTGTCGCCGGCGACGCAGCACCCCCGCGGGCAGGGCGGTGGGGGACCGGAAGGCGGCGGGTCCGTGACAGACCAGAGAGACTTCTCCGCCCATCCGGACAAGGCTGGAAGGAGCTGGCGGATGGCAGCTGGACCCGCGCGCTCCGTGTGACCCTTGTCCGGATCGCGCCGCCGCCACTGTGCAGCATGTCGGCTGGGGCGGCAGCTCGCGGTTTCCGTCGACACAGTGCGCAGGGTCCGCCCGAGTCGTGTGCAGCCTCGGCCCGCCGCCGGGCTGCGTTCGCCGCGGCTGATCTCGCTAGCATCAGCGGTGTCTGCGGCTTGGGCCGGACAAGAGGCGAGCAGACGCGAGCGGTGGCTTGGGACAAGTTCGTCGTCCCTGCTGTAGATCATTGTATCGCAGTTCCTTTTTTAATGTGGTAGCTAGACGGAAATCCCCGCTGGTGACAACCAAGTCCGTCCCCTCCCCTCCCCCCTTCCCCGAGTGAAAGTGTTGGTTTGTGAGTAGCTCACGCCCGACCAGGTCTTGACACGCTTCTGATATTTGGCGAGGCAGCGACTCGTAAATGAAAGGGAAAAAAGAGAGAATGAAAATTGAGCGCGCACCTGTTTTTATGTTTCGAATTCTGCCAGCTGGAATCTCATTGGCGCAGGCAAGTATATACGTATCAGGGCGAGGGCGAGGATGTACATATCAGGGCGCAGTCGATTTACCGTACGCACTACGCATATGACATGTGAACTATGGACGTTTGGACTCACTGGCCAGCAAAGCTCAAAATTGCCCCCCTTTTGTGCGCTGACATTCTAAAGAACACCTATACCATACTTAGGCATGGACCCCTGGATCACGACGGTGATGACGCAGACGTCCCGCACTTGTTCGTCCCCGATATATCGCAACAATAAGCAGCCTTGATTCGTGTCGGCTCGTGGGTCACGACGTTATGACCACATGCCCCACACTTGTTCGCCTTATGTAAGTCGACTACGTCGCTTCGGATCGTGTTAAGTTTTTGCAATCGTGGCACGGAAAGATGGTTTTAGATCGTATCATCATTTTCTGGTGAACATGTTAGCATTTTATTATTTCCTTGAAAGGAAGGGGAAGTGCTCGATCTTGCCAGTGATTGCTCTTAAAGGGAGTGTCCCACCTTTAGAGCACATTTAACAAAAAGGCTATTGAAACTTTCAAGACCAGTTTTATCTATCAATAGCTCTTGGTTGTGCCACTGCAGCATCGTCAAGGCATAAAGAAAAAAATATCTACTGTAATATTTTCGAGTCCAAATCACGCTTTCAGCGCTTCAAACGTGTCAAGTACAAACAAAGCGGGGCACTCCCTTTAAAAAAGACGCTGTTGTACCGCGCCGTGTACCGCACTGGTGCGGAGACTGGCGCGCCGGCCGGGATTGGCGCCGATCCTACGCCAATGTGAACATAAAAAAGACGCTGTTGTACCGCGCCGTGTACCGCACTGGTGCGGAGACTGGCGCGTCGGCCGGGATTGGCGCCGATCCTATGCCAATGTGAACATAAAAAAGACGCTGTTGTACCGCGCCGTGTACCGCACTGGTGCGGAGACTGGCGCGTCGGCCGGGATTGGCGCCGATCCTATGCCAATGTGAACATAAAAAAGATGCTGTTGTGCCGCGCCGTGTACCGCACTGGTGCGGAGACTGGCGCGCCGGCCAGGATTGGCGCCGATCCTATGCCAATGTGAACATAAACGGAGCTGTGGAGGGACGCGAATTATTTTGTATTGAGCGGCCTTGACTCCGTTGTGTATCGTCTGTGACCGGTTTTGCTCGTTCGGAAAACTTTTAAAGATAAGCCGGACCATTTTCTATCGGGCTTCACATCTGTTATATCCGGCTGCAGTTTTCCTCGATTTTTTCTTTGGATGTCATCCCTTTTTATCCTTTCATCTTCGATCTGACCTAGTTCATTTTCTTTTCAAACAGCTGTCTGCCGTGTTATTGCTTGCGTGTTTCTAGTGTTTGGTAGCGCGTTGATTGATTGAAAGTCCCGAGACGTTATAAACAAATACTGGATGTTCCAACAATCTCGGTCATTTTACTGGAAGCTGTATAAAAGAAACCATAAACAGTACAAAGTGCACGCTTGTTACAAATACAGTAGAGGGTGTACATGCATGCGCCCGTACATGTGGCACCAAAGCTCTTCTTCGCCTCTCTGACCAGCCCTCGTCTTTCATGCAGGCCGACCACGATGTTTTACATTTTGAAGGCGAATTAAGCGTACCGGGGCCTGAACGGCTTGTGGCAGACTCTAGACTTTGTTGTCTTGTCTTGTCTTGTCTTGTCTTGACGCCAGGTCGTCAGCGGCCCGTTCTTGGGACCGGGGCCGTCCCGCCCGGTGTGCGGTGCCTGGCCTAGCCCGTTCCGTGCACGCCGGCCGGCCCGGCCCGGCCGCCGGCGTCCCCGGGCGACAAGGCCGCATTCCTGGCCCGCCGGCCGGCACACTGCAGCGGCACGAGCCGCCGCCGCCGCCGCCGGCGGCTCGCGGCGGGCAGCGGACAGCGGGCACGGGGCGGCGGTGCTGGCCCGCGAGCCGACTGTCGCCGTCCGCCGGCGGACAGCGCGCGCCGCTCCCGTCTCGTGCGGACTTCTCAGGCCCGGCTCATGGGGAGGCAGCCTCTCCACCTCTCCCCCCCCCCCCCCCCCGGGGGCCCGGGGTCAGCGTTGCGCGCCGCTCCGTGACGGGGGTGGCTGCCACAATGACTCGAGGTCGAGCGAGCGCGCCGCGGAGCGCCGCGCCGCCACCGGTCGGAACGGCTCGGTGCACAGGCTTGCGATCGTGCGTGTACGTGTCGTCTGTCGGCAAACTGGGCGGGAGAATCGGAAGTCCCGCTGTCCACACGTGACACATGTCCACTCATGGCCTGGCGTCGCGCCTCTCGAACTGGCGGTGGCATCAGCATTAATCTAATGCGCTGCTCAACCTCCAGTGCATGCTAAACAACTTGCATAATCAGCCCTTGGTTCTGTCAGCAGCCAGTCAGTTGGCGCCGCCGTGTATCTGGCCCGATAGAATGCGCCTGCGACCACTGCGACCACTCCCAGCGCCAGGACGACGCGGTGCGATGTCTGAGCGGTGGAGCGTGGCCGGTGCCGGCTGACCGGCAGCCGTCTCGCGGCTGGCGTCAGTGGCGGGCGGGTGGGTGTTGCCCTCGCCAGCGCACGCGTTCGGACGAGCGCTCCAGTCCGGCCCTACAGTAGAGGCTGTGGCGGGGCGCCGGCGCTCCGGCACTGTCTTCGGCGACACGGCCGCCACGCACGGTGTGTTGATATGCGCGATGTACAGTGGTGAAGAGCTTTGTGGATGGTTTGGGGCAATCGTTTTAGGACTCCCTCCCTAATTTCAGTCTGCCACTGATGGCCCGATTGACTTCCTCGCTGATTTTGGCCTCGTTCATTTCGGTCTCCATGGCACCTTTTGCTGAGGCGATTTTGACACGCTAGCAGCTCCACGCCGCCGTCCTGGCGGCCAGCTGGCGGTCCTGGTAGGCGGGGCCATCACGGCCGTCGGCAGATGTCAGCACCGTCACGCGGCCGCCGCTACTGACATCTGACGGGGCGGCCGTCACTGGAGCCCGGCCGGCCGTCCGCCGCTTGGTGCAGGTCGGCCTGTCGGCCGCCCGCAGGCAGACCGCCGGCGGCCGGCGCCGCGCCGCCGCCAGGGTTGCGTGGGAACGTGAGCGATACTTTTGCCCGTTTTTGCCGCGTTCGTGATCGTGACGCGACGCGGTAGAGGTCAAACGGGCGGACTGTTTTGTGTCAGCCCTGCAAGTGGGCGAGCATTAGCTGCTAATGGGATCCGCCGCCCTGTGTCACGAACTCGGACTGCTTCTGAGTTGCCGTGGGATGCGGTGTGGGAAATGTTCCAGCTGCCGGCGTCTGGGCGGATGTGCCTGCGCTGCCACCAGCACCGGCTGCCGGGCTGCTGGTGCCTTTGTGTACCCGGTGACGCCAGGCGGGCGGCGTCTGTCGATCGCGCGCCGGAGGAAAGCCAGACCCGGGCTCGATTTACGCTGTGGTTTGTTTGAAGTCGGTTTCTCGGAGCAACAGTCCGCCGACGTTACAGGCTTCTGGGAATGAATGGGCTGCGAACTGGGTCGCTCCCCACGCCGAGCGCGACCCCTGACCCCGACGCCCTTGACCCCGACTCGCCGTTCGCGCCCGGCTGCGACGCCGGCCGATGTCTGGAGCGAGCCCCACGGCATGACCGCTTGCCACCGGGCGTTCCCGAGGCGCCCCGGGCCGCGCCCGGCCAGCGCCCGAGGCGTCCCGTGTTTGGCTGAGCTGCGGAGCCGCGGGCTCCGGCGGCCCGCCGAACTGCGCAGGGTCAACGTTCACCGCACGGCGCCCCGGCCGCACCGTAAACCGCGATCGAATAAATATTTGCGGAAACGTGTCGTCATCTGTGTGATGCACTCCACTTTCATGGCGGCGAAGGTGGGCTCGGTTGGCCGTCGCGATCCTCCGAGAGGCTCTGTTTGACAGTGGGTGCGGGCGACCGGGGCTCCCTTTAGCTTGCGTTCCTGTGCCCATCTGATGGCGTATCACCAGAGGCGGCAGGGCAGGGGCATCTCTTGCTGCGTTAAAGTCACTGATTAAGTGCGCTGGTCCCGTCCAGAATCGCGAGTAAGGGAAAGGTCAAGCCCGCTCTGTCCCTCGTGGCCACTTCGGTCCCTGCAGAGCGATGGAAGGCCGTTTCGGATATCGAAATAGCGCAGGGCGTATTATATGTTACGCTTGCTTGTTACTGAGGAAATATGAAGTTCATTTCACCCACGTTCCCGTCTGACGGGCAGGGCGTGCAAAGTAAAGGTGAAAATAAAAACGTAAGCAGTTAACGATTTTTTGCTCGAAGGGGACATTTCTCGTTTCCCAGCATTGTGAGCACGGCGTGTTTTCCATTTTCCGAATGCATTTTCTTCAACATGACTGGCGGATAACAGAATAAACTTAAATGTATCCCAAAGCGTCACTGCGCGGCCGATATGGCCTTGTTTGTTCTGGGCGGGGCTGTGGCACACCATGATTGAGTCAGCGCAACAGGGTAGAGCGGCTTACATCTGCTTACACGGCATAATCGCATGCTCTCGGCTCGCTCACCCGGCCGTGCGACGGCGTGTTTGTGTATGCCGCGCCAGCACAGCATGCATGTCGATAGCCGCACCTGAAGAAGCTAAAGAATGTTCAGCGCTGCGGAAAGCGCTTGCGTTTTTCCATGGCTTGAAAGCAACAGTCCGTCAGCGGGGACTATTGTGTCGCCGGGCGCAGACGATTGGTTGCGCCAAGGCCTTTCCCATCGTGTGTTTCCTTCTTATTCCCGTTCAGAGAACCGCCTGGTGACTCAGCCGTCGTGTACAAAGGGATGGGCAGGGGAGCGCAGGCCGGGTGCCTCGCTCGGGGAAGTCGTCGCATATCGGGGGACCAGTCATTCAGGCATTCCCCAAACAACGTACGGTGTTGCGACGCATTGCCCCCCCCCCCCCCCTCAAGGTGGGAAGGGGCGTGGTGTGTCGCCCGTCACCCAGCCACCAAACGGAGCAGAATGACGAGGTTCGCCACCGCCACCGACCGACACCGACACCGGAGGGGTGGGGTGACATTATCCACTGAGCTGCCGTATTCGCCGTACATGAACTCGACGCACATTGCCGCTCCCAGGAAGATGCACTGGCACAGTATTGGCCCCCCGGGGGAGAGTACGGCGTGGTGGCCCTGCCATTCTGTACCGGGCTGACATGCACAGGGACGACGGCCCGATGCCTTCCGGTCGTGAGAAGCGCCTTAAAGCCGTCCCCACGCGGAGCCTGGCCGGCCGTCCGCTGCCGGCGCCGCGCGGCCGATGACGCGCCGTCACCGGCGGCGCCGGGCGGCAGCTGGCGGCCGGCCTTGCAGCGCCGCCGCGGCCGCCGCCGCCGCCGCAGTCGGCCGGCGCGCCCGTCCGCGGCCGCCGGCAGCCGGGCGTCGCGCAACCTGTCGGCCGCCGTCGCTGCCGCCGCCGCCTGAGTCACGCGTCCACCGTGGCAATCGATAGCGGCGAGTTACAGTGATCGGCGACGAGGCGCAGTGGCGCCTGCCATCGCCGCCGCCGCTGCCGCGCTCTCGGTGATATATGCAGCAGGGCGCCGCCCTCAGCCCGACCACGCCTGGCCCGTGCCAGCCCCGCCGCTGCGAGAGGCCCAGAGAGCGGCCGCGCGCCGGCCGCCGCCGCCGCCGCCTGTGCGCCCAGTGACGCGGTGAAGCAGTGACGTGGTGACGCCGTGTCATGTCGTTTCGCGAGCTGCTCGGCGAGCGGCGCCGCGCGCGCCTCAAGACGCGCCTCGGACGCTACAAGAGCGACCTCTGCCTGGCCACCATCCTGCAGGGATTTCCGTCGCGAGGTAACGACCTCCGCGGCGCCCGCTGGTCGCAGTGCTGCCCCCGCGCCGCGACAGGCGGCCCGCACATGCGCCGCCCGCGGCCCGCCCCTGATCGTGCACCGTAGTACGTGGCTTTGCCGGGCCCCTCTGACGTCACCTAGCCCCCCTCCCCACCCGCGTCCCTCCCCGTTTTCCCCCTTTGTGCGCGGTCGGCTGGCTTCGGATCATGCGACGGCGCTGGCGCTGCAGCTGATGTGCTAGTCAAAACGCCCGGCAGACATTGCGTCGGCGCGGCTGGAGGTGACTGTGACAGGTCTCGCCCGGAGGCCTTGTCTGGGCCAGGTGCCTCCCGCGCCGGTGAAGCTGCGTCCAGCGCCGCGGCTGCGGGCTCCATGCACCACAATAGCCCGGCGCGAGTGCCGCGTCCGCCCGGCCGCGCCCGACACGGCCGGCGGCTTCCCCGAACGTGTGGCGCCCGGCTGGCCGTCCCCCGGCCAGCCGCCGGACGCGGGGCAGGTGCGCGGCGCAGGGGCCGCGCGGCCGCCGCCGCGGCTCGGCCGACCGGCCGCCGACGGAGCGCCGCCGCTCGCGCCGCCGGCCGCCGGCCGCCACGCTGTTTATTTGACTACGAGCCCCGGGAAGGAGACATCGCTTGCAGGGCAGGCCGCGCGGCCGGCGGTCGGGCCGCGGTCAAGGTCGCTGGCCGGCCGTCTGTCGCCCGCGCTGCCGCCGCTGCTGCGGTGCGATGGCGGGCCGGGCTGCGCCGCCGCCGCCCGCCGCCCGCCGCCCGCTGTCTTCCGTGGCGGCGACCGGCCGGCTGCCGCGCCCGGTGAAGGTCGGCGACCGTGCAGATAAGACGGCCGGCTGCACTAACGGGTTAGCGGCGCATGGTATGGTTCGATACAAAGGATCGGAAAACGGCCATCGGCCGGGCGTCGCGCGGTGTGGATACCTCACTGGCCTGGCGTCGCGGGCGGTGCGGATACCTCCTCGGCCGGGGCGTCGTGTCCGCTGGATGGGGGCTGTGCGATAGCAGGGCGTCGCCCTTGTGCTGCTCAGGCGTTTTTTTTTTTGTCTTCAGCAAGGGCCAGTCCCCCTTCCTCCAGCATGTGAACGGATGCAGTGATTTACGCCGCTCCGCTCCATGGTCGCCGGCCGCACCTGTAAAAGCCGCCACCCTCCCGACGCGGTGGCGCGTCTGGTGCCTCCCCTTCCTGCGGGGCGCCTGAAGTCGGCGCAGCCGCCTGCGACGTGCGATCGGCGTGCGGTGGCGCCAGCTCAGCCTTGTCGGCTGATGGTGACCCGCCGCCGCGCGGCCGTTCAGCCGTGGCCGCCGACCAGGCGTCGCTGGGAACGCGCCGCCGCCTTTCCCAGCGCGAGATGCGCCGCCGTCGGAGCCGGGGATGCGGCGGCTCCGGCCCGGCTCCCCGGCTCCCTAGCTCCGGCGGCCGGGTGGCGGCCCCGGCCCGGCTCCCGGCCCCCCGGCTCCGGCGGCCGGGTGGCGGCCGGTCCAGATGCGAGGGCGGCCGGTGGCGCAACAAGCCGCCGCCCGGCCGGCCGGCCGCGGTCGTGCGTTTTCCGACATTGTCTCCGGCGCGGTGGGCAAATCGGGGCCCGCGGCCCGGCCAGGGCCGGCCGGTGCTGGAGCAACCGGACGCCGCCGGCCGCGCACCGTCCGCCGCCCGGTGCGCCCGCTGTGACGTGTGTACCGCATGGCTCGCGCCGCTGATCCGGGCCTGTTATCTGCAGATGGCGTCGTTTCGCTGGCCAGCGACAGATGGCTGGAGCGATTCGGCGGGCAGCACTCCCGGCGGTGCAGTTGCTCGGGGTTGGGACGGCCTCGGCGGCGCATATGGCACCTGAACGGCGCTGGATGTGCGTCGTGCCGTGCCCGCTCAGTTAACCGCGCCCGTGCAATATTAAGCGGTCCGGCGCGTTCGGCACGTGGCCGCGTGCCGTCATCCGGGCGCGGTCCCACGAGCACGGTCGATGGTCCTCGCGCCGGGCTGTCGGCAGCGGTGCTGCTGTCTGGGCGCTGTGCGCGCGTCGCCGGCTCGGGCGGGTCCCGCGCCGTCCGTCGTCCCATTAGCACGTGTGCGGCGGCCACCGGCTGCCGTGTTTGGGGCCGGAGATGTGTCGCCGTCAAGGCCGCGCCGGCCGGTTTGACGGCACGCCGCCGCCGCCATGCCGTCCGACCTTGTGTGTAGCGCGGTGTTCAGAACCGTTGACCGGTGTCGACGGCGCATCGCAGAGGGGCGGCGCCGGTGCGGAGGGAGGGGGGGGGGGCGGCCGGGCCGGCACACGGCGCGCCGGAGCGGGCGTCGGAGGGCGGTCCAGCGCGGGCCGCGCCACCGCCGGCCGCTGGCACCACGGCGCCGACTCGCATAGAGCGCAGCCGGCGGTGATTGTTGCGGCCGGATGCGGGGGGAGGGGGCGGCCGGGCCGGCACACGGCGCGCCGGGGCGGGAGAGCGCGCCGCTGGAGCGTCGCGCTCGTCACGCTCGTCGCGCCAGTCCGCCGCTCGTGCTGCGCTCGCTGCAACAGACCGACCCGGCCCGCGGCGCGGCGCCGGCGAAGGTCGCGCCGGCGGCCGCGCGTTTCGGAAGTCATCGTCCGGCACGTCACTGGACGGCCGGCGGACGGACTGGTCGCCGGCGGCAGGGGCGACGTGGCCGGCACACCGCTGCCAACGCCGGCACCGGGCTCCGGTCCGGGCCGGTACGCCGCCGACGCCGCGCGGTCAGGCTCGGTTGGGCCCGGTGTGAGCGGCGTCAGGGCTCAATGGGCGCCGCTGCGACGCGTGTGCAGTGTCATTGCCGCCGTGGGCTGCAGCCATGCCGGGATGCCTGTCAGTCGGAAACAGCTCAATCGGTCGCACACTACACATGTCTCGGTCGCGAGGTGGTGCGCACTCGGGGCCGGCGCGTCACGTGCACCTGCCGCTGGGGGCGCCGACTGACAATAACTGCCACTGCGGCTGAAAACGTGCGTCGTCCCCCAAAAATTGCGCCGGTCGCCTGCCGCGCCGACACGCCACGTGCCGTACATGGGCCGCACGGCCAGCGCGCAGGGCCAGCGCGCTGCGTGGCGCGCGTGGCCGGCGTGGCGCCCCGACCCGCGCCCTTAACGCAGCCGTCGGCCGGCCGGTGCCGTGAGCGCATCGCCGTCCGTACCGGGCGGTGGGACGCACCGGCGGCGCTGGCATGACGGCCCGTCATTACGGCCCGGGCCGGCGGCGGCGGCGGCAGCCGGCGATCGATAATTGCGGCCCGCGTGTCGGGCGCCGCCTGAGCATGCACGCCGCCCTGTCGGCCGCCGGCCGCCGGCCGCCACCCTTCCGGGGCTCCAGCGGCGGCGGCGGCGGCGGGCCGATGACCGCGGCCGGCAGGGCCGGGTCGCCAGACGGCCGGCCGCCGGACTCCGCGGCAATGCCGGGGACCGCGGGGCTGTGACGGGCTCGCCGTAATGTTCAGCCGGGGCCAACGCAGCGCGGCTGGGGCCAGTGTGGCGTGGGGCGCAGGCGGAGCTGCAACTCATTCGGCGACCATTGCGGTGTGAGGAGGCCATCGTCAGGCGCGCAGATGGGCTGCAGCGGCGGTTGAATCCTGGGCGAGGCTTCATTTCCAAGTTGACGCCACTGGGCGGCGGTGGTGCGCTTTCCAACCTCGCAGACATTGTCTCTGTGGGGCTGCCTGCAAAGCGAGAGCCCACTCACAATACTATGACCATTTTTTTACGGCGCGCTCTTCTGCATACCTGCACAATAAGCGCCGCGATTGTTCGGTGCTCGTGATCTACAGCAGCGACATTGTTTTTCCTTTGTCTTCGGCTGCATTACGAAAGTACTTCTAAATCCGTTGTAGTCATTCCCTTAATGTTCATATGAATGGCCGTCATTTCAGTTGCAGCGAATCGATCTATCATGCCCGCTAAGAGGACAGGCTAAGAGTGGTATGTTAAGAACAAAGCGGACGGGTTGCGAGCGACCTTGCTAATTTGTTAGGCTGGCAAGTTTCGGGTAATGCAGCTGTTTTACTGAGCGTCTGGGAAGGCAGAGGTGCGGTTTTGGATGAACCCTGATGCCGGCCCTTCATGCACGGGGTGAGCCGCGTGCAGTGTCCGACGACGTGCAGCCTCCGCTGCCGAGCGCCTCGTAAAGCCCCAGTGACGACACAGCAGTCCCGTCCCGTCTACGAGCGTACAGTATTTGTGTCCTATTTTGCTTTGTTGGAATATGGCAGCCGTGTAGGAAGACAACAGCTTTCGCAACCTTGCTGGAACAAAGTGGAGCTCCGAATTTGCCACGTTTAAAACCAGTTGAAAGATGCCCGACAGGAGCTGCACACTGTTTTCACAAAGAGGCACAATCCGTCAATCACCATGCCATCAGATCGGTGTCAAGCCACAACAGAGGAGCGGCTGTGCCGAGCCGCCGAGGTGGGGTAACGTGGCCACCGTCAGCAGCGGCGTGCCGTCATTCAAACTGACGCTTCGGACCGCTTGGCGGGGTCCCTGGAATCCGACCTGACCACATGTCCCTGCCTGCGCTCCCACAGATGATACCGCTCATGGCGCATGGTACACGGCCGCTTGACCACGGGCCGGAGGTGTAGTTTCGTGCTTAGTTGGGAGGGGACTCGAGCTCGCCCTCCCCCCAACTCCAGTTCTTTAGGTAGCGTGGCGAAATCTGGCGCGGAATCCGTCGTTGCGTATTTTTGGGTCTGGGCGTAGCCATTTCTCCTGGCTCAGCCCCCCCCCCCCCCGCCCACACCCACCACGCGTTTTTTTTTTCAAACTGCCACCTGCCACGAGCCGTTTACCGGCCGTCGGTGGATTCCTGCGGGCATTACTGGTAGGTGCGGCACGCCCGGTAATCAGGGCCGTGTCCCGCCTCCAGCAGCGGCACGCCGCACTGAGGTGTGCACGCCCTGTCGGCGCGTGCTGCACTGCCGGGGTGCGTGCGACCGTGGCTCGGAGGCGGGCCGTCGGGAGGCGCGGCGCCTCCAACAGGGCGCCTCAGAGCGCTGTTTGACGGTGTCGGATCAGTCCGGCTGTCAGTCCGGCTCCGTTACTCTCCCGGCGGCACTCAACGCTGCCGTCGGTGACCATTCGCCGGCGGCGCCGTCACGGACGGTCCCGGCGGCCGGCGTCGCGCCCTCGCGCCATCGATCGGACCGGCGGCACCCCTCCGGCGGGCGGCCGCGGACCGCCCACGCCGCGGCCGTCCGCAGCTGTCGTCCGGCCGGGCGCGCCGGCCGGACCGTGTGAGCCCGGGGACGGGCCGGCGCCGCGGTCGGACGGCCGTGGTCAGGCCGGCCCGTCTGCAGGCGGATCACGAGCGGCGGGCGGCGCGGGACGGCCGGCCGCCGCCGCCGCCCGAGCGGCTGGGGCCGCCGCCGGCGCCGGCGCCGGTGATGCACGTCCCCCGCGGGGATGCACGATTGATGACGTCGTGGCAAGCGGCTTGGCCGGCGAAGGGCGGCGCGTAATTTGTGCCGCGTCACTGCGCTATGTGATGAAGGCTGGTCGCACCGCTGGGACTGATCCTGCTGGTGTGCTGGCCCTCCACAGCGTCCATGTTGAAGCTGAAACGTGACAGCGATCTCTCCTCCCTTAAAGTGCCTAGCATTCGCCGACTTTATCGCACTAGAAGTCTCGTGCTGAATCGGTGCGACCTCTCTTTGTCCATTCCAGTGGAAGGCGTTTACAGCTGCCACTTTCCCGCATCCGAACTGAAGCTCGTGATATCTTAAACGCTGGAGAGCGCTGAGAGCCTGGACGCCTGCTATCTGCGCCGGGTCGAATCCCATCGTGAGAATCGAAGCGGCAGTTATCGTACGGACCCCCACTTCCGCTCCGGTCCCTGAGTTGGTGGCGGTTGGCGACGCAGTGTGACGAGTCCGACAGATTGCCTTCTTCCTCTGGCTGAAGTTCAATGGCGACCACTGAGGGTACCCGTCTTCCACGGACGGCGGTGCGGACACCGATAGTGTGCGCTGTACCGCGCGGCCGTAAAATCAGCAGGCATGCTGGACGTAATCGTGATTCGCCGAATATTGAGGTTGTTTTGCCGCATACCAAATGTAACGCAGATGTATTTCCGGCCGTCGATTGCTCCTGACTGATTGCCGACGATAACAGCCATGCCGTTCTGTGTCGCCGCGGCGTAATGCACCGATTGTTATCGGGCTTCAGCTGAGAGGTCGCTGCGCTCGAGTGCCACGTGTTGACCGCGTATCGATCTGTCTCATGTCCGCCGTCTGAGTGAGCTGTGTATCTGGAATGGGTTGAGTGTGTCTTTCCCTGAGCAGACGTGTGCCGAAGGCTCGAGCTGTACCCGGCGGGCGGCGTGTCCCCGTGACCTCGCTCGCTCCATCCCCGCCGTCTGAGGTCTGTGGTGCTGGCCGTACCACCACCCCCCCCCCTTCCTTCCCCTCTCTCTCCTCTCTACTATCCCCCCTCTCTCCCCCCTCCCTCTGCGTCTCCCTCTCCCTCTCTCCCCGGACTCCCGAACGTCCCTGGGGTCGGCGCTGATCCGGCGCCGCGCTGCAGCAGCTCGCCGTCTGTCCCGCTCCCCGTCGGTTGCGCGCCGCTGGGGACGTCATGTCTGCTGGCTCCGCCCGAGTCCCCAGAGCCAGCCGTCGTTTGCCGAACGTCCCGCTGCCGTGTCTGCGGTATCTCCACCCGTATCGGCGGCGTCTGTCCATGTTGTAAGGGCCGCTGCTCGGAGCCCCCTTCCTCCGGTGAGCGTCCACCCCGTCTGACACCCGCCTCCCACGCCGGCAGGTCCGCGCCGCCTGAGCGCCGCCGAGTCGATGGGTGACCTGGGGGCGGGGCCGCGGCACGGCCGCTCGCCCCACCTGCCCGGCGACGCCGACAGTCCGCTGTTCACGCCGCCGGGCACGCCGCCGCCGCCCTACGGCGGCAGCACCAGCGACGTGGCCGCCGCCGCCGCCGACTGGGACCGCTGCGAGCACGAGGTAGGCCCGCTCGGGCCCGGCCCGAGGGCTGGCTGGAACGAGGCAGAGGGGCGGGCTCGCGCGGCGTGCCCGCCCGGCCCAGTTCGGGCCGCTACTGAAGCCGAGAGCGTAGCTCTGGCTTGACGCGGGCTCCGCGGGCGTGGGTGGCATTGGGTCAGGCCATATGTTTCGATAGGGAGGTATCAGCCGGCGAGCTCCGGGAAAGTGTTTGAAGTAGCATTGTCATTCTAAAAGTGACTGTTCGTGGTCGTCGGTTCCATTGAGAGAGCCGCGAGAACTGCTGCTAGTGTCGGGAAGATCCGGCTAAGCCGTTGCAGTGTTCATGTGACCGCTGGTCAGTCTCGACACCGTTTTGTTTTGTTTTGTTTATTTTTTCGGAGGATCACAGTCGTCAATGGGTGTGAGTGGTGTGCATCTAGGCCGGGCGCTAGGCTGGGCGCTGCTTGTGTTTGGACGCGTCGCCGCCGGTCGGCGCGCGGGCTTCGCAGGTGCTTCCGCTGCGGTGGTGGTGTGCCTTGCATCACGTGGTCGCGGTGTCCCTGGGCTGAGGTGCTGTGCGGTGGCCGGCGCGACTGTGCGGAGCTTTGCTGGTGTCTGTCGGGCCGGAGCCGGCGGTGATCAAGGTCGCTTCGGTGGGCCGGTGGCCCGACTGCGCGACTGCCGGAGGCGGGGCGACCCGCACGGGCAGCGCCGCTCGATCAGCGTGGGGCGCCGCCGAAACGGCTGGATGCTCTCGGCAGAATAACTGGGTTCAGTGGAAAAAGGGAGGGGAATAGTCGTTACATGTTTGATTGGTCGCAGTGCTCTGCTCAGATAAGACAATAGTATTAGCCCTATTCCTCGGAGGGAAAAAACAACAAGGGAATGGCGGTATAGTTGGGTTCTCTAGAGACTAGAGGTTGGTTTTTCTGCGAGGAATAAGGCTAATACTACTGTCTTATCTACGTGAATAATGTTCCTCGCTAATGCACTGAACAGCGTACAGTACTCTACTCCGCCAAACGTTGGCTGTGGGCCATGGGCGCCGTCGGTTCCATTCACTCCTTTGTCTCACGCAATGTTCCTGGTCCATGCGCATGTTTTCCTCCTTATTTTACCGATTCGACTGTACTTGAGGGATAAATGGGGTGTAGCTTCATCCTTTGACTTGACACTTTCCTATTCGGAACCTGTGCGCTGGACGTGATTAGATACTTATTTATCCTTGGTCGCCGTGCCTGAAGAGTGACTCACTCACAACGCAGGTGATCAACGTACACATTCGCCTAGCGAAGGGCTGGCTGTACGGACTCCGGCGTGCGCACCCGAGTGCCCTGATAGGCCAGCCGTAGTGGGGCTTTAGTTCCGACTACGACTGTGAGAGGGCTGTTGGGCAAGTCATGCCGCGACCATGCGCCGAGTCTGAGGACGTGTACGCGGAACTTTTGCGACCGATAAAGGCCGAGGGCTGCCGGGCTGTATGGGCTCCCAGATTTCCTCTTGCTTGCTTCTGCAGGTCCGCCTCCGCATGTTTCCATTGTCGGATTGGCTCATGTTCCACCTCATGATGTGCATGCTGCTTGCGTGGTGCAGTGCATTGTGAGGAGCATCCCTCCCCGTTAGCTGGGCAGCCTGGTATAAGTGGTGGTTAGTTTCGCTGCCAGCCGCGTAGTGAACCGTTGTAGACAGCATGCAAAGGGCTCGGTGATATGAGGAAGCGCTCATTCTGCGCCCAGCGCAGTTGAATGTGTGGTGATCACCGGGCTCCCATGAGTGTATGCTCGCTGGAATAGTTGAATGGATGGTGGTAGGTGGGCCGTGTGCATGTCACAGCTCGTATGGCGCTCGTTGTGAATGGAAGATGTTTGTCGCCTGGGCGCTGCGCGGTAGCTGCCAGTGCTGTTCGACGTTCTCGTTGAAATTCGCGTCATAAAGTGTTGTAATGTAACAGCTTAAAATGCCACAATTTCTCAGATCGCTGCGAAAGCATGAAATACTCCCAAATCTAAACTCCTATGTGTTTTTTTCCGTTTTGCCATTTTTCCCGTGACTGTTTCTTCTGACGGTACCGTCACCTCTCGCCGTGTCCGCTCTTCATCTCCGGCTGTGTCGGCGCGTCAGCAGACGCCGGCCGCACCTTTCCTGCCTGCTACGCCTGCTGTTTGGTAGCGTTGCTTGCTGCCACGTGTGGCCGTCTCTTGAGCCGGACTTGTTTTCGGGACGGCGGCGGTGACGGCGGCCCGGCTTGCTCACGCGTCTGAGCGCCGCCGAGTTACGCAACGCCGGCGCAGCGCGGCCGAGCCCCGCGCCGAAAAGGCGGCGGCTTCTCGCGCCCTGCTGCTCTGCTGAGCCGGCGGCGGCCGCTGGCTGGCGGCGCCGTTTGACTCGGCTGCGAGTCTCACCTGCTGGCGTGTCGCGCTGGAGCCGCCGCCGCCGTTGCCGTCGCCGCCGCCTTCGCCTGTGGTCGTGTCCGGCTGATGCATGTGTGTTCCCTGTGCGCCGCCAGCCGGGGGGCCGCCAGCGACCCCCCTACTCGCGCTCGATGAGCCTGTCGAGCGCGCCGCGCGCCGCCGCCAACGGCTGCTCGCCGGACGGCCGCCTCCTCTCGCCTGGGCAGGTCCGTAACACAGCATAACGCTGCGGACGCGAAGGCGGGCTCGGCCTGACCTGACATCTCATCACTCGCACCGGCCGTGTCCGTGACGTCGCGGGACGCAACGTGACGGACGAGGCTGAAACATGTCATAACGCAGCGTGTGCAGCTGACCTCGCCTGACCTTAAAGCACCCGCAGCGGCCAGGCCTTAAATTAACATCGCGTAACGCACCGGTGCCGGCACCTGACCTGTTCTAACATTACAGCGCCGGTCCGATTTGTAGCAAGGCGTTGAGGTGGCGTAGTCCGTCGCCAGCTGTTCCTACCCCTTCCTATCCCATGCGATCCGATCGACTCGGATCCGATCGGATACATGGCCAGGACCTGAGGGGCTGGCTTCTGTAGTCAGGGTCTGGCCGCCCCTCGCCGTCCGTCGGCTGGTCCGAGTCCTGCCATGGGCGCCTGCCATGGTCCCCCACGTGACCCGGATCACCGTGTGCACCGCCCGACATGGCATTTAGCGCCGCCGCTGACATTAAACAGGCGCTGGCTGCAGCGGCCGAGGACGGTCACGGGGTGCCCCATTCCGGACCATCGGCCAGAGCGATCGAACACCTCCGCCCCCTCATAAGCACTTGTTAACGGGTCCAAATAGGGCGCCGGTGACTGCACCGCCCTCGCGCCGCCGCGGCTGCAGCGACACCCGGCCGTGGCCTCACCAGAGTTGGCAGCCATCCTAGTGCCCGGCCCGGCTCTGTCGCCGCTGCCTGGAGCACTCTCCACCCTAGTGCCCGGCCCGGTCCAGTCGCCGCTGCCTGCCGCACTCTCCACCCTAGTGCCCGGCCCGGCCCTGTCGCCGCTGCCTGCAGCACTCTCCACCCTAGTGCCCGGCCCAGTCCTGTCGCCGCTGCCTGCAGCGCTCTCCACCCTAGTGCCCGGCCCGATCCTGTCGCCGCTGCCTGCAGCACTCTCCACCCTCTGCCGGGCCCGGTCCTGTCGCCGCTGCCTGCAGCACTCTCCACCCTAGTGCCCGGCTCGGTCCTGTCGCCGCTGCCTGCAGCACTCTCCACCCTCTGCCCGGCCCGGTCCTGTCGCCGCTGCCGGCAGCACTCTCCACCCTCTACCCGGCCCGGTCCTGTCGCCGCTGCCTACAGCACTCTCCACCCTAGTGCCCGGCCCGGCCCTGTCGCCGCTGCCTGGAGCGCTCTCCACCCTAGTGCCCGGCCCGGTCCTGTCGCCGCTGCCTGCAGCACTCTCCACCCTAGTGCCCGGCCCGGCCCTGTCGCCGCTGCCTGCAGCACTCTCCACCCTAGTGCCCGGCCCAGTCCTGTCGCCGCTGCCTGCAGCGCTCTCCACCCTAGTGCCCGGCCCGATCCTGTCGCCGCTGCCTGCAGCACTCTCCACCCTCTGCCCGGCCCGGTCCTGTCGCCGCTGCCTGCAGCACTCTCCACTCCTCTCGGCCCGGCCCGGTCCTGTTCGCCGCTGCCGCAGCACTCTCCACCACTAGTCGCCCGGCCCGGTCCTGTCGCCGCTTGACCTGCAGCACTCTCCACCCCTCTGCCCGCCCGGTCCTGTCGCCGCTGCCGGCAGCACTCTCCACCCTAGTGCCCGGCCCGGTCCAGTCGCCGCTGCCTGGAGCACTCTCCATCCTAGTGCCCGACCCGGTCCTGTCGCCGCTGCCTGGAGCACTTTCCACCCTAGTGCCCGGCCCGGTCCTGTCGCCGCTGCCTGCAGCACTCTCCACCCTCTACCCGGCCCGGTCCTGTCGCCGCTGCCTACAGCACTCTCCATCGCCCGGCGGCGGCGCTGCTCCGTGTCAGGATGTGTCCGACGTGCTCATCACTTCCGGCCGTGTGCCGGACGGCCAGAGCCAGACAGCCGGCGACCTAGGCGCGCTTGCTGCCGGGCGATCAGCTGAACAGTTCAGCGCGGGCTGTTACAGCACTGCCCCGCATGTGCCGGACTGCCGCCGTCCACGGCTGCACGGCCTGGCCTTGTTTCCAGCCGTGCACCGGCGTCCCCGGCGGAGACCTGACCGTGCGCGGCCAACAATGGGGTCTTGTGCAGCCTAGCTGGGCCCGAACAATCCACGTTTCCCGCACTGACCTTTAATTCGCTTTGCGGTGCGTTATTAGCCGCTGCGGGCGTTACAGAACCGGTCTGCGTTTTGGCGGACTTTTGGTGAATGTCATTCGTACAGCACTGCGGGCATTTGTATGTAGTTAAGTTTGCGGTAGATACGGATGTTGAGTGACGAAACTGTGGAGAAGTTTTTGGTCTGCCCGCACTCTTCTTTGTTCAGATCAAACTTTAATTAACTGATTTAGCCCGGCAACTATTGCCTGTCCACTGAGCAGGACGGAAGTCGTTTGGGAATGTCCCGTGTTTGAGATGTTGAAGCAAGTATCAGATCTGATATAGCCTGGGAACTATTGCCTGTCCACTGAGCAGGACGGAAGTTGTCTGGGAATGTCCCGTGTTTGAGATGTTGAATGCAAGTATCAGATCTGATATAGCCTGGGAACTATTGCCTGTCCACTGAACAGGACGGAAGTTGTCTGGGAATGTCCCATGTTTGAGATGTTGAAGCAAGTATCAGATCTGATATAGCCTGGGAACTATTGCCTGTCCACTGAGCAGGACGGAAGTTGTCTGGGAATGTCCTGTGTTTGAGATGTTGAAGCAAGCATCGCATCTGATAAAATAGGCTCCCTTTAACTACTGTTATACTAAAAAGCGGAAAAGGCTGGTCTAGACAGCACAATTTCTCTGTTTAGTATTGTTTGAATACGTCAACGTACCCTGCACAACAGTTGAATAGGTCAGTTGACGGCCATCTTGTCTGGAAATCATGCTCATGAATGTCAGATATGAACGACTCGACTGTTAATTTTTTATTTGCTTGGTCGTCGCATGGTTAGTGGAATGGCAAGACTTGAATGGCGTCGTGCATGCATGGGTGGCCTTGAAATAGTCGTCCCGAAATAGTCTGCGCATCGTTGCGGGCGTGTAGCTCAGAAACTGGAGCGATTTGAGTCTTAAGAAGGGGGAAGGCCTGCAGACTACACCGAATCATCTCCAAGATGGCTGTTACAGTTCAAAATCCCATACGAATGTGAAACACCTCCTTTAAGTTACAACTGGTGCTGTATCTTAAGAAATGGCGTTGGTGATAAACAACGGTCGCGAGTAAGCTGTATTTCCCCGAATAGTATCGCTGCTGAACGATGGTCGATGGCAAACACCCGAGTGATTGCGAAGCGAAGTCCCCCCCCCCTCCCCATGCCATGTAGCGCGGTCTGGACCAATCGCATCAGACCTATCGCACCGGACCCTCGTCACCAGACCGTTCCTACCCAACCCATCTCACCGGACCTGTCACCAGACCCTACGGGAGACCCTTTTCACCGCAGCCTGTCCGCCACCGCATCCCCGGGCCTGGCCGTGGCGTTGACGTCACCCCTGCCGCTCCCGTCCTGTGCGGCGGCCTGTGCCGGCGCTGACGTCACGGTCGCCGCCGTCACGCCAGCCTCGACGCCGGCTGTCCGGTGGGCGTGCTCCCGCGCGCCGGGTGTGTCGGGTGCGGTCCGACCCTCGCCGCCCTCGCAGCCGGCCCGGCCTGCTCTACGGCCGGGGGCGTCGGGCGCGGACGGGGAGGGGCGGGGGCGGCCGGCCGCTGTTCTCCGTGCGGCCGCAGCGCCGCCGCCCGCTACGTGACGGCCGGCCGCCGCCAGACAATCGTCCGGCGCCGACCGGCTTAACCCGGCGTCACGGCCTATTCCGGCGCACGGCCGCCGCCGGGGTCATGCCTAGTCACGCTCGGCCCGGCCCGTCCTGACCTGACCACACTCCCGCACCTCCGGTCCGATGCGGGCACGACCGCCCACCGCGACACGACGAGCGCCAGGGCACCGTCGATGACTCAGGAGCTCGATTGGAGCTCAGCTGTCCACGTGACGGCGCGACTGTCTCTTGACGTTGCGCCCAGATGATGCTCAGCTGTGTGCTGTGACTGGTTGTCGCCTTGTGTCTTTGTGGTGGCTTGATAACGCTTGCCTTTTTATGCCGTGTCGTGTGCTGTTTGCTTTACGGGCTACAGAGCGTGATGGCGCAGCTTCTCATGGCGCACCTGCTGTCTCCGTCCTCTGAGGCCGGCTGCCCGGGCCGCCCCTGGCGCCGGCGCCGTAACCTCACTCTGCCCGACTGCCC
Organism: Pollicipes pollicipes; assembly: GCF_011947565.3. Taxonomy (NCBI): domain Eukaryota; kingdom Metazoa; phylum Arthropoda; class Thecostraca; order Pollicipedomorpha; family Pollicipedidae; genus Pollicipes; species Pollicipes pollicipes. Next base: position 33,532,353 of record NW_023596420.1, read on the forward strand.
GCTAGGTGTCGGCGACGGACACGTCCGGCTCCAGTCCCAGCATGCTGCCGCGCGTCAACCAGCCGTACATCATGTCGATTGAGGACGACGATCTCTCGGAGCAGGAGTGTGTGAGTGTCGATCGCGGCCGCGCCGTGCCGCCCGCCGGCCCCGTCCGCGGGCCAGCCGCGCGCCCGCGCGTCGCGTGCTAACGATTAAGCGGATATGAACCTCTTCGGGCACAGGTCTTCGGTCCGCGGCGCAGCTGAGTCGCGTATGATGCTGGGCGGAGCCGGTCTGCGGATGTTGGTGGGTTGCGACCGTCTTCTTTTATCAACTCAGGTGTTTGGCGTCCGATGCGCGTCTGTAAATAGAGCTGGACTCCAAAAGTTGGATCGTGGAGTCATTGTGCTGGGATGTGGACGGCCGCTTGCGCGCTACTCGTCATGGCATCTGCGCTGTGCCAACGCAGTCCCCCGAATGCGTGATATCAGCGGAGACGCCTGGCCTGGCGACGTCACTGACCGTCCACGGTTTGGTTTCAGGGCCAGGAGGACCACGGGCCGTTCAACAGTCTGAATAATCTGCTGCATGATCACGCTCACCTAGCCGTCTTTATGAATTATGTGATATCGAACTGCGATCCCTCCAGCCTCGTGAGTACCCGCTCGCCTCTGTCCGCCATCGGAGGACGGCCCGGCCGACGCCGGGTGTGACGGGCAGCTCCGCGCGGGCCCTCAGTTCCCGGGACGGGACGCGCGGCGCGCTGTTTTGCCCACCGCCTCGTCCATGGTCGCTGCGCGGACGGCCCGCGGAGGTTTTTCTTGTGCAGGGCCGTGCTTGCCAGGAGGGCCTTGGTCACGTACGTGCGGGTTTCATGCCACAAGTGACCGAAGTCGTGCCGCTGTGACGTGCCGCCGCGCGAGAATGCTGTCGGTAACCGCGCTCTTTTTCTCGTTCTTCCAGTTTTTCTACTTAATCAGTGATTTGTACAAAGAGGGCAACGCGAAAGATATGCGCCGGTGGGCGTATGAGATTCACTCCAGCTTCCTCGTGCCGGATGCCGTGAGTAGACCCGGCCGGCCCGCACGGCCTGTCAGATGACGTCACTGGCAGCGTCCCCGACCCCGCGCTCACCAGTGGTCTCCCTCTGTTGTGACGTAACGCACGTCGCCAGTCCCGCGGCCTACGCGCAGCCTGCTGTCCCTGCAGCGCCAGGGAAGCCGCCTGTTGCACCGCCGTCGACCCGCGTCCTGCCGCGTCCGCCTGGCCCGTGCGTGGTCCTGTCACTGTCCTTGGGACAAGGACGTGCGTCCGTCCTTGCGGCGTCACCTGTCCATGAGGTCACCCCTCGGCCGTCACGTGCGTGGGCTGCACCGGCGGAGGCATGTGGGCCAGCCCTGCCGGCTATCGTTTTTTTGCGATGGCCGAATCGCGTGTGCCCGAAAGAAGTAGGCACGTGGTGGTTGCATTCCAGGCAATGCTTTGGTAGCCTTTCCACGAATGTTGTCCGTCCGCGCGCCTGCCAAGGACACACTCCGTTACGACACTGATGGGTCTTGCTGCTCGTTCAGCGGCCGTGAATGCTGACGTGTTCGTGATCGCCAGACTGGCCGTGTCGGTTTCGTGTGTGTACTGGCTGGCTGTCAGACAGCGCAGACTCATCGTGCAGCTTAGTAGTTCGTCCGTCACCGTCCCAGAGCGAGCTCGTCTCGATCTTTCTGAGTGGGTGGCCTGACCGGATGCGCCGGCGCCGCCCCCTCAGGTGATGCGGGTGAGTGGCATCGAAGAGGGCTCCCTGCTGAAGATAGACGAGATCCTCCTACATGACCTGGACAAAGAAGAGAAGCTGCGCACGGTTAGTGGCTGCCGTCGCCTCCCTTCGGTCCCTGCCGTAATCGCCTCCCTTCGGTCCCTGCCGCGACCGCCCCCCTCCGGCCCCTTCTGCGGCCGCCTCCCTTCGGTCCCTGCCGCGGCCGCCTCCCTCCGGCCCCTTCTGCTGCCGCCTCCCCTCGGTCCCGACGGCGGGTTGCCCCCTCGACCCCTGCCATGGGCAGTACAGCGCGGCAGGCTAGGGTCGCGACCATGGCCGCTGGCTCACGTCTGTTTGTCTCTGCCTCGGCACGTGACCGTGGCGAGCGCGGCACTCCGCGACTGCTGTCAACCTGATTGATGATTGGCGCAGTGTGTCTGTTGTTTTTGCCTGGCGTCTGACGCTGAATGGATGCCAGTCATTTTGTCGGTGTGGTGATCGGTGCCGGCTCCAACTTGTAGTAATTTGAGAAATAGTTGTCATCAAAAGTGATGTTCCTGAAATCCTTGTAATTTTAGCGGAATGATAATAGTGGCCAGCGTCCTAAAAGCCCAAGTTATCATCGCCGTTTATCACGCTGTCCCCTAACGCTGGCGTGTTTTAACACATTTGATGCTCCTTGCTTCAGTGAAAGCTCTCAAGAGATAAGTAAATATTTATGTAGTCCCTATACTCCGTTATGTTTTAGCTCTGTAATTGGTTTGGAGTCAGCCCCGGCCACAACAATCGGAAGTCCGCGTCAGCACCGTCCCCCGGAGCCAGCCGAGCACAAATACCAGTGCCGTCTGGTACAACAGTCACCAGCGCCTCTGGCGGCCTGCTGACGCACTATCGCGGCCTGCCCAGATATTCCAGCGGGCGCGAGCGCGGGCGCGCGAAGACATCAACGACCAGCTGGCGGACTTTCGCGGAAAGCGGACGGCCGGCCTGGGCGCCATGTTCGGCCCGCGCGACTCGGAGCTGGACGAGGCGCGCCACGACAAGCTGAAGGAGGGCCGTATCATCGAGGACGTGCTGGTCAAGCTGCTGGAGACCGTGTACCAGTCGTGAGTGCCGTGGCGAACCGGAGACGGGGAATGTCAGACCGTGGGGATCTCTACGAGCTCCGATATGTCCATATCGAGATGTTGGCGCGCTTCCGTCGATGTTGTTGCGCTGCAACGCGTGACGATTTACCACATGATGGTCAGCTCCTTCCCGTGGACGTTATGCGTGTAGCATTTACCGTTACTGTCTGCACAGAGAGTCAGCGTCTGATTATGCACTCGGCAACGAGTCTCACGAACGGGACGAACGCCTCCTTCACGAGCGCACTGGGTCTGCCGCTGTGTATCCGTGTAACTTACGCGCGAGACGTCTGCCGCGCTGCGTCTAAGTGGCGACGGTAGCCGTGCGCACTGACGGCTTGCGCCGTGATCTGGCTGAGAGTGATCACCGGTCAGGTGTGTTGCCCTGCCCGCCTGGGGCGCGTGCGACCCGCTCCTACGCCACCGGTCGGTGTGCTGTCCTGCCCGCCTGGGGCGCGTGCGGCCCGCTCCTATGCCACCGGTCGGTGTGTTGCCCGCCTCGGGCGCGTGCGGCCCGCTCCTACACCACCGGTCGGTGTGTTGTCCTGCCCGCCTGGGACGCGCGCGGCCCGCTCCCACGCCAGCGGCGGCCGCCGCCGGAGCGCCCGCTGCCCTCTGAGCCGGCCGGCCCGCCCTGCGCCGCAGGTCGGAGCTGGAGAACGCCACGGAGCAGACGCAGACCCAGGCGTCCAGTCTCACCACCATCCTGCACAAACACTTCAACTACCGCAGCCCGTCCGTGCAGCAGATCGTCGACAACTGCCCCATGTTCGTCTCCAAGGAGCGCTCCTTCAAGTCAAAACTGCTCAACCGGCATAAGAAGGTGCGTGGCCGGCCGCCGAGCGTGAGCGGCACGATTTTGCCGTTGGCGAGCGGAGAGGCACGGGCTAGCCCCCGCTTGTTATGATGGTGCTACTCTGCGTTTGCTGGGACTCCTTGCGGTGTTTGTGTGGAATGAGTTTTCCCGCCTCGGATGGATCCCGCGCCGTCCGTGTCGTTGAGTCGTATGAACTTGTGTTGCTAATTGCTGGCCCTGTGCTGGTGGGGAGGTCAGCGCGGTGTCGGTTTCCGTCCCTGAGATGCCGTAGTGACGGTTATTGGCCCTGTTTAGGAATCGTTTTAACAGTGTTTGGGTTGTTTCTCCACTTGACGGTCATGACCTTTTCGTGGTAATGAATGGGTGCCCTGGTGGGATGTTCTCGAATCGGGTCCGAAGCAGTTTGTGGTCAGCAGGTAAACATGGCCGCCCAAGTAATGGCAATGGGCTGCGGCCCACACCAGCTTCGGCCGCCTGGCCATTCTGCCCTGGCTTGTGGCGCGGACCACGGGCCTGTCGTAGCTCGCACGTGAGAGCCGGCCGTCGGGTGCCTGTGGACGGCAGGTCAGCGGCCTGACCAGCCATGTTCTGACCTGACCCGCCACCTGTCGGGCCGGCCGGCGGCCGCGCTCTCTCACTCTGCTCGCCGGGGTAGACCCCGGCAGCGCTTCGTTAAGGAATATCCCCAAGCTTAAACTACCCGCTCAGCAGTGTTATGCGTTTGTGCTGGGTCTGCAGGGCAAGCTTGGAAATTCCAGACCAGGCGATTTTGCCGCCGACCTTTTAGCCGTACGCTTCTGAAGGAATCTGTTTCGCATTAGACAATGCTGCATTTGAAAGGTTGGTCAGAAAGGTCAGCAGGCTGAATAAGCAATGTAATTTGATGGTTGGCTGCACGGAGAGGCTGATCTCTTCCATGGAGAACGTAACGACGCTCCCGACGTCCAAACGGGAAGCTGACAAAGCACCTGGTTCACTGGAGCAGCAATGCAACGTGAGCTGCTGGTTGGTAACTGTCGCTGGAGAAGACATGATGTGGTCTTGTACTGAAACCATTTCGGTGCTTGTATGAACACCGCTACCTGCTGCCCAGTTTGTGTGTGCCTGTTTTGTGTTGTGCCGAGCGCTTCTCCGTCGGCTGTGGCGATGGAGCAGCACAAGGGCCATGCGGCGCCTCGATCCTGAGGTCGGGCATCACTGCGCGGGTTCGGTGACGAGTGACCGGTCTGACTCCCTCTCGCCGTCTTTGCTGACCGGCCCCTATGATGGCCCGCGGCGTCGCGTCGCCGCCCATCTTAGCCGACCCCACGTCACGTCAGAGCGGCCCGCCTCCGTCGCCGGTCCTGCCCGCTGACCTGACCTCCGGCCGCGCACGTGCCGCCGGCTGACGCTGCGGACCCGTTCCAGCCGCCGGCGATCCGAGGCCACCAGTTCCAGCTGCACCAATACTACATCGTCACGGCGTGCAACGTGTGCGGCGACTCCATCCGTGGCATCAGTCCGCAGGGCTACCAGTGCGCTCGTGAGTCGCTGTTGGGGCGTGGCGCCGGGAGAGCGCCGGCGCTCCGTGAGATGGGTGCGCCTGAGTCACTGTCGGGCCGTGGCGCCGCGAGAGGGGCGCGACTGGGTCGCTGTCAGGCCGTGGCGCCGTGGGAGGTGCGCTCGTGGGTCACTGTCGGGCCGTGGCGCCGGGAGAGCGCCGGCGCTCCGTGAGATGGGTGCGCCTGAGTCACTGTCGGGCCGTGGCGCCTCGAGAGGAACGTGCCTGAGTCACTTTTGGGGCCATGGCGCCAGGAGATGGGCGTGCTTGTGCCACTGTCCGGTCATGGCGCCGCGAGAGGGGCGCGTCCGAGTAATTTTTGGGGCCGTGGCGCCGGGAGAGCACCGGCGCTCCGTGAGAGGGACGCGCCTGAGTTATTGTCGGGCCGTGACGCCTTGAGAGGGACGCGCCTGAGTCACTTTTGGGGCCGTGGCGCCGGGAGAACTTTGGCGCTCCGTGAGAGGGACGCGCCTGAGTCAATGTAGGGCCGTGGCGCCGGGAGGGTGCCGGCGCCCCGCGAGAGGGCGCGCGCCTCGATGCGATCGGACCGTCTGTCAGGGTGGGCCGCTCGGTCCATAGGCGGGATAGTTAGTAGACCCGTCAGCCGGTAGGAGTGCCGTCCGTTTGCAGAACAGTTCGTGGCTCAGTCCGGTGTCATCGCGGCCGCGTTTGTACGTGCGTCGCTGGAGTGTAGCGCACGCAGGGCGGCCGTGACGCGCGGCCTGTGGGCGTACATATTGGGAGCTATGGCGGCCGTTCCTTCGGGCCGGGGGAGGGGGGGGGGGGGGGTGCCTTGACTGAAATGCAGATCTCTGAAGCGGTATCTGGCCGGGCATACTATTGTGTTTTCTGCGACAAGCCCTGCGTCAAATCTGGAATATTTCAACTCACAGGTTGGGCTGACACTGCAGTTCTACTAGTCCTACTGACCAATCCTGCTGTCACTGCAGTCTTCCCTCGCGCAATGGCCGAATAGTCAGCGCCTTGTGCGCTCACGTGGGGGGGGGGGGGGGGGAGGTTTATTGGAATCGCGGTTGCGCCATCACTCTGAAGTGTTAGTATGGCCAATGCAGGCGCTGGTGCCCCATACAAGAGGAATGGCGACGCGGGTCGCTCTGCTCAAACAAAGCGTTGACTGCCCGTATGGCGTTTGCCTTGTAATTCTATTGAGGCACGTTGTCACCCGGCCAGGCTTGTCTTGCGCCAGCCACAATTTGTCGACGCGTCCTGCCATCCCGCACATGCTTTTTTGCGGATGATGATACTGAGAGATGGAGATAGCGAGGGTACTTACCAAGGCTGGCGGACAGCGGACCATGTATTTGATCGAGGAAAACGGGACTGAGCGGCGGTTTATCAGCTTAGCGCCTCGCGCCGAATCGATGCGCCTGCGGCCTTAAGATAGCCCCAGGCTTCTGAAACCCACCGCCTGACAGCAGAGACGTAACGCAGGCACCGTGCTCTCTGGTAAGCTGCACAGCAAGCTGTGACAGCCCGGTAATTGCACGGAGTTAGTTCGTGCTGCCGGGACGCCGTTACCAGCGTGTGAAGCTCACTGTTATGTGGGCGGCTCATCTGTGGACCGCGCGTCGGCCGTCGTCGCGGACGTGTGGCTGCTGAGCCGGGCAGAGCAGGACGGTGCTTTTAGATTTATTTCCTGCGACGGATGTGCGTGGTCGTGTTCTTCGTGTTAAAGGCTAGTCCGTGATTGCGGATATGTATTTCATCACCACTTGTCCATTAAGTTCGATGTGACGTGGTCTTGCCGCGTAACGACTGGATGGTATCCCATCACGACGTGACAATCGCCCGTAATATTTATGTCACGGTCACGTCGTCAGTCAGCACCCAGTGACTGGTGACCGAGTCCCAACGCCACGTGGCGGCTAGACAGAACCTCATCACCTTCAAACGGGCGGCCGAATCTGCCCGCCAATGGACGGGTGGACGGGATCTCCCGGCCAGACCGTATCCGCCGGCCGACTCCGCCCAGCTTGGTCTCGCTCCGAGTGTGATGACTGGACCGAGTATCCGCGGCACGTGACGGCTCTCACGGGGCTCCATTTCCAGCGAGAGGTTCAGGTGTCGGCAGTTAGCCGGGGCCGGCGCCGCCCCGGTGTCGGCCCGGCCCAAATATAGACCCGAGCTCGCGGCGCGCCGCAGGCACCCGGACAAACTTCGCAACGTGTGTCCGCGCGGGCCGGATTCCGGCCGGCCGCAGGTGACGGTGCGGCGCGCAGTTCTTTGAGAACGGCTCCCCGTCCCGTCCCGGTCATCGGACGGGGCGGGCCGGGCGGGCCGGTCATCGGACGGGGCGGGCCGGGCGGAGGGCTGGCGGGGCGCCCCGGGCCCGACCGCGGCCGCTCGCGTCAGGGCGGCGACGGCCGCTATTGATTGGCACGGGAGACGTGTGTCAGACGGGCCGGCGGCCGGCTGACGGCCGCGCCGCGAACTGGATTAGGCCGACGGGCGGCGCGGGCGCCTCAGAGGCGGGTCGCCGCACCGGCACGCGGCACCGCTCGCCGCGGAGCGGCGTCTGCCTTCCCCGCGAGCGGCGCCGGGTCGGACGCCGCCGGTCACGCGCCCACCGCCGGTCCCGGCGCGGCCGGCCGGTGTCACGTCCGCAGGGCGGAGGCGGCCCGGGGTGGCCCGGCACGCTGGCGGGCACGGGTCGGGTCAGGGCCTGACGGGACCAGGCGGCGGCGGTCCGACGGGAGACAGGAGCTGCTGGTCCGTCGCGCCGCCGACGCGGACCCGGTCGTGTCCCGAGGCGGGCGGCTGTCTGTCTGGCAGATTCAGGCCGAAGTCCTGACGTGGACTATCGGTCGCCAAATGGTGCGCCTCCCCCGCTGCTTCAGATCAAATTGCGCCAGTAGGCCTCGTTGCTGTTCTATCTACTCAACACGTTATCGTCACGTGCATGTTTTCACATATTAGTGGAAGTAAGTTTAACTTCGTCCCATTCATAAACGAGGTTTTCATGACCCGCTAGCACTCAAAGGTCGGCGTCAGTTTCACACGTGTTGTGGAATTTTGCGAAAAGGTTGTCCGTGGGTAGTTCTGAGTTCGTCTCGGCGCCTACGGCGTCGTCCCTCCGCAGTATGTGTATAGTTCGTGTCACTCGACGGAGGAGGGCAGCCGTGGTCAGCGCTGAGCAACAGATGGTGGTTTGCGTGGACACAGTCTGTGTCGTCGCCGTCACCTCCGCAGGCCTCGATCGAGCTCTTGACAGCGCTAACCACGGCGTCGTTTTCACCAGCTGCAGCAGTGCGGCAGCGATCGGCGATGGCTTCGGGGTTACCCTGATCGGCGGCGGCTGGCGGGTGAGGTGGTTCGCTATCACTTGCCTTGCCTCATGGTGTCTGTTAGTGTTCATGGCGGGTCCAATCCTGAACATCTTTACAAGCGGCCTTCCATCCGTCGTCCGGTGCTTACGCGTACGGTACCCAGATCTTCGACGCCCTCCACTCCGACCACCTATCCGCCCGAAAATCGCGACAGGACGTGATTGTCCTCGGGTCGAATTCTCCTTCATTGCCAATTCCTTGAAGATGAGCCCCACCAATTTACCGTTCTTGTCAGAATGCCGCAGACCATGAGCACCCATCCTTTCCTCTTAGCATCTCCAGTTACGTATTAACCCCCTCGCCCTTCATAAAAGTGCTGGGAGTTGCTATCAGCCGTACCCTCTCCTGGAAGTATGACATATCTAAGGTAGGCACTAAGTACAACTCCGTTCTGTTTTGTATATATTAGGACGCGTCACTATCTCTCACCCAAGACTCTCAAACTCCTTATCCAGCCCCATATTCTCTCACATTTTGAACTACCCCGCAGGCTGGGGCGGTACCGCCGCCCGCCATCCCAGCCGCGCGTAAAAGGCGGATGCCGCGGCCGGGCCGTCTCGAGGGCGCGATTCGAGATCACATGTCACCGGTGGTGGAGTCGCTGGCCGGGCGCGGCAGAGGTCACGCACGGTCACCGCGATGGCTGTGGCGTCTTCAGAGGCCAATTGTACCCCCCCCCCCCCCCCCGCCTGCTTTCCCGCGTCCTGAGGGCGATTCGGCCGCTGTTCTCTTGTCATACCATTGTGGGTAAGCACGCGACGACATGGGGGGGGGGGGGGGAGGGGCGCGCTTTGGATCTGCCCACTTCCCGGCTGCCCATGTCGTGCAGGGCGGTTGGATGTCGTTCCGCCTCCTCCTGAGCTGCCTGCCGTCTGTCGTAGCCTCCGAAAGCGGTGTTGTGTTTATGTCAAGACTGGACCAACGTGACAGGCAGTGTTTGAGTACAAAGTGGTCGACTTACCTGATGTTAGTGTCTTTATTACGTTTCTTGGTGTGCTTTTTCATAACAGCTGCATTTTCATTTCTATCTCGTAACATTTAGCCTTTTGGCTTTAATCGAGCATTGCACCACACGTAAGGAGTACTGCATTATATATATATATATATATATATATATATATATATATATATATATATATATGTATGTATGTATGTATGTATGTGTGCATATTGCACATGATAATGAAGATGAATGAGTCCGGTGGGGTCAGTGAGTCGGCTGGGGCGCGCCCGCCGCAAACACAACATGCTGTTTCCTCGCCGTGCTTTGTTGGCGTGGCGGCCGCGCCATATCCATGCTGCCGCCTGACTCATCAGGACAAATTCGGTGTTGTGCGTCCCAGACGTAACGAACAGGTCGGACCGGTTGGCCGTCCATTTTCGGCCGGCGCCTCCCGATATGCCCGGCTAATCCGACCGCGCCGGCCGCCGCCAGACTGCGAAATGAACATACACAAGCTGTGCCTGCGGACGGTGGAGGAGCAGTGCGTGGGCGCCAACCCGCGCCGCGGCGGCGACAAGATCAGCAAGCTCATGGAGAAGATCATGCCCGAGCAGCGCAAGAAGATGGCCGGCGGCAGCTTCAACCTCGGACAGAGTGAGTGGGCCGGCCGCTTGGCAGGAGGGAGGGGAGGGGGGGGGGGGAGCGGCGCTCGGCTGTATGCAGGGGCCGGTGTTGTATTCCCGGGGTGGTGCTCATGTGCGTCGGCTGGTGCTCGATGTGTTTTCCGATGCTGGTTATCAGGTGGGTCGATGCTGCTGTCTGACGGGGCTGACTTTGAGATGCGCTGCCCTACATGCAGCACACACTGACTGAAATGAATGCGTTATGAGCTTTGTGAGCGCGGTGTGTGTGTGTGTATGAACGGGCGAGCGCCGGATGTGGGTGAGCGGGAGTGCGCGAGGTGTGTGTGAGTGGGTGAACGCCAAGTGTGTGGGGGGGGGGGGGGTGAGCGGGTGAGCGGATGATCGCAAGGTATGGGTGAGTGCGAGATGTATGAGTGGTTGAGCGGGTGAGCGCGAGGTGTGTTTGAGTGAGTAAGCGCGGAGTGTGGGTAAGCGCGGTCTCCGATCTTATGGGCAATACTTCAGTGCTCCCCCCCCCCCCCCTCCGCGTTGCCTTTATCAACGTCCTGGCGCAGTGCGCTGTACTTTCCGCCCGTCGGTGGACTATCCCCAGCCTGCGTAATATGCCGTCCTATAATCCTGGAGGCCAGCCGTTGTCATGGAGACACGGTCAACACTGGCTGTCTGATTGGAGCAGCGCAGGTCTCGGCCGCTCAATGGTTCGTCTCTCCGACCGGGTCAGCGGAGTGGCGACGTCTGCAGCCAGCCGGGCGCCCTGCAGTCGCCCGGCCGAGACCGTCCCCACCCGGCAGTGTGTGCTGCTTCCGTAATAAGTCATGGAGATGCGAGTATGGCGCGGGTTTCTGCTTAGTAAGGAAGCCCACTTTGACAGCGTGCATGCTGGCGTAGGAGTGATAGAGGGGGCTGGCGACCACGCAGGCCGTGCTGACGACGCGTCTCATTGGCGCGCACGAGAAAAACGCGGTTTATCTGCAGTCATTGTGGAGTTCTCTGGAAGGACTCATCAGTGGCGCGCGCGGTCGACCTCGCTGCCGTCCAGGCTCAGACGCGAGCCAGATTGGCGCACTCACTGGCGACAATGTCGCGTCAAGCAGGTTGGCCTCGTTCGCGCCGTCCCCCGGCCGGCCGCGCCGTCCCCGTCCGGTCGGGCGCCGCCAGACGCGGCGTGCCGCTGGCGCCGATTGATCGCGCTGCTCCTGATTCGAAGCGGCCGATTTGCATGCGCTGATCGCATTGTGCTTAAGGTCGGCTACGTGACGTGGCCGGCGCCATCAGCGGCCGTGCGTGGCGTGTCGGCCGCACGTGTCTGCGGGACGGCGCTTTCCGGCCCATTACTGGCCGACAGCCGTCAGCGGCCGGGCCGCCCGCACTGTCAGCCGAAAGCGGGGCAGCGCCGGCTCCGGCTCCGACTCCGACTCCGGCGCCGCCGGCGGCCGCCGAGCAGCCGGCCGGCGCCCAGCTGGCGGCGGCGGCGGCCGGCCTCTCGCGGGCCCGTCCCGGCTCGGCGTTAATCCCTCCCGGGGGTGGCGGCGGCCGGCGCCAGGTGCGCCCGCACGCCGCGGGTCGGTCGGCCGACGCCCGCGGCGCTGCAGCGGTCAGAGGTTGCGCCTCCGCCCGAACCGCTGGCCAGTGGTCGGCGACGCCTTGCGCGTGACGCGCTCGGGGGGAGGGCGGTCACCACCTTCGGTCGTCACGTGGCGTCTGCCTATGTGCTCCTTTGTTTGGATGCGTGCGTGGGAGCGATGAACGCGCTCCCGCGGAGCTGGCCCGGCCGTCTAACCGGGCTCTGGTCTCGCCCCGTGCCGCTCAGACGGGATTTTCATCATTTTTCCGCCGGCCAGCCCGGCAGCCGGTAGTGCGGGTAAGCCTCGGTGGCCGCGCCCTCGCCGCGCTCGTGGCACCGAGAGATCAACCCCGCTTTGCTCGCACCGTCGCAGCCAGACGGGGGCGTCGTCACGCCCTCCACGCGTCGCGAAGCACGCTGCGCCACGCGCCACACCGCCTCACTCGCCTGCCTGTCACCACGTGGTGCTCTGTTCTGTTCGGCGCTGTTTCGTGTGTATGCTGAGGTTTATCAGGTTATGATTGGCTTGGTTGGGATGCACGCCTGTAGGTATGCGTTTTTTATCTGAATGACTATTCCCTTTTACTTTTTCGCGCTGACTTCATTGCGGCGTTGCTTTCGTGTCTTATCTTATGTTATGGTTTGGAGGCGGCTGTTTGGGCTGGCACATTGCGAGCCGCCTCTCATCACCGTGTGCAACAGCTAAGCACTTCTCACCAAGAACCAGTGAATTGTAAGGCTTAGTGTCGTTTAGCTGCTGCCACTTATGTTACTGACCTGTGCTCAGTCTCCTTTGCTGGTTTCGTTCCCCTGGATGTTACGCTCTATCTTTTCACATTGTCACGGGAGCTTGTTCAGGAAGGATTATAGTATCCCGAACCATTCCGATTATCTCAGTATCATTTTGTGTGATGCGACGCTCAATGCGGCTTCGCGAAGGGGGGTTAACACTACGAAACGCCCCTCTGAAACACGTCGAGCGTCACAGTACGCGCCATTGTCGGGGCATGGCGCGCGGGTCCGCTGCCTCAGACGGCAGCGCCGGCGGCCGGTGTCGCTCTGACGCCGCTGGCAGCGCATTGCGTGCCAGTCCGGCGGCCTTTCAGCCGTTCGCGGACGGCGCCGTCGCCGGCGCTCCGTCTCGGTCAGGGGAGGAGCGCGCCGCTGGCGGTGGCGCTCCGTCCCGGTGTGGGGAAGAGTGCGCCGCTGGTGGTGGCGCTCCGTCCCGGTCTGGGGAGGAGCGTGCCGCTGGTGGTGGCGCTCCGTCCCGGTCTGGGGAGGAGCGTGCCGCTGGTGGTGGCGCTCCGTCCCGGTCTGGGGAGGAGCGCGCCGCTGGCGGTGGCGCTCCGTCCCGGTCTGGGGAGGGGCGTGCCGCTGGTGGTGGCGCTCCGTCCCGGTCTGGGCAGGAGCGCGCCGCTGGCGGTGGCGCTCCGTCCCGGTCTGGGAGGAGCGTGCCGCTGGTGGTGGCGCTCCGTCTCGGTCAGGGGAGGAGCGTGCCGCTGGCGGTGGCGCTCCGTCCCGGTCTGGGGAGGAGCGTGCCGCTGGCGGTGGCGCTCCGTCCCGGTCTGGGAGGAGCGTGCCGCTGGTGGTGGCGCTCCGTCCCGGTCTGGGGAGGGGCGCGCCACTGGTGGTGACGCTCCGTCCCGGTCTGGGGAGGAGCGCGCCGCTGGTGGTGACGCTCCGTCCCGGTCTGGGGAGGAGTGTGCCGCTGGTGGTGGCGCTCCGTCCCGGTCTTGGGGAAGAGCGTGCCGCTGGCGGTGGCGCTCCGTGTCGGACAGGTCCGGCTCTCGCGGGCGTCCCGCGCGGACCGCCCGGCTCGCCGGCTCTCCGTCCAACACAGGCGGGAGGGGGGAGGGGGCAGAGTCAGGGCACTGTCCGGCCAGAGTCCGGATGAGGTCAGGGTTTGGGTAGGGTCCCCAATGGCGTGAGGATGAGGTCAGAATTTGGGTAGGGTCCCCAATGGCGTAAACTTCTAGTCTGGCCAGGGATTGGTTGGGATGTATGAACGCTTTGGGTTCGGTTGTAATCGCCCTTTGGTCTTTATGACTAGAACCGGCGAGCGCTGAAGGTCCTTCAATGGTTCTAATCGGAGCTCGGTCAGCGGAGGGCCGGGCGGCGCGTCTGACCGACCCACGTCCGTTGCAGGCGACAGATCGAAGCGGTCTCGGGACGAATCACCCGACCAGGTGACGCCGGAGACGGACCCAGGCGCCTCCGGTGAGTACCCGGCGGCGGCACCGAGCCGCTCGCGCGCCGGTGACTACACACTGCCATTGACGTGGAGTCCGGCGTTGACACGGAGTTGGACGCTCAGACAGCCGTGAGAGGCCGCTCCTCGCTGGCCGGCCCGAGTGTGTGCTGACGTCTGGACTGGCGGCGCTCTGGTGGCCGCGGGACAGCGGAGCCGGTCGGTGTTCACCGCTAGCCCGACTCTGGCCTGTGCGCATAGCCGGGCGGGCGCGTGCGGGCCGCTTCAGGTTTTGGGTCAGGTCAGGTCAGGTCTTGTTTTGCTCGCGGCGGTTCTCGTCCCTCAGGGGATGCGATGTCGCGGCCCTGCGTAGGATGCGTCGTTAGCTGATGTGCCCACATCCGCCGGTCTTCGGATAGCTGGGCGAATGGCGCACGCCGGCAGGGTTTGGAAACGTGGCGTTTGGAGGGTGTGGGGCGAAGGCGGCTAGGACTCGCCCTGTTCCTGATGCTCCGCATATTGACGCCTCCAAACTGTATGTTGACCGGAAGTTACTCATTTCACTATGGTTGTATGCCTTGGACCAGGCTATTTACCCGTCTCACTGGAATAGCGTCTCGTACTCGTTTCGTCGGAATAACTTCTCGTAAAACTGTTTACGTTGCAAAGCCATCATTGTTTGGTATTTCCGTGGGCTTTTGCTGGCTGTATCGCGTGCATCGCGCCTTTTTTCGCGTAGCTGACAGGCCCCGGCAGAGATCCTCTGGAACCTGGCACCGATCAGGCAGTATGTGAACGCGTGTCCTTGGAGATTCGGACGATTCCGAGCGGCCGCGTCCGGCTCGACCCACCAACGGGACTCCGATTATTTGCCCAGCAGATTGCGTGGTCGGGCTGCACAGTGGGCGCAGAAGTGACGTCCTCTAGTGTGTCCGTGCCTCTCAACTGGGCTGCTGTGTTTCCGGCTCTGCGAGGGAGGCGCTTTTTTGTGCCGTAGTTGCGCCGGCAATCTTTGACTCCCCGCGACCCTGAAGATGCAATCTGATCGCTCCGATGTGTGTCTGCCGCACGCGAATTTTGCGAGAACCCGGGTTTTGTGCCATTCGCCTGCCACTCGCCGGTCATGCGTGACGACGCCGGCTGCCGCGCGGCGGGCGAGCAGCGGCGACTCCACGAATCCGGCAGTGCTCTCGGCAGTCTCGAATCCTCGCTGATCGGCCGGACCACAGCCGGCGTCTCGGAAGCCGCCGCCGGATCGACATACGCCGGCGGCGATCAATTGCGGGCAAATGGCAGCGACCGGCGGCGACGGCACGCACCCGGCGCCGCCGCCCCGGCAACGGTCGGCCGGCGGGGCACCCGCGCCCAGCCGCGCCGTCGGCGGCGCGAGGCTGCGGCCGCGCCCGCGCCCGGCGGCCGGCCGTGGTCAGCCGGGTCAGGGTCGGCCGTCCGTCCTGCGGCCGCGCGACTGACCGGGCCGGGGCCGCGCCCGACCAGCTCCGCCCGCCGCCCGCTGTGGGCCGGTTTGCGGCGAGTGGCGGCGCGGCGCCGGCGCATTGTGCGAGAGGAGAGGGGAGCGAGCGAACGGCCGGTCTCGGCTCTCGCCGCCAGCCGGCCGCCGATCGGACGTCCCCTCCCCCCCCCCCAAATGATAGGTAGAGGCCGCGTGTTTGGCGGCCGGCGCCGGCCTGGAGGCAGTTCGCAGCACGCGCCCCGCGCCGCCACTGGTGATCCATCACGGTCGTGTCGGCCGCCGCGGCCCCCACCGCGCGCTGCTACATGCTGCTCTCTCTCTCTCTCTCTCTCTCTCTCTCTCTCTCTCTCTCTCTCTCTCTCTCTCTCTCTCTCTCTCTCTCTCTCTCTCTCTCTCTCTCTCTCTCTCTCTCTCTCTCTCTCTCTCTCTCTCTCTCTCTCTCTCTCTCTCTCTCTCTCTCTCTCTCTCTCTCTCCTCTCTCTCTCTCTCTCTCTCTCTCTTTTCTCGCTCTCTCCCATTCCCTCCTCTCATCTCCGTTCCCCTCCCCTTTCTCTGTCTCTCCCCTACCTGTCTCTTTTCCTCCCTCACTCTTCCTGTCTTGATGGTTCCCTTTCTCTGCTCTGTCCATGGTCCATACACACACGTGCACACACGCACGGCGGTAATGCGTCGCTGGATACGATGGGGTGACCGTCGTTCCTCGCGGGGGGCGGGGGATCGGTGCGGCGGGAATATCCACGCACCCACCACGGCGGCCGCCGATCCGGGGGGTTTGGGAGGATGCCGGCTCGTTTTCTGCCCATTTGCCCAGGATCAGTTGTGGGGCAGGTGACTGGTGGGTAAGGCGGCGCAAAGTTTCACCCGCTTCTAATGGGATGTCTCCCTGGCATTATTTGATTGGCTCTGTTTCCAATAGCAGTGGTGTCCAGTATCTGTTTTCCACACTGAACGAACACATTCGTGCCATTATCATTTTTAGTGACGCCGTTATGGCACCGTCGAACAAGTAGCCTATCGTCGTAATGCTCAGAAATGGTCGCGTCGTTTTGGCCCATTGCAGTTAGCCTTTTTCTTACCGTGACTTTTCTCAATGCCGGAAACGAACGTCCTGTCATGTTGCCGTTGGCAATATAAGACGTGACCGACCAGAGCAGAGGGGCCCAGTACGGAGGCGCCGGCTCCTGGCTGTGATTCTGTGGGCGGGGCCTGGACTCGACGACAGCCGTGTGCATTACAACTCTCCCCGCCTGAGATGAGGCCCTCCTGAGACCAACGTGCTGCGCAGCGTTCTGCTCGTTATTATTGTAAGCGCATTTAAAGTTCCCCGTACAATTCAGCGGCTTTTAAAAATCGCAGCCTTGACTCTAACGTGCAATAGTTTGGGCTATTCATTGGAGCAAGTTGGCTGTCGTCCAGTTGCAGAATGGAGCGATCGTGCATCCGTGAAACTGCAGTCACGGAGGACCAGGTCTCATATCTCCCTCGGGAGCAGTATGTGACCCGAGTTGGACCATATCCTCGCTCGGCGCGGCGTGCTGGCGCGCCTGGCGCCGCCGCCGCCGCCGCCGCCGCCGCCGCCGCCGTTAGGCTGGCCTGGCTGGAGCTGTGCGCGCGCCGTGTGACCGTGTGCCGGCCGCCCCTCGGGTGCGGCTCGCACTCGGCCCAGGCGGCGACCGGCCCGCGGCTGACGCCGGCCAGAGCAGCCTCCCGCCGCATCGATTTAACTTATGGAGGTGGCCGAAGCGTGACGAAATGAAATCTTATTGGGCGGTGGTGTCTCCAGAATCGATGGCATGCGGCCCCGTTCCCGCCCGCCGTCGCGGCTGGCCGGCGCTGTTGGCGGCAACCCGGCCGGGCGATCCCCCCGCCCCCCCCCCCCCCCTTTCCGCCCCGCACGGGGTGTGCGCCTCCGTGCCAGCCGGAACGCCCGCCCAGCCGAGCACTGCCAACTTCATAATTTGTTTTGTTTCTCCGCGCTATCGCTTTTTTAAAGAGCGTCAGCCAACCCGGCGTCGCCGGGCGCGCTCTGGAAAGGCGGCTTTTGGGTGGCGCGCTGGTGCCACGCCCCGTGCTGTTCCTCCACGCGCGGGCGCGGGCGCGAACGGTCAGCGTCCGTCTGCGGCGGCGGGCGGGCCGGGCCGCGGCGGCCGCTCCCGGAGGCGGCCTGACCTTGCCCTCTCGCCGTGCGCCCGTGCGGCGGTGGCGGGCGGGGCGCGCGCCGCGGCCGCCAGTGTGTTCGGTGCCGACGCCGGGCGCGCCGGCCGCCGCCGGAGCGCCCCTGACCTCGCGCGGGTCAGCGCCGCGCCGCGCCGCGCCGCGTCCGCCGCGGCCGCGTCAATTAATTAGCCGCCGCGCTCGGGTGTGCCTCGCCGTAATCAAAAGCTGGCCTGCCGCAGCGGCGACTATTTTTATCGGCGATCGGCGGCGCGCTGGCAGCGCGGCCCATTCTGCGGCTTGCAATTAAGTGAGTGGGCCCGGGCTGGCCGGCGGCTGGGCCGGGCGAGGTGCGGCGCGCCGGCGGCCGCGGCCGACGCGCGTCGACGCCGGCGGCCAGTGCGCCGCGCCGGCCGACCGCTCGCCGCGGGCTGCGTGCGCCCGCCGGCTCGGTGTGTAACAGGTGGGACGTCGGCCCGGCCGCCGCCGCCGCCGTCGCCGCCGCCGCCGCCGACCGATGGAGGAGCCGGCCGAGTGCAAGGCCTCGTCGCTGCGGCGCAACAACAGCCTGAAGCGGCTGCTGCGGCGCTGGGGATCGCCAGGTGGGTGGAGCGGCGGCCGGCGCCGCCCGCGGCCGGCCACTGGCCCGGGCGCCAGCAGCGGCCGGCCGCGCGCGCGGCACCATGTTAGGCGCCGCGAGAAAAGGCGCCGAGCCGCCCGGTCGGCCGCCTCGCGTCGTTTAGGGAGTGCTGGAGGGTGCCGAGTTAAAGGCCGCGGCGAGGAGCATCGACGTGGGATATTGGGTGGCCTCCGGACGTCAACTGAAGCCGTTCTTTGAATGATTGTCTGGACTCGAGCGGCTGACAGAAGCTGCCGGCTGTACGGTTAGGTCCGTAAGCTGAGCAGATCAGAGCAGCTTTGGAGGGTGAGAAGTTAAGAGGGAGACCAGTCGGAGGCTGGCAGTGGAGGTTCTGACCTTTACTTCACATCAGTGGGCAAATATAGGACGCCAGTTGGCAATGATTGGTACTGGTATCCCCCGCTTTCCGTCGTTGTGCAGATATCGCGTAACACCGGTGAATTGTCACAAATGATAGCGTTACATTGACAATGATCGGTTCCTTTGAAACCATATATGTATAGAAATATAATATATATAACGTATACATATACATAGTTTACACGTCAGTATTGTGCTATATCATGTATCTGCCATGTATCCTAGATATTTTATTGATGACAGCTTCCTGTATTGGTCGTTATTTCCACATGTCACATTTGACGGGAGATGTTGCGCCCGAAATAGCTCGTGTGATTTCACTTTGAATCAGCGCACCGGTAGTAATGTTGTCCTTTTCGATGCGTACCATCGGATCAGCTAATGCACCGGTAGGCCGTGCGCGGTGCCCGTCCCGTATGATCGTCCCACGTGCCTCATTTCGTCCCTGAACTCTCGCGTTCCCTGAACTTCCTGAACTCCCACGTTTTGGCGTACATCCCGAGCTCGAAGAAGTGATCGCGGCGGATGCGGATGCGCCGCGCGGCGTGTTGCGCCGTCTCTCGTCCCTGGCCGGCTCGGTGAAGTGATTGTGCCCGAGGCGGATGTGGTGCGGATTAAATTGCACGTCATTTCTGGGCACCCGCCTCCCGGGGGCGGCTCTCCACCCGCGTCGCTCGCGGAGACCCCGGCCGCCGCGGGGCCGCCTCCTCAGCGCAGTGGACGGCCCGGTGCGGCGGACGCGGCGCGGTCGGGCGTCGCGCCGTCTGACCGCTCACGGCCACCCGTCTGTCCAGAGGTGGGGCAGCTGTCGACCGCAGCCCGCAGGCCGCTGCTTGCTGGCTCACTGCCGCTCCGGTGGCACGCTGGCTCGCCCTGGCAGCTTTGGGGTCGTTTTTCAGGCCACGGTTTCAAGATATGTGAGCTTTTCGTACGCGCTGGCGTTAATGAATTCGAAATGCAAGCTGTCCCCTAAAAGGGTGCCACGTTTTGAAAGAGTCAATAAGTCGGATTGTCGACGTAAAACATTAATCCAGTGTTCAAACGAAACTTCACTCATGGACGGTTTTCGCCATTACTTAGACCGCGGTCAGTGCACACATACGCACACACTCTCACACCCATCGAACTTCAGTGCAGGCTCCAGCTGTCCCGCTCACCCGCTCCACAGAGCTCAGCTGGCCGCAGGACCTGCCTGACGGCTAGGACGCACGTGCCCGCACGTGGGCGCACGTGGCCGACTGGTGCTTCTTGCACGGCACTCGGATTTTCAGCTTGAGGTCTTTGACACGGGTGGGTGACACCTGTTAGACTTGGTGTTCCAGACCAAAATGAGCCCAAATGAGGATATGGGCCCAAATAGGCCCAAATGAGGAAAATGGGATGTGAGATCGGGACCGCACAGGCAAGGTTGTTGCCACCTTCTGGAGGCAGAGTGATCCCGAAGTAGTCCTGGAGCCACCCCGGAGCCGCCCGGGACGTGAGGGGAGACGCGCCATCCTCCTGCGGTCGATGGAGGTCGATAGTGTCGGCGTACGTCCGCTCCAGGTGCTCCTAGAACATATTGATTGCCACCACGAAGTGATCTGTAATGACCAGAATAATGTTGACCCCGACAGTCCTGGAAGAATGTCCCAAGACTGCTGACCGTGCACCCGACAGGCCCTTTAAGTGGGTGCACGGAAGTGGGGTGCACCTCTGCTGCTGATTACTGACCCCGGGTGCGCTGTCTTTGGCGATTCAACGTTTTATGCAATTAAAATCTGCCTTTGGAAAACCGCCAATAATCAAAGAAGTTGTCAAAGGGGCAGAATTTACTCCTTCAGCCAGGTGCAAAGCTTCGGGCTTTCTTCTTTGTAGGACAGGCTATGTCTGGTAGTCTTACGGATCAGATGGTTTGTCAAAATGCTGTGGATTGCCGACTTTTGGGGCCGAGCCGTTGTCTGCGCCGGAGAGCTGGGGTTTTTGGCGCACTGCCAATACCAGGTGGGATCTTTTCGACTGCTTCTTGACCCATCACGCTGATGGCCCGGCCAGATGTGCCCTTGGCCCTCCCCACAGTGCCGCGAGTCAAAAGTTACCTCGTTAACTTGGGTATTGTTTTTAGAGTTGAGTAACTACTTGAAAGTGCCGTCAAATTTGGTCGTGGTAAGTATGGAAGGCGTTGCTTCCACAGTTTTGCTTGTTTTGCTTTGAGCTCATCCAGATCGTTATACAGAATGCTGAGAGGGTAAACATCAATCTCCGATAAATTTTCTCTTATGTGACGAGTAAAATACAGGTCATTCTTGCAGATAGCGTTTGTTGATGAGAATGATTTGGCTTCCCTCATGAGTGACCTTGTATTTATCGTAATTACGAGGAAGTCACGGCACGGGCTGTTTCGACGTTGAATGTGTGTGCTCTGGTGGTTACCGGCAGGCGGCATGAGTCTCATCAGTTGGAACCGTAACTAGTGTCATAATATTTGCGCTGAATGTGCTCTGAAGTCCATAGCTCCTCCGAACTGCAGTTTAGCCCACAGTCGTGTCCCAACGCAGTCCAGATTTCTTCGAAATGTGATTTACCCTCCACTTATAAGAACAATGTACTCATTGTTCGCGTCTACCCACAAATTAATATGCTGTCTCCATGGTCAGGAAAAATATGCTGAACTCGTTATCTAGCGGCTCTACGTACGAGTCCCAGAGCGGGGGCTTTCTTTGACCCGACGGACATGGAAAGGTCAGCTGACAGCTGGCCAGTGAGGGTGAGCTCAAGCGAGGGGTGGCCGTGACCCAGCGTTGTGCGGCACGCAAATCTCCTCAGTCCTGTCTGGCGAAAGTGCGATGGCAGGTGCGTCCGCTGAACCAGATGAACAATTTGGGTGGTGGGTTCAGGGCATACGCCACAAACTATGCTGGGCAGATACCCTGAACACAAGGCCGTCCGTGCAAACCATTCAGAGAAAATGCAGAGAAAATGGATCGAGTGATCATTGACAGAAGCCGCCGGCCGTCGGACGTGTCCTAGCCTCGCCTGTACACGGTAGTCACGGCGGCCGCCGGTGGGGCGGCCCGTCCGACCGGTCACCGCTCAGGCGGCGCGGCCGCCGGCCGCCGGCCGCGCCGTACGCCCGCCGGGATGGGGAAGGTCGGAGCGGATGTCGTTAGCGGTGCCGAACGCCATCCCGACGCCGGCCGATGATTGCACCGGCAGCGATTGGCCGCTGCAGGAGTCGGCCGGGGGAGGCTTGGCGTTGGGCGCGTGTCGGGGCGGAGGCGCACCGTCGATGTCGTGCGTAACGCCGGCCTGTCGCTGCTGTGTGACGAGCAGTGTGCGTGATGGGATCCTCTTGTCGCTTTTGAAACACTCAACGCAAACGTTTGGTAGGGAAGGAGAGAGCTGATTGGGCGGCGAGAGCATGTGGGTGTTGCTACCCACGAACCCGTGACCTTCCGCCGTTTTCGGCCAATGTTCAGTGTGACTCGACTTTGAACATGGTGTGAAAGATACAGAATTATCGGTTTGATGGGGCGCGATGGTGCGTCACACCTCGGCCATCATAAAGCCATCAGAGGGCGATTAGTTTGAGCGGGAGCGGGAGGCGTCCGATAAGTCGCGGGTCGTGGCGGCGCCGGAGCGGTACGGGTGGGGCCGAGCTGGACCGGCGGCAGACCGGCCTACACCCCTGCCCCAGACGCGCCCGCCCAACTGGCGGGACCTGTCGGGCTGAGTGTGACGTGAGCTGTGAGGACGCAGGTAGGAGTGAGTCCTCGGGCATCAGTTAGAGATGCTGTGTCAGTCGGATGTTGCGGTGTTAGCAAAGGTCTAGCTGATTTGCTTCGTTGCCTTCTCGCCTCGCCGACCTCTGGTCGCGTCGGGTGCGCGCGCGCGCGCGCGTGCGGACGCGCCGACGGCGGCGAGACGGGACGGGAGGAGGGAGACGAAGACCGGTCGGGCCGGCCGCTCCCTTCGCGCGGCCTTGGTGGACGCCGAGAAGTGAACGCGCGAGTCAACACCTGAGTGGGCCGAGGCGTGGGCGGCGTCGCCGAATGCCGAGTCCAGACAGGCTCGGTTTCTGCCCGCAGGTCGCCTGGTAGGCGCACACCCGCTCTGTTTCCGCGCGCGCGCGCGTGTTGCGGAACTTTGTCTCGCAGCGTTTAAATGGTTCGACGTTGTCACGTGCTAAGCGGGATTTCGGGGCGTGCGCTGTCCGGCCAGACATCGACCGTCGAGCAAGTGGATCTCTGACCTCCGCGCACACAGCTGCGGCGCTCATTAGACATGCTGGCTCCGTGTTCGTGTCCGTCCGTGTCCCATTGCCGATGATAACGAGACGCGCCGGTGTTGTGTTCTCATTTGCCGCCGGCATCCTCCTCCGCTCCGATGCAACAGGCCGTCCCCAGCGCAGTGCACGGTCGACGTCCCGCCTCAGCGCCAGCGCGGCTAATGTGGCGACGCGTTGCCACGCCACGCATTCGCTGGTGGCGGCGTGTGCCGCCGTGCGAACGAGGCGCGGTGCATGGCCGCCGCACACCGTCGGCCGGCGCGGGCTGCTACGCTGCGCGAACGGCCACCTCTAGACGCATCTGTCGGCGCCCGGTCCGCACTGATTCGCAGACGGTCAGGCGCGGTCAGCTCCGAGCGGTGCCGGCCCATCCGGCTCGGTCTGCGTCAGCGCGCCGCGGTGCGCGGGTCCGCGGCTCCGGGGACACGCGCCGTCGCCAGGGGCGCCCCGGCGGCGGCGGTGGCGCCGCTGGTCTGAGCCCGGCCCGGTGCGGGCCCGTCGCGCGCCGGCGCATGACGGCGAGTGCCTCTCGGCTGCCCAGCGACGCCCCGCTGTGAAGCTGACAGGAGTGGAGCGCTGTACATCGCTGAGGGTCCCCTCCCCCGGTGTCTGCTGAGGCGTTCGGCCCTTCAGTCTAAATCTGCTGCTGCAATCCAAGAAAATTACAATGAAACTTAATAAGCCCTAATGCATCCAAAACAGCTCAGCTAGTTAACTTCGGAGCGATGTCAATAGGCGTCCATAAATTATGTCACGCTTTTGTGGCCACTTGTTACCTCCCCCCTTCAGTTACGCACTGGTAACGCTTTCCCCTCTTCCCCTGGTGGTGTGTTCAGCGTGACGTTCCAAAAAGGGACGTCCAAGGGCCCCTAATTGAGCCAGACATGCGAAACGAATGACGGCCGTTTTCGTTATCACGAGATGAATCAGTCGTCTTTTATTTTTTTAAATAATGTTTTAGGATGATTGGTAACCACTCCTGAGTAACGATGTCTCGTCCAAAACCTCCCGCTCCCTCCCCCGTCATGCTTCCGCTCGCTCCATCAATCTATTTTCCTTTCCATGCGCAACGTGGTTTACGGATGACGTGATAGGTATGCTTTTAAAAATGCATTGCAATCAAGCTAGTTATTATTGAAATGCAATCGCAAATAGCAATTTGCGATTCATTTAGTGTATGAGTGATTTTTCCTTCCGTATTCGCGTCCCTGCCAACATACTTTTTTATTGGCCACCATAGCGCCCGACCGATGGGCCACAGGCGTATGTCATCTCGCGGTTTTTTTTTGTTGCTTTTTTTGTTAAAACATCTCCGATGGCGTCGGACCCACAGCAAACGGCTCAGAGCCCGACACGGATCCACTGCAAACGGCTCAGAGCCCGACACGGATCCACTGCAAACGGTTCAGAGCCCGACACGGATCCACTGCAAAGAGCTCAGAGCTCGACACGGACCCACAGCAAACGGCTCAGAGTCCGACACGGATCCACTGTAGACGGCTCGAGTCCGACACGGATCCACAGCAAACGGCCCAGAGCCCGACACGGATCCACCGCAAACGGCTCAGAGTCCGACACGGATCCACAGCAAACGGCCCAGAGCCCGACACGGATCCACCGCAAACGGCTCAGAGTCCGACACGGATCCACTGCAAACGGCTCAGAGCCAGACACGGACCCACTGCAAACGGCTCAGAGCCAGACACAGACCCGCTGCAAACGGTTCAGGGCCCGACGCATTGTTTTAGGTTCCTTTTCACAATCTTCAATGTGTGGCCATCGCTTACGACGCAGTTGGATAGCAATGAGAGCTGCGAGAAATAAAAGATTGTGTGACTGCCTAGACTGAGAGGAGAAATAGCGCTGCTCTGACGGCAAATAGAGAACGCAGGAAATGGCCATATCAGTGCATTTGGTATAGCTTGCTCTCGGTTTGTGTTTTGTGGGTTTGGGCTTTGGGCCCAGTCTGCCGCCGCCTGGCATGTGGTCGTGCCTCAGTGGCAGTCATCGACGCTGAAAATGTTCCAGGCGAAATGTTGACCGGCGCCACCGAAGAGAAATGTCGAGATATAAATTACGACGTAGGGCTGAGTTATTCGGCCAGCGCGTCGGCGCCGGGGTGGGTGTGACGCCTGCTGGGCTGGCGCTGCTTGCAGAGCACGGTCCGAGGGGCGCCTGGAGTGGCGCTGGCCGGCGCCCCGGTGCCGGGGTGGGTGTGACGCCTGCCGTGCAGACGCCGCTGGCAGGGCACGGTCCGAGGGGCGTCGGGAGTGGCTCTGGTCGGGGAGCCAGCCCGCTCTGTGCCGGTCAACGACTCACCGTCGGAGGAATGGGCGGCCTCCCGTCCATCCGGCGGAGGAGGGCGTGATTGGAGCGGCGTCTCCGGGATGGGACAGGGAGCAGGGCAGGTCTAGTGCTGGTGGCTGGCGGCTGGACGACACTGAACTCCCCGACCAGTGCGTCACTCTCTGGGTGGAGCAGTGGACCGTGAGTAGGACAACGGTTGAGGGGCGGTCGGGCGTCTCCCCGTATTCGGCGACCAAGGGTGGACTGGTGAACCGCGGACAGCCCACCCCGGCCGCTGGCAGCGCTGCTGCGGCCTTACAGCGCAGACACCGCGTCCGACAGGTTCCGCTCTGTGCCGCGCGGCGTCAGGCACTCGTGCCTGTGAAATACTGCCAATTGTTGCCGCAAATCGCCTCAGCGGTATGTTGACCGCCAGACGACGGGCCGATCCATCACGACACGGCTGCGGAGGCAGATAGCCTGGTCTGCCAGGGGCGGCTGTCTCTGGGCGCGAGTGCCCACTCCGCTGATCGGCGAAGTGCTTTCGGCACTTACCGTTTACGATGATTGGCCGTTGTCAAGCCGGGCCGCAATGTCCTGTTGTAACGCCCACGTGGTTTGGATTGCCGCTCGGCCCGTTTTGTGACCGGGTGCCGTTCCGCTGCGCATTTCCAAGGGTGCGCCTAATGAGAGTCGCGACGTTTGGCGGGGCTCGTAATGATGCATAGCGAACGGGTGACTCATTGGCGGCGTTGGAGCGTTGTCCTCGGGCCGCGTGGTGCGGCCTCGGCAGGTCAGGCTCGCCGACCGTCGCATGTCGCGGCCCCGCTCCGACGTGTGCGGCGTCACGCGCCGCTCGCACGTAGCCAAGCGTTACTCGTTTTGAAGCGTTCCTGTCCCGCCCCTCTCTGCCCTCCGCCCCTTCCCGTGGTTCAGCAGCGCTCACCTGGGCGGCTGCGGCGTGGCGCCGGTGGCGGCGGCGTTAGCTGAGCTGATGCTTAGCTGACTCGGCGCTAGATGGCTCTGTCGGCTCCGTTGCCGTGCCAGCAGTGTTGGTGGGCGCCGCTGGGCGGCCGGCGAGGGGGGCGGGGAGAGGGGCGACGACTGGCCGGTGGCAGTGGGACGTGGGGACCCGGCGGATGGCCTGAGAGAAGGCCGGACGATTTGTGAGGTGGCGCATGGCATACCCACTGTGTAAATGACGCATGGAAGGGCTCAGAGTAACGTGAAGTCGATGCGCACTTCGCTTTTCGCAATGTTGTGTAAATTACGCATGGAATGGCTCGGAGGAGCATCGTGAAATCAGTGTGCGATTCCCATTCGCAATGTTGCGTCCCGATAAACCTTCGGCTGGCCAGCTATGCACTGAAGCTTAGATGCCAACACTCTCACGTATGTCAACACTGTATTGTCTGGCATTGCTTTTCTAATTGGCTGGAGGCACTCGTGAGACGGTGATAGGTCCAAGGTCTCAGTGCCGCTCGATTTCATGATTACGTCATCGTGCCGATGACGATGGCCATGTGTAACGATGACTCACGCTTACTGCGCACTTCAGGTTGTGGTCAGTGAGTGCCAGCTTTCTTGCTAACAAGGTGGGGTTTTGCACACGGGACGTGCAATCACGACCCGTTTGCGATACGGCGCGGCGTGCTGCAAGCGTCAGCAGCCATCGTGCGATGATGAAACAGCTGCGTTCCCGTCGTCCCTCGGAGGATACCTGCCTGCTGGTGTGCGCTGACCACCGGCTGTTGCCCTCCCACCGAACGGAAGCGGCGTACCGCGACCCTGCCTGCGAGCGCTCGGTCCCGTGCCGTGCCCTCCCCCTCCTCCCCCATCACCCTCTGCCCCCTCAGCTTGCGCTCGTCGGCTGACCGTGAACACGTCCCGCCCCTGCCGCTCGTGTCGACGCCGCGTGGGGCGTCGTCGGTCGACCCTGGTCCGCCCGCCCCGCCCCCGCCAGGTGGCGGCCGTCGGCCCCAGGTGGACATGGCTGTGACTCATACCGCTCCCCTGTCCGCTCCCAACGGCCGCGCCGCTGCAGCAGCGGCCTCGGCAGCGCGGCGGGGGGGGGGGGGGACGCATAGCCGGGCTGGGGTGTGGCGGCGTGGGGAGCCGGCGCACGCGGCTGTTCAAATCGAGCCCCGGCAGTCGCCGAGAAGGTCAACGGACGGCGCGGCGCGGCAGGCCCGCAGGGGGCGGGGGGGGGGGGGGGAAGAGAACAGAAACGCGTGTTGGCTAGCGTGTAGCTAGCTAGCCAGGCGTATGATTACCAAAATGCTTGAGGAAAACCGGAGCACGTGTTGAAGCGCTTTGTTGTGGAACATTCTCTTGTCTGCTGTGGTTTCCAGCGGGCATTAGACGGAGACGGAGATGTCCAATGTTCTGTCCAATGTGCTCTGAGTCGCCGTCGTGTGTATGTGGGCCCGTGCCTGCGGATCTGCCTGTCGCCGCGGACCTGCTCGTCCTCGGTGACTGTGTCCACCCCGTGTCGTTGGATCTGCATCGGTCTCCGTGCCCGGTGGTCGATGTGTTCGTCACGGCATCGGTCTCCGTACCTGGTGATCGGTGTGTCCGTCACGGCATCGGTCTCCGTACCTGGTGATCGGTGTGTCCGTCACGGCATCGGTCTCCGTGCCTGGTGATCGGTGTGTCCGTCACGGCATCGGTCTCCGTGCCTGGTGATCGGTGTGTCCGTCACGGCATCGGTCTCCGTGCCTGGTGATCGGTGTGTCCGTCACGGCATCGGTCTCCGTACCTGGTGATCGGTGTGTCCGTCACGGCATCGGTCTCCGTGCCTGGTGATCGGTGTGTCCGTCACGGCATCGGTCTCCGTGCCTGGTGATCGGTGTGTCCGTCACGACATCGGCCTCCGTGCCTGGTGATCGGTGTGTCCGTCACGGCATTGGTCTCCGTACCTGGTGATCGGTGAGTCCGTCACGGCATCGGTCTCCGTGCCTGGTGATCGGTGTGTCCGTCACGGCATCGGTCTCCGTGCCTGGTGATCGGTGTGTCCGTCACGGCATCGGTCTCCGTGCCTGGTGATCGGTGTGTCCGTCACGGCATCGGTCTCCGTACTTGGTGATCGGTGGGGCCATCACGGCGAGGTCGACGCGCGCTTACACATGGTCACGTCCCAGCAGTAGTGCTGTCCTTGGGCGTGCACTGTGTACTCGGTGTGTTGATCGTGTGGCGTATGACACATCTTTGTCCCGTTCATGCGGTTGCCTGTTGGTCCAGTAGGGCTGGACCACGCTGTGTACCTGATAACTACTTATACAGTCTAACAACTGTACATTGTCGGCATCTGAAATAGAGCGTAATGAAATGGTCAAAGCTCACCTGAACCGGTGAAAGGGAGGTGGAGAGACTTGACGTAAGCAGGAGATGTGGGCCGAGTAAACATTGGTGGTTTGCTGCCCCGTGGTTTGCCGCCGGTGGCCCGGCGTAACCCTGGTTGGCGGCGGCGGCGGCGACACCGGTATGTGTGTCAGTATCACGGTCGCCGCGCGCGCTCTGTGTCACCGTCGGGGGGGGGGAGGGGGAGGGGAGGGGGGCGCTCCCGGTCGGTCGGCCGTGACGCCGCTCCTCGGCTCGGCGACGCC
This sequence comes from Pollicipes pollicipes, assembly GCF_011947565.3. Lineage (NCBI taxonomy): Eukaryota > Metazoa > Arthropoda > Thecostraca > Pollicipedomorpha > Pollicipedidae > Pollicipes > Pollicipes pollicipes. Next base: position 33,561,041 of record NW_023596420.1, read on the forward strand.
CGGCCGTAAGCCAGCCACGAGCCCCTCCGCACTGCACCACACCGCGCCACACTCGGTGAGCGGGAGCGGCGGGATCTTCGGATGCGACTCGTCGGTGGCGCGTGTGGCAAGGACAGGCTCGCCGGCGGCCGGCACGACTGCGGCGGGCCTCCCTTGCGAGGCCAGAGCCCGGTTGAGCGGTTGGGCCGGTGGCCGGTTTCCTCGGTAGCGGGCTCCTCGGCACGCACGGCACCGCCACCTGCCGACCACAGGCCGAGGAGGCGGCCGGGCACTCGCCTGACGACCGGCTGTCGGACCGCGCTGCGGTGTCGCACCAGGCAGCCGTCCTCAGCAGCTGCGCAGCTGGCAGACGTGACCGGCTGGCCTGGTGCCGGGGCTTAGCGGTGGGTCGTTTGGCTTGGCTGCTAGAGCAGATCAGGCTGGGAGCGTCACATTGAATTCTGCAGTGTGGCGATGCTGAAGTATAGATGACGTGTTTCCAAAGCCGGCGGGTGAGTCACGCGCTGGTGTTTCGGACACGCTCCTGTCGTGGCGTAACCCGCAGTCCCGGACCGTGGCTGCTGCCGCTTCAGGCTCGGGTGGCGGCGATATCGTCACTGGCGCGGACGGCCAGCGGCGAACGGGAACGGGGCCACGACAGCCGATTATCCTGTCCATTGTGTGGACGGCGCGGCCTCCGCACTGTCCACTGGGAGCCCACTGTTGTGCCCTGACGGCACCGCCCGGCCTCGTTCGGTGTTCCGTCCCGACTCACCGCGACGGCTCCCCTGGGGCAAGGCTGCGCATGCCTGACGGTCGGCGCGCTTCCGGGTCAGTTTTGGAACTCCGCGCGGTGCGAGTGGGACACCTGCGTCCACACAGCGACCGGTTTTTGCCCGCTGCTGTTCCATTCTCAGTCCGCCGGGTTGCACAGTCCGCACGGACCGGCCGGTCCCTGATCCACGGACTCGCTCCCCCCCCCCCCCCCCCGTCCGGCGTGAGCGGCGTTGCGCTGGCTGCCGGCGGCGCCGCCCATCCCGCGCGTCGGCAGCCACGGCTGGTGCTGCCCTCTGCGCCGTGACGTCAGCCTGCGCCGTGTTTTGTTTGTCCCATGCGGGGGGCGGGCGACTGGGGTGATAGCTCTGTTTGTGGTGGCGACGCCTGTCCAGCCGAGCAGCGGCGCCAACCCTATCTCCTGCCGCCGCGGCCCGGCCCGGTGGCGGAGCGAGATGGCCCGCCGGCGCGGCCTGGTGCGGTGAGGCCTGGTCGCCGTTGTTTGTCGGCGCGCCCCACGTGCCTGCGGCCGTCTCCTGGGAGGCTCGGTGCGCGGCGCGTTCGGGATGCCGCGGCACGCAGCGGGTTTGCACGGCCGGACGCGGGCGCCGTTCGCGGGTGTGCGCGCCGCCGCCGGCACAGCTGTCGGAGGCCGGCGAGGGGAGGCCTGGCGAATGTCACGTCACCGGGCACACAGGAGCGTGCGCGGAACACACGGCCCGGGGGAGTGGCCTCGGCCTGGCCGCGTCGCGCCGCTTCCAACGCCGCAGCCGGGCTCCGATGCTGTGCAAACAAGACGGCCGGAGCGGCCGTCTGCTGCGGTGGCAAGGTCTGCGCCCAGCGGGGGACTGGTCCGGCGGCGACGGCGGCTCGCAGCCGTGCGGGCGCCGCTCGTGGCTCTAATCGTCGCCGCGTGGGAACGGCCACCGGCCTTGGCAGGAGCGTCGTGCCGCCCCTGCCGGCCGGGCGTCGTTTTTGTCCGGCCGCCAGCTGACTACGCTCGGCAGCGGCGACGCCGGTGGTGGCGGTGTGCGGCCAACGGCGGCGGTGACGCTGTCATCCCTTCCCGCCGGGCCGCAGCACGCCTCTGACGACTGTGCGCGCACTGCACCCGTCCGGACCGGCCGGCGAGCGGTGCGCCGCTTTGTTTTTGCGGCGCTGCGGGACGTGGCTGTGATTGGTGCGGGCCGGACGGCCGCCGCTGGCTGGACGTGACTCAGCCGGCCGGCAGCGCCGCCTCCCGCGCCGTCCACAGCCGCCGACGTCGACGGTCACGTGGCTGCTGGCGTGGTGCGGCGGCGGCGGCGGCGGCGGTGTCGCCGACCTCGCGACCGGCCTGTGGGGGCGCCGTCGCTAGTCGGCGCGCTGCCGTCACGCTCGCTGCCAAGCCGACCGATCGGTGGCGACAGCCGCGAGTGGGCCAGCCGGCACTGACCGGGCAGCGGCGGCCGCGGCGGCCGGCGTCCAACGCGATAATCCCGCCGCCGGGCCGGAAGCGCTCCAGCGGCGGGCGGTGAGTCACCGCCGGCCGGCCGCGCGACCGGGCCCGCTCGCACGCCACCGGCGGCCGGCGGCCGCGCGGCGGCGCCAGTCCGCAGCCGGCGCCCGCTCCGTGGTGCACGCCCGCAGCCGCGCGCCAGCCGTCAGCGAGGCAGAGCGACGGACAGTGGACGGTGCCCAGTGCTGTCAGGCGGATTGGCCGGGAGGATCCGGTGGATTGCGTGAATTGCGGGACGTGTGGTGATAGTGTGCGGTCGAGAGCGGGGCTGTGCAGACCGTTCGAACAGGGGTGGGGCGGGGACCGCCCCCAGTGAGCGGCGGTGTGCGCGGGTTGGTTGACCTTTGGCGGACTCCGTAGCGTAGTGTAGAGGGACGTCGAAAATCGACAATCCTTTGTGGCGGGGACGCGATCGAGCGAGTGACGTCACGGGGAGCCGGCCTTGAGCGCGGCTTGCGCCTCTTCCCCGCGCCCGACGCGCGCTCTCCCTTGCTGCCCTGGCCATGTCACAATGGTCATGATGAACATCTCCACGCTGAGCGATCGCCTGCGCAAGAAGCGCGACACACTGTTCCGCCGTTCGGCCTCGGACCTCGACGACCGCACCGTCCAGGAATGGCAGTACCTCAAGTTTGACCCCAGCCGGACGCTGCGCGCCGGCTCCACCAGCCAGCGTCCGCAGGTGGCGCCGGCGCGGCCTGGCGCCTTCCAGCGGCTGACGCGCGCCACCAGCACGCTCGGCCTGTCGGGCACGCTGCCGCGCTCGATCGCCTCCGGCGCGCTCAATGCTAACGCTGAGCGTTCTCGGCCGGCGCCGCTGGCGCCGCTCTGGGCCGGCACCAAGATCCGGGCGCCGCCCAACGGCGTGCGCTCGCCCGAGCGCGTCGTCTCGCCGGTGAGCTCGGCCGGCTCGCGCATTCCGATCCGTATGCCGTCGCTGCGCCTGAAGCCGGAGCGGCGCGAGCCGGCCGGCTCGGCGCAGGAGCGCCTGCTCACCAAGCGCTACTCGCTGGAGAACCTGCTCGAGGCGCCCGAGGAGGCCGACGGCACCAACTGCATCTGCGAGGAGTGCGTCAACCGCAACAACAACCGCGAGCACAAGCGTCGCTCCTCGCAGTGCATCGAGGCCAAGGCGCTGGAGAAGGGCCGCCGCATGCTGGGCAAGACCAGGAGCGCGCCGGACGCGGCCGCCGAGAAGCGCACGCCGAACGGCAAGGACGCGGCCGCCGCCCAGAAGAGGGAGAAGGAGGCGGCGATCGCGCTGAAGAGGGAGAAGGAGGCGACGGCGGCCGACAAGAAGGACAAGCGCGTGCAGCACCGGCGCCAGAAGAAGGCCGCGCAGAAGGCGTCCGACCGCGCCAGTCAGAAGGCGTTCGAGAAGGCCAAAAAAGAGCAGAAGCGTGGCAGTTGGACGTGCACGGACATGCCGGACGCCGGGCCCTCCAGTCGGATAGGTAAGGTGATGGCGCTGGCATCGCGCGGCTGCCCTTCACAGCTCCAGGAGACGTGTGGTGGTGGAGGAGAGAGGGAGGCTGGCGAGCCAGTGGTGTCGGCCGTCGCCCACGGTGCAGCGGCGGCCGTGGCCCGCCGTCTGCCGCGTTCGCTCGGCCCGGCCGGGCGTGAGCCGGTGGGCGGGGCGGGGCGGCCGCTGCGGCGCGTGTCGACCGCACCGACTCGGCGTGTGGCGGCGCGACTGCACGGCCGGCGGGCAGGGCAGCGGTCTGGCGGGCAGCAGGCGTCCCACATCGCCGGCCGAGTGGCTGCAGAGGTGACCTCAGACGTCACCGGCCGCAGCTGACGGCGGGGCCGAGGTCGCTGCCTCTCTCCCCCGGAGTCAGTGCTGGTGATGCGCTGGGAGACCGACCTGCAGTGCCGCCGAGGTCGTTCCTCTCCTCGCGCTGGGGCGCGGAGGTTTGTAACGGGCCTGCAGATGTGCCAGCGGCTCTGGCCTGGCGTCAGCGCGGTCGCCGCCGGCCAGAGCCGGACCAGGCCGGGCAGGGGAGTGGCCGGGCCTGGCCGGGCCGGCAGCGGCGGCCGGGGGCGGAAAGCCGTGCACGGTGCAGCCGGGGGTGCGGCAGCGGGCGTCTGCGGCCCCATGACTCATGTCCGGCCAGCGGCCCTGCGAGGTCACAGGCGGTGGCGGAGTCCTCCGCTCGGCCGTGGTCGGCGCTTTGATACGCTTCCGCCTGTGCCACCGCGCTTGTGCAACAGGCGGCGAGTTTGCGGCGCCGGCGTGACTTGGGCTGCGGCAGGGTAGGCAGAGGCGCCGGCCGGACAGAGCGGCCCGGCGCCCAGTTAGCCATCTCGCCGGATGGTCAGCATATAAACGGCCCAGCCGTCGGGCGCCGCCTGACTTCGGCCAAGCGTCGGCTGCCTAACGATTTCGGCCTTGTCCGGCCGCCGTGTTTCACACACGTGTCCGCGGAACACGGTCGCGGCGCGGCTGGTGTGGGGCGTCGCACTGAAAACGAGGTCGCCGGCCGCGGTCTCGCGCGCTCGTTTCCGCCCGGGTGTGCCCGTGCACGGCGGGGTGCCGTTTCGCCCGCGCCGCCCGCGTCGGCGTCGCCGGCGGAGGGCGGCGCGACCTGCGGTTTTGCGGCGGTGCCGGCCGGCGGAACACGCCCCGGCGACGGGCTGGCGGTCTGGCGGTGCGGCGCCTCGGCGCGCTCGCTGCCGGCCGGCGGGCGGCGGCGCCGTTGGCCGGGCGGCCAAGTGCCGCCGCCCCCCGCCGCCTGTCTCCCCGGTGGAGTGGCGCGAGCAGACGAGGCCCGCTGCCCGTCGCCGGCCTGCCAGCCGCCCTGCGAGCGGGGCTGCCGGGCCGGCGCGGTGATCGGCGGCGGCCTGTGTTTGCGTCGGGTCGCCGCCGCAGTTTGTTCAGTAGGGGCTCGTCCGGATGGGCGAAGGATGGCTGAGCGCTGTCGGGATTTCGGTGGAGAAATCCCGACGCGGGCCGTCTGCCGGGGGGACGCTGCCCGAGTTGGACGCGTGGACACGGTCCGCTGTCGTCGCTTTCAGGCGCTGATCGTCGCCGCCACGGCCGCCGTGACATCATCGAATTAGTCGCACCAAGGGCCCGGCAGCAAATGGGGTAAATGGAGCGAACGATCGTGAGCACTCCAGGGCTGGCCGGCGGTGGGCGGAGTGTGGCCTGCACCGCCTGCCTGGCCAGTTCAGGGTGAGAGTCCCAGTTGCGCCACAATTGTGGATGCTCGTTTCGAGGGCCACCGCAGTTCCTCTGCATACCCGCCACTGCAATGCAGTGTTCTCGAACACTACTCGTTTCCAAGCCAATCGACTGGTGCGCTCGTTTGGCCCCGTCGTCCCCCTGGATAAAAAGAGCGCGGGCTCCCCCGCTTGTGCCGCGTGGGCGCCGCTGATGAGCGGGCCGATCAGGGCCGTGACGTCACCAGGCCGCCAAACACCGGCTGTTTGCGGGCGGCGGCTGTGACGGGCACAGCTGCGGGGCGCGGTGCAGACGCCCTGCCCGGCGGCACAGCTGAGTCGCAGCAGCCGTCGCTGGGACAGCGCCGCGGCGATCTGTCTGTGCGCCACAGCACAGCCGTGATTCAGGCTGAGGGCCCCGGCTAGTCGAGGATCGGGAGGGGAGGGCCGTGGCACCCTCCGCCGTTTTGGGTCCCATACGTGAGGGTATTGGTGGTCGCCTCTGCGGCCGGCCGGGTGCTGCGGTTGCCACCCTGCCGGCCTGCCGCGCCCCTCTCCGTCCCTCTCGCCGCCCGCCGTCCTCTGCCCGCCGCAGCGCCCCTTTTTGCCCGGACGCCCGGCCGACTGACGTCACGGGCCTATTTTCGTCAGCGCGCCGAGCGCTAGTTTTTCGGCCGGCCGAACTGTGTGGGAGCGGGTCCCATCGCGCTGCGACGAGCGGTAGATCAGGGCGTGCCGTCGTCGGCAGCTCGGGCGCTCCCGGTCCGGCGTCACCGCTCGTCACGTCAGCGCGGCGCCGCTGGCCCGGGCCGGTGGCTCCCGCGAGCTCAGACCGCTGTCGTGGCACCACGCGCGAGCTGTGCGCGGCGCGGGCTGCGGCGCACCGCGTCACCGTTCGCCCGGCCGTCCCGGCGCCGCGCAGCGGGCCGTCCGGCCGCCCGTCGCCGCTCGTCGACACAGATCTGTTTACGTGCGGCGGTCGGCTGCGGCCGGGCGCCCCGCCGGAGCGAGCCGCGCCGACCGACCCGCTCCCGCTTGTAGCCGTCCGGCCCGCCCGGTGCGTCTGCCCTCCGCGAACTCTGACCCGGTGACCCGGCCCGGCCCCGGCTCAATCTGCATGCCACCCCTGCCGGCCCGGCAACAGGGCTCAGGTGCCCTAACTCCACGAGGCCACGCCCTCTGTATCGAGCGTGGTCCGCGCACGTGACTCGGGGTTCGCGGCCGCCTCAGTGGCCGTCGGCCGTGTCCGCCGAGTATGATTGATCGGCAGGGCCGGCGAGCGTGTCCGAGGTGCGGTGTGCTGCTGGCCGGCGGGCCCGGCGTGGCCCCGATCTACCTGGCCGCCCGCTCCCCCCGTCCGCCGCCGGCCAGGTGCACGGCCAGCGCCCGCACACCGCGGCGGCATACCGATCGATATACGCCTGCACGGACGAACACGCGGACACGAGGGGGCGGGCGGGCTACGACACGGCGCCGCCGAGCCCTGTGGCCCGTGTCGACAGCCCGCACCTCACCGCGCTGCGCCGCTGCTGCTGGGCAGCGGCGTGGCGTGGCCGTTGGGCGGGCGGGCCGGGGAAGGCGACGGGGCTGCCCGGCTGCCCGGCTGCCTGGTTGCGCGGCAGTGTTCCGGCTAATCGACGGTCGGCTTCCTGCGGCACGGCGGCGGCTGAGTCAGACGCGCCGCTCCCAGCCTCCGGTCACGGACGCGTCAGGCGGCCACGGCTTCGGGGGCCTCCAGACGCGGGACACGTCAGGCGGCGGCGGGACTCCCGACCCCGCCGGGCGCCGGGCGCTTCGCATCGGCCCCGCGCCGGTGACGTCTCAGTTCTGGGAGCTCGGCGCCGCGCGAGGGGCGGCGGCGCGCCACTGACACGTCAGACCCGTGGGAGAGGGTGGCGACGCCCGGTCACCGGCCGCGCCGGCGCCGCCCGCCCCGTTTCGGACGTTGACGCCGTCGTTCGTGACGGCCGCTCGTGTGAACTGCGGCGTCTCAGTCGCGCCGCGTTGCGGACGGTCGTGGCGTTAAGTGGCGGCTGGCCGGGTGCGCCGGCGGCTGCGGTCCCACGCCATGCATGTTGGCGCGCGTGACGTGGCGACTGCCGGCGCCGCAGGCCCCGGACACTGCGAGCCCAGCCGCTCTGACGGGCCGGAATGTGACCCGCCCGATCTGACATGTGTCGCTTCATCATCGCTGCTCCGAATTGGCGCATGGAAATGGATCGGCGCGTCGTCCGCAGCCTTGTGCTGTCCGGTGCGGCGCGGCATGTGCGCCGCGCTCGCGCCTGACAGGCCGGGCGGAATCCGGCGCCCTCGCCATCTGCACGTCACCTCGTCGTGCGTGCAGACTTGCGCGGGCGCGGCGGTGGTGGCGCCGGCGGCCCCGGCTCCGGCGGCCGGCCCGGCGCCGCCGCGGCCCGGGCGGGGCGGACGGCCGGGCCGCGCACGGGACGGGACGCGCCGACCCGGCCGGGGTCAGGGTCCCGGGCGGGTCGTGCCGCAGCGGCGCTCGCCGGCGGGCAGCGGGCGTGAATCACGGGACGGGGCGGAGATGGCCTGATGACGCCGGAGAGAGCGGCGGGAGCGTCAACTGGCCGCCTACCGCCGACGCTAGACTCCCGCCGGGGACGACCCCTCAGCGGCGGGAGAACGGCTCGGTGGCGCCTGGTGAACGGGACGGTCCCGGCCGGCTCCGGTCGACAGGGATCCGGCGCAGCCAGCCGGAAATTCGCGGCGAGGGACTGCTTAGGCGGAGGGAACCGCATGTCGACCGCATGCCGCATGTGACTTGTGTTCTTGCCCTGCCGTCGGAGGTCTTCCCCTGACCTCGTCGTCGTCCGTAGCGTGCCTTAGAGCGTGAATAGCAAGGTCAGTGGTGTACCTGTGGAGCGCGTCCGGCGAGGCCAGTCGTGCACAGCGGCGGACCGGCCCCTCGGCGCCCGCGCTCCTCCGCCGAGACCGTCACAACGCCGCCATTCCAGCCGGCTGACTCCGCCGGCCTTGGCCGCGCCGTGTGAGGTCCAGGAAAGACGGCGCCCACCGTTGGCTGGCCCGTGTCGCCAGATTCCGCTCGTAAGTGGCCTCAATTTGTGTTGCCGCGCGCGCGGAGTTGACAGCAGCGGCTCACTGTGGAGCGGTGCGCAGTAGACCGGCGAGCGAAGCCAGACGCATGGTGAGAGGCGACGCCGCTGACTTCTGCTGGCTGGAGACGCTCGGCAGCAACCTCGATCGCATGGGTCGGCGCGTTTTACAGGGTGTTTGGCAGCATTCCTGACCCGTGCGCGCGCAAGCGTGCGTCTCGGATAAATAGCGTGAATCCGTCGGCACTGCAGGGTGGGTGCGACCGGCACAGCACAGTCTCCAAGCTCGCCCTGCACGGCTTGTCAGGGGTCTGGGAATTGCACAGAGATATGGACCGTATCGTTGGAGAGCGAAGTGTACGATGGTTCCCGTACGTTAACTCATCGGAATTCGTATGATAATCGGCCGTAAACCGATCGAACCCATGATGGCATTGCATCAGATTCCCTAGATGCCGGCTATCAGCTCAAATGACGTACGATGATGCTGTGCTTCTGCAGAGATATAAGCATAACTAACTGCATCAAAGCCCTGGAAGCTTAACAGGGCCAGGTGAATGCCAAGAAAGTACGATTTACATAATGGCAAGCCTGAACGGCCATTACGTATTCTGAATGCTGACAGGGCTGAGCCCTAACTCAGCATCTTGCCCCGGGACATTCCGCGAGTTCGCAGGAGTCGGCAGGCGGCGGCGTCTGGCGGGGGAGCGGCGTGCCAGCACCGGGGCATGCCGCACCGCTCCCTGAGGCCCCGGCCGCCGGAGGGTCGACGTGGCCGGGGCGGCGCCGGCGCCGGCGGCCGTCAGACGCCGGCGGCCCGTAATGATGGACTGTCGGCCGGGCCGGGCAATCAGAGCGTCGACCCGCCGCCGCCGCTCGACCTGCCAGCGGGGCGGCGCGTGACGGCGCGGCGGCCCCGCTGCTTCCGAGCCGGCCGGCCCGGCTGTCTTGCGCAAGGGTAATTTATCGGCGGGTTGGCCGGGCCGTGTTCTCGTAGAAGCCGTTCGCGCGGCGCTGGTGACCCCGGCGGCGACCGAATTCCGGCCCCGCCCGGCGTCGCCGGCCGCGCACGTGGCTCCGGGGCGCACACGTGGCGCCGGCGGCGATAGCGGCCCGGCTCGACAGCGGCTCCGCGACCAGGGATGGCGTACGGGCGGGCACATGCGCTGACGCTCTTCCGCCGCTGCCGGCTGTGGAGAGGCCGAGAGCAGTCGACCTGCGCCCGGTCCGGCGGCCAGCCCGGCGGGCAGGCGCGCCCCCGCTATCGGGTCGGGCATGTCAGCGACGGTGGTGCGACGGCCGGCCGCCAGGGGCGCTGCCGTCGCTCGCCGGCGGCGCTGCGCCATTGCCGTCGGCGCCGCGCCCCGCTTTACAAGACGGCCAGCTGCCAGCGCTGAGGGACGAGCTCATCGGACCACAGGCCGCCGGCAAAAGTCGCTCGCTGTTCAGTAGCGCGTCGTTTGCGTCACAAATGCCGTTGATCCTTGGACGTGGCGCGTGCAGGTTCCAGACTCGTCAGTGCCGTACCCAAACCGGATCCGCCCCTTGTTTCCATGCTAAAGCCGCGAGCAAAAACATGAGACGAAGAAGCAGGTTTCTCCCTTAATGCGTTCCGACTCTGGAATGCGGCGGCGCGATGTCGCCAGCAAGAGAAAGAAATGCGTATCGCCGACTGAGCATCGCGGCGCCGTGCGCCGACGCGGCCTCTGGCGGCGAGCGGCGGCGCCGCGGCAAGACGCGTGCGGTACCAAGGTCGCGGGCCCAGTCGGCAGACGTGGCGGCGTCCCCCAAGTTCAGGACATCCTTGACTGGGAGTGTGTTTGCCGCGTTCGTCGTCACTGTAAACAGCGCGGCCGGGCCCGTTTCAACAGTGGCTCTCTCTGCGGGACGTCGCGCGCGACCGAGCCACTTTCTGGTGACGCCGAGGCCGTCAGCTGCTGTTTGTTGAGCCCCGCGGCCGTCATCGCCTGGGCGAGGCCCGGGGTCCGGGGACCGAGGCCGAGGCCGAGGACCGGGGACCGGGACCGGGATCCGGGGACCGGGGTCCGGGACCCGGGACCCGGGACCCGGGACCCCGTCCAGCAGCCTGCCGCCGGCGCCGTCGCTGGGCCGGCACTCATTACCAGCCCGACTGGTTGACTGTGACTGGCTGTACCTGACTGATGGACTGACTGCCCCCTCGAGTTCACCCGTTTTGACGCTATGGACTGAGCGATCTCTCCATTGTGTTCTCCGCGATGGGACCAGTCCGGGGGCCTCTTCTCGCGGCCTTCGTGGGAAATGGCTCAGCTCTGATCATGTGCCGGAGGACCGCGTTTTAATGTCGAACCTGCCGCCACTGCCCTGACGCCGATCCCGTGTCGAGGCGCGGTGCCGTCGTCAGTGTGATTGGCTGGCTGGCTGGTGCGGCGCCCAGTCCGAGCCCGTGCCGCGTCCGTGCGCGCTGTCGGCCTGACCGGCGCCGTCCCTGCTGCAGGTGACCGAGCGGCGCCGGCCAGCGGCCGGGCCGACCAGCGCCGGCCCGACACCGTCACCGAGAAGGACGAGCGGCGCGACGAGACGCCGGAGCACGCCGACGTCGGCTCCACCAACAGGTGAGTGGCACCCGGCCCGGCCCGCCGCCGTCGGTGCACGGTCTCGGCCCGTGCCGCACTGGGCCGCGCCGCCGCGTCGGGCGCGCTGACCGGGACGTCCGCCGCCGTCGCCGCCGCCGCGCCGGAGCCGGCAAATTGGGCGCCGGCCGGCCGGGCGCGCGCGCGGCGCTGAATATTTATGGCGGCCGGCGCGCGGCCGTAGTATCGGCGCGGCGTATTTCGGGCCCGGTCGATGCGGCCCGGGCCGGCGCGGCGCCACTCCCAGCGATGACGGCTGCCACGCCGCTCCGCTGAAGCAGCCGGCGTCGGCAGGCTGCGCGCTGGCCCGTGCCGGAGGGCTGGCCCTCGGGGGATCGGCATGAGTCCGCGCGGCCCCCATGGCGGTCTGGGTCGCCTGGGACCCGCCCGGTGAACCGGGTGGCGTGATGGCTGATCATCGGGCTGGAAGACTGGGAGTGCTACGGTGGATGCATGGAAATCAGCATAGCTACACGTCATCTGACCGGTTTTTCTCGAAGCTGGTGAACTTCGAGGAATGCATCATATGGTTCAGACCGACCTAGTCCGGCCAAGTCGAATGTGCAGCGCCCGAATATACACCGCGAACCTGAGCCGTCCGCACAAGACCGGGAGCAGCAGAGCTGCCCGAAGGAGAGCAGCTGACGCCGCCGGATGTCCGACAGCCTCCGCTGCGGACGGCCGCTCGGGGAGGGGAGGAAGACCCACGCCGCCCGACAGCCTCCGGTTCCTACGAGCACGGTTGGCTGGAGGGTAGGAAGTGGACCGGTTCCGGGCCAGGGAAGGACAAGGCCGGTTGGGCAGCGGTCGAAGCTGCGGGCCCGTGGGGCGTGCGCGATGTGTTGGCCGGACAACGGACGGCAGTCCCGGTTGCTGACGCCGCCGACTCCGGCCGCCGCCCAGACTGTTGGACCGGAGGACAGGCGGCAATGACCACCTCTATAGTTTGAGGAAAGTTGGCGGACCAATCACGCTAGGTCCTCCACACCATCGACGGTTGAAATATTCGCACGGTTTTTCATGCCCGGATTTGCGCACCCGAAGGATAATATTTCAATTTGAAACAATGGCGGTTTCCTTCGCCAATCAGCTAATCTTTTTGCGTCCTGTTAGGTTGGTGGGGGGAGGTAAAATCCCACCAAAAATCAATTTGGAAGCGACAGGCATACACAGCTTGTATTCATTATAGCCATGTATTTCGACGGACGAACACGCGAATGTGGATGCAGCGGTCGAAAACACCATGCCACTGGCCAGTGTGCGCCCCACCTGATGTTCGACACGGAGGTCATAACGGTGCGGGCTCAGTGCCAGTGTCCAGCCGGCCGCGCCGGGGCCATCGCAGCGCGAAAGCGGCGGGTGAGTCAGCCGGCTGACCATATCCGCGCTGTCCGGTCTCACTGAGTCACCTGGTCCGTCATCTGCATCGCCGATGGATGAGCGGGGCTGGCCGAGAGCGAGGCGCGCCGCCGTCCGGGTCAGCGCTGTCGCTGGACCCGGCCGGACTCCCGGCGGCGGCCGGCCACCGTCGCCGGGAGGCCGGCTGTTTGTTTGGGCGGCGGCGGCGGCGGACCACCCGTCCACCCGGCGGACTTCCACCCCCGGCCGGCGCTGTAGTCGGGTCAGGGCTGCCGCCGCCGCACGTCTGTTTGCATGGCTGCGGAGTGCCGTATGCTTTGCTGATTGAAGGGCTTAGTGCTGGCCTTCGGTCGGGATGGTGACGATGGTTCAATGTGTAATTGTCGCAGAGTGGCGGGGGATACATGGCGAGTATGCCTTCTGGTGAGAGGTCGTCTCGTTGCCAAGCCCGCATTGTTGCGGTTATGTTGCAATGCCAACTCGAGCTGCTAGTTTATGATCCCCTGCAATGATGCAAGGGCACTGAACCCCGTCCATAGCAGCGCCCGTCGCTCCAAACTTGTGACGAGCTCAAACACTCCAGCGGCGTTCGACTTGTGGGCGGTGCTAACTGTCCTTGGCGGAGTCAGCGACGCGCGACGGCCGCCTCCGCCCGGCCTGCCATCTGTTGTCGCGTTGCTGAACTGTATGACGGATGGCGCTGTCCGGCCGCCAGCTGAGCGGCCGCCGCCTGCAGAGCCGGGCCGCGGCTGCCAGGCTGCAGCGGGCGGACGGCGCAGCGCCGCGCGAAATGGGCGACGCCGGTGGAGTCTGTCAGCGTTGGAATGATCTGGCACGGCAGCTTTGTGTAGTTGTCGGACCGCGTCACTGGATGGGATCCCTGGACTCCTTGCAGGAGGAAGATTGCCATTCTTATCCAGGCGAATGTCAGGGTACCAGATCTGATACCATTTCTGACCAAACTAGGCAAAATGCGCTGGTTACGTTTCCGAATGTCAGGAAATTCAATAAACGAAGAGTTGACCAACGAGCGCCATGCCAATGCTAATTTATCCAACAAGCAATTTTCGGTCATCAAACCAAAATGCTCATACTGTGACCATTTCTCCTAAATGTGACATTTTTCTCTGTGGCTTATCGGGCGCCGCATCGCTGAATGACTAAGCAAGCAGCCAGCACGTTGTCACACGCACATTAGAAAAGCACTTGTGACGAAAGTCGTGTCGCATGTAGGGAGCCGATGCTGCTGTGCGTCGAGGAAACTTGGCCGCGCTAGCTTTTGCAAAGGGCACCCATTTGAGAAATGATCATACCAGCGGCCTAACCCGGGTTGATTATTCATATAGAAAAAAACGCATCACAGCGGTGAGCGGTGTTGAGTTTTGCCGCTGCAGAACTTCTCTTAACGGCCATTCAGAAGCGCGGGGTCTGACCAAATTTTTTGTTTTGTGGAAGTGGGGCTCATAAGCATTATTATTCGTTTATTTCCGTACACCAGGATAAGCTTAGTGCTTGCTTTCCCTGATGTTAACGGCCCTAACCGCCATTGTCCCCAATGATGCGACAGTGTCCTGGTTTAGCTACACTTCCATCATTCCACACTACTAGACTTATACAAGACAGCCGTTGTATCTGTGACGAACCATGTGCCGTGGCTCAACCGCTGCATGGCCATAACTCAGCGCAGGGATCAGAGCCGCCGCGCGTTGGCAGCCTTGCTCAAGGCAAGTCATTGATTCCCTGATTGACAGATTGGTCCGATCCCAGAACCACTCAAAATAATTCTGCACCTGCACCTGCACCTACCCCTCCCCCTGGAGTTTGTTGGCTTGGCCACAATTCTCCTAAAAGCCTCAAATATGCTGCCAAGGTCGTCGACTCCAGCGTTCACAGGGGGGCGATGTTGGCCCGACTCTGTTTGACGTGCGGCCCCCGCTCAACGCCAATCAATACGGTAAATGTTTTATTTCCACTCTCCTGGCAGCGGTACAGCTGACCAGTTGGCGCGCCACCGCTGGCCGCGCGCTGACGTGTTGACACGGTGTCAGGCAGGGGCGCCGTGCGTGGCGTCGGACAGGGCAGGTAGCCAGCAGCCAGCGAACGGTGGCCGGTCGCGGCTGGCGACAGCCGGGTCAGCGCCAGGTCAGAGCCGGGCCCGGCCGGGGCGCCAGGTTAGGTCAGGCCGGGACGAAATCGCCGGGTCAGGCCGAGTCGGGTCATGCCGGGCCGGGCCGGGTCGTGCCGGGCCGGGTCGGGTCGGGTCGGGTCGGGCCGTCGGCGGCCGGAGTCTGGGCGCGCCGCCGCCGACGCGGCGGATCGTGCTGGCGCCGGGCCGAGCGCGCCGCCCGGCCGGCCCGGCCCGGCCCGGCACGACCGCCGGCGCCAGTGCTGGCCGCGCGCCGTCCGGGCGAGTGTGGGTGACGGGTGCGTGGGCGTACCGCCGCTGCCGTCGCTGCCGCGCCGTTGTCGTCGTCGTCGTGGTCGTTGTCGTTGTCGTCATCGTCTTCGTCGGTGTCGTTTTTGTCGCCGTCATCGTCGTCATCGTTGCCATCGTAGTCGCATCGTCATCGCCGCAGTTGCCGCGGCCCCCGGGCCGGAATAGCGTCGGAGCGCGACGGATCGGGAGCCGGGGAGCCAGCGCGCGATGTGGCCCCCGGTGTGGCGGTGCGGCTCCGATCTGGCGGCCTGTGGCGAGCGAGGCCTGTTGTGTGAGAAAACAGAGCGCTCCGCGTGCCGCCGCTGATCGTCCCTGCAGGGCCGGCGCGATTCCGTGTGGACGCTGCCGCGGCAGAGGGACGGCTGCGGCGTCGTGCCGACGCTGCGGCACCGCCCGATCAGAGCAGCGCCGCAGGAGGCCGCCGCGCTGGTGCGGCGCGGTGACGGTGGGTGGTCGCCAGCCGTCGCGCCGTGCCGGCCGCGGTCGGCGCTGCGACCATCTTCCAAGAGCGTCCGGTGTTCCCCATCGACCCGCCGAGCGCGGGCCGGCCGCTGTGGCCGCAGAGCGAACCATTCATCGGCGCCGCTCGATGCCGCGGCGGCGGCGGCGGTGGCCGTTCGGCAGCCGTTGGTCCAGCCCGGCCGCCGGGGCAGCAGCGGCGCCCGTCCGCGGCGGCCGGGCATGGAGCGGCTGCGGCTCCTCCACCGACATCGGGGAGAGGGAGAGGAGGGAGGAGGGGGGGGGGGGGGGGGCGGTGCCCACCGTAATCGGGCCGAGACGGGCCGCGGACCTCAGGCCGGCCGGCTGCCAGGAGGCGACACGTGCGCCTGCCAATGGTGATTAACGCCGGCCGACGGGCGGCCGTGCCAGCGCCGCCAGAGGGCCCGGCCGTGGGCGGCTGCCGGAGTGGCGTCCTGGCGGGCCGCGGCCGGCCGCCGGCCGCCTGACAGCCGTCCGCCGGTCTGACGGACGGCTCGGTGACCCCCTGTCACTGCCGCTCAGTCGCCGCTGGCTGGTCCAGAACGCTGGCGCCCGCGGGGCACGCCGCGAGCGCTCCGCTTCCAGCGGTGCTCCGGCGGCAGCTGGACAGCGGCGGGCAGCAGCCGGCGTCGATTCGGAGCGGTGTTCCAATATCCGACCACATGGGTGGCGGGGATTGGATTTTTTCATGCCATTACATCCTGGCTTGGGGTCCACTGCCGTTTGCCCCTCCCCTTGCTCGAAATCGGTCAATCACCATCGAACTGGGTAGCGGTCAACTGAGTGTCTAAGCGCCGCATGCTTGACAAATGGGCCGGGCGGGTCGGATGTCTGGTTTTCGGGTCAAGGGGCAACGGATTAGCGCCAACGAATTGCGTGCGGAGGATGCCGTAGAGCCAGGGTTCCGATAGCATTGACTTATATTTACACGCTATACATCCCATGGCATGAATTTTGGAACGCTCGATTGGAGCCTGTGGGCCCGCGCTCCGGGGCCTGTTGCTCGACTTCACGTTCCCGTCGCCGCCCCGCGCTTCTGCGACGTTGACCGGATCCGCTGTGGCGGGGCTCCGTGCGATGTAGCACCTCCGTCGGGTGTCCCCGGATCCGCTGTGGCGGGGCTCCGTGCGACGTAGCACCTCCGTCCGGTGTCCCCGGATCCGCGGTGGCGGGGCTCCGTCCGATGTAGCACCTCCGTCCGGTGTCCCCGGATCCGCGGTGGCGGGGCTCCGTCCGATGTAGCACCTCCGTCCGGTGTGCCCGGATCCGCGGTGGCGGGGTTTCGTCCGATGTAGCACCTCCGTCCGGTGTCCCATGCCTCCGCCAAGCAGGGCCCGTCTCGGCGCGCGTCTCCAGCGAGCTACGAGGCGACCTCTCCGCTGCCGCGCCGTCCGGACCGAGCCCCGCTGCGTGCGGCCGGCGGGCCGGCGGTGCGCCGGCGGGGCGGGGCTGGGCGGCCGAGATACCGCCGCCGGGTCGCCGCCAGATGGCCGGGACGCTTTTACGGCGCCGCCGGCGATACGGGGCAGGGCCGTCCGCAGGCGCCGGGACCGCCGCGCGCGCCGGTGCCGGGCCAGACCATGCCACAGCGACGGCGTCGGGCTGCCGGGCGGACTGCGGCCGTCGACCGCGCGGCAGGCGACGACGGACGTGAAGCGGCCCCGCAGAGACACACTGGCGCTTCAGATATCTGGCCGTTTGTTTTACCCGGCGGTGTTGGCGGTTTCGCAGAGGCACGCATGAGCACAGGTCCTTCGCTTCACCTCCGGGTCGCGATCGAGTCGCACGCGGACGGTCTGGTCGAGCCGTCGCCCCGGGGGTCGGGTCGCGACATTGAGGGTGGAGAGAGGGCGGACGTGGACGTCCTCCGAGCTAAAGAGGCCAAAAGGAACACGTGCAATCGTGCCGGGAGACCCAACGAGCAGTGGGTCTCACGTGACTTGGCACGATTGATCCTGGAGTCCGCTTCAAACTCGGCACGCCCACCATTGTTCCGCATGATTGCGGCCGCTCGCCTTGCCGCTACAGGGGCCCGATCTGCGATGAGGACGGCCGACTACTCAGTTGGGACCGTTTCATCACCTTGCCGTGGGGGAGTCGTGAATCACTGGCTCTGACTCACCGGGTGAAGAAAAGAAATGGTAGAAGCAGGGACACTCACCGGGTAAGGGTATGGAAGGTCAAGCACGGAAAATGTCTCCCCATCCAGCTCGCGTGGCCAGTCACGACGCGGCCGTGTCGGGCAGCTGTGGGCCGACGTCACCCCTATGCTATGCGGCGTGCCGCCGGGGAGAAGTCGTCCCGGCTACTTGACGTGCGGCGGCTTACCTCCGCCGGCGCCCGAGCCGGCCCGGCCCGGCCCGGCCCGGCCGGTCTCGGTCTCGGCGGGGCTCGCTGTCACGGCCGGCCGGATCAGGCAGCCGCCTCGCTGAGAAGCTGGAGGTCGGAGGAGATCAGGCCGCACTTTCCCCGCGCGTCGGGGTTTAGTGCAGGTGGGGCCGGCGAGCCAAGTCGGTGATCTCGGCGGCTGGACTGGCCGACGGAGGTGCTTGATGCGGTGTTATGATGTCATTCAGTTTGTGTGAAGGCGCCCGATGTTATCAAGCGCAAGAACAGGCGTCTCTGGGGTTTTCACGGCGTTTTTTGTTTGGATAGTGCGATGAACATTCCTTGAGGCATCAGCGCTTGCGTCACGCGTAGATGACAAAAACGCCCCACCCACCCCTCGTCCTGAGGCGCGGTGACGCTGTCCACCGGATGTCCGGGACGACGGTCCGCGGTGGCCGTGTGCTCTGCATCTCACGCGCCGTCCGTGAGTGTTGCCGGTCCGGACGGGTCATTTTGGTGGCCGCGCTGGCGACGGGGCCGGTTCAGCGTGCGGCAGCCGCTGCGCCGCCGCCGGCTGCGCTGGCGGTGACGCCATCCCCGGGCGTCGCGCTATCAGCTGCGGTCGGCGGCTTCCGGCCCCCGGGCGTCCCGGTTAGTGGTGGGTCGGTCGGTCGGTCGGCCGACGGCTCGGCTCGGCTCGGCTCGGCTCGGCTCGGCTCTGGGCTTGGATCCGGTGCCCGGTCCGGCCGGCCGGCCGCCGGGCCGGGCTCCTCCGCCGCCGGGACGCCGGGCAGCCGGCCGCGGCGACGGCTGCCGTGACTGGAGCCGTGTCGCGCGGCACGTGCCGCCGTCCCAGCGGGACGCTCCGCGTGTCGTCTGCGACACCAGCCGGATCCCGGCCGCGGCGCCTCCGCCGTTGGCATTGATTCCGACGGCCCGCCGACCGCAGCGCCGCGTCGCCGGCGACCCCTGATGCCCGTGTACGCGTGCGGCCGCGACCCGGACGTCCGTCTGGCGGCCGGCTGTGTCGGTGTCGGCGTCGGCGTCGGTGTCGATGGGAGCAGCGGCGCTTGTCGCGACACATGACCGGCTCGCCACGGCGCGCGTCACTCGACCGTTGCCGCCGCCGCCGCCGCCGCCGCCGCCGCCGCCGCCGCACAGAGACCATTGATTGGCTGCGACCGCGGCGCGGGACGGCCTCGCGATCAATGGCTGACCGGGGCCGGCTCCGCAACGCGGCTGCAAGGCGCTGCCGGGCGGCGGCGGAAGCGCGGCCGCCGCGGGCGGACGGCCGGCTCTCGCCCGCGGCGCCCTGACGCTTCCTGTGTGTCGACGGACGGGCGCGGCGGAGGAGCGGCGGAGCGGTGGAGCGGCGCGGCAGCTGGCGTCCCGGCCGGCGACGGCGGCAGCGGCGCGCCGCACCGGCCGACGCTGACGGTGCTCCTCTCGCAGGGAGCGCGGGCGTTGGTGGAGGGGAGCGGCAGCGGCGGCGGATCGGACGTCCGTGCGCCGAGAACAGTGACTGGCGGTGTTGCGCGCTCAACGGGCCCAACCGACTCTGACCGAGAACAGTAAACAGTGACGGTGTCGTCGGAGCGGGCGGTCATGGGCGGCGTCGAACAGTGACGGCGCACCATCGGAAGACGCGGTCACCGGTCGTCGAGGGCTGGGTGGCTGGAGCCGCGCCAGTCACCGGTGGTGGCAGACAGTGACGGCGTGCCTGCCGCCGACGGACGAGGCACCGGGACCGAAGACAGGGCCGGTGACCGGCCGAGCGGCCCGCGTCGCGCGTGACCGGCTATGCCGCGCCTGCACAACGGCCACAAGCCGGCGGAGGAGGCGGTGCGCCGGCGGCTGCCCGTGCCGCCGCAGAACTCTCCCGACAGGTCGCCCGTCCGGTGCGTGGCGTCCCTCGCGCGGTGCCTGGCGCCGGCGCGACCCGGCCCTCCCAACGCCCCGTGTAACGACGAACGTTGTATGTGTATGCGTATGTGTGTGCGTGAGTTCCGTGTGGAGTTGTGAGTTTTTGCCGCGCTATCGTAAGATGCGCGGATGCGTACTGCGGGGCCGCCGGCTGGTGCTGACGCGTTTGTCGCTTCGCAGCGGGCTGCCGCAGATCGGGAAGAAGCCGTCCTCGTCGTCCATCACGCGGTCCGAGAGCTACCGCGATCACCGCGAACGCCAGGCCAGCCGGGTGAGTGGTGGGCGGCTCCCCGACCCGGGGATCCCGACAGCTGGGAGGGCGCCGACAGCGAGACGCCCTTTAAAGGCACTTCTGGATCGCACGGTGACCTGTTGAAACATGTGGTGAACATACGAGATGATTGCGGAAATCGTACCGTGTGGAACCTGCCGCTGGGACCAAAACCTGTATGGGCTCATAGCTATGGTTGGTTGTGGGAGAATCAGGACGCTGTTAGTCACGATTGCTTGGTATAAACACGGTAGCTGAATCCGGTTATGATGGCAGCACTTGCGTGACCAACCCGATATCGCTGCGTCACTTCTGGGTGTGGAAAGAACCATTGTTTCGTGATCAATCACTGGTTGATTGGATGGCTTAGATTCCAGCGATTTATCATCACCATGACCGCAGTATCGCTGAAAAGATAGTCATCGAAAGTCATAGAAACGAAGGGAGACGCCTGAAAATAAACTCGGATGCCGATATTAAACGCCAAAGAGCGATGGGGTTCTGAAATCACCCGCCACCTGAATACAATCCTGGTATTGATCTCTTGGCGTTGTTGGGTGGGGCGGTGCTCGTGGCGATAGTGGGCGGTCGTGGACCATTCGCGAAGTGAACGCAAAACGACTCGGTGAATTGCGCGGCGCCGGTCTGCCGGCGGTCCGCCCTTGCCGCCGTCTCGGCGTGGGCCCAGTGGCACGTCCCCGCCGCTGGCCCTGCGGGGGAGGGGCCTGCCCTGGTGGTCCGTCCGTGCCGTTGCGCTGGCGTTGGTGGCGGCCCGGGCGTGGCGTCGGCCGCTGATGGGTTGCCGCGCTGATGACCCGTCCTCCCAGCCGCTGTCCGGGGCGGCGGCGGCGCTGACGGGCCGTCGCCGGCGGCGTCGCGTGGCGCCGCCGTCCCATTAATCAGCGCCACGCCGCGCGCCGGCCGCCCGCCCTCGGCTGCCGGCCGGCCGGCGCCGGAGCGGCGCACCACGTCGGCCGCGACTTAGAGCCGACCGCCGGAAAGTTGCGGCCCCGTGCCGGCCAAGTGGCGTCGGAGCGCACGGGGCGCAGGGCCCAACTTCGGCCGCCGCCTCCGGGGACGGCGCGCGGCCGGCCGCTGTGATGCACGCTGGGGACGCCGGCCTTGCGGTGGTATTTCCAGCGCTCGAGAGCGCAGCACGTGTGGTGGTTGGCGGCCGATCAGTGGACCGGGCGGCAATAACAGGAACTGGCATTTAGCCGCGCGCGAGCCGCGCGGCAAAACAGCTCCGCCCCTCGCCGGCCGGCCGACGCGCCGGGGAAAAACGGGCCGCGTGGTCGCGTCGCTCGGCTCCCGTCGAGCGTGAATGGGCGTGGGTGGAGCGGTGCCGACCGCTGTCCTCCGGCTGCGCCGTGGCACGTGTGGCGTGAGCGGACTGGGTTCGCCCGGCCTCAGGAGAGCGCTGTCCTGTGTCGCGGTGGGCCGGGGGTGGCCGGCTAAGTTTAGAGATGACCGGCCGCCGTGACGACGCGTGACGAGCCGACTGGCTGCCGGGAGTAAGCCTTCCGGCGCGCGACCGCACGTGATTAGGGGCCCGTCCGCCTGGTCTTCTCCACTGAGAGGCGGAGATAGGTGTGGCTCAGTCGCGAGGCCTGCGTTCCACGGTAGGGGGGAGGCTGATCCCGACCTCCAGTAGCTGAGATTCATAGCGCGGCGCGGGCGAGACTTCTGGCCTCGCTTGTGCCCCGAGTGCCTCCATAACTTCGGCGTCTCGGTCACGCTGTAGGACGGTTGTTCAAGACTGGAGTTTTGCGGGTTAAATTCACCGCAAGCTCCACTGCAAAATCCTTCAATGGGCCTAGCATGAACCCGTTGTGGCGCACCGGGGCGCGGCGTGGCCGGGTTATGAATGCCGATTGGGGGGATGTGGAACGTGGATTCATATCCCTATCATGTCAGAATGGCAGCGTTGCGTGTTATGGGCTGCATGGAAATAACCAACGCACAGGTGCCAGTCGCGTTCCCGAGGACATTAGTGAGATGTCCGAGTGGCGCTGTGTCGCCCCAGGCGGGAGCCGGGTGCGGTCGTGTCTTCGCCGGCAGCCGTGGACGAGCGCCGGCTGCGGCGCGGCCGCTCGGTTCAAACTCGGCCCGCGCCCTGACCAGACGGGGCCGGGAACTCTCCAGGGGTCACGGGTTGGCATGCGGAGCCCGGCACGGCGCGTTCGTACGCGCTAAATGAGCACCACCAGCGGGCGGAGAGATGGGCGCGAGAAGGACGCCGGTGGCTCAACCGCGGCATTAGAACGGTTGCAAATTGTTACTGTTTTTGAAGGTTCGGGCGTCAGGTGTTCGCGCTTGCAATCAATCGTAAAGTCCGCTTGATATTTACGATGCACTTTCCACGTCGTAAATTTTCCTACCAGTGCAAGCCCAAGCCATGAATCAAATTTGTGCAGATTTTTTGACGGCTTTCGCGAGCCGGTCGGCGCGGCTGGACGGCGGCGGCTGCCGGAGTCAGATCGCTGGCGCGCGCCCCAGCCCCGGCTGGTGGTCTGGGCCGCCCGTCCGATGGCCTGATTAATCTACGACGCTAACAGCGTGCTGCGACGAACGACGCCGCCACGTGGGAGGCGGACCGGCCCGGAATTTTGATGCGCGTCGAGCCTCCGACTGGCAGCGCGACGCGAAACTGTGGTTTCGTCTTCAGCCGATAGATGTCGCCGGTGTGGTTGGTCGGCGCTGCCCTGTGTGCGGGGAGCACAGCATGATTTCTCACGGAGCCTGTTGTCTGTTGCAGCGGCACACGCGAGAGAAGCGGAAACACAGCGACCCCAACATACCCAGTTCCAAAGTCAGGTGAGGTCATGGTCGGCGTGAGGTGACTGGCTGCCGTACGGGAGCCACTGGCGACTGTGTGCGTCTGTGGCAACGAAACTGCATGAGGGTAGTGTTGGGGATTCGAACTTATCATTATGCAGAGGTGGGTATGGTGGCGCAGCCTGATTTGCCAACTGTGATTTTATACCCCAGCGAGTCGTTTTCTCGTCGTTTGCGCGTCCAACTGCATAAATCATCCAGTCTCCTGGGAGCTGTTTTTCCCTCTGGAACCCTCAAGCCGAAAACGGACAAATGAGGCTGTTCATTTGAGTAATGTTCGCCGAGTTCAGAGGGCTGTGGGCGCGAAGCCTGTGCCGTGCTGGTTGGCCGCGGATTGACGCCGTTCCGTGGCCGGGCGAGAGCAGCGCTCTCCGGTCATCGATCGCCCTCAAGCAGGTGGTGAGGCGGCGGCCCGAGGTCCGGTCCGCGTCAGCCCCGCTCCGACCAGCAGAACTCTGCTGGGGCGTCCGGGCAGGTGTTCAGCTGGCTGCGTTGACATCCTCCACGTTTTGTAAGACACTCGCTAGACTTCAGGCAGGCGGGCCGGGCCGGCTTTCGTCATCAGCGTCCACCCCAGACGCACGTCGCAGGCGTAGATCGGCGGGCGCCAGCCGTCTCCGGCCGTTTGCGCCGCCGAGCGCCGTCCACAGGGCGCGGGTGGACGGCGCAGTGGAGCGGCGCTCCGGGCGGACGGCTGGACCGGGTGGCCGGCGGCGTCTCGGCGCGTGCCTAGCTGCCGGCCGACTCCGATATATACACGCTGTTTGCCTGCTAACGAGCTCATTAACAGCCGTCCGGCCGCCCTCTGATGAATGGAATTCGCGCGAAGCTGCGCGGTGACGTCACGCTCCTGGCGGCCGCCGCGACGGAAATAGCGCGCCGCCGCCAGCTGACCGCCTGTTCACGCACGCACGCCGGCGACGACAGCCGCCGCCGCCGTCGGCGCCGGCTCGCCAGGCACCTGTTGGCGCTCGGCTAGCAGCGCGGGCCGCCGGCGGCCGCGGGGACGCCGGCAGGCCGGGGGCTGTCGGGCGGCGGCGGGCGGACTGAGGTGCCCGAGGACGGACGGACCTACTGCGTCGACCGAGGCAGTGGCGCGCGACGGAGCGCGGCGGAGAGGCGGCCGGCGCGTCGGTGGAGGGACTGTCGTTGACGATTCCGGTGCTGGGGGACCGGCATTAGCATTGTTCTCGACTGGTCCTCGGGATCGACTGCGGCCGTGGGGGCAGGTCTGGCCGTCGGAGACAGCGCGGGCGCGGCGGCGGTGGCGGGAGGCGGCGCGCGACCGGCCGGCGACGGGAGCTAATTGGGCCGGCCCGCTGTGCGCGGCGGCCCGGCCGGGCCAGACGTCGGCGGGCACCGGCGGCCGGCGCTGCCAGCTGGCCAGTGTCCCGCGACCCGGCCGCCCAGGCCGACCGACCAGTGCCGTCGCGGTCGTGTGTGAGGGACGACGGTCGGGCCGGCGCCGCGCTTCGGCCGCCGGCTCCTCGGCTCTGGCCCGCCAGTGAGTCCGGCTTCAGGCCCGTCCTCGCCGCGCGCTGCGCCGGCCGGTGCTGAAGCGACGCCGGCGTGTCATCTGGTGCGGCGAGCGGCCCGGCCCGCCGCCTCCCGGCCTCTGGCCGCCGGCCGCGCCTCCCGGACGCTAGCTTTCGCCGAATCTCTGTAGAGTGCTGGATAAATAGCTGGCGTATCGTGGAGTCAATATTTTCGCTATCGCGCCGGCCGGTGCGCGCGCGCGTCGCTGCTGCCGCCGCCACCGCCGTCGCCGCCGCCGGCGCCGGCGCCGGCCGGGCGCCACGGCCGACGCGTCGATAGTGTTTGCATGGTGCGTTACCCCCTGCCAATCTGGCTAACGATCGCGGCCGGCGCGGCGGCGCTCCGCTCTCATAAGCGGCCGAGGCGCCGCTGGCTGGGCCGCGCCCCGACCCCGGCCGCCCTTTGTGCGCCCAATCAGGACCGACGGCGACCGGCCGCTGACGGCGGCGCCGACGCCACCGGCCGCGGCCGCCACCAGTCCGCCGGTGGACACCGCTTGCGACGGCGCTGGCCGACGTCGCCGGCGGCGGACGCGGCGCACCTGCGGCGCGTGTGACGAGGGCGGACGGTCGCAGGCGGTGGCCGGCCGGACGCTGGTCTGTGCCGGCGGTGTCGCGTCGGTACGGTCGGCGCGAGTCGCCGGTGGCGGCGCCGACACGAGGTGCGGTGCCGTCCCTGTGCCGGGAGGGTGGCTGGTCGCCGGTGACGCCGCCTGCCGGCTGTGCCTGTGCGACGGTCGAAGGCGCCGCTGCCGAGTGACGACGGAGCGGCCGGCCTGAGCAGATAACTCTCGCTGGTGAGGTGCGGTGTGAGCGACACGGGCCACTCGGGCGGGACCAGGGACGTTGGCAGCGGTCGGAGCGCGACCTCAAGAAACGAGCGGCGGCCGGCGGCGCCGCGATGCGCTCCGCCGAGCGACACACCTCCTTCAGCGGCGGCAAGCGGCGCGCTGCCACGCTGCCCACCTCGCTGGCCGAGGCGCGGCGCGCCTTCTCCGAGAGGTACGGCGGCCGGCGCCGGCGCACGCCCCGTGTTTACGGGCCGTGTGTAAACGGCGCACGGCGGGGGACTCCCGGCCGGCTCTCGTTACCTGCGGGCAAACAGGCGGTCTGCGCGTCCGACGGCACGCACCGCCCACGGCCTGAGGCGGCCGCGCCGCCCCCGCTCATCCGCTGCTCGCATGCCCCTGTCATCCATGCCGCAGCTCCGAGCATGAGGTGGTCTGGCTGGCTGTCGGTCACGGTCAAGGCGCGACTGCTCCCCTGGACCGGGGCTGGCGCCTGAAGAGGGGGCCGGCTGTGCGCGGGGTGTGGGGGAGGGTACACGTCCTGCCAGTGTTCGCAAAAGCCCGCCGGCACCCCGGTGACCGACCCCGGCGCCTGGACGCCAATTGGCAATAGGACGGCGGGTTTTATGGGGCGCGCGGGCCGAACGGATATGAGGTGGCGTCAACGCCACAATTTTGTCAGCTGGTAATTGCGCTCTAATTCGACCTGCCTTTATCGCATTTTCTATCTCAGCGTGCAAAACTGACGTGCTTTCCCTTAGCCATGCCCGTTACATCCCACTGATACGAAACGAGAATAATTTTCGTTTGCGTGCAGCGCTCTAGCTTGTGCTATTCCTGTGGCCTTGGCGTAAAGCACCCACAGCGAAGATTTGTGGCTGCTGCTCACTCATGTCAACTTTACGTTCAACAATTTACGCCACGAGATGAAAGGAAATTGGTTCACGGACGGTCACCTGTCACTGTCATGGTCCGTTTACGTGTATGTTCTGCGTTGATGATGGTGTATCAAAGCCAGTTGTGTGTCATTTCTGCATGAACTACTCAACCGACGGTGGACGGTCGCCAAAGCAAGCCCGTTGTCCATGTGTTGGCACGTCATCAGGAGTGGCGGTGGCGGGGCTGCGCCATCAGGATGGGCGACAGGCCAGGAGAAGGCCGGTGCTGCATGCCGGTGATTTCCAACGTTGCGTGACATGTGCTTCCACTGTCGCCTGGCGTACGCTGTTTTAAATCCAGTCCGATGTGCTCGGCCAATCAGGTCAGAATCAGCGGGCGTGTCGTGTGCCGCATCGGGCTGCCTCTCCCGTCCACGGGCATCGCTAGCCCGTGCGAGCGGTGACATAGGTCCCCGTCGTCATCGGTCCTAGCGGTGGCGCTGGTCGGTTCGTGGTGCTGGGACGCGGTGTCGTCGGCACTGGGCTGCGGCCGCCGCGCTAGGCGGCCGGGCCGCTGGCCGGATGACGCCGTCCAGTTCTGCAGCGCGTCTCCATCGGCCGGCTGAAGCAGCGCAGTGCCGGTCGCCCTCGGCCCGGCGCCGGCACCGGGCTATCGCGCGCCCTTCGCCGTGTCCGCTCACCAGCCGGTCACTATCCCGTGGCCTTGTGATTGGTGCGGGCATCCGCGCGGGGGGCGCGATGACCCCAAGTGCGGAAAAGCCTCCGGCCAGGAGTGTGGTGACGGACCCACCCCGCGCCGGACGCCATGCCAGGCGTCGCCGGCGTGACGTCACTGGGACACGGCAGCGATCGGCGGCCGCCAATATGTGGTTTGACGTGGCCAGTATGTGGTTTGACGTGGCCAATATGTGGCCGCCAATATGTGGTTTGACGTGGCCGTTCGTGGTTTGACGTGGCCGTTCGTGGTTTGACGTGGCCGTCTGACGGGTTCGCGGTTTCGGAGCGCCGGCCGCCCCGTGTATGCCGGCGCCGCCGCCGCCGCCAAATACACCGCTGCGAAAAAATGCCCCCTCGAAATAGCCGCAGCGCCGGAAGTGTGTTTGGGCGGCGTCGGCGGCGCTGGCGAGCGCGCGGCAGCATCGGACGGACGGCGTTATCAGGTGGCGGGACGCGGCGGCGTGATGCGGGCGGTCGACGTCGCTGTATCGGCCGCCGAGATTGTCGGCCGGCGGGCTGCGCGCCGCGGCCGTCGCCAGCTATGCTCCACTCGCTCGGGCCGCTCTTCCAGCGCTCCAAGTCGATGGTGTCGCTGAACGGCGCGGCCGCGGCCGAGTCGCCGGCCTCCGGCAGGCCGCGCTCCCAGCTGATCCGCAGGTGGGTGGCCACCGGCCTCTGCCCCGGCGACGGGCGACGTCCGGTGCGGTGTCAGTGCCGCCGGTCGGCCGGCCGGCGGGCTCCTTCACGCGCCGGCGGCCGGCGGCTCCGGTGGCCGCCACCGGAGGCGGCGCGCGCGGCCAAGTGCTGAGCGGTGGCGTGCGGTGTCCGACAGCGAACTGTGTGACCGGGTGGTGGCGGAGGACTGGGCGGCGGCACGTCGCTCCGGCGGCCGACCGAGCCGCGCCGCTACGGCCGACCGGCGGACGCTTGGCGCCGCGCGTCGGAAATGTCAAGGCTGCCGGCGGATTGAGTGCATCGGCGCTCGATCCAGCCCGCCGCCTGATTGCTAGAGCGGGCCGCCGGGAGCTCTGGTCGGTCGCGGCCGGCTGGGAGTCGGTGCCGGCCTCATAAACGGCGTCGACCCTCGCCGGGCCGGTGCAAAGCGGCGCTGCAGTTGGTCGCGATTGACTCGAGTCGACTCCGGATGTGGAGTCAGCTGAAGGTGGGTGTTCCAGATTCCCGGTCAGGACATGGCCCGACCGACCGGGGGTCAGCCGGAGTCGCTCCATCAGGGCTGGGGTCGGTCCAGGGGACCAGGGACCTCTCCGGACGTGTTGGCGGCCGTCGCCGTTGGGCCGCCGTCGGCCGCCCGCCGCTCACCGTCCGCCGGCCGTCCCGGTAACGAGGCGGCCCGTCGCGCGGCCCAGATGAGCCATTTGTCGGCTCGGTGCCCGCCAAGTGTGTGCCTTGCCGGCGCCAAACGGAGGCGCTAATGGGGGCCGCCGATCGGCCCGCGCCGCTGTCTTCCTCGCCGCTGTCTTCCGCGCCGCTGTCTTCCTCGCCGTTGTCTTCCGCGCCGCGACGATGGTGTCTCCGGAGCGGCGGCGCTGTTGCGTCGCGGTTGCCGGCTTGGCCGAAGGGCGCCCGCGCGGCGGAACTGAGTGGGCGGAGCGCGGCCCGCCGTGCCGGGGCAGGCATGCCGAGGACAACATTCCCGCGTTTGCGGTCAGCCTTGTGGTGCCGCTGCTGCACGGGGGTGGGGTGGACAGGGGCGTCAGGCTGCGGGTGCTGGCGCCGCCTGCCCGCTGACGGCTCGGCGAGCCCGGCGCCGGAGACGGTCCGGGGACGGCAGACGCGGCTGCGCGCGCCGGGCTGGAGTGGCGGCGCTCCGTGACCGCGGCGTGTGGGCGGCCGGCAGGCGTGCGATGATGCCGGCCGTCGCCCGGCCGGGCGTGCGGCGTTCTCACGCCGGCGATCGATGGCGGCCGCGCTGTCGCCACTGCCGCCACGGCCGCCACCGTTGCCGCCGCCAGTGGCGGCCTGACTGCCTGCTCCCGCGGTCGGCCGGCCGGCGCAGCTCGTGCGAACCGGTCCGGCCGTCGGCCGTCCGCGTTCGCTGAGCTCGGCGTCAGTGTGCGGACGGACTCGCGGCGCGACCGCTTCCCGTCGCTCGGCCGCCCCGCCGGCTCGGAGTGCGGCGGCTGGCCGGGCCGGCGGCTGTGACGGCGTCGGCCGGCAGCGGGCCGCCGCCGCCGCCGGCGCCGCGCGCCATGGCCGAGCCGATCCGCCGGCTGAAGCGGCTCTTCACGGTGTCCGACGGCAGCGATGCGTCGCGTTCCGACTCGGACGACAGCGACGACAGGTGGGTGGCGCCGCCGCCGCCGCCGCCGCCGCTGGAGGGGCGTGTCTTTGCCGCCGGAGGGGCACAGGTGCCGCCGAACATCAGCTCTCGCCGGCGGCGTCTCCACCGCCGGCCTGCGAGACAGTGGATCGGACTGTGCCAGTGTGGCTGACAGAGGCCAGACGGGACCGGACGCATCTCGCCCCCGTCCGATTGTTTCCGGCCGGTGGTCTTCCGTCGGTGTTAGCGGCAGGCTGCTGCCAGAGCGTTCGTCCTTCCCCATCGCGCGTATCCGCTCCCATGTGTGGGACTGCATCCTACGCTGAGCAGAAGAGGGCATCTGGGGCGAGCGGCTCGGCGGAGGCGGCTGACCTCTCCACGGACGGCGGAGCTCGGCGCCGCCGCCTTATCGTGCCGGTCAAGGCCGCGTCCCGGCCGGCCCGCCGCCGCGGGCCTCTGTCGTGCGTCACTGTTATCTGTCGCCCTGCCGCGCCGCCGGCGGCGCCCGGCCTGGTCGACCCGCAGCCACACTGACGCCGCCCTCCCCCTCTGTTGCAGCGATGTCGACCTCGACAGCCAGGGACTATGCAACAACAACCACTCGGGCAGCTCGTCCAACTCCAGCCTCTCTGCCCGGTACGAGCTCCACCGCGCGGCGCCGCCCGCCCACCAGCGCCCTGTGTCTGTTGTGTTGTCCGCCAGGTCCTGACATGGTGCGGCCTGAATGTGTTGGTGATGCGTGTTAATGCTGGCCGGGGAGGCTTGTGGTCACGTTGGTTTTGTCTGCCCGCCCTCGTTCTCGCTCAAAGTCAGCGGACGTTGCGCACCTGCTCACCACCCGTCCTGTCCTGTGCCCGGATTCGGCCAGAGTCGTGGCGTGTCCAGGCCGCGTACCATTGACCCGCGCTCCTCGAGCGCCGGCCCGGCGGACCTCTCCGCGCTAATTGCGGCATGTCAAT
This sequence comes from Pollicipes pollicipes, assembly GCF_011947565.3. Taxonomy (NCBI): domain Eukaryota; kingdom Metazoa; phylum Arthropoda; class Thecostraca; order Pollicipedomorpha; family Pollicipedidae; genus Pollicipes; species Pollicipes pollicipes. The sequence goes on from NW_023596420.1 coordinate 33,590,958, forward strand.
AGCGCGGTTATCACGCGCTGTGCCTCCGATAGCTCGGCGCCGTGCCGTGCGGGCCTGCCGTCCGACGCCGGCCGCTCCCGGCACATCTCGGGCGGGCGCGGCTATCTTGGCCGGCGACGGGGCCGGGTGGCCTCGCGTGCAGTCAAGGCCCCGGACCGGCCGGCCGGGCGGCTCGCCGACCGCCGGGCGGGTCACACCGCCGCTCGTGCGGTCAGACCGGCGACGGCGCGCTGATTGGTCGGAGCCATTTATGCGGGTGCCGCTGATTGACCGACGGTCAAAACGGGAGTGTTTTGGACAGTCATGTAAATTTTGTAGGGCCGACGTGGTCGTGAAACATTTGTGAGGTTGTTCCTAGCGTGAAGTGTTCAGGTTTGAGGCTTGTGAACAGATGTTCCGATCAATGCGGACAGTGTGGCAAGAGTCGTTTCCTGCAGCGTTGGAACATCCCACCAACGACTCTTGTTTGTTTACCATTTGTGTTCGGACCTTGACCCAAGGGCAGCCGTGCCTCGACTGCCTTGGTTGCATTGAGGGTGAGGTCTGTCGTCCCCGCGGCCGCTGCCGCCGTGACGACCGCGGCCGCTGCCGGCAGCCGGCTGGGCGCCGGTGGCCGCCGCCGCCGCCGCCGTGTAACGGCCCGCCCGCGGCGCCCTGCTCTGCCTCTGTGTGGCCGACGGCCATTTGGGCGGTCGGCCGCCGGCAAATATTGGACCAGCGCCGGCCAGATGATGCACAATTGATTCCCCGTATTGTGGACAATAACACGGCCACGTGCAGACGCCGGCGCCGACCTGGACACGGCCGGAAGCGGGCCGCGGGCGGCCGCCCTGAGCCGGGACCTGTCCCAGCGCCGCGGCCCGCCACTCGCGAGGATTTCACTGGCTGGGGTCTTGAGACGGGCCCGTCAAGAAACGTCTGCTCCGGCTACAGCGTTTGCCGTGGGAATATGCAAATATTGGCGTATTTTCTAAGGTTTCGTAACGTGTATCCGTGCAGCGAGCCGATGGATGGAGCCGTCCCTGATGTGCGCCACAATGACATCGAGCCATAGCGCGACTGCGATGGCATATTTTTGCACGTTTTAGCGGGAACTGTGGGCAGATTCTTTCCGACTACCACCGTCGGTGTGACGGCGCCTTGAGGGCCGCTCGCCGTGCCGAAGCGTTCGCTTTGTCTCGTCCTGTCCTTGCCGTGCCGCCGTCTGGACGTGTGTGGGATCGCTCGACAGTGACGGCAGTCGGGTGCTCGGGCGGCCGATCAGCGTCGAGGAGTGCGCTGCAGCCGTCTGCGGGGCTGTCATGCAGCATCGGTAGCCAGTGGAGCTCGTCGGTGCTGTCACCCCGTGTCCTGATGTCGCCTGCCCGCGCCGGCTGCCGGGACCGGCGGCCACCCGGCGGCCCGTCTGTGACGTGTTCCGCTGCGGTGCCGACAGCCAGGAGAGTCCGTCGGCGTCACTGGACAGCGTGTCGGTGGGCGGCCGGGTGGCCGGCACGCTGGCCGAGGGCACGCCCGGCTGGGACTCGGACATGGAGGTGGACGCCGACCCGCCCGACTGGCAGCGCTCCATCGACGCCGAGGTGCGCCGCCACCTGCGGCCCAAGGAGAAACAGCGGCTCGACGTCGTCAACGGTGAGAGGAGACCCGGTCGCGCTGTTCGGCGGCGGCGGAGCACGCGGGAGGAGGGCGGGGGAGGCGGTCCCGGTCAGCGGAGTCTGAGGCCCCCCTCCCCCCCCCTCCCCGGTCACCCCCCAGCGCCTGCCAGTGGTCCAACCGCTTCCGTGGGGCCTACCGCGCAGGATGATGCGGAAGTGGCGCGAGCGTCTGCCGGCCGACTCGGTCACTGGCCGTCGGCTGCCCGAGCGCTTCAGTAATGGCATTGGCTGGACTCAAGCCGGGAATCGCACCTTACTGCGCCGCCGATGCACGCCATCCTCTCACAGATGGATGCTCGTCTGTGGGGCCGCAGCTGCAAAGCCGTGCGGAATTGCCGCTTGTCAGATAAGCCGCCCTATGTGCGAGGGACTGATTTAGTGCTGCAACGCCCCCTGAAAACGCGGGCATGGTTAAGCGTCATCCAATGGATGCTCTGGCTTGGCGCGCAGTATGGCTGGTTCTTCCGTGAAGACATCTGCGGCCACGCTTTGCTCGGCGAGAAGTATGCTGTTGACCTTTGCAAGCGGCATTGGGCCGTCTCATGATGCGGCCGTGTCGCGCGGGGGCGGCGGCCGCGGTGTGGCGGTGTATCCGGGCGGATCGTCGCGCTCCCGCGGGCCCCGCCGGCCGCCGGGCCGGACTGTGTGCCGGCCGTGTCGGCGTCAGGTGGGGCGGCGGGCCCGGGCGGGGGCGGGGACTGACTGCGGTCCGATCAATGCATGCGAGATGTGCGGCCCGCGTGAGTGGGGCCGTCCGGCGCCGCACCGGTGGCCATCGATCGCCGCACCGGCCGCGCCCCATCAGCTGGAGGCCGGCCGCGTTCTTTGTGACGCGCCGCGGCCGCCGAGCGCGCGCGCCGGCCCCGGCACCGGCCCCGGCCGCGGTCACGGGACGCAGCCGGGATCACGGAATGGATGGCGCCGAGAAATGTGCGCGTCGGGCAGTAACTGTGTTCGTGACTTGCTGCTCAGACGTGACGTTTAGCCGGCAGCCGCAGTGGCCAGCGCCAGAAAGCCAGTCCGTATTCACCCGTTCCGGCAGTTGATAATGTGTTCGGATGGAACCGTTGGTGTACACTAGGTGTTTCTGTACTGATGACATTGTGGCATTTTCCAGAGCTGTTTCACACAGAGAGAACGCACGTTCGGAACCTGAAGGTGCTGGTTCACCTGTTCAACCGCCCGATGATCAACCTGAACATCTTGCAGCCCAACGACATCAATCTGCTGTTCGGTGAGAGCTGCTCAGCTGTTTGAGAGTCGTGGCCGAGTCGTGGTCTTCGTGGTCGTGGTCGTGGTCGTGGTCTTCCCAGTACCGCCAGCTTTTGTTCTGCTGTCGGCTCCCCGTTTCCCGTTCCCCCGGGCGGTGTCAGCGGGATATTGACTTACTGTTTGTCATCAGGTAACCTCGAAGAATTGTTGGAGATTCATTCAAGGTTCAACTCAGCAATGAAAAAGCGACAAAAAGAGGATCCCATGATGGAAAAAGTGGGCGATATCCTCATCAGTATGGTAAGTGTCGGCAAAAGTTCTGTACTGAAGCCTGCGTCTTTTTATAGCTTTTGGGTGTCCGGAGCGTTGCTTCCGAACGGTATGGACAACTTCGTTGACGCCGAATTTGGATGGCATGCAATCCACGCGAAGGCCCTGTCGCATTGTCATTAGACCCCACCCATGCGATGGTATGTTAACCAACTGTCTGTGTGTGCCTTGCCCGCGTAATCGGACCGTTCTGTCATCAAGCCTTGCCGATCGGTGGCCGGTAGCGGCCGGAGGCGGCCCCTGCCGGCCGGCGCGTGCGCCACGCTGGCCGCCTCACCATGACCCGCCTGCTGACCGCGCGCCGCCCCCGTCCCGTCCAGTTCGAAGGCGAGTCGGGCGAGAGCTTCAAGACGGCGGCGGCCGCCTTCTGCCGCTGCCAGTCGATCGCGCTCGACAAGCTGAAGTCGCTGCAGAAGCGCGACCAGCGGCTGGCGGCGTTCCTGTCCGAGGCCGAGAGCGACCCGGTGTGCCGCCGGCTCCAGCTCAAGGACATCCTGCCGACGGCCATGCAGCGGCTCACCAAGTACCCGCTGCTGCTGACCAACCTGGCCAAGTACACGGTGCGCGGCTCCGAGGACCACGCGCTCGTGCTGCGCGCCTGCGAGAAGAGCAAGGCCATCCTGGAGCACGTCAATAAGGTGGGCAGAGGCAGAGGCTGCAGGGGGCCGAGTGTCCTTTGTGTGCTAGTGGTCGCAGCCGCCGGGTGACACGTTAGAAGTTTAGGGTATCACGCTTAAGAAGCCGACGTTACAGCGTTAATGTGAACCGTAGCTTTGGTGACATGTGATATTGATAATTTGGCATTGACGCCGAGATGAGATGTGGGATGACGAGGCTCAGCTGTGTTCAAAACGAGAATGGAAGCGTCCACTTCGCCGACGGTGGCCGTTGCTGTCCGGTCCGCCGGCCGGACTCGCCTCGGGGCGGGGCGCCGCGCGGTCCGCCCCCGGCCGGCCGGCCGTGTGTGAGCCGAACAGCGGTGCGGTGTCGGGTGTCGGCGCACTCTGGGGGCCGACGCCGCTGACACCGAGCCGCGCCCGCAGGTGAAAGGCGAGACTGAGCGCCACGAGCGCCTCGTCGAGATCCAGAACAAGCTCGAACAGAACGGCTTCACCCGGGTCGACAACCCCATCGTCAACGAGTTCAACGGCGTGAGTAGCTGGCGGCAGGGCGTTGGGCGGGCGGTGGGCGGTGGTGGTGGTGTCACCTGGTGCCGGCGGGTGGTGGGTAGCGGCGGATCTGGGACGGCCAGGCATCCCGGGCTGGGGTGACCGGGCGCCGGATGTTCTGCCGTTACGGGGCGTCGGCTTGACGAACGGCCGCGTTCGTCCGGGCCGTCTCATCTGCCGTGCGCCGACCGAGCCGCCGCGCCGCGCTCCTCAATATGACACATTCCTTGCCGGCGCGCGCGACCCGAGCCCGCCAAGCCGTGCGGCGTCGCTGACGCTGCGCCGCCGGGAGCGAGCGGCGCGGCCGGCGGCGCCCTGCCACGGGCCGCCGGCTCGAGGTGCGCGGCGGCGTCGGGTCGACTGTCTCCGAGCAGGCGCGTCAGGGAGCGGGGCGGACATGCAGACAGTGTGACGCTGGGCCTTTTCTGACGTGAGCCGAGCGCTGTTTGTTTCGGGTGGGTGTGTTTGGGTGGCGAGCGGGGTACCGTGACCAGGTCTGGCAATCGCCAACCATGCCGCTGGTGCCGTAGGCTGGGCCACTGCCAGTCACGTGTGGTGAAGTCCGGGTAATCTGGGAATTTAGCGAGCCCGAACGGGCATCTGGGATGCATTGCTGGTGTTGTGCAGTAGTTGGTAACGTCAAATGGGATTCGGATGAGGCGAGGCCGCTATGACATTAAACTTGATAGATGCCTGGATGATATCGTGCTTGTGGGTATCTCAGCGCTGGGTGCTGCTCCTTTCAGCGACTTGATCTCACCAAGTACCGGATGATCCACGAGGGCGCCGTGATGTGGAAGTTCAGCAACAAGGGCAAGCACGTGGAGCTGCACATGATCCTGCTGGAGGAGTTCATCGTGCTGCTGCAGAAGCAGGACGACAAGTACGTCCTCAAGTTCCACACCGTCACCGGCCGCGAGATCAGCCCCATCGTGAAGAACGAGAACATCCTGGTCCGTCCGATGGCCACAGGTGAGTGGTGCGGACGGAAGCCCAGCTGCCGCGAGGCGACGCCGCCCCTCTCGTCCTCGGCGCACGCCGAGCTGCGTGCCGTGCCCGCTGTTTGTGACTGCGGGTGCCGGTCGCACTGTGACTACTGGACCCTTGTGCGCTCTGGCCTGCCGCTACAAGCGAACGTTGCTGCCAACGTTTCGGGGGAGGAGTGGCTGCAGAGGTCGGAGCATACCCTGGTGTGGAGAAGACCTCACCCGGCTGGATCCGACCTGGTGCCGGATGCAGCCCCGCTTGCGGTGACCGTTTGGGACCGGGCCTGCACGGCTTCTGGGGTGTGGGCGAGCTTCACGGTCGGCCGGAGCCCACTGAGCGCCATCGAGCGGGCGTGGGCCGGGTCACCCCGGCCGGGCCGCCGGGCCGCGCCTGACAGGTCAGCGGCCCCGCCCCCAACCGCCCGGGCCGTCCCTCGCGCGCGGCCGACGGGGCGCGGCGAATGGGTCTGTGGCGGGAAGTTCGCCGTCCGCCGGCTTGAAGTGGTCCAATCGTATCCGCGCGGCAGCCGCCGGCGGCTCGAGCTGCGGGAATCGCGGCCGCCAGTCGCCCGCCGGAAGCGCCGTGACCGAGCGGAGCTGCAGGAATCCGGCAGCTATCCGCCAGCAGGTCGTTGAGTGGCGCCGAGCCCGCGGGGGCGTTCGTCTCGCTGTTCGGCATTTTGTGAGTCAAGGCATTTGCATAGCGTGCCGAGGTGCTGTCAGCCTTCTGGGAGCCGCTCGGGATCATTCTGGGAAGGGTCGCCTGGCCAGGAGGCCGGGTTCCAGGTTATCCGGGGACGCCCGGATCGGGGGTGGGGGCTACGCTTCCCTTCGGCGGTAACGTAGATTGAGGTCGTACGTGGGCCCCTTGAGCGTGACAGTCTGGCCAGATCCGCGACACTGGTGGATTGGGTGCCATTCTCTCCGGCACGACGCGGGGCTGTTGGGCAGTCTCCAGTCATCTCACGATCCGGCGGTCGAGCGCCGCGCGAAGGTCGTCACGCCGCGCGCCGGCCCTCCAGCGCCGCCGGGAGTGTATTGATTGCTAGCGTTTCTGGACGGCTTCGATATGGTGGGCGGGCCAGCGATAACCGGGAGCGACGCGGGTGGGGTGGCGGCACCGAGTCTGCGGCGGCGGCCGGTGAGCTGAGCTCGGATGGCCGGCGCCCACCGTCTGCAGACGGCGGCCGCTCCCGGCCGGCCGACCCTCGACCCGTGTCTGTGGGATGCGGAGTCACCGCCCCCGGCGCCCCGCTGCGACCGAGTCGCGTCCCGGCTCCGAGGGTTGTAGCCGTTCCGACCGTCAGCAGCCGCGGCAGGGTGCGCTGACGTCGCCGCCGGCCGGCTGCCGCTCACACCCGCTCTTGTTGCAGAGAAACGCGCCTTCTTCATCCTGCACAACCTGAACGTGGGACCGCAGATCTACGAGCTGCTGTTCGGCAGCTCCAGCGAGCGCGACACGTGAGTAGCGCCACCTGGACGGCCGGCCGCCGCCGCCCGGCGGCCACGCCCGCCCAGGCAGCCTGTTGTGCTGTTGACTGCGTGCGGGTCCGGCTGTGTGGGGACGCGGGAGCGTATCGATTTCACGCGGAAGCGGAAGGCCCAGCGCCTTCACCCAGCCGACTAGAACGTCGTCGCCGGCTCTAGCAGAGAAACTGCAGCGCGGAGAGGGTTCGATGTTGGCTTTGCGTGGAACGGAGCCGGGTTTGACATGACGGAGCCCGTGCGACAACACCGGCAGATGCTCCAAGCCGGTGTATTAGACACAAGGAATGTGTTATTTGGGTGTACGGTCCCGCGGTGCAAGCGTTCGTGCGAGTCGCGGAAGGACAGACCACGTTATTCGACCGCTGCTACCTCCCCTGGGGCTCATGTTGCAAAGTTACCTGTCCGGCGGCCTGGGTGTTAACAGCTCTGCAAGCTGATCTGTCAATGTTACGTCTAATGGTCGTCTGATTATAAGACTGATGTTATCGCACGAAACTCGAGCTTGTCGTGAGGACGTCGCCGTCCGTGGAGAGGGACGGGTCAACAACCCAGTGGAGCTATCAGCTCGACTTTTGCCGGCCGGCGCGGCCGGCAGAATCGGAGAGCCGACTCGGCCGGGCCGGGCGGGCGGAGTTCTGCGAGTGACGCGTGTCGATGTGGGCGGCGTGCGGCGCGGGCCCGGCGTGTTTGCCTGGCTGGCCGCGGCTCGGACCGGTCCCCCGTCCCCAGCACCGGCTGGAGAGGCGTCGCGAGAAGCCGCTGAGCCTTCGGTGAAAAAATACTCACCTCGCGCGACGTCTGGCCGGCCTCCGTGATCTCGTGCCGGCGAACGTGACGTCGTTAGCGGGTGACGTCAGCACTGAGCTGGCGTCACCGCCGCGGACGCGTACCAAGTACGGCTCGGCCGGCGGGAGTGGCGCGTCCGCGTCCCCGCCGGCGGCGCGAGCGCCGCGTTGCAACACCGGGCGCCCGGCCGCGCTCGCCGTACGCCTGGCCTGTATGCCGCGCGCCCGCCGACCGAAAATTGGCAGATGAGTTTGGCAGGCGGCGCCAGCGGCCGACCGATGATGGTCCGATGCGGCTGATTTCTATTCAGCGCGCCGCCTGGCCGGCCGGCCGTATGGGTCGGCCGGCGGTGAAAGGTCACTGCGGCGCCGGTGGAGGGAGCAGGCTGTGCCACTTGAGCAGCGGCCGGCCGGGCCCGGCGGCCGAGTCGGCACCGCCGGACCGGGATCGACACGTCTGGTGGGCGGACGCCGGCCGCGAGCAAGCCTGGCCGGTCCTCGCCGCTCTTCGCCGCCCGACACCCCTCCGCGCTGACGGGCGACTCTCGCGGTACGCCCGTCGCTCCCCGGTCCACGTCTGCCGCCTTCGCTGGTCCCTCCTGACTTGGGACGTGTGCGAGGTTACACAGGGGGCAAGCACAACTGAAAAATTGCCGCTGAAAACCTAGGTGGGGTGACAAAACATGGCATGTGCTCGTATCTTATTTTTACGGGTGTACCCGGAGATTTTACCTGTTGGTATTTAGTTTAACATATCAGCATATCAGGAAATATCAGCATATCTGTTAACAAATCAGCAAATGCCATAAATTTGGTAAGCGGGCACGTGCCCCGTGACTGTTACGTACGCACGCCCCTGCCCCTGGCGGGTCTTCATAGGGCCTGTTGGTCGTGGGGTCTTGCGGCCTCGCGTCCCTAACCGGACTCGGCAGGCCCCGTTGTGTCCGGGTTGTGTGGCCAGACTGGTGACCTGCACTGGGACACGGCTCCGGCGTGTGCCCGTGTCCGTTACTCGCCGGCCTGCCGGCCCAGGTGATGACCCGTTCCCTGCCGGCAATGGTCAGCTGGCGGATAAGAAGCTCATACAAAAAGACGCGTCGGGCTCCCGTCGCCGAAGAACCGGCCGGCCGCGTGCAGTTTTTGGTGCCGTCTCGCACGTCGTATATGCCCGGACCAGTGCGTGGCATCCACCCACCACGCGCGTTTTTATGCCGGGTGCAAGCCCATTTGGAGGGCGCGTGTCGGTCTGGTGCGGCAGGCGTCCGCTGTTTCAGTCACAATCAGCGGCGTTGACAGATGACCAGAAAGCGGCCGTTCGTCTCGGCGCCCTTGGCCCGAGGGAGCGGCGTGTGACGCTCGTCACCTGCGGACGCTCGGGACGCCCCGGCGGCGTCACCGCCCCATCATCGGGGCGTCGGCGGCGCGCGGACCGGCCTGCGACGCGCCGAGTCTGTCGGGGACAGCCTGAGTGTCTGGCCCCGGGCGTGGTGACTGCCGCGACAATGCGGGACAGGGTGGCGAGCGGCGAGGCCGGTCGACAGGGCGCGCGGCGTCGCTGGCGGTGCGCGCGCGCGCCCGACGTGTCGTCGCCGACCGGCCGTCGGCGCCGCCTGAAAACAAACAACGGCCGCCGGCGGCTTATTTGATTGGGCGCGTTACGAGCACGCCGCGCCGCCGGCACGGCCGCTCGCCCACCCACCCGCCCACCCCCCGGGTCGACCCCTGTTTTCGTTGGCCATGCCCGCCAGATATGTGGAAACGCGATTCTTGCTGGCTTCGAATAGCCGTGCGGCGGCGAGCAGCGGCCGGCCGTCGGCGGCGATGCGCGCGCCCCGGCCGCGCTCACGGGCGGGGGCGGTGCAGGTGGCCCGCTGACGCCCGCGGCCTCGTTGGGACAGACGGAGGAAGTGTCCCTTGCGGCGCCTGTGCTCAGGCCCTGACCGGACAGGACTGAGAGGTGAAAGGCTGGCGCGGGACGGCAGCGGCCAATTATGGCTGCGCGTGATCGTGGTGTTGATTTTTGGAGATGATGAATTATGCACGAAAGCGAGCTGTCGGTATGGCCGCTGGCATTCAGTGTTCATTAGCGCAAGACTGGGGCCAACTCTTGGCATCGCTGCACGGGGTTGCAAATCGCTGAACCTTTGATCCGAGCGCGCAATTCGCTGCGGCCAGCCATTGTCGATTGAGCTGTATCGCCGTTTGATAACCAGCTTGCGTCCGCTCGCCAATGCGTCTTTTTGACACGGACGATTGTAGTTTCTGAAAGCGATGAATATCTGTTGTATTGCGGTGAGTCATGGCCAGAGTGCTGGCACGGTAGTAAATTGTCACGGACAACGGGCGTCACAGATACGCGTCGGCATTTGGCAGCGAGTCGCCCTGGAATCTCGGAATAGCAGTGCCCACGCCGATGTCCCCCGCTCTCCAGAGCCGAGGCTTTCGTAGAAGTGCTGTGTGACGGCTTTGTCACGCGATGTCCTGGCGCGGCGGGCCGCCGTCACCGAGACGGGTGCCAGGTGCTTGAGGCGGCTCTCAGCGCGACACGGGTGTCCACGGAGCGGGCCGGCGGGGTGGGCCGGGCGAGCGCGGCAGCCGGCGCTCCAGCCCGCCAGCCTCGGCCGGCGGCGGCCCGCTCGTGCCGCCGCCGGCGTCCTGCGCTGGCAGCCGGTCAGTCGGTCGGCGCCCGGCCCGGGAAACGAGCTGTTCAAATCGCCGTCGGCGCGCGCGCCGCCCCTTTCCGCTGACCTACTGCAGCTGCGCCGCGACCTGTTGGTGACGGCCGGCAGGCGGCGCAGGTGTCCGCAGATGGTGCGCGGCTCCGCCGGGGGGAGGCGTGTGCCGCCAGCGTCCGCGGAACCGGGTGACTCGGACGGGCGGGCTATGACTCAGTGGGAGGAGTCTGACTCGCCCCAGTCGCCCGCCTGGACCCGTGGCAGGCGCGCCGCTTGGCGGGTCGGCCACGTTCCGCTTCAACACGTTGCAAGTTCAGGTTGCGTTACTTAGTCCCAGGTGCTTTCAGCATTGTCTGCAGCCACCCAGGCCGGGGGCCGTCCAAAATCCGGATTGTAATTGGCTTTGCGTGTTTTCCGAGGAGCGCGACGGCGTGAACACGTGCACCCGCCTATCGCGGACCGCAGCGTGGGTTGAATGTTGTGCTCCTGGCCAAAACTGTCAGCCGACTGCCGTCACTTCGTGCACGGCCTTGCCGTCCCGCGCCATCGCGTGCCGTCGGCGCTTCCTGCGCCCGCGTTGTCGCCCCTGAACCATCACGCTTGACAGCTGCCATCCCCGGGCTGACGCAAGCCTCTGAGCGGCGTTGGACACGTGCGTCGAGGCGACGTGCGTCAGTCTCGCGCTGCCGCTGGCCGCGTCGATCCTGCGAGGCTCCCGCCGGTGAGGAAGGCCCGGCCGGGAGCGGGCCTTCTCGGAGCGCGCCGGCACCGGCGCCGGAGGACGGCGTCGGCCGCCGCCAGCGCAAACAGTGCGTTCTTCACAGTTGTCGGACGAGCGGGCGCTGAGTGATGCGGCCACTCTCGCGTGGCCTAGATCCCCTGGCAATGCGCACAAAAAGCGTCAGATCTCCGGGTTGTGTTTGTGAGCCGGCGGCGCTCAGCTCCCGCTGTTTGTGCCGGTAGCGACGGGAGGCGCCCGAGGCTGAGTCACGACTCCCCGGGGACGCGGGAACCCGAGTCACGACTCTAGCAGGCCACGCCTGGCTCCGAGGAGGGACGGCAGGGCGAGCGATGACTCCTGGGTGTTGGCGGCCGGGCGGACTCTGCGCGGTGTCCGTCGGCACGGCCGACGGCCGGGCGTCGCGCGCCACTGACGGCCCCCTCTGACGTGGTCTGGCTCGGCGCCGCCTCGGGTGCGGCGCGGCACGGCACGGCACGGCACGGCACGGCACGGCACGGCCGGGGACGCCACCCGCCGGCCCGGGCCGGGGCCGAGCTGGGCATATTACATAATCCGCTTCTCTACCGACGATAATCGATCGGGACGCTCTTGAAGCTCCCCGCGCTCGCCTGGCCCGGCGAGGGTTGTTTGTTGGCATTTCCCGTCAACAACCGGTTGTTGCAGGCTGGGTTATTCAGATATGGATTGCTTTCTGTACCGTTCTGGGAACTGACAAGCTTGTGCCGTCTGGTGTTCGCTGAGCATCGGACGACGCGACCGTCGCTGATCCGATGAGCTTTGGTCGCACGCTAAGTCGGTATTGTAATCAATGCAGTGCAAATAATCGAGATCGGTGCCATTCTGCGGCGGGTGTCAGCGGATGCCAGTGCATGAGATGTGGTCGTTACTCATGCGGCATGCCGTGTCGGGTCGCTCGGTGCCGCCGGCGCCGGAAGGGCGTTCTGCGGGCCGCGCTGGCCCAGATGTGTCGGCGGTGACCTATGAGGCCGCGGCCGCGAGCGGAGCGCGCTGCTGCGCCGGCTGCCGCCACCGGGGCCACACGGGCGACTGTGGGCCGGGGTGCGGCCCAGGGCTCGGCTCTGACCCGCAGCGGGGGTTGGCGGGAGCGGCGCGTGTGGGCCGCCCCCACCGCCGCCCGGCGTGTGTCAGTGGCCTGCAGCGCCGGCGGACGGGGAGCGCCGCACTCTGAGGCCGCTCCCTGCCGCGTCTCGGCCCGACGCGAGGTCAGCCGCGTCCGCCGCCCTGCCGACGGACAGGTGCAGGGGAGCGGTGCCGTCCCGACCGGCTTCGCTTCGAACCAGTTCTTTCCCCGGTGAAAGTGTCGCCGATCGCCCTCGGATGGACTGACGGCGGACGCGGTGGCCGGGCGTCACCCGTCCCGCTCCCGGCCGTGAGGGATACGGCGGTCGGGCGTCACCCGTCCCGCTCCCGGCCGTGAGGGGCACGGTGGCCGGGCGTCACCTGCCCCGCTCCCGGCCGTGAGGGGTACGGTGGCCGGGCGTCACCCGCCCCGCTCCCGGTCGTGAGGGGTACGGTGTTCGGGCGTCACCCGCCCCGCTCCCGGCTGTGAGGGGTACGGTGGCCGGGCGTCACCCGCCCCGCTCCCGGTCGTGAGGGGTACGGTGTTCGGGCGTCACCCGCCCCGCTCCCGGCCGTGAGGGGTACGGTGGCCGGGCGTCACCCGCCCCGCTCCCGGTCGTGAGGGGTACGGTGGTCGGGCGTCACCCGCCCCGCTCCCGGCTGTGAGGGACAGCCGGCTGCGGCGGCCGCCGGACGGTCCGACTGCGCGCTGGCACCGCCGGCGGTGCCGGAGCGACAGACGGCGGCGCCGGGTCGCTGCGGGCCGTCCGTTTGTGTACGCCGCACCGGCGACGGCCTGTGTGAGTCCGCGTCGGCCCCGACATCCGCCGCCGCCTGCCGCCGCCTGTTTACCGGCCAGGTCGGGTCAGTGGCGGGCGGCGGCGGCGGCGCGGCGGCGGGCGACCGGCGCCGGGCGCCAGTGCGGCGCGGCGGCCCGGCGCGGGACGGACGTGCGGTGAGCGGCGCGCGGCGTGGCGCGGCGATGAACCGGACCATGTGGGGCCTGGGCGAGGCGCGTCGCTCGTCGCTCTCGCTGGAGAAGGTGGCCGTGGAGCGGCGCGGCAGCTTCGCCGATCGCCTGGCGCTGGAGGCGGCCGCCGGACGCCGCGGCAGCACCGAGATGCTCGACCGCCTGCGCGACGCGCGCTGGCGCCTCTTCGACCGCGAGCGCTTCCGCGAGCGGCGCGGCAGCCTCAGCCAGGAGAAGCTGGACCAGCGGCCGCCGCCCAGCCGCGCCGCGTTCAAGCTTGAAGACGAGAAGACGCGCACGCTCGATCGCGACAAGACGGGCCGGCGCGCCGCCAAGGTGGAGCGCCGCGGCAGCATCGTCACCAGGTCTGTGGGCGCCGCGGTGGCGGACGGCGGCGGGACGTTTTTGCCTCCGCGCTTTTGAGTGGCAGCGGGGATGGCAGGCGGATGGACAGCGGCGTCTGTGGGGTGCCGCCCACGCGACCGGCGGGCCGGGCGGCGGCCCCTCTGGCGTCAGCGCGAGCTGTATATGGCCGTCGAGCGTGTGTCGGCGGCGGCACGCCCCTGCGCCGGCCGGCCGCCGTCTCTCATCTGGCGCTCCATCTGCAGGCCGGTCCCCAGCCGGCCGGCACTGATGGGCCAGACGCCGCCCGGGGAGTCGGTCAGGCCCAGCGCCGGTCCATGCACGGATAGCGGCCGGTTCCGCCGCGCCGCCGGCCGGTCCACGTCCTGCTCTGGCCGCTCCAGTGCTCGCGGCGGCAGCGGCTCCGTACGGACACAGCGGATAATCTCCGGTCGGCGGAGGCGGGTGACCTGCTGACGTGACCTGGAGCACAGCGTCCGCCGGCTGGGATGCGGTGCCGGGGGCAGGGACGGCTTGGATCGCCCGTACTCTCCGCATCTCCACCACGAGCAGAGCCGGACACGGGCCTGTCCAGTCGGCCGACGCCACGTGTCTCCCACGGCCTGGTGTGCCGCTGTCCGTCGCCGCCGCCGCGTTAGTACAGGCCGCACCATTCAGCCGGGCCGCCAGGTTTTCCCGGCGCGAGGGCCGCCGCCGCCGACCGCCCGCGGTTCGGCTGCGTGTGGCGAGACGGATTCGGCCGGCCGGGACCGGTCCGGCCCGGTCCCGGGCCGGCGGGCGGCCGCACCGCTCAGCCTCGCCTTGTCACGACCGCTCCCGCACCGGGCCCGGCTCCACCGAACGCGACGCGACGCTGGCCGGGCGCAGTCTGCCTCCCCCCCCCCCCCCCCTTTCCTCTGCGTATTATTTCGTACGGGTTTCTTTATGCCAGGGCCTATCCAGCGTTTGCTAAACTATCCTGCGCGGCACGAAGTCCGGTCAGAAATCCACCTGCTGTGTTTGCGGCATGCTTTAAAACCATCTATTCCTGTCTGAAGCAGCGCCCTTGTGGCCGGCGGTGTGCGTCACTGCCCATCACGGCCGACGCGCCGTGGCGTGCGGGCTGACGGCGGCCCGTCAGCGGGCGGCCGGCAGACAGAGGGCCCGTGTCGGCCGTCGGACCGGCGGCGCGGCGCGTGACGGCGGCGCAGATGGCGGCCCGCTCGTCACGCGCCGACGCGCCGCCTGCCTTCCCGCTCGCCACCGCCGTCGAGCCAGGCGGCGGCGCGTCCGCGGCGGTGTGTGCGTGCCGGCCGCCCGGCTTTCCACCGATCGGGGCACAATGACAACGCGGGGAAAGGCGGCGCTGGGCGTGGCTCTGGTGCGTGGCTGCCGGCGAGAGCGGCGGCGTCTCGGTGACGCGACGGCGGCTGTCCGGCGCCGTCCTCGGTCCGGCCGCGGCACCGCCCGGGCCCGACTCGCCGTCCGATCGGCAGCTGCAGGCGCCGCCGTCGACGGCGCATGCACGGCCCTTGCCCCGGCGGCTCCGGCGCGCGCGCCCTGGACGTGCCCGACGTGCTGGGTGGGCCGTGCTGGCGGCACGGCGGGCGGCCGGGGCCATGCCTGGCCGGAGACAATCGGCCTCCCGTTTCCTGTCGGAGCGGAGCGGAGCGGACTGGACTGGGCCGGGCGGCTGCCGGCGCCGACGGCCGAGCCTGAGGCGACCTCGGCCGGTCGGCTCGGCTCTTGGTCGCCGTCACTGGCGACCGGTGTCGCCGCCGGTGACCGGTGGGCATTACAAGAGCTGATGGGCGGGCGACGGAGAGCGCACGCCACGTGAGGTACACATGTGTCACAGGCGCACCGGACCGGCTGGCGGTCCGTGAATCTGGCGACTGGTTCTCAGCAGCTGCCAGTGTGTTGCGCGCAGTTCGTGCCGGGGGCTCTGTAAACAAACGCGATTCCACCTGGGCCAGGAAAATCGCCGGTCGGCTGCATGGCTACTCCCTGGCGGCGTCATTTGTCTGTCTGTCTGGCTCAGACTGCGCGCGAACGATGCGCAGTCATCGCCAGCGTCGGCCTCTGTGTGGCCGAGAACAGCGCAGAACGACCGCGGAGGTAAACAACTGCATCCTGAAGGCGTACGCGTCGGAAGCGTGAGTCACCTGGCTCCTTCGTGAGAGGAATGCCCGGTGGTGAAGATGGCCTATTTTTGTGTGACAGGACTCCCGTTCGGGGTTAAGAGACGAAGTAGCGCAGTTGCGGGAAATCCTGGTTGGCTTCGCAGCTGACGCGGGGGCCCCGGGGCGTTTATAGAACAGTCGGTAGCTCTCCTCAGAGGGCTCCGCTACGTCGCACGCCGTGCAACTTGAACAGTGGAAAACAAAGTTAAAGCAGACAGGCTTGCCCAGGGGCTGCCAGGCCCGGGGTGATTTAAAGGCGATTGCCGTCAGATAAGAGAGACTTGTCGGGGAGACCATGCGCGCGGCTGGCTGTCGGACGGTGTGTCCGTGTTGGGCGGCGCGGCTCTGAAGCGCGTGAGCTCTCTCCCCGCTGCCGGCCGACGGAGGCCCCGCTCGCCGAGCGGCGCGCTGGGAGCCGGCGCTGTCGGCGGCAGGAAGGCCGGCTGCAACTCTTGCCGCGCGCAGGATCAAATGCCGCGCCTCGCTGACAGGCCGGTTTTTCTTATCAGCGTTGCGTGATGTTCAACACGCTTGATGACTTCATTCAGCGCTGTTTCCTGCGGTAAAAACATAACTTAACGGCTTAATTTGGTTGCTGCTTCAAACAAATCTTCGCTTGGTGTCGGGCCATGTTAGTCGGCGCTGATGTGTTGTCCCACCCGTCAGCCAGCCAGCCGTGTCGGAAGTTTCCCGAGCATCAGTAATGTACTGCGGCCGCGCTGCGGTTACACACCGGGCCGCCAAGCCGGTATTCTGTTCGATAACCACATCGTGTCACCTCTGGCGAGCTGACCAGCCTGGCTGAGCTCGCGTTGCGCCAGTTCCGCCGCCCGCACCGCTGGGACCGGAGCGCAGCGCAGCCGGCGTTGTCCAGCCGTTGCCAGCGGGAAGGGGCGCGCTGCCGGCCCGCTCGCCGTCACAGACCGGCCGCGGCCGGCGGGGATTACGTGAGCGCCCGGCCCGGTGACTCATTAGTCGCCGCCCGGCCGTGAGCAGGCGCGGCCCGGCGGGTGCCCGGCTCCGGTGGCCGGCGCGGCGCGCGCTCGCCGCCATTCACATGCTAATGCCGGCGGCGGCGGCGCTCTCTCCGGTCGGGTCGGCGGCTGCCGTGACCCGGTGGCGGCGGCGGCGACACCTCTGCCGCCGTGGCCGCGGTGGCGGTGGCCCGACCCGCGGCCCAGATTTGACATTGCCGACCGTTGCCGCGCCGCGCCGCGCCGCGCCGCGCCGACGGTCGGCGTTTGCCCTGGTGCGGCGCGCGGCTGCCGCCGTCGCTCGCGGCCGGTAGAAATTGGTTTGGACGGCGGGCGCCGCTCTCTAATTTGGGTGCGGCGCGGCGCATGATCTGGCGTTGGGCGGAGCGACGGTCAGCCGTTCTCACGCGCCCGCGGACCACCACGAGCGTGCACGCCGCCGCCGCAGCCGCCGGCCAGCCGGGTCCTCGCCGTCACCGTCACCACACCGAGCCGGTGCAGTCGGGCGGCGGCCGACGTCGTCCTCAGGTCGGCTGCCGCCACTGACGCAGCCCACGGCGCCGCGCAGCTACGAGGCGGGCGCGCCACGCCCGGCCGGTGGCGGCACGCGCGGCGCGCGTTTCCATTGCGCCGACGCGCGTCGCGTCGCGTTTCCATCGCGCCGGGGTATGCGGACGAGCCGCGCGAGTCGGCCGCGCCAGCCTGCCAGCCAGCCAGCCGGCGGTCTGGCAGTGCCCTGTCTCCGTGCAGTGCGCTCTGCCGCTGTGGCCGGTCGGTAGCGGCAGGCGGGCGCGCGCGCCGTCCGCTGGCTCCGGCCGCAGTCCCGACCGCGACTCCGGCTGGCGGCGCAGATGGACGGGCCGCGCAGAGGTCAGTGCCGGCTTTCTGGCCGGCGGCGACGCGTTTGACGCGTCCGCGCGCCCTTAATGTGCTGAATGAGACGTTTTGTATTGAGGCGCGCGATTCCACGCCCTAAAAATAGTCCGCGGGCAAATCCTGGCGCCGGTTATAAATACCCGCCTCTGTCAGCCGGTCGGCCGGGCCGAATCGCGAAGGGCGAAGTGCCGCCGGGTTTGGCCGCGACGCTGGCCCCTGCCGACACTGCGTCGCTGCCGATGCGGCCAGCGCCGGCGGCGGCGGCGGCAGCCGGTGAATGGGCGGCGCCGGCCTGCCGTCGCGGCCGCGCTCGCTCCGCTCGGCGAGTGTCCTGCGTGGCGACGGCGTGTGTGCGCGGTCATGGAGCGGTCGCACTCCTACCTGGACACGTTCCGCGCGGCGGCCGCCGACGTCCAGGGTCACGCGTCCAGGTAGGGCCGCTCCGGCTCCATTGTGGGGCGGGCGGCACGTGCGTGTCGCCGTCCGCCTCCGCCGCGCCGGCCGGCCGCGTCAGTGGCGCGGCATGGCTGCGCTGGTCAGGCGCGCGTGAGAAGAGCGTACTGTGTAGGACGTTGTGTCTGTGTCCGTGTGTGTGTGTGTGTGTGTGCGTTAGCGCCTGTGGTGCAGCGTGATTACGTGATCCGACAGCGGTGTCCCCATCCGCTCGCCGTGTGCGTGGGCCGAGACCTGACCTGACCTGACCTGACCTGACCTGACCTGACCTGACCTGACGCGATCGCGCGGCGTCCGGCCGCAGAGCTGACGGCCGTGTCTGGGTGCGCCTGCCGCAGGTGGTACCGGCTCATCAAGGAGGCGGCCGACGCGTACCAGGGCCGTGACGGCAAGGGCCACAAGCGCACCGAGTCGGCGCACACGCTGCTGCAGGCGCAGGACTCGAGCGAGGCGCCGGCGGCGGCACCGCGCGACGACGAGCCGGCCGAGGCGGCGGCCGGCGGCGCCGAGGCGTCGCTCTCGCCGGCGTCGGCCGGCGCCGCCTCCTCCACCGACGCCTCGCCGGCCCAGTCGCCGACGGTGCCGCGCAGTCAGCTGACGGCGAAGGCGGCGGCAGGTACGGCTGCACGCGGGCGCCGGCCGGACGCGGACGGCTCGGGCCGCCCTCTCCCGGCATGCTGTCTGGCCGTGGGACGGTGAATGCGGGTTGCGGCAGTCTTCCGGACGTTGTCAGCAGTAGAGACGTCATGTTTTGCGGCTGGCTCACTGCCGGCATGCATTGCCGACAGCCTTGTGAATCGCTGCAAGCACCGCGCCGCGGGCCTGCCTGATGTCTTCACTTTCTTTTTGAGAGCCGCAATGGGGTGTGTGCACCTTTCGAGGTCGGAGTATGTTGCACTGTGGGTAGCACGAATGGGGCGTGCATTGGTGCCCGGCCACCTCTCTCCCCCGCTCACGCCGCTGCCGGTCACGGGTCCTTTTTCTGTACACTCGTGCCGCCGGCACGTCACCGCCCGACCACTAACATTCTTCAGAGCGCAAACCGCTTACACTGACCAAGGCGCGCGATCGAGGCCGCGCGTGCCCGAACACGAGACCACAGCACCCACCTCGGCTGGTCGGCCCGCCGGGCATGAGCACACCACGCGCACACACGCCCGGCCAGCGGGGCACACGAGCGCGGCGGCCGCGTGAGCGGGGGAGGGACGGGCGCGGGCGGCGCCGCCGCTGACGGCGCCCCGCGCCCGCCGCATGCAGCAGGAGCGGACGGCGCCGGCCTGAGCTCGCCGGGCGAGCGGCGCCGCATGCAGCGGGTGGAGATGCTGAAGATTGCCGAGTGCACCCAGCTCATTGACCCGGCCGAGGTGGTCGTCTCGCAGGGCGTCGTGCTGTCGGCCGAGCCCGTCCTCACGCCCATAGGTGGGTCACGCTTACCCCAGCCCCTCCTGATACCCATTGGTGGGTCACGCTTACCTTAAGCTTCTCCTGATGCCCATGGGTGGGTTATGCTTGCCTCAGTCCCCCTGATACCCATAGGTGGGTCGTGCTTACCCCAGCCCCTCCTGATACCCATAGATTGGTTCCCAGCCTTTTCTGATATCCATGGATGGGTTGTATGCCCAAAGGTGGGTTTGCCATCCCAGCCCCTCCGGATACCCATAAGTGAGTTATGCTGGTCCGTCCTGATGCCGATAGGTGGGCCATGTTTTACCCCGGCCGGTCGTGACGCCCACATGACGACACGACATGTGGGTTACGCCCACATGTCCGGCCCCTATAATGATAGGGGCATGACCTCCTCACGTCACCCGGTACACCCGTCATGCATCTGCTCGGCCTTCGGTCACCAGGCAGTGGTCACAGGGTGGTCTGTGGTCACAGGGTGGTCACAGGGTGGTCTTGCCGTTTGGCCTTCTCCTGTTCCCTTGCTCATGTGCTCACCGGTGCCCGGGCTGCCTCCCTGGGGCCTCCAGCGTCCGCTGCCCGTACTCTTCCCTGCACAACGGGTGCATGCTGATCTAACATTGTGCCGCCATCACTGCACTGGTCGCCGCACCGGGTACAGGGCCTGCCTTGCTGTTCATTCCCGAGGATATCTTCTGTATAGGTCTGCGCGCTCACGCCTGTCGGTGATGGTCTGGCTGTCCGTCTCTGCTCGTTGCGTAACGCCCTCGGTACCCGTTGTCGCCATGTGCCGCTCACGCCGTGCAGCCGTTCAGACCGTGTGATGGCGTGTGTGTCGTGTGTGTACCCGGGGGGCAGCAGGCAGTGACTGCACACGTGGGAAACGGTTCCGCCGTGCCCGTCTCGCGGCCGTACCCGCGTGGTGTAAGTTATTGTCGTGTGAGCGCGTGGCGAATGTGTGCTGCAGCCCCCCCCCCCCTCCCATCTCCGCTTCCTGGACGCGTGGAGACACACCCCTCGGGTGGCCTCGAATCGAGCATTCAGTCGCGACGTTCCTGGCAGCTCAGAAGCCCAGAATAATAAGTCAATCGCCGTGGACGTCTGGAGCCGGCGGCGTACGCGCGTGGGGTGGCGTTGTCATATCGCTTTCGGCAACTAGTGGACACGGACCGCGGCCTGCTGAGGGTTCCCGTTACCCCACCCCCCCCCCCCCCTCGGGAACGCGACGTGCTGTGTCGCCGGTTTGTGTCTGCTAAGCCACCAGCCCGGCCCCGTTCGGTCGGAAGCCTACCGCTAAAGCCAGTCGTCGAGCGGCCGGCGGTGCCCGTCACCTCGGCCGTCTGTGGAGTCCGGAGGTGGGGTGGGCTGGGGACGGGGACGCCCCCGGAGTCCGGGGTTGGGGGTGGAACGGGGCGTAGCGCGAACGCCACTGACATGGCCCAGCCGCCGGGACCGTGATGTCACCGACCGGCCGGGCGGCTGGCGCGGCTCGGCCGGGCACGTCCGTCTGCCGGCCGCCGCTGAATGCACGGGAAGCGGCGTGTCGGCCCGGCCACGTCCGCCACCGGACCGGGCGGCATCGTGTCCGGCTGCCGGTCCGTCCAGCGGCGGCGGCACGCGCGGTCGCCGCCGGCCGGCTGGCCCGTGCGGCGGGGCTGCGCCGGTCGGCTGGCGGGAGGAGGGGAGAGGGACAGGTCAGCTGAAGTCGGGTGGGTGACGGGAGTGGTTCCGCTGGAGCCCAGGAGTCGACTCCCTGACCTGACCCGGATGTGACTGACCAGTGGTCTGTTTGTTGCACGTGTCTTTGTTCTCCACCACCTCCCCCCCCCCTCCCTCACCCCACCCCCGCGTGACTGCAGGTGTTGGTGCCGTGTCTGTTTCGCTCGTGGCTGGCCTCCAGCGGCGCGTGCTGCCTGTCTGACCTGCCGCTGCCGCCCGCCGACAGAGCGGCTGCGGCGCAAGGACGAACAGGTGCGCCAGATGCTGGCCGAGAAGCAGCAGCTGGTGGCCGACATCCTGCAGATCCCGCGCGACGACTTCCAGCACATCGCCGAGATGGCGGCCGAGGCCGGCGGCGAGAAGGACGCGCGCGAGCTCATCCTCAATTCGATTCTCAGTGGTAGGTGGCCTGGCCGGCCGGTGCGGCTGTGACGCCAACCCTGGCCAGGGGAGGGAGGGGGGGGGGGGAGGGGGCGCTGGCGGCGCCTCAGCGTCGTGGGACGGGTCGGTGGCCGTGACCGGGCGGTGGCGCTCGACCCATCCCCTTCGGCCGCGGGCGGTGCGACCGGCCGGAACAGCCGGGGCGTGCAGTCCGGCTCCGCGGTCCGCGCTGGCGACGCTGACTGCGGCATGCTCATTTGCGATCGCTGAGATCGGTGCAGATGAGGCGCTGACGATGCAAACTGGTAACGCGTAACGTGTTCCATTGACGCCAGTGCACGTGCCGCTCCAGCCCCGCCGCGCTGGCTGTGAGACGTGTCGGCCCCGCCCAGCCGCCGGCGTCTGGCGTTTTATTACGCTGTGCAGTGCCACCTCTGCCCTCGTGCCGCGCCTCAGCCTCCGCTCCGCCTCTTTACAGCGGACCGCAACATGTCCATCATCAACGAGACGCTGAAGGTGACGGAGGGCGACATCGTGAGCAGCACGTGCACACCGGGCCCGCCGGAGCCGGCGACGGCGGCAGCGGCGGCGGCCGAGGGCAGCCGGCGGCCGGTCAGCCCGCGCCCGCGCCGCGCCGACCGCGCCAACCTGGCGGCGCTCAGTCAGCTGTTGCAGGTCAACAGCCAGCTGAGCGCCACGCTCACCACCCTGCTGGTGAGTGCCGCCGGACGGTGGCGTCGGCGGCGGGCTTGCGTCGTCGTTGGTGTGGGCGCGCTGCGCCTCGGCGACCGACCGGGCCGTCGCCGGCCGGTGCGGACGGCGCCGCGCCGTCGGCCGCCGGAGCCGACCGCTCACGCAGTGGGTCAGCCGGCCGCGGCGCCGCGCCCGCGGTTGATAGACTATTAACGTCGTGCCGATGCGTCGGCGATTGGGGTCGGTGCGGCGATAAGCGGACGGCGAGTTTGGCGCTTATGGGCTGCGTGACTCGTGTGCTGATGCCCGCCGCGCTCGGGACGTTGGCAGGCGGCCACCAACCCGGCCGCGGCGGGACCGGAGCCGCCGGCGCCCGGTCGGACGGGATGCGCCGGAGCGCGTTGTGTGGCGAAGGAGTCACCGCCAGCCGCTGCGGCGACCGGGAGCGCGCCGTGACGTGATGATGAGTCGAGGCGCTGAGTTCTGGATTGAGAGATCCGGGCTGACTCCCGCCTCGGCATCGTTCACCGGCCCTGTTTGCATCGGTCCGGGGAGTACCAGTGACGTCAGTATGAATGTAGCGCCGCCGGCCGGCCGGCTGAAGTCCCTTGCCGTGTGCCGGCGCCCGCCGCCTGGCCCGACCTGACCTGACCTGATCTGACCGGGGTCCGCCGTCGCCGCAGGGCGTGATGACCGAGCGGGACGAAGAGCGCGAGCGGATGCGCAAGGAGCTGCGCTATTCGCACGAGCGCATCCACCAGCTGCACCGGGAGGGCGGCACGCTGGCGGCCGCGCCGGCGCCGGCGCCGCTGGCCGTGCCCGAGGACAACAGCCGGCCGCAGAGCTTCGTCTCCGTGGCCAGCGCCAGCTCGGCCGAGCCGGCCGCGCCCGACGCGCCCGAGACCGACGACGAAAGTACGTGGCGCCGACCGACGGGCGTGTCGGCCGGCGAGGGAGGGGGCTTTATAGCTCGTGTTCAAGGAAGGTTTGCTACGTACCCTTGAGTGAGGGACGTCTGGGCTCTGGGCGGGGATGTGTGTTTTATGGATGGTGCCGGCGTGCCCTGGTCGGGAGGGCTGCGCTGGCTTGTGGCGCGCTCGTCCTTCTGGCAGTGTCTGGACGGCCGATCAGTGCCGGTGCTTTCGACACCACGCTCGGCGGCGCGCGCGTGTGTGCGTGTGCCATCGCTGCCGGCTCGGCTGACGTGCGGTCGTCTGTTTGCCGCATCGGCGGCTTGTGGCCGACTGTTGCCGGCTGGCCGCGGCCGGGCCGGCGGCGGCTGGTGTCCCCGCCCGCCTGTGACCGCAGCGGCGTGCGTTGCAGGTGCGCGGTCGCGGCCCGACACGAGTTCGCAGGAGAGCGGCGAGCCGGCCTCCGACACGCTGGAAGAGTCGACGCACGAGGTACCGGTGACGTAGCGGCCGCCGGCGACGCGCGCGCGCCGCGCCCGTCCGACTGACTGTCAGCGCGTGTGCCTGTGGCCGGCCGGCGGCGCCGCGAGGTCATGACCGCGCCTCTGTCTTGCAGACGGAGACGTTTGACTCGGCCTCGTCGAGTAGCGCGTGTCTGACGTTCGAGTCGGCCGCCGATCACACGTGATGGCCGCGCGGCGCCGGGCGGTGACGTCACGGGCGGCCCGGCCCGACGGCCAGCCCGCTCGCCCGTCTCTAGAGGTGCCAACACACAGCCGCCCACCACCCGTGTGTACATAGGATAATTATATTCTATTCAAGATGCCGTATTGTGTAACAACATAAGTATACCAAATTTGTTATTGTTATTTTTGAAGAATTCCACTGGGGTGTGCGTCGCTCCTGTCAGCAGTTGCTTGAGCTTACGTTTGAGAGGGGCGGACACGCGCTCGCGCGCGCGCGCGCGGCGAGCCTTGTGAGCGCTGTCAGGCCTTGTGAGGCGGGGGACCGGCGGCAGCCGCCTGGTGCGATCCCTACGGAGTTGAGTTTGGCTCGGTGCGGCGCGCCCCGGCCCGGGCCCGGCGGCGTGCGCGGCCGCCGGAAGCTTTATGGGCCGCGGAGGCGCGCGGCGCACTTAATGGCTTGACTGTGTCTCTCCTGTTGACCAAGATTAGGACGGGCTGGCTCCGTAATCTTTGTGGCCCGGGAGCGGGCGAGGCGAGACGTGTATGTAACCGTGCACAAAGAGCGTATTGCGATTTAGTACTGTACCTATTTGTTCTTTGTCAGACCATTTATACTTGCAGCGTCGCCAACCAGTTCAGATAAACGAATGATTCGACGTGGCGTTTGCTGATTGGCTCCGGGTTGGTGCCGGCGATGGGTTGACGTGAGGTGGACGAGGATCGGAGCCGTCGGGAGTTGCCTTCGAGGAGAGAAGACAACAGTGTCTTGTGGCCCGAGAAGACCCAGTGCCGAGGCGCGAGAGCAGGCTGACTGACGGACGAGCGGACCTCCCCGCGTCCGCTGACGCCGCCTGAGGCCACACACCCGCGCCGCCTCACTCGTGTGTATTCTCGCGACCCACCAACAAAAACACTCGCCCAGGCGATCGCGCTCGCGCCTGTCGTTCTGTCCCGCAGCGGGGCGGGGAGGGGGCTGGCCCGAATGAGAGGCGGTCGCTGACGTCTCGCGCCAGTTCGGTCGCCGTCAGGCGGCAGCAGAAGCTGCGTCTGTCCCGCCGACACATCTGCCGTCACATCACCCGCCCCTGCTCGGGTCACCTCACGACCTGCTCGTTGCCCCGGTCACATCATCATGTGCGGCACACGAGCTCGAGCTCCGGCCGTGAGCTGCCGCCACGCCCGCCTCGTCCCCCCCCCCCCCCTCCCCCCTTCACAACCCTCGGGCGCCGGCCGGACCGGCTCTGCTCAGAGCAGCCGCGGGAGGAGGCCGGCCGCCAGCAGCAGCGCGGTGGTCGCCGCGCCGGCCGCCGCTCCCGCCGTCGGCGCGTCGGGCTCGGTCCGCTCGCCCCAGGCGTCCCACACGCCGTCGGCGGCGATGTAGCGCTGCACGCACTGGTCGATGACGGCCAGAGGGCCGGCGCAGTCCAGCACCACCTTGTGGAACACGCGCCGGTCGAAGCGATCCCCGAGCTCGCGCTCAGCGCTGGCGCGCAGCTCCTTCAGCCGCAGCTCGCCGATCTTGTAGCCGGTCGCCTGACCCGGCCACGTGATGTAGCGGCGCACCTCGTTCTGTGGGAGGGCGGGGGAGTGAGCAGGGACGCTGGGGTCGGGGGGGGGGGGGGCGGATATGCCGGAGGGGCGGTGCCCGCCCCGGGACGTGAAGTAAGAACGTGTACCGGACGTGTTTCAAGATGTCTGTGAAAATCGAGATGAGTACGAGGGATTGGAATTTGCACAAGGTTCGTTGCACCCGGTTCTTCACGTCGGCCGCCGACCACCGGATTGGCGGAATGTGCCGATGCGGGTGTTCGCCGTAATGTGAAGATCGTATGTATGGGGCGTCGTCAGTTGTAGGCCTACAAGTGACAACTGTGTATTCGTAATACTTTCTGTTTGCCCAATATAGTCCGCTCGGCTGCATTAGCACAGTAAAGCTATTCATGGCAGCTGACATCCTCATTAAGCCATGTCATGGCTATTCGCGGATACTCATTACCAAACGTGACTCAGGGCCTCTGAGACAGCAAGCACGGGCCGGCGGCGCACGGCCGGCGCTGAGAGTGCGCAGCCCGGTTCCAGGCCGGCGGCTGAACAGGAGCCAAACGCTGCAGCCGCGCCACTGCGCAGGCCGTCACTGGCTGCTCGCCAGACACGCGAGCGCGCGGGCGAAGTCGTTAAGCCGCTTTTACTTATGCACACACGCGGACTGCATGTTACGGACAGTTACAAAGTGGAGCCGTAATGCACGGTGCCTGCTGACTTAGATCTGGCGTTAATGAAGCATGCGTGCATGCAGTGATGAATGGCGTGCGGGCCGCGGTCAGATGTGGCTCTACTCACCTCAATTTGCACCCGCGACGATGCGGTGTGATTCAGCATGTACTCTACCGCCATCTCTTGGGTCCAGTTGAAGGCGTGAATTCCGGTGTCTACCACTAGGCGGCACGCACGGAAAATCTCCTGGCTGTACCGGCCGTACCTGAATGTGGGCCGCGTGGGTCCCGTGTCAGTCTAGACATTCAGGTAACGTTCCTGCTGCGAACGATATAAGGACGGTCCCAGACAGAGACCATTCTGAGGTTATTGCCTGCAAGAAAGATCACATCGAAAATGGAGTCCTCCAGCCATCATCAACAGTACCCATGAGCTCCTTTCGAATTGCTCAATTCGACCTGGCGGCGTTTAACTGCCGATGGTTTAGGAATACTGCTGGCATGGCTGCCCCTACACTCACCTGTCGTAAGGGTCCTCGTAAAGCCCCATTTCGTGGCCGAGGTACTCTGAGTAGAGCGCCCAGCCCTCGACGATGGCGGCGTTCAGCGGAAAGCCGGACGGCGCCTCCGAGTAGGCCGGCCCGTCGTTACCGGCCCGACGGAAGTCCGGCAGTCCTGGCGAGGTCAGGTCAGTCAGCAGAGAGATGGTAAGCTCAGGTCAGATCAGGTCTAGGTCAGGTCAGGTCAGACCAGCTCGTGACCTGAGCGGAAAGCCGGACGGCGCCTCCGAGTAGGCCGGGCCGTTGTTGCCGCCCTGACGGAAGTCCGGCAGTCCTGGTGAGGTCAGGTCAGTCAGCAGAGAGACGGTACGGTCAGGTCAGGTCAGACCAGCTCGTGATCTGAGGAGAGAGCGGGAGGAAAGTGGAACGATCAGGTCCGCGTCGGCTGTCGACC
The DNA here is from genome assembly GCF_011947565.3 of Pollicipes pollicipes. Lineage (NCBI taxonomy): Eukaryota > Metazoa > Arthropoda > Thecostraca > Pollicipedomorpha > Pollicipedidae > Pollicipes > Pollicipes pollicipes. The sequence continues at coordinate 33,617,839 of NW_023596420.1, forward strand.
TGATGCGAGCCGCGGATCGAGAGCGCGGATCGGGCGAGACGAGAACGCGCGGGCGAAAACCATCACACGGGAGTGACGTCACACGGGAGTGACGGGAGTGACGAAACCATCCATGGGAGGGAGTGACGAAAACCATCACACGGGAGTGACGAAAACCATCACACGGGAGTGACGTCCGCGCGCTGGCCGCGTCTTGTTACATGGGGTCATAATGGTTACTGTCGCTGATCGGCAGGTGTAACTGCAGGGGCCTACGGGCCAATGCGTGGCCTATGCGGGGCCTATGAGCCTATGCCACGCCTTGGTAGAACTCGGGACCGGGAGAGCTTTCCCATCAAGGAAGATGACACTAAGCTTCTCCACCTAAAGCCAAATTCTTCGAACGACTAAGCCGCTCGGTGACCTCCATTTACTGGTCACGGGTGATCAATTTATCTTATTTGAAATAATCGACTTTATGAAGCGGAGCCGATAATCAATGATTTATTGTCAAGTAGACTGTCCGCTTAAGCCAGTAGAAAACGTCTGCCCATGATAATTGAGGATCCATCACCAAAAAGAATACCCGCCATCGCCGGTAGAAAAGGTCTAACCCAGGATTGCGCAAATAGGAAAGGGCCGAAGATGATGTACAAGGACAGCGATGCAGATGACGGTTTGGACCATGGCGCACGTCGATCATGAACGTGACACGAATGAAGAACCTCTTTGCAAAATGAGCGCAGCGTTCACCGGATGCAGCCGAGTAAAACAAAGCCACCTATCAGCTGAACAAGCGTTCTGCGAGATAGTCGTGCGTGGCTCTGCCAACGCCGATCCTGAGGCACGCACGCTGATCGTGTTTATGCCCGGCCTTCAGGCGGGATTATTGGTGTTTGGTTCGCGCCTTCGTGGGCTTGTCATGCCCTAGCAGTCCGATCTCAGTCCCCCCCCCCCCCCCATACCCTCCTGCCAGCACGCGTGCCAGACAAGGCCGTGCAGCAGGCAGCCCATATACCTTTCTTCTCACCAGGGACATACCTTTCTTCTCCACCAGGGACATACCTTTCTTCTCCACTAGGGACATACCTTTCTCCTCCACCACGGACATAGCTTTCTTGTCCACTAGGACATACCTTTCTTCTTCACCAGGGACATACCTTTCTTCTCCACCAGGTAGGAGAAGTAGTAGTGGTGTCCCGGGTTGGCCTCGTGGGCCGACAGGGCCGTCATCTCGTACTTGGGCCTGCGCCACACAGGACCCGTCAGAATATCCCAATGGGCGACCAGACACAGGCTCCCGCATCCTCGCGACGTTCTGTTTGTCCTGGGCACCAGTGTATGCACCAGCCATGAGTGGGCAGAAGTCCTGGCGGGGATCCCGTCCACGCCGTATAGAGGTCTCCCCCGTCCACCGCGTGTAGAGCGCATACCCTGTATAGAGGTACCTATGCAGGCTAAATCTCGACGCATCGACCCTAGGTGGGTGCAGATTCGCCCCACTGTTATCCCCTCTCCTTCAACCCATAGCCCCGATGGTCAGCACTGGCGGAAAGGGCCCTAAACAGAACCAGACCAAAAGAAACCAGACCCGGGTGCGCGAGGCGGCGAGGCACAGGACGCTCACAGCAACGACCAACAACCCGTCAGAGAAGGCTCTCGCATCGCTGTAAACTGATACCCTTCGGGCTCAGCGCGGCGAAGTCCGCTCCTTATCGAAGACCTGGCTGTCCCTGAACCTACACTAATAATATTTATCGTAACTACATACACCGACATAACTTCAAATATTGCTGTCTTGTGCACGTGCAGGTCAGCTCAGGAGCTCTGCAGTTCAGCTCAGGAGCTCCGCAGTTCAGGTCAGGAACTCTGCAGGTTAACTCAGGAGCTCTGCAATTCAGCTCAGGAGCTCTGCATGTCAGCGCAGGAGCACTGCAGTTTAGCTCAGGAGCTCTGCAGTTCAGAAGCCCATCGTACTCGTACGACAGGCTTCTGCCGGCGTCCGAGCTCAAATCGAGCGAGGCGCGATCGGCGGCGGCGCTACTCACTGTTCGTCGAAGATGTACTTGTTGATCTTGAACTTGCCGGGACGGGAGCCGTCGAAGGCGGGGATGTTGTAGGAGGCCGAAATGCCGTCCTTCTGATTGTCCGGCAGTACGTCCACTCTGCGGTGTGCAGTGCCAGCAGTGTCAGTGTCAGCCATGTCAGCAATGTCAGGCAGTTTCAGCAGATTCGGGCGGTGTCAGCCGTATCAGCCGTGTCGGTCATATCAACAGTGTCGGGCAGTGTCAGGCTGCGTTATGCACTGTGTCAAGGATCAGAGGAAGGCTGGCCCATTCCGGCCGAGCTCAGATACTGAGCAGCTGACGGCGAGAGGTAGCGAATACAGGCGATTGATCCGTCCAGTGCACATTCTCGCAGTTTACCTCTGACCGGCTGTAAATGTGCATTTGAGCTTCCTAGGCTTGGCAAATGTCGAAAAATATCTCCAAATTTTGGAAGACCGTCTGCAGTCGATATGTCAGAAAATGAATGACGTGCAGATAGGTTGCAGTCGCAGACGTGTTACCCGCCGTTAGAAACAACAAGGACAACAATAGGTAGCTACGAGTTGCACTAATTATTCCTTAGCTGCATCAAGGTCGGTGGCGACGCCGCGACAGAAGCACGCGGCGCTTACATGATGGCCGTCTTGGGCATCTCGAGCACGACCTTCATCATCTTGGGTCGGATCTTGTCCCGGATGATCTTGGTGAAGCCGGCGATGAGCTCCTCGGATGACTCGTAGTAGTTGCTCTTGTCGGTGCGCAGCTTCTCGGAGAACTCCTGCACCGTCATGTCCCCGAAGCCGAGCTCGTCGACGACCTGGCGGTCACAGGTCATGACCGAGCGCTGTCAGCCGGCGCTCGCGGCCACCGTACTGAGATCGAGGCGTGACGTTTACTTGTCTGCTGACATCAGGGTGTGTCGCGGCCCTTTAGTTTAGCAACAGGCTGGGTAGAAAACACCACTCATGCGCTGGTGTCTGAGCAAAACGACAGGCAGATGCGCCTTCAAAGGTGAAGGAAATGCCAGACATGACACCGCATTCGACAAACCTCGTTTGTTTTATCAAGTGCGTACTGGTCTGGCGATCAACTGACCTTTTTCATGTCACCCTCAATCCTTTTCACTTCCTCCAGCCCGATCTCGTGGATGTGATCAGCCGTGAGTTCCGACGAGGTGTGGAACCGGAGACATTCCCGGTAGTAGTTCTCGCCGTTGGGCAGAGATGTCGCTGCTATGGCCGGCCGCGTGTTCGGTAGGTACTCGGTCTCGATGAAGTCGGCTGAAATCGCGTATCGTGACCGTGACGTGGTCTTAATCACCCCAATTTCTCTGCAAGGGTTGAGTCGAACGATGTCAGCGGCACGTGATATTATTCGCATTATTCTGCATCGGTTGGGAATTACTTCGTAGTCTGAGTCTGTTTCATACAACTGGTTTTTATGGGCGTCGATCAGGGAAAGTGTATTTTTACACAGATCGCACAATGAAACGATTCCTGGCTTCCTAAAAAAATAACCAACTTGCGTGAGCTGGTAATACACCGTGCTGTCGGGCTCATTATGGACCTTCAAGCAATCTGTATTGGTGTGTGAATGCCCGTCGCTGGAGCGGAGCGTCAACGGCGCCTATCGTTTGCCTGGCGCCTGAGCGAAAATCGCATGTGGCAAACCAAGAGCAGGACGACTAAATGGCATGTCCCATTCGATCATGATATACGGGCCGCGAGTGGCACATCATTGGTGACATCGCATGTGAAGACACATATTTACGATTATGCCGATGGCATATGGGTTTTCGGGCCGCACACAGATGAGGCGCGTCACATGTGACACACCGTTGAAGTGTCGTATGTGACACGCCGTTAAAGTGTCACATGGGACACCGTTGATGTGTCACATGAGACACACTGGTGAAGTGTCACGCGTGACACACCGTTGAAGTGTCACGCGTGACACACCGTTGAAGTGTCACATGCGACACACTGATGAAGTGTCGTATGTGACACGCCATCGAAGTGTCGCATGGGACACACCGTTGAAGTGTCATGCGTGACACACCGTTGAAGTGTCACATGTGACACACCGCTGAAGTGTCACAGGCCGCCGTGATGCGCCACTGAAGTGTTACAGGCCACTGAAACACGCCACTGAGGTGGCATAGGCTACCGTAACGCGGCCATAGACATTCTGGGCCGGAACACTGGAACGGATTTCAGCACCGCAAGGACACCAAGAAACAAACCAGGAACGTCCGTCACAGGTGATATGCTCTTTGGTCCCAGCACGCAAATGCGTACCTCATGTCAGACGTGTCACGGTGCGCCACGGCCCCCCAGTGTCCGTCTTGGTGTATACGCGTGCCTGGAAACCACGCGGACTCCCGGCATTCCGCGCACGGTGCCGCCCCCTCTTCCACTGTCTTACCAAGGTTCTTGTAGGTCTGTATGACGTCCTCCATGATCACCCTCTTGGCCTCCTGCCGCAGCTCTTGCTGAACATCAGCGCTGATGGAGTCCGGCATGTTCAGGAACGGCTCGTAGAAGGTGGACTCCTCCACGGGTACGTCCAGCGCCCGAAATTGCTCCGGCACTGAGCTCTGCCGGCCGATCGGGGAGTCAACCCGTGCTCGTCAAGCCGGGCGATGGTGGTGTGCGGTGGAGATGACGTTACATCGACAGCGATGGAGAGCAAGAGGGGGGGGGGGAGAAAGAGAGGAAGGAAGGGGGGCGAATGAGTATAAAGATGAGAGAGGGAGAGCAGGGCTTCTATGCTTCTATGCTTCTATGCTTCTATGCTTCAGGAGAGCTATGCTTCTATGATGACACGGCAGTCCGATTTAACTGCAAGGTTAGATATCAATACGGACCATGACTGTGCCGATACGACATGACAATACGACATGACATGACGAGTTACAGTGGGAGTGGTCCGGAGCTGGCGTTTCAGTATAGGAGGAAGAGGAGAAAGATGTATAATTGCTGCGGTGATGCTAACGACGTCGTGACAGTGGACACAGGAAAACCTCGAGCCGACGTCGAGTGGTCGCAGTTTACAGTTATAGCAAGTAGTAATTGAGTCAGCAAATTCGTTGGCGTTGTCTATGCGGTTGTGCTGTTGGGGTAAAGCGCGCCGAAAGGGTTTGCAATGAGTAGTTTGAAATTGTCTGCTTGTCACGGTTTACAGACCTTTTTGCGCGCAACGACAATCTTTCGCTGCCGTTTTTCTCTGGGGTTATAATCAGAACATGTGAACGGATGCATGCATCTAGAAATAGTCGTGACGCTTCATGCATGCAGCCCTGGCATCATCACCACATGATAGGATACGCTGCGGTCACCACGGTGATATCACTGCCATTCTTCATGCCTGACTAACGCCGTTACTCAGAAGTCTAGCCAGTCATGGTTCGCAATCCGATGTGGGAGTGATGCACCTGAGGCGGGGAACTTTCACTTACAGCCGCGGACCATCCTTTTGAACGCGCCAAAAACAGGCTTCTAAAAACAGACCGCTAGAAGTGCGAGAGGACGAGACATTGCTGGTTTTGCAGCCATATAGATATCATCTCCGCTAATGGGGAATGCTTGCTGGGCCATTATGAATGCATTTAGCGTTAGGGCCGTAATAATAGTGGCATCATGATAAGTATACTGAAGCAGCCTTTTTAGACGTGATTTACTCGATTCTGTTAACGCCTTACGCAATGAGGCACCTGTTTTGTAAGATGGCTTACCGATGCATGCCATCGTGTATTGTGGAACACTGAGTGCTGGTTTGCTGAACATTAAGCCCAAGGGTGATCGGTGGAAGGAGGCGAATCAAAGGCACCCCGTTCTCATTTTTCTCAGGACTGGCTGGATCGCACTTCAATAACGATGAGTCTGTAGTTACCTAAGTCGTTAAGTACATTTGCGAGGAACATTATGCATATCGATGAGATTGTAGTAATAACCTTGTTATCCGTAGAAAACCAGATGAATCGAGATAAAGATGCGTTAATTAGAACGACATTTTGGTAGCATACCTTTATCAAAACGAATAGCGGAAGTAATTTCAAAATTGCCTACCGATGATCCTACTCGATTTTGCAGGCTTTTTTGGAAACAGTTCGCCACAGTTTTTATAGGCCACCAAAATTCAGGGGATTAAACAAGGAACAATGGCCAGTCGTTACTACGATATAGTGTATATCCAACGAAGAACTAGAATACGCGCAAAAATACGTGTGCATGTAAATTAATTCAAGTTAACAGGCATCACGCATCACCCTCCATTCAAACATGTAAGTGGTTTCAAGTAAACAGGCACCACACATCACGCATCAGTTATGCATGCAAACGATTTCAATTAAACAGACATCGCACATCACGCATCATGTATCAGTCATACATCCAAACGAATTTAAGCTAACACACATCACATATCAAGGCACTTATCACGCTTGTATAATCAGCCATGATGAGCCCTGTACGTTAAGGTTTTGTCGTCGACTTTTTATAAGAAATGATTTGCTTATTTTCCTCTTTGGATGGTTCTGTGCTCCGTTGATGACTTTGATCTCTAAAAGTGGCATAGGGTACATACCTCAATGGATTTCAGCCTGAGCGTGCATTGCCCAAAAATAGTTACCGAAAGGGGTATTTGTAAGTTGTTCAGTGCATTAGCGAGGAACATTAGTTACACAGATAAGACAGTAGTTTTAGCCTTATTCTTCGGAAAAACCAGGAGAACGGAAATATAGGTAGGTTGATATTTCGGCAACATGCTTTTCTAGTAAAAATTGCAGAAGTGAATTCCTGAAAAATTGCTTCTACGATTTCACTTAAACAGACATCGCACATCACGCGTCATGCATCAATCATACATGTTAACGATTTTGAGGCAACACGCACCACATATCAAGGCACTTATCACGCTTGTATAATCAGCCATGATGAGCCCTGTACGTTGAAGTCTTCCAGTGAGTGAGGCTATAAATTGAAATCGCTACTGAATCTCTATTGAAATTTATCGCTATTGAATCTCTATTGAAATCCAGTGAGGCACGTACGCTATGCCACTTTTAGAGCTCAAAGTCATCTACAGACCACAGGACAGTCCAAAAAGGAAAATAATGATTAACTTCCGTTATTGTTTCGAGAAACGCATGTTGCCGAAATGTCAACTTAACTTTATCTCCGTTCTCCTGGTTCTTCCGAGGAATAAGACTAATACTTCTGTCTTAAAGGGGTATTTGGTTTGTTTTCAGTTTTTAGTTGTTTTTTTGTCTCGTTTGTTTTTAGCGTCTGGCAGGTGTTTCTCATACCTCAGACGAATAGGGCGCATGGACCTTCCGACATAGACTATGTCCCTTCCATGTTGTTCATACGGTTCGCACTCAATTCTGTAAACCATATTATTTTGTGTGCAAACCCCTTGAAACCCAAGCTTACATAAATGACATTTATTTCCACCCGGGCACTTAGGCTTCTATGAAGACAACTTCACCAGAAACCCTTTTAACTAATTGTCGCTCTTCCAATCTATCCGTAAGCGCAGCTTTGATTGCCTAACGATGTGTTTGGTTTTCCAAAGTAAGTGCTCATCTATGTAAGGTACCGTTAAGAATCCGTCGTCCGACATGACGTGTTCCCACCTTGTACCACCCATCCTACTATCTCTCTATATCTCATATGTCTGATATGATGCATGGTATATAGCGTATGATATGACGGGACATCCCTTTATAGTCTCAAACATATTTCAGTTGCCGTCCCAGGGCACTGCAAGGGTTTTTCGTTTTGGCAGAGTCTTCCCGGCATCACTCCGCCGGGGAACCCGTTCGCAGACGCTGCCGCTGGCGCGACGCACCGGCGGCGGCGAGGTGTGCGTGGGCTGGCGTTGGCGCGCCGGCCCTTCCACTCACCATGGATACGTTGTGGAGCGTCCTCTCCTGGCTGATGCCTTCCCGCATCAGCTCCTCCAGCTCCGCCGCCTGCCGCGGGAACTCCTGCAGCCTGGGGGGGCGGGGAAGCATGGCGATCGGCACCCACACCGGCGGGACATACAGCGGACATCCGAGAGCCAGTGCCCGCACCGGCGGGACATGCAGTGGACTCTTGGCAGTCAGTGCCCGCACCGGTGAGACATACAGCGGACTCTTGGCAGTCAGTGCCCTCACCGGCGGGACATACAACGGACTGTTGGCAGTCAGCACCCGCACCGGTGAGACATACAGGGGACCAGTCCCAGAGCCAGTCAGTCCCAGAGTGTCAGTCCCAGAGGACCAGTCCCAGAGTCCTCAACTCAACTCGTTCAAGCATCAGCTATCGCTCGGTGAACATACAGCACGTACCGCAGTACGCGGCTCAAATAATATGGCCAAGCATAGACACGGCCAGCCGTGAGCTGGGCCATGACTTGTTCCCGATGGCTGGCACCCGTGGTGAGCCCGGGTGCCGTCTCGGTAGCCACCACAGCGTGGTACCGTCATGCAGAAACCGGCCCAGATCGCGGCGTGGTCAGCTGTGTCGAGGAGAGCGGCGGCTACGGGTCACGCGGACACGGCGGCGCGGCGCTGATCTCACCCGGCCACGATCCCGGACACCGGTTCTCGCACTGTTCGGACACCGCGGCGATGCTGACAGACTAGCGAAACCGGTCAGTCGGCGCAGACGTACGCGACAGCGGCGGTGCACACAGTACGAGCGTGTTGCCGCGGTCGCCGTTGGTCGCCGTTGGTTGCCGTGGTCGCCGTTGGTCACCGTTGGTCGCCGCGGTCGTCGTTGGTCGCCGCGGTCGCCGCAGTCGCCGCGGCGGCCGCGTGACCGCGCGTTGGCTGCCTAATGAGCCAACGCTTCTGCGTTACGCCCTTCTGTACAGTTGAACAAGCATGGCGTGGCGACGGCACTGCTCGCGGGCCGGCGGCACTGGCTTCCGCTGCGCGTGCTGTGCTGTACACTGACCTCAGGAGCAGGGTGCGGTAGTCGGCCTCGTTGTTGAACTTCATGTAGCCGACGAGCAGCGAGAGGCCGGTGCCCACTCCGTCCAGGTACGAGATGGGAAACAGGAACCTGGCCGCCACGCCAAACGTCAGACAGGACCCTGACCTGTCACTGAACCGTCAGTGCACCTGTCACTTGACCGTCGGTAAACAGATGTTCCAAATGTCAGTGGAAAGCACATCCGAAGACACAAAACAATGGTGTCAAGCTTTTAGGCGATACTGCGTCTGCGGTGTGTCTACACTGCCATGACGTCCCGGAATGGAGGTAGTCAAATATTATATAATAATTCCATCGGTCCAGGGGTTTGGTTTTCCATTCAGGGATCCAGCCTTCTCCTCGCACCCCACCCAGTACTTTGAGAAGAAAATAATTCAAGTCCTGATACAATCCGTTTGCTCGCGTCTTTCGGGCCGCAGGGGTATGCTGCGTATTTTTCACTGCTCAGGCCCTCCCCAAAACTCATGCTGCGAAACTACCCCTCTGCATCGGCTTAAATGACAGCTTGTATTTCTGCGGGAGAATTAAATTTAGCTAAAACTAGTCGATTTAATTAGACTAATTAAAATAACCGGTCATTTTGTGACTTAGGCAGCCCGACCGGCCGGGCCCCATCTCGTTTTTGAGGACGCCTGTCTGCAATCACAGATCCTCCGGCCGTGAAGGCTTAGTCAAAAAGGAGCCGTACGTGGGCATGGTTCGTGCTCCGTTACTCCGTTTTCTGGTGCGAACGAAACTGCTTAGTAACAGAAGGCCCTTTTTCTTCTAAAAATGCAACGCACTGATGAACTTTCACTTCTTTTGTGGTTCGTTGCTCTGTTATAACTTAGTTTATTACTGCCTTACTTTTGCTGCTAAGGCAAAGTTGTAAAATAATAAAATAACGTGGACAAATGGAAAACATCTAGCATTTTTGCATCCAACTTCAAGAATCGATTAGACGCGACTGTTCGCTACACAAATGCTACCAATTTGAACTACCACTTGTCAGTCACGAATCTGGAGCGGCTGGTGCTTAAAAGGCAGCCATGGAAGCTTGTTGTGGAGAGAACGCATTGCCAGTTTCATGCCGGATGAGGTGTCAGCTTCCCTGCTCCACCAGCCGCGGCAGCGCTGGCGCGGCGCGCTGAGGGGCGGCGGTCGGCGGGGGGCCCGGACAGGTGGCGACGGGGCTCCGGGGGCTGCCGGCCAGCCATGGCGCCGCCGCGTTCATCGCCAACATCGTCCAAATGCTGTTAAGTGTAAGCGCTTAAAAAGGCGCCGCGTCAGGCGGATGGTGCTGGCTGGCGGTGTTCCACCGGGGCGTGCCGCACCACTGCCAGCGGCGCGAGCCCTCCCCCGCCGCCCCCGCCGCCGTCCGCCCCGCCCCTCCCCCCGCCGCCGCCGCCGCCGACGCCGGACGTGTTGCGTGCCACACACACGCGTCACGGTGTCACACAGTGACACGCTGTGTCATGTGGTCACATAGCAACATGTTTTATAGGCTAAGAGTACGTTTATAATGCATGAGAATGTGGTCATGGCGAATTCCATGACACGAGCGTAAAACTTTTTCAGGAACCGCCAGGTAATCTCTTGTTGCTTGTGTGTGTTCGCTTCCTCCTTTCGCGGCACAGCAATCATGTTAAGCGCCACACGAACAGTTATTAGTGCACATATCGTAAGAATCAAACACAGTGAAAGCAAGTTAAATATCTTGTCATTTCGCAGTTTGCTGACCACTTCGATGTTACGTGAACATAGCTGATCACGCACTGTTGTGAGCACAGTGAGAGCTAAGTCATGGCTCTCTTAGTTAACAGGTGGCTTGTCTTTTGACCAGAATTTCGTACCATCGTCATAGGAGAATACAAATGATAAGGGAAGGGGATGAGACCGCTTTCAGACTTGTTTATAAGTCCCGTTTAACAAGTAACAGAGAAAGTGACCAAGGTAACCTCCGTGGCATCTTCTGTGCACTTAAGAGTAACGTCAATAGCATTGCTTTTGTAGCGATTCCCGCCGATGAAAGTAGTTTGATTCTATACAACTGTACTGCGGTAAGTTTAAGCCTTTTAAATGTGAGTTTCCTGATCAGACCATCCCTGGAATACTACCATATCCACCACAAATGGCGTGATCGCACTCCACATTCTATGAACATGGGACACGTAAGTTTTTAATTTGTGGAAGGTGAAAAATCATTCATGTATCAGCGAACGACTGACTCAGCGAAAAGTTGGTCAATTTCCGGCGTTGATGCCATCACCATGAGTCCAGCACAGGTCCCCTTACCCGACTTATTGTCTGGCGCTGTCCGTCGGCATACTGCCGGTTTTTCGAAATCTTCCTCGAGGAATGGGGAAGCCAGTGACGAGATAATACCACCTACTCTGCCCACCCGTCTGTCGGAGGCCACCGCCGCCGACCGGAAACGGCTTACCGTACGGAACGGGCAGTAAGGTCAGACGTCACAAAGGTCAGAGGTCAACGTCCCGCCAGAGATCGGCGTCTGGCCCCGCGTTACTGACTGGACAGGGGTCGGCACCTGGTACGTGCACAGCAGTTGTTTCTGATACCCTGCCTGCACGGAGGCCGCCATCTAATGACTCGGAGTATGTTTTGATTGGCCCAGTTGCGCCAGATAATTGGCATCACCTGTCGTGATCGACTACCGAGCGCGGTCGACGCGCTGGGAGTGAAAGCGGCCGGCCTGCCTGTTGCGTGCTAGGGTGACATGCTCGAGCATGGCGGCCTTCTAAGGAAGCTGGAGGCTATCCAGCCTGAATCCCATGGGCGGATCTCATCTCAGAAAATCCTTTACAACAGCATTCAGATCCCGGATTTGCGATGCATTTTGCCGCCTGGACGGTTCCAGGCCCGCCTCAGCTGGCGACCATCTCACCAGCTGCCCCCGTGGCCGCCGCTGTAGCTTGCTGGCCGCAGGGTCAGCGCTCACCGCGGCCGGGACGGGGTGTGGTTCTTGACCGCAGTGCCGCCACGCCCAGCCGCGCCCTGGCGTGTCCCGTCAGTCAGGCCCGGTAGCTCGGCCCTGCCCCAGCCCCGTCAGCAGGGCCGGCCAGCCCTGCCCCAGCCCCGTCAGTCAAGACGGCCAGCTCGACCGCCCGTCAGCCAGGACCGGCCAGCTCGAATCCGCCCCGCTCCGTCAGCCAGGGCCGGCCAGCTCGGCCCTGCCCCCGCCCCGTCAGTCAAGACCGGCCAGCTCGGACCCGCCCGTCAGCCAGGACCGGCCAGCTCGAATCCGCCCCCGCTCCGTCAGTCAGGACCGGCACCCTCGGGCCCGTCCCCGCCCGTCAGCCAGGAGCGGCCTGCTCGGGTCCGCCCGTCAGCCAGAACCGGCCAGCTCGAATCCGCCCCCGCCGGTCAGCCAGGAGCCGCCAGTCGGCCCGCCCCCGCCCGCGTGCGCTGTCGGCCCTGTCACGACACGCGCCGGCTCGCCGCCGAGACGCGATTCGAGCCGCGGCCGAAATTGCTCCACCCAACGGCTGCCTGCTGGTCTGCACGGAGTGCAGACAGATGTTCCTGCCACGAGGCACCGCGGCGTTGCAGCCTCGCGAGCTGGTCAAGTTCGGTGTGGAGAACGGGAGACACCGTTGTGTATGTCAGGGTCGATGAGCTGACTAACGCGCTGATGATAGGCATTCGTACGCCACCCGCTGCCACGTGCGGCTACAGCAGGCCGTATAAGATATATATATATATCTATATTATATATATATATATACATATATATGTATATAATATAGACATATCTATGTATAAGATATAATATGATATATATATATATATATATAACATATAATACTGGGTGTGTGGTGTGTGTTTGTGTGTATTATCGAACGCGATGGCGTGAAAGCATTTGTCATCACTTTAAGGCTCGCGCGCTCAGGTATTCTACCATGGTTCTCGGTCATGGTCACACTAAAAATAGTCGGTCAAAATTGGTCATCATATCCAACGTTTTTTAAATGAGGAGAGAGAGAGAGAGAGAGAGAGAGAGAGAGAGAGAGAGAGAGAGAGAGAGAGAGAGAGAGAGAAAGAGAAAGAGAGAGAGAGAGAGAGAGAGAGAGCGAGAGAGAGAGAGAGAGCGAGAGAGAGAGAGATATCTATATATATACTCTATAATATATCGATATATATATATATATATTATATATATATATCAAGCGTATACCTTTGACAGTTTGCTAGCTCATGCAAAGATATGGAACACTTTTTTCTCGTTCTGCTGACCGAAGGCATGGGTGATGCAGTGGTAACTCACCCCATGTGGTTGAAGCCGCGAAATTAGGTGGCCACGCTCTCCCGGAGGATCTCCATGTTGATCTTTGTCGGTGAAGCTCTCCGTCACGCCTCGGTCACCTCCACGCTCCTCCAGGAACTCCTTGCAGCGGTTCCACCGCAGGTCGTACGAGGACATGGCGTACGCGTCAAGTGGCATCGTACGTATGGTTCCCCAGCTGCTGGACGGCGGAGATCACGTCAGGTCGCCATTCAGCCATACTGGGGCGGCCAGAACGACACGTGGGTGCGGTTTACAGACGGGCCAAGCTGACCGGATACAACTCTGAGCGCTTGCGCGGGCGTGAGACGGGGAGGCGACGGGCGACGCTGCTGCAGCGCCTGCGCGCACTACACTACATAGCGATTCACGGGTTTGCCAATCGTGGCTAAAACCCAGCAAAAGCGTCATTTTGTGTGAATATGGTCGCTTGAAGAGGATGCACGCCCGAGTAATTCTTGTGGCCAAATCTTCCTCGATTTGGGCCACCGCGTCTTGCAATCGAGTGGGCGTCGGAAACAGTGGCACAAGCCGCCTCCCAGCCGATTACTGGTGAACGGACGAGAAGGACATATTTCAGATCCGTCAGTGAATCGCAGTCGATTTTGCACAAGCGTCAGGTGGCGTCACCACCCACGTCTGCCCGGCTGCTGAGATCTGACCTCAATATTTAAAACGCTTCAAAACGGGCACATCCACGTTTTGTGCACATAGGAGTGCGGCCGTCCTGCTCTGAACACATGGACTCACATCTGCCACGCGACTGTCGGCTTCTCATCAGTCAGAGAACGTCTATCCTGCTCTGAACACATGGACTCACATCTCTGCCCGCGGACTGTCGGCCTTCTCATCAGTCAGAGTACGTATCCTGCTCTGACCACATGGACTCACATCTTTGCCCACGCGACTGTCGGCCTCTATCAGTCAGAGTAGTCTATCCTGCTTTGACCACATGGACCACATCTCTGCCCACGCGACTGTCGGCCTTCTCCTCAGCCAGGTACGTCCATCCGCTCTGAACACATGACTCACATCTCTGCCCACGCGACTGTCGGCCTTCTCCTCAGTCAGAGACGTCCATCCTGCTCTGAACACATGGACTCACATCTCTGCCCACGCGACTGTCGGCCTCTCCTCAGTCAGAGTACGTCCATCCTGCTCTGAACACCTGGACTCACATCTCTGCCCACGCGACTGTCGGCCTTCTCCTCAGTCAGAGTACGTCATCCTGCTCTGAACACATGGACTCATCTCTGCCACGCGAGTCGGCCTTCTCCTCAGTCAGAGTACGTCCATCCTGCTCTGAACACATGAATCACATCTGCCCATGCGAACTGTCGGCTTCTCCTCAGTCAGAGTACGGCCATCCTGCTCTGAAACACAATGGGACTCACATCTTGCCCACGACTGTCGGCCTTCTCCTCAGTCAGAGTACGTCCATCCTGCTCTGACACACATGGACTCACATCTCTGCCCATGCGATGTCGGCTTCTCCTCAGCCAGAGTACGTCTATCCTGCTCTGAACACATGGACTCACATCTCTGCCCATGCGACTGTCGGCCTTCTCCTCAGTCAGAGTACGCATCCTGCTCTGAACACATGGACTCACATCTCTGCCCACGCGACTGTCGGCCTTCTCCTCAGTCAGGTACGTCCATCCTGCTGAACCATGGACTCACATCTCTGCCCATGCGACTGTCGGCCTTCTCCTCAGCCAGAGTAGTCCATCCTGCTCTGAACCACATGGACTCACATCTCTGCCCATGCGACTGTCGGCCTTCTCCTCAGCCAGAGTACGTCTATCTTGCTCTGAACACATGGACTCACATCTCTGCCCACGCGACTGTCGGCCTTCCTCAGTCAGAGTACGTCCATCCTGCTCTGAAACACAGGACTCACATCTCTGCCCACGCGACTGTCGGCCTTCTCCTCGTCCAGAGTACGTCCATCCTGCTCTGAACACTGGACTCACATCTCTGCCCACGCGACTGTCGGCCTCTCCGCAGTCAGTACGTCCATCCTGCTCTGAACACATGGACTCACATCTCTGCCCACGCGACTGTCGCCTTCTCCTCAGTCAGAGTACGTCCATCCTGCTCTGAACACATGGACTCACATCTCTGCCCATGCGATGTCGGCCTTCTCCTCAGTCAGAGTACGTCCATCCTGCTCTGAATACATGGACTCACATCTCTGCCCACGCGACTGTCGGCCTCTCCTCAGTCAGAGTACGTCCATCCTGCTCTGAACACATGGACTCACATCTCTGCCCACGCGACTGTCGGCCTTCTCCTCAGCCAGAGTACGTCCATCCTGCTCTGAACACATGGACTCACATCTCTGCCCACGCGACTGTCGGCCTTCTCATCAGTCAGAGTACGTCCATCCTGCTCTGAACACATGGACTCACATCTCTGCCCACGCGACTGTCGGCCTTCTCCTCAGCCAGAGTACGTCCATCCTGCTCTGAACACATGGACTCACCATCTCTGCCCCGACTGTCGGCCTTCTCCTCAGCCAGAGTACGTCCATCTGCTCTGAACACATGGACTCACATCTCTGCCCATGCGATGTCGGCTTCTCCTCAGCCAGAGTACGTTATCCTGCTCTGAACACATGGACTCACATCTCTGCCCACGCGACTGTCGGCCTTCTCCTCAGTCAGAGTACGTCCATCCTGCCTCGCCGCGACGCTGGATCATCGAGACCTGGACTCTCCCCTGATCTGTGTTCTTCACCGCTTTCTCCCTTAGCAAATTTGCAATTCCCGAGTGAATTCAACTGGAGACGCGACATTACAGTGATATTGCAATATCGCTGGCTCACCTGACTGAATAGTCTGTATGCAAAAGCCTAGTATGCGATCGCACCAATTTTAGAGAATTTGGCTTCTTGTCGCTGAAATCCACCTGAGCCTACGAGCAGTTGTTGAAAGCTGCTGGAAAGCGTGACGGCTAGCCAGGCAGAGCCTGACCACCCAAACTGACCGTCTTCTCCAGGTTCACGTAAGACTCGCTGGGCTTGCGGTCTCCACGTAAATGAATGCAAGTTTTAGAGGTCGTTAATGCAGGCACTGTGTTCTGTGACGTAAAGGTGGCAGACAGGTTGAGGAGAGGCAGCACCGGCCGATTGCGTGCACATGGAAATATTTTGGTTCGTTAGGCTGCTGTTTCTAACAAATGTGCTCGCGTGTCCCGTTACATGTAAACTGTGGACACACAGACGCGTCTCCACCCATCGAGAGCTGCGCCCAGGACTAAGCCCACTGTGTGACGGTCTGGGTGTAGCGTGATGCACCAGTGCCCCGTCCATTCTTGACTAAAGCGCCGTTCGGCGCACAGTCTGTTTCTGTTGTTTGCCGCGAGTCCCTTTTTGTGCAGCGGTGGGATCCACCGAGCCGCCCGCAACGTACGCAGACGACCATGAGCTCACGTCTGCTCAAAGGCCGAAGGAAGGCGCGAGCAGCGGAAGCGCGTCGGTGTTCCACCGGAAGCGTAACAGCTAGCTTGTCCTTGCGAAGACGATGTTGACGAGCGAGCACCAGTCCTGCGCGGTGCGTCCGACACCGCCGTCCGCGCGCGCCATCCCGCACGTTCGGCCGGCAGTTGGTAAACAGGCGCCGCTCGGTGACTGCGTCAGATCCGGTCCTGACCTGAACAAGGCGAGCGATACCATCGACGGCTTGACCAGTACAACATGGTGACGTCACCTGCCTCCCGTGACCTGTATCCGGCTCCTATCGATTGGGATCAGTTCTCGCTCGCGCGCACACTGAGGTATCCCCTGCCACATGTCGACTGGTGACCGCGCCTCGCCGTTCACGAGCCCAAGACGCGCTCACGTGGCACGGGCCGGGTGTGGTCAGCGGGGGAAACTCTCCCACGTTTATCGGGAGCTCAGCTGTCTTCACCTTTCCATTACGATCATGAGATGTAGATGCGAACCTGTGGATGCACGAAGCCCGCTGGCCGTGATTGGGTGGCCACAGTCCCGTAACTTGTCGGAGCTGGATGAGAAGATAGAGCCAGAGCGACAGCGGCCCTCTCGAGAACAGACACGCCAGATAAGCATGCAACGGCGACGAGCGTGACTAGTACCAGCCACTGAGTACAACTCTGGCAAGTACGGTGATTGCTACTCGCCACTCACCGCACCGCGTCACGACCTCAATAGCGGGGCTTACAGCCAGCGGGTGGGGTGCGGCGCGCGGCGGCGCCGGCCGGCCCGCCGCCGGTCGGGGCGCACGCCGGCCGCCCTCCGCCTGGCGTGTGAGAGCGGCGCCGCGCCGGCCGCAGGTCGGAGGAGGTCAGTGGGCTTGGGCTGCCGAGGCACGCCGGGCCGCCAGCTGGGTTTGTGGGTCACTGGCGCCGCTCCGACCGCGAGGGAGGGGCC